>NC_137166.1:34273330-34873330 GCF_951394435.1 Stenella coeruleoalba
GGGTCAGACAGTAATCTAAGACAACATTTCGTACTGATCTCCTGCAGGGGAGGGGAAGCTGCCTCTGGGGGCCCCTCGAGCACTGTGGGAGGCCCTCTGCTGGGTACGGTGATGAGCTCACCACCCTTCTACCAGGGACCCTGGAGAGCATCTCAGACAGAAACTGCTGCCTTCTGAGTCCCTGGCAAAGTTCTTGGCCTCCCCTCTTGTAGGAAGTGATTTTTTTCCTTTTGTGCTTTGCTAAATAATCTCCACTCGGTCTCCGGGCTCCTTGGAGATCCAAGGCCCCCTCGTAACCTAGGAATGGGAGCTAGGGCTCCAATTTAGCTTTTCCACTTGACACAGGGAGAAACAAGCACAGAGGCAGGGCAGAGTCTGGGAGCCGACCTGTGGGAGGTGCTACAGCCCTACCAGAAGTATGTCCAGATGGGACTGCTTAGAGGGAGGGTCCTGCGGAGGTCCCAGCGGACTGGAGGGACGAGCTTCCCTAACAACTTCCAAGGGGCGGGGGCTGCTCATGGCAGAGCTTTTGTTCTGCTGCGTGCAGATGGGTCTGGGGTCAGCAGTGGATTGCTGGGGATAGCGTCAGAGAGCCTGCAGTCGCCACCAGGGGTCCCCCCTTCTTTTCACTCTCCCAATGCAACCTTCCCTTCCCCTCTAAATAAATCTAGATTAGGTATTTAAAAGATGCTGGTTTGGGCTGGGGACAAACGATCAGTCGGCCTGGATGACCGGCATCTTCCCCTACGAGCTGTGTCTAGTCTGATAACTGGCTAACCTTCCATATCTTCTCACCTGTTCTTTGAACATCAGTGGGAAATTGGGCATAATGAACTGGGGCATAGAGGAGTTGAGATCGATCTGTTAGAAAGTGATCTGAAATGAGCAAGGAGGGGTGCGGGGGTGGGGAGGGGATAATCCTGTGGGTGGGTGGGCCCTGGCTGAGCGGGGGTGGGGATGGAGTGGGGTGGTCACCCACCTTTGCCAAGCGGGTCTGAACTTCTCGCGCGCTTCGCCTTTTGTCTAACCGCCTTCCCGGCGCACGTGGCGGCTCCTAGACCGCGTGGGTGACCGTGATAAGCTCTGCAGCGATGAACTGGCACGTAGGGCTGTTTATTCACATTTTGGTTCACAGGGCTCAGGGGCCGGGCCAGGGGAAAAGCAATTCACTCCGCAAGTGACTTCTGCAGAATTCTGTCTCCGTTTTCTGGGGGAGCATCCAGAAAGCGTGGGCAGAACGGGTCCCAAACTACATTGGAGTGCTTCCTTTGTTGAGCAGATGATGATGTGGTGGTGGTTGTTATTATTTATTTTGCTAATCGGTAATGTTCCTTATCATTTCGGGCGAGTCGCCCCTCTCTCTTTTAAGTTGTTTTCTTTGTTTTTCCTCAAGTAATATATTTTCCTTACCAGAAAAGAAATGCTGATAAATAGAAAGAAGAGAGAGAAGTCACCCGCATTTTCACCTGCCTGGGGAAAACTGCTGTTAACAATTTGCTGTTTACCTGTCCTGACTGTGTTCACATACATGTAAACACTGTGAAGTTTGATATTTATAGAGAGAAGTACACACATCAATAAATAGGTAATGACTTGTTATTGATGCATAGCTTACAGGAAACCTCGCATGTCCTACGTATATATAGCTAGCTGCATTTTCCCAGACTGAACCTATCAGCTCAGATGGCGCTGGATCGTGACGCAGTGTCACCTACACCCCAGAAGACCACCTCCTGCCCCCTTGTAGTCCCACCCCCCAGAATAACCAGGATCCTGACTTCTGACAGCAAAGACAGCGGTGCCTGTTTTTGTTCCCTTATACGAATGGAATCCCTGCGTACTCTTTCGTACACGTGTTGAGTTTTAAATGGATTTATCATGTCCGTACTATCTTGTAACCGTGTCCCCCAACAAGATACGGTGATAGCGCCCCGTGTCAGCACACACACCTCTACACCATCATTTTCAGTGGCTGCTTGGTGTTCCACTCGCAGAAGTGCCACGATTTATAGTCCCCGTTGGAGCTCTTAGCTTTTCACTGTTATAAACAACTTCCTGTGAACATCCAGGCTAGATGGGTGACTTTCACCTTCTCCGGGGACGGGGTGGCCAGAATGGCCGTGGAGGGAGGGGCCCTCGCTGGGGCCTGGCTGGAGGAGCCCAGGTTGTCGAGTGGAGGATGCTGGCATCGCTTCAGTTTGCCAGCTGGACCTCATCAAGTGCGGGTGTTAATTACTGAGGCCCCTGGTTCTGTGAGCAGGCGGGAGACGCTGGGGCTCACTCGCGAAACAGGGTCACCTTGAAACAGACGCTTCCAGGGGAAGTGAAACCGAGGAGAAGACCACGGGGAAGTGCAGGGCCGGGCACTGGCTTCTCAGCAGTCTCCTCTAAGTCACCCCCGTGCCCTGGAGCCTCTGTGTGGGACGTGCATAGGGTCCCTCTGGCCCTGAATAACAGTATGTGCGTCTTTGTCCCCAGCTTTAATGGGGGTGAGCGGGGGAGCAAGAAGACCCATATCTGTGGCTTTACCCCTTTGGAGAAGACCCTGGGACTCTGAGGCAGCTGGCTCTCCCTGCATGTTCTGAGAATGTGGCCTGAGAGAGCACTGTGGCTCGGGGATGGAACCGGGGTTGAGAAGGGGGACTCCCTGGCAGTCCCAGTCGGGAGCCCAGCTGTGCAGCGCGCCAGGCCAGGAGGCGCCGCCCCGTGGCCCCTGCCAGGTAAGCTCAGGGCTGCAGGCGCGGCAGGGCCAGGTTGGAGGAGAATTAGGTTATTGAATTTCCTCTGTAATTCTTCATCAGGGCTGCCGCCTGGATCTGTTGCAGGAAAATCAATGTGTTCTGACTCCATAATTTCCCAGGTTGCCCTACTCCAAGTACATTGTGCACGGAAAGGTGACATCTCCGGTCACGTCTGTATGGACCAAATATATATGTGTGTTTGTACACACACACACACACACACACACACACACACACACACACCCCCACCCTCTTTCCTCCCTTCCCCCCATCCCTGCCCCATCTCCGCCTCCCAGCACAGGATTCACTGGAATTTCACAACCTTTGCATGCTTTTGTGAAAACACTCATTTGTGTTTGTGCCAGGCCGCTAATGGCGGACACCAAGGTCTGCGAAGCTTACCTCTGTTCAGCTCTCGTTATGGCGAGGAATGTGCCGTTAATAATGCATCTATGGAACTCAGCTGTGTGGGAGCCAAGTAATTATCCCACTGTAGCGTTCCCGGCTTCAGTGTCATCACAACTGGGGCTTCATTAAAAGTCCTACCAGAGACGGTGTTGTGTGCTGCAGCCTGTATATATATTTTTTCATTTAAATTATCAGCCTTGCTATGGCTCAGAGGTAATTTGACTTTTTGAAACCGCTGAGCCCCTGTGAATTCCCCTCCCCTTCTCCCTCTCGCTGCTCTACCAGCTGATCAGCCCCAGAAGAACAAAAGGTTTATCTGAAGCTATGAAGCATATATTCACCAGCTTCTGGCGTCTAGATAAAAAAAAAATCAAAGTACTCCATTGAACGTGTTAATACTGAGCAAAATGCACACAGCTAGACACTAAACCTTTACAGGGATTTGGGCGTTTGAAAAGTGATACCCGGATCAGGTCCTGGCTACGTTTCTTAGCCCAGAGAAGAGCAAGTAGCAAAGGAGGAAGAAAGAATGTTTACAAACGAATATTGAAGGCAGCCAATGAATTGCGTCAGAGTTCCCCACCTTGCGTCTTATCTCTTTGTCTGATTTTGGTTGGGTGGGCAGCCAGAAGCCTGGATACAGGCATATCCCAGGGAGATGGGGTTCCCTCTTTGCTCTGGACTTTGAGCTGCTGAAAACTCGAATGTCGAGTGGGAAGAAGGGTCACGGTGACTCTTGGTGGAAATGCTGAGAATTGGGTTGTTGGTCCTCTTTTGTTTCTCCTGATTCTCTGTGACCTCTTCAGCTTTCGACAGGGGGGGCTGGGGAGAACCTCAGAAAGGGACACCATCCGAGCACTTTGCCACTCTGAGCCGTCCCTTCTTGGGCCGCCCAGAAGTCTTGCATTTCCCAGCTCTTTCTGTTTTGTGTGGAGAGCAGCCACCAGATAAAATTGGCGGGAGCTATCCAGTTCCCTGAGTGAATCATTCATCACAGAAAGCAGATAGGCACTTGATTGGCAATGTCTGCCACGGGTAGCAAGGCGGCACTTTTCCTGTCCAGTCGGCCCTTCTTATCCATGGGTTCCACATCCACAGATTCAACCAACTGTGGATCAAAAATATTTGGAAATAAAAATTCCAGAAAGCAAACCTTGAATTTGTCGTGCACCACCAACTATTTACATAGTGTTTACAACTATGTATATAGCATTTACATTGTATAAGGTATTATAAGTAATCTAGAGATGATTTAAAGTAAAAGGGTGGATGTGTGTGGGTTGTATGCAAATACTAATGCCATATCTTGTAAGGGACTTGAGCATCGTCTGATTTTGCTGTCTGCAGGGGTCCTGGGACCAATCCCTGGCGAACACTGAGGGACAGCTGTCTATCTGATACTTGTCTATCAAATACACTTGGTGAACTCCTGTACTCCCGGATCAAGGAAGATATTGGAAAGGTGCAGGAAGCTTTTTGTTTGGGAGGCAGGCATAGCTACAGAAAACATCTCATGTTTTAAGCAATTTATGATTAAATGATGGAGTACACTTTTTCATCAGGAAAGAGAATATGGAGTATGGAGTGGTCCAAAAAGACAACCAGAAGAATGTAGCATGTTTGGGCACTGATGAGACTAGCTTGGGTGGAGTTTAACCTACCCGTGAAACCATGGGAAGGGTGTAGCCCAATTTGCAGCAGCTCATACCCAGATGGAGGGAAATGGAGAAGAATTGCACTTTTACTTTGCATGGTCCTCATGGGACCCTAAGGGAGTGCTGTCCTTTGGGGATGAGGCTTAGCCTCTGTGTGTGCAAGGTTGGAGCTGGCTGCCACCCATCTGGGCAGAGGCCAGGTGTGCTCAGCATAGGAAGTTGTTCATCCCCGTGCACCAGTACATCATGCAGGATCCCTGTGGCCTTCTAGCAACTGGCCTCTTTGGTTTAGAGAGTCAACCCCAGACACAACCTCTTGAGGCAGCCCCCCTGCCTTGGGGAAGATCTACAGGATCTGTGACTCTGCCCCAGGCTTGGACTCTGTTTCCTCTCGTGCCTAGTCTTTATCTGCCAAATTTGTGCCAGGCTTTGCACTGAGTGCTGGGGACCCTGATTCAAGGCAAACAGAGCCCCCCCGCCCACTACTTTAAAGGAATTTCCAGTTCAATGGGAGAGGTAGACACGTGGATGTGTGAATTCTTTTTTTTTTTTTTTTTGCGGTACATGGGTCTCTCACTGTTGTGGCCTCTCCCGTTGCGGAGGATAGGCTCCAGACGCGCAGGCTCAGTGGCCATGGCTCACGGGCCCAGCCGCTCCACGGCATGTGGGATCCTCCCGGACCGGGGCATGAACCCGTGTCCCCTGCATCAGCAAGCGGACTCTCAACCACTACGCCACCAGGGAAGCCCGAATGTGTGAATTCTTAATACTAAAGAATGGGTTGGGGAATTATGTGTGGGTGGGGCAGATATGTGAGGTTAGAGAGTGGTCATGGAGGTTTGAAATGGAGGGGCATTTGAGCTGGGCCTCTGATGGACAAGTAGGAGTTTACTAGGGGGAATAGAGAAAGATAATTCTAGGTGGTGGGCACAGCAAAAGCTCAGAGGCATTAAAGAGAGCATGATGCTCCTTGAAACTCTTTTTTCCAGGGTCACCAGTGACTCCTGATTGTGGAAGCTGATGACTTTTGTAGTCCTACTAGGCCACTGGACCCTGTTGACCACTCCCTGAGCCTTGTCCTCATGCATATCTGACCCCCAAATCTACAGTCTCCAGGCCTAGCTTCCTTCTCTTTCATGGTCCACCCTCACAGCCAGCTGCCTGCTGACCATGCAGCTCGACATGCCTGAAAATGTCCTTCACCCTCTCCCGCACCCCAGCGTCAAAGTCCCTCATCTCAGTCCTTGGCCTCAGTGGCAGCTCCTTTTCATCCCCGCGACCCCTACCCACTCGGTTGTTGGACCCCCATTGCTTGCAAGCTGGCCAGCCGAGCTCCAGCTCTGGTCCAGGAGGCCTGCAGCTCTGTTTGCCAAAGAGGCTGCATCCTGGATGCCTCGTACACGTGCGTGCATTTGCCAGCCGCGGCCAGAGGCGTTCCATTCTTTGCTTTTGTTTGTCTAAAGCCAGGGACCATTTCCAGGGCCTGTCCGTCACGGGTGTCAGGGTCTGGGGAGCCCTGTGCGGGAGGAGGATTCAGACTTAAAGGAACACTTTGGAGGCTGAAGACGGTCTCCTGAGATGTACACACGCTTGGAATTAGCCGCTCAGGTCAGAAGCCTCTACCCATTTCTGGGAAAATGGGTCTTTGCCTCCTTTTGGGACAGTGAGTTTATGCTTGTGTGGACCATCTTGGAATCATTTTGGCATTTAAACCTCTACAAGGGCCGCTTGTCCCCATCAAAGCCTGAGATGCTGTGCCTGGCGATGCTACACCCACCAGGAACGAGGTCTCTCCTCCTCCCCGGCAGCTGGGGCTGGGCTTTCAGAAAACAAAGTGCCTCACTGCTCTTCTCTCCAGCAAGGACTCAGGGTGAGCAGGAAGAAATCAGCCATGCACGTTTCAGCATCTGGGGACCAGCTCGGAGGCCCTGGGTCCTGGTTCTCTCTGGTCCGGAGCTGGAAAGAAAGAGGCAGAAGAAGTGTTTGAATACTGTGCTGTGAAGGGAACAGTCCTGCAGCGAGGCAGTTGTGATATTAGAGCAGGCCTCCTAAGAGATCCCCTGGCTCTGAGCTGTGATCCACACACCACATTCGCAGACAGCTGGTCGCCCAGCGTGGGCTGCGCCTGCCGCTCGGAGCTGGCACACTGGCGGGGACCAGGTAATGCTCTAATTTCCCTCGTGCAGATGCGGCCAGGAATATCTTAATTTATTGGTGTGCTGGCATGCAAGAGGGAATGCTGCTGGTGCAGCCTTGCATAACTATTAGCAAAAAATGGAGCTGATAGGGGCTTGACTTTTCCTAAAGTGGGTTTGAAATAATCATCGCCTTTTGTTGTGTTTGGAAGGGCTTGAACAATTCTTAATTATTTAATTATAGATATGCAAGTAATACACTGGGAATGGCCCTGCCATTCCAGGGATACTGAGCAGAGGAAAATGTTTAGTTACCGGAGGAAAAAAAAAAAGGTGGTAATTAAATGGAAGTGTGGTTTGTATCATGCCACGCTACTCCATCAGTGACGCGGGCCCAGTGAAGTCTGCTGAGCCTCACCGTGAAAATTCTTACGTAGTAATTGTAGCATCGACAGCAATCACTACCTTCCTCCGGGCGAGGCCTGCAGAGTCAGCAAACCTCTCTCTTCTTCATTTGCTAGTGTGGTGCCAGGTTAGGGATCTGAGAGGCATATGCTCTTGTTCCCATTTTACAGATGAGGAAAATGGAGTCTCAGGGACTTGTCCAAGGTCTCCCTTTATTCCACGTTTGAAACCACAACTTGTGTGTTTCAGACACCACAGCAGCCTGCCTTTCCTGCCTTGTCACCGGAAGAGGCTGAGCCTGGGAGTGCACAATGGCTTTTCTCTCTCCCAGTAGCCTAGACCAGCCTCTCGACAACTTGGGTGATTGTCTGCCTGAATTGTGTGTCTGACTTCATGGCAGCTTCTCTTGACGGACACCTTGTAATTATCCCTTATAAGCACTCATTGTATTCATATCATTAATTTTGTTTGGGCTATTACATTTGATAGATACATTAAGCATTATATAGCTCTCTTTATACAAGAAATTGAACTGCCTTTGAACAGTCAGCCGGCTAATTGCCGGTAATTTGTGTTGCTAACGAGAGGCAGAATAGTGGTATAACATTAGACTCAACAGTCAGTTAACAAATTTGCCGATTCAGATTGCAAAGCATGCCCTCTGTGGCAGAGGCAGGCTGCATCTCACACGTGAATAGATTTTTAAAAACACGTACAAAACCAACCACAACAAATTCTTCCCCCGCTCACCCCGGACTGTGCAACACTGGCTGGCTGCTCAGGGGCGATGGGGTGATAGCGGGTGCCTGGGTCTGAAGGATGTGGGATTTCAGGAGAACCTGGGAGTAGGAGGGGAGGTTTCGGTTACTCCTCCGGGGTTGGGGGGTGGTGGTGATGCTGAGAGGCTGAGTTATTGCCTCTATCTGAGTGATCTCCCGCCCCACCGCTGTCCGTGATCTGGGGGCACCCGTGGCTCTGTCCTTTTGACCATGATTAGATTATTTCTAATTGCACTGGGCCTTCCATGTGGGCCTTGTCACCCTGCGGGGCTCTTGGAAGGGGGCTGGGTGAGGTTATATTCATGTTCCTTCAGGCATAGTCAGAAGGTAATGTGGAAAAGGGGATAGCTAACGTGTCATCTTTCCCTGGCGTTCCACCACCATTTCTGATGCCCCACCCGAAGAAGCCTGGGGAAGGTGCATCCCATAAATGAAGTGATGAGGGCAGGGGATGACCTGGATGAGAGAGATGACCTCTTTCCATCTGGAATGACAGAGACCTGACGACGTCTCCCCAGATGTGTATGTTGAAGCCGCAACCCCTAGTACTTCAGACTGTGACTGTATTTAGAGACAGAGGCTTTCAAGCGGTGAGCAAGTTAAAACTAGGCTGTTAGGGTGGCCCTAATACCGTATGACTGGTATCCATATAAGAAGAGGAAATTTGGCCACACAGAGACACCAGGGATCTGTGCCCGCAGAGGAAAGACCATATGAGGACACATCGAGATGGAGGCCATCTACAAGCCAAAGAGAGAAGCCTCAGAAGAAACTAACCCTGCCGACACCTCGATCTTGGACTTCTAACTTCCAAAGTGTGAGAAAATAAATTTCTATTGTTTAGGCCACCCAGTCTGTAGTATTTTGTTATGGGAGCCTGAGCTGACTAATATAGATGATCCCAGCAGTTCCATCAGAATGGGTTGGGGAGGGTGTGGTATGGATTTGTTAGAAAAGTCCAAGAAAACCAAGGGTCAGCATCCTCCATCAACTTTGAAAAATATAGTTTTAGGACAGAGGAAAGGATGCCCTAGGATTATGCAATAGATGGCGGCCACTCAGAGACCCTTCCACGGTAGAGGCCCCGGTCCTAATATGGTATTGACAGGCCTATCCTGTACACCCACAGCTAGTTCCTAAGGGACACAGAGGCTACTGGGGAGGGATCTTCTTTGTTATTTGATCTGCACTAGCCTTCTACAGCCCCCATTTCCATGGGGGAGGTTTGCATTCCCGTGTCTTACTTCCCTGGGCATGTGGGTATTGGTGCCTACGAACCAGCATCTAAGAAAGAGACTGTTTAAGCCTGCAAGACCGTGCATGTGGTCATCTGAGGTCATTCCAGCATACTTCTAGGCCTTGCCTCTGCTCAGTGAACAAGCCAGGTCTGTGATGGACACAGTCCTCGGCACCCCAGGCTCTGACTTCCTCTGGCCCGTTACTTCAGCCCTTAATTTAAAATAATTTCATTTTCCTTTAACTTACAAAACAAAGTAGCAGAAATCATTTGTGTTCTCAACTTCTGGACAAATCGTTGCTGTTCCCAGGGTCATGTACTTGGTTGTACGAGTAGCCTAAAGATGATCAATGTATGTTATGGATTGTTCCCTGGTGCCGCGTCACACTGTGCTGGCCACCTTGGTGTTCCTGGGGATGGATTTGGTGCAGTCTCCAGCCTCAACTACCGTACTCTCTGGGCAGCTGAACTTGATGATATACGTCTCTGTGTGTGAAATGCATATACAGTGTGTGAGCACTTTTGTAAGTAATGTATTTGTAAAGACAGTTTTGTCATTAGAATAAGATTGTTAGGTTTAATGTTTCTGTGCCTAAATGTCTTTCTTTTTTTCAAATAATTTTGGTCCACTGACATTTCATCCAGAACAGAAATGTTGATGCCATTGTGCCTTTTTTCCCCCCACTTAGGGTGTAATTCACTAATCACAATGTATTTTTCTAATATCAAATGGCAGCTTTATCAAGAACCCAAATGTCAGTGCCCTAACGGTATTCCTGGCCCTATTGTTCTAGCTATTCTCTTATCCAAGGGTGGCAATATTCAGGAAATGAGAAAACCCATCAACCGAAGATGGGCAGAAGGTTCCCAAGACTTGACCGTTGGTGGCCATCAGGTCAGTAAGGCTCTAAGGGTCCCACGCCTTTTCTGTTGCCTGAGATTGGAGCCCAGGAATGGCCTCTGAGGTCACATTGTGGTTCTTCTGGGCTGGTCTTTCCTTCTATTTTCTAGCCAGAGAGAGGAAGTCGGAGCTTAGTTTTGAGTAGAGAACTAAGAGAATCCCATCTTTAGAAGGTTTCCTTATATACAATAAATTTGTACTTGTAATGTTGGCAAGACATTCACATATAGATATAGACAGGGAGTGTGGCCCATTGCGAAGGTTGTGTGATAAGACTGATAGTGATGGTGATTGGTCCCACAGTGGCATTTATTCCAGTGAGTTAAAAATAGAAATTCAAAATGGCACTACTAAGTCTTTTTCATCAACACAGATGGATTTTATTATTTTTAATCAGGAAAGTAATCCCTGCTCATGGAAAAAAGACTCAAATAACATAAAAGATCATACATTCTCCCTTCTTCTTGGTTCCTCCCCCAATTTCCACTCCCCAGAAGCCACCCCCCCATCGATTTTTATGTGTTGTCCAAGGGTTCTCTGTGCATATACACGTGTATTATTCAAATAGGATCAATTATATTTGTTATTATGCATCTTTCTTACTTCTCTTTTAGCATTTTACCATGGACATATTTCCATATTAACCCACTTGGTTTCACGCCATAAAAAAGCAAAAAAGAGTATGCATAGTGTTTTATCGGATGGCTGTACCATAATTTATTTAATCACATCTTTCTGGGTGGAGTCAAAGCATTTGCAGGAGCATGGATGCCTTCGGATGCTGGGGAGGGCTTCAGAGAGGAGGTGACATTTCATAGCAGGTTTTGAAGAGTGAGTTGGAGTTTGTGAGTTGAACTGCCTTTGTTGATGACAGTGGTATGGAGGGAAGTCACGTAGGATGGGGAGAGGAATAAGGGGGACTCGGTAGATTCAGGAAGGGACTAGAGCAGGATCTCATGCCCCTTTCTGCCTGGAGGGGCTGCCCGAGAGGGCGAGCCCTGCAGTTGGAGAAGGGGCCAGAGCCTCCCCAGTTGAGGGTAGGTGTCAGGCAGGCTCAGGAGACTTGAGCATGGTAAGCTGGGAGAGTGGGGGAAGATAGAGTACGTGCAAGTGACTGAATATTTGAGCCAAGCAGCCCAGTGTGTCAGCTAAAAAAAAGAAAGAGAGAAGGAAAAACCCACTCCGCTTGCTAGTAACCCTGGTTATTGCTCGGGAAATGTTGCACAGCTCCAATGCCTGGTGACATGTCAACCCCTGAAGGAAACCCGGGTTGGCAGGCCCCGTTTTTTAAGCAGAGTGCCTGTCTGCCAGATCGCATTTGGATTGAGTGGCTGGCAGTCCTCGAGCCTCGCTTAATAGGATTGAAAGAAAAGAAATGTTACTTTTCATCAGGCAAGACAACAAAGAGAAACAGGGAAACGAAAATATTATTTCGTTTGAACAAATTACAGGGAGACTCTCTGGGGCGCTTTCAGGGAGTTAAATGAGGAAAAGCACTTAAATATCATTCCATCAAACTAAATTTTTAACCACAATATTTTACAGATAAAATGTGTTGGGAGGATTCAAAGAAGATTAGAGCTCACCTAAGAAACAGTATTCAAATTTTACCAGCTAATGGAAGCCCAGCAGAAACTGTTAATGCCTATACCTTTCCTCCAAGGGACAGAGATTTCAGTATTCTTATAAAAACACATTGAGCTGATTTCATTTCTGTGTCTCTGCAGACTTCATTCGTGTAATTTCAGTAAGTGTTATAAATGTTATTTTAAGTATTATAATGATAATCCCTACTGACGATGGGGCTGCACATCCCAGCTTCCATTCCTCAGGTAATGTTTACCTCGGATAGCACATAATTGTTTGCTTTTTTCACAGTAAACTCTCTGCTCCCAACTGCTTAATCAGCCGTGGCAAAAAGAAAAGACTTCAGAAATGTTTAATGTTCTTCTGATTACATGAGCGTAATGGGTAAACTCACATCACTGGGGCTGGAGGAACAGACAGCCTCTCTTCCCCCTAGGTTTTTTTGGGTGAGGATGTGTTTGCTTTTTGTCCACGGTTTTTAAGGAGGGCTGCGGTGACCTGTGGCAATTTTGAGAATCATTTATTGTTATAAATGTCACGGCCGGGGTGCAGATCCGCTCAGTTCATAACCTCTCGGGGCCCTTCCTCCGTGCCTGCGTTGGACCCGGCCAGGCCTCAGGCCCTTCTCCTGGAGGGTCCCACTGACTTCCGTATTCTAGTCACAGTTAGAGTTTCCACGCTCTTAGGATCCAGAGCGCCCCTTAGGCTCTCTGAGTACGGTCTCCGCGGCCTGCTTGGTGGAAGCAAGATTTTATTAGGCTTTATGAAAGTGAAACTTTTCTAACCTTGAATGCAGAACCTCAGGGGCTTTCTGAGGACACAGTATAACATTTGCTTCTCTAGCTTCTTAAATATCTGAATCCAAATGTGATCAGGAATTAAGACGGAGCACGGAAAGTTGATATTCATTGCAGGGTGGAAGAATGTTTGCTTCTACCCGTCTGGAACGTTTAGATGGGTAATGGAATATTTCTTCGTCTCTGACTATAGGGAAGTTCTGCTTTGAGCTAACTCACAGCCATGTATTCTTTGATTCATTCAACAAACATCCGTTGAGAGACTGCTCTACTCCAGGCATTGTGCTGGGCTCTAGTGAGTGGATAAATGTGTCCCTCTCACATTCATGTAGCTTACCGTGTGGATGGGAAAGCCAAGACTGGACAGGCAAACCAGCCAATTGTAATTACGAACGGAGAGATGTGTCACTAGTGTGGGGATGGAGAAAAATGGGGAGGACGCCAGCTAAGCCGAGGTTTAATGGGTGAGAAGGAGCCAGTCAGGTGAAGAGGCTGGGGCAAGAGCACAAGTCCTGCGGCTGGAAATGCTGCGATGTCTTCCAGGAACTGAAAGCCAACGTGTGGGCTTGGAGGGAGGGTGGCAAGGGATCAGGACCGTGGCTCTAACGAAGCGAGAGGCTGGGCAGTGCGGGGCCTCGCGGGGTGTGGTCAGGAACGGGGACTTTATCCTCTGCAATGAGAAACCCGTGCAGGGCTTGAAGTCATGAATGACATTTTCCCATTTTAACATTGTAAAAAAAATTGTTCTGGCTGCTGGGCGTAGATGAGATCACCAGGGAGAAGAGTGGAAGCTCAGAGTCTGGTGGGTGGCCACTGCTGTTGTCCTAGCTGGAGAAGATGGCCATGGTGGTGGCAGGGGGTGAAGGGGCTGATTCAAGACATGTTTTGGACAAACTCACTGGTAAAGTACATGCCAGGCGGGGAGATGTGTTGGACTTGAATGGCTCTGTGCCACTGAGTTCCTACAGTTGGTCAGCCTCTATCTGTGACCCCTGTGTGCTCCCAGCGGGGAGGTCCTCTTGTTTTCCAGGGCTAACCAACCCAGGTGTCTGTCTTCTCTCCCCTTAGACTATTTGGAACGGTTCATGGCAGTCCTCCCAGGAAGGATGGAGCGGGGGGCTCCTGGATTCCCTTTCTCCCTGCCCCCCATGCATTATGCTGCTTTCTGGCCTCAGTTTCCCCAGCTCCTCTTGGGAAAGGGATGGAAGCGTGTTCAGTGTGCCCGACCCTTCCTTCCCCTCCCTCCACGCCCACCGACAGCCCTTCCTCCAGCCACCACTCCGGAGATCCCCAAGGTCTGCGGTATAATTGAGCTCGAGCCTTTAGTTAACGACCAGGGCCAGTAGGTAGCTGATTTCCTGGTCCTTGGGGTGGACGCTTGACAGGTTCCCGTGATGGTGGCTGAGGAGCGAAGGGAAGGAGGTGGAGTGACTGCTAATTAAAGCAACCCGAGGGCCCCAGTCTGGTCCAGTGGCCCAAGAGGGGTCCTCCCGCTGGGGCCCCGCTCAGTGCACATGTGTACACCTCTGGAGGGTAGATAGGCTTTTTGCTGATGCTGTGGCTGGGACGGTGGATCCGGGGCGGGGGGGCAGGGATTAATCGCTGGGGCAGAGTATTCCCGGTGCCCAGCTCTGGGTTGAATTAACTTCCAAGAAAACATCTGTCCCTCCCCTTTCCCTTGGAGAGGCAACAACCAGTTGACTCCATCCATCTGTGTCTCTCCCACTCTCTGCCTCCCGGATGGTGGAATCTAAAAAAAGCTTGCCAAAATCAAGGCGGACCCTCCCAGGTGGGTCTAGGGAGCAGAAGATGAGGGGAAAACAATGTTTCTGTTTCCCTGAGACATACACACACTTACCCACACATAATACACACGGACACCTCTGCCCCAGCCAAAACCAGATGAGTGTTTTAACACCAGAGCATCTTGTTCAAGCCGGGAGCACACCGCACTCCTGGCAAGGCCAGAGGGTGACCTGAAAACCTGAATATTTCAGAGAACAAAAGGTCCTTGGGTCTGCTTTCCTGAGAAGGGCCTCGGTCCAGGGTTATTTGAAGGCCACGTGGTTCGGGGTGCGGGAGGCAGCGGGAAGGGCTTCTGCTCTTTCTCCTCCGGTCCAGGGCCGCGAGCTGTGGGAGTCCGTGCCCTGCTCCTGGCACCAGGCAGCCGCGTGGAGCCACGAGGCCCCTCCTCCAGCGGTGTGCGAGGCAGAGAGGAGCAGGGAAGCGGGGAGGGCGGGCGGGCGAGAGGCGCGGGGGTGGGGAGGCGCGGCGGGGGCGGGGGCGGGGGGGCGCGGGGCTGGGAGATGGAGAAACAAACTCTATTTTCTGCTCGTCTGTGGCGGGAGGGCTCCCGCGGCCCACAGGCTCTCAGAGTGAAGCAATTTCAGATAGGGATGAGTGTCTGTTTTTCCCTGGAGCGGAGACTAAAAACCCCGAAAGCCCTTGGTTTCTCTTCCCATAATATCCTGTTCTGGAAAGTGCAGTGTGAGAAGGTGGAGGAAATGAGGAAGATCCTTCACAAATGGAAGAGGTCCTTCCCCAGCTTGAACGGGCAGGATGGGGAAGCCTGGCTGGGGCTGGAGAGAGGCCACCTCCGGGGTAGGAGAGGGGCTTGTGGCTGAGGGGGGTCCCGGGCAGGTGGCCGCTTGCAGACAAAGATTCGGATTCCTGTCCTGTCCCAGGGGCTGTTTGCTGGGACTGCTGCCGCATGGGTGGCTTCACAGGCCGTGGACAATGGCTTGCCCGGCTCCCTGCCTGGAGAGGAGAGGGTTTTGGAATTCTGTTGCTTTGTCTCTGCGGTTCCTGCCCTCCCAAAGCTCCTCGCGTTGATGCCTTCCCTCCAGACACAGGCGCTGGGCACCCAGCCCTCCTGCTCTCTCTTCCCTGCCACAGTGTGTGCCTGGCAGCGGTCCCGGCCAAGCAGATATGGACTGACTGCCATGCGAGTGCAGAGTTTCGGGATCAGCCCTGGTCTAGGGTTGCTGGGAGCTGGGTCTCTACTGGCAAATAGAAACCAGAGACATTATGCCTTGGAAGGGCCGCTCTCGCCTGCCGTGGTGGAAGGACAGAGGGAGCTGTCCCTACAGAGGGGCCATCACGGGGACACAGGGGAAGCCCCCTCCCTGACAAAGGAGAGCTGGGGGCTGCTGCTAAGGTTTCCTGCCAGGCCCCAAGTCACTTCGGGGTCCTGGCCCCCCTGCACTTACGTGCTGCACGATCTGCAGGGGGTGGGACTGCCTTACTGTTACCTTTCCAACATTGCCCCCACCCCCGCCCGGCTCTTGGCACGGCTCACGTGGGGTACCAGCCTTCCCTTTCTGTTTCCGGAGATGCTGGCCTCTGCCAGGCCTCTAGGGGCCTTGGCCTCTGTAGAACCAAGTGGTTGGGAATGTGGACTCTGCCTGGGTTTGCATCCCTGTTTCGCTCCTTACGAGCAGGGTGACTGTAGGCAAGTCCCAGAAGCTCTGTGCCGGTTCATCTTCAGTAAGATAGTGGTGATGGTGGTACCGCCCCCTTCAGGTGGTCCTTAGAATTCAATGGGCTGAGTACGTAACGGTGCTTAGAACACTGTTGACACCAAGTGGTAACGACTGGGTAAAGTCTGATATTATTATTGCTGTGGTTACAGATCTTCCCCATTCCTGGAGACGGCTCAAAGCACCCCTTCTGCAGAGAGCCTTCCCGGCCGGCCTGTCCCCAGGTCTCTCATTGTCTGCCCAGGTGGTTTGGCACCCAGTCACTTACTGCCGTACTGTCTGTCTGTCTGTGTGGTCTCTGGGGGTTGTCGAGTAGGACTGGTTTTCTGATGGGCTGGTGGCCAGTTTACTGGGGGTTGCCATGGGCCAAGTCCCTTTCCCCCAAATCTTGACAGCCTACTGAGTCCCCAAGTCTGTGACAGAGTGCCCACCCTGGCTCATGTCCAGGAGTGGCATGAGGGTCCCCTTTATTACTGGTAGTAAGCTTAGTGCATTGGGGCTAATATTAAATGGACTTAAATTCCCCAGAGCCCAGGGTGACTGGCAGTGCCCAGCCCAGCTTCTGCTCTTGCCTGTGTATCCCTGGTCCCCACTGTGAGCCCACCCGGAACCTTAGACGGCAGCAGCTCGCGCTTGTCCACTAGTCAGGTGCCTGGGGACAGGTACCACATCCTGTCCCATGTTCCCACAGTGCCTGTCTTGCTACATAGTAGGTGTTCAGTGTAGGCAGCGGGGAATATGATGAAGGCCAAAGGGATCTGCCTGGTTCTGAAAATTTCTGACAATCTCCTTCAGAGAGCAAAGGTGATTTCTTGTTCCATGGCTGGGCGTGGAGTTTAAGAAGCCAGATGAACAGGGTACTGTGAGAATACTGGCCTCTTAAATAATGCCTCCTCCTGTGCCTCTCCTGGGAGTTGGGGCTACTACCTGCGGCGATGGTGAGAGGGCCAGGAGAGAGCCCGGGCCACCAGCCCAAGACGGGGCTGCAGGAGGAGGCCCAGCATTCCCAGGCCTTGCTTGATCACTCTGGTCTAACGATGCTGGGGGCTGGCCTAGGCCTTCCCTGCGCCCTGCTTCCCAGAGCCTCACCCCTCCAAGTGTGGCCCACTGACCAGCAACATCTGCATCACCTAGGAGTGTTCTAGAAACACAGAATCCCAGGCCTCACCCCAGCCCTACTGAACCAGAACTTGCATTTTAAAGAGTCCCTGGCGATTCACATACTTACCAAGTTTGAGAAGCTCTGGCCTAGAAGACAGTCCATCCAGGGCCAACACCAAGGCAGGTAGGATAGTGCCCTTGCTAAAAACATGCCCTCCTGGCTTCCTATCCCAGCTCCCCAGTGCTAGCAGGACACCTGGGCGGGGTGGGGGTGGGGGTGGGGAATAGCCTCTCTTGGGTTCAGTTTCCTCCTGGTTAAGGCGAGGATCATACAGTCGGGCCTTTCTCCTTGGGCTGCTGAACAAGGATTCGATGTAATAATGTATAACATATGTTCTGTCCTTAGCACACAGCCCAGGCATAGTGAGTGGTGGATAAATGCAATGTTAGCTAGCTTTAAGAATGAGAGAGTGAAGGGGGCTGCGGCGAGTGGGAGGGAAAAACACTGTGATTTGTGACGCTAGTTTTTGCACTGGGCTTGTTTAGTGGAGCTTAACTCAGGATCTAAATACCAGCTAGGACTCCCTGCAGAATTATTACATGGAGTAGCAGGGAAAGGGGAAGCCAGAGTTAATGTTTGTGATAGCAATTTTTAAGATTTGAAATAAAAAAAAGGTGTTAAAAGCAAGTAAAACCCCTGGTGATCGCAAATGAATTGCCTAAGTCCTCTTAGCAGATCCACTTGCCTGAGTGATGACTGTGTGTGCCGGAATGAGTGGCTTTTCCTTTCATAAGGAGGGAGAGGTGTGGCCCCCGTGATGACTCCTGGCTCTGACTCTGGGTCCTGCGTGCTCAGCGTGGGGAAGCCACGCCCACGTGGCGTGGGGAGGAGGTGCTCCGTGGGCAGGGCTGGGCATCTGGGCCTCCTGGCAGCTTAAATACCTACGATTAGCAAGTCAGGCGGGAAGAGGTGCTAAAAAGAGTCCTTCCCGCCTCCTCCGCTGGCATGTTTTGAAGGGAGTTCAGTTATGAGACTATTAAAATGTTATTTTGATAATTAAGCCCACAGCTGTTCTGAGGGCGGCAGGGGCAGGCGGCGCGCAGGCGGCAGAAGGCACGGTGCTCTCACAGGCTCCGCGCGAGAGAAAGCAGGCGGGGAGTGCACGGTGGAGGGAGGGTCGGCACAGGGCCCTGGGGCAGGGATGACTGCCGGGCTGCGGACTGCCCTGCTCGCCATGTCCGAGGTTGTCCCTGGGCGACCGGAGGGACAGTGCTCCAGGAAGCCCCCTATGTGGGGAAGGGTGAGCCGCCCTCACATGGGATGCCTACCAGGTTTCAGTGAAAACTGTCAGAGAAGTGGCCGACGGGGGATGCTTAGATCAGTGGTTCTCAGACAGGGGTCCCAGGACCAGCAGCATCGGCGTCACCTGGAAATTTGCTAGAAATGCAAGTTCTTGGCCCCGCCCAGACCTACTAAATCGGAAACTCTGGGGTGAAGACCAGAAACCTGTGTTCTAATGGATCTTCCATCTGATTCCAATGCTTGCTAAAGTTATAGACCACTGTCCTTCGTGGTCACCTGGCAAATGGGGCTCAGCTTGCAAATGAAACCTTAGAGATTGGTAAGGCTTGGCTAGTAAGGCATAGGTGAGGGCGTGGGGATTGAGGGCACACAGGCATCCCTGACCCAGTCCTGTTCCTTCATCGTACTGGATGACAAAGAGAAGGCCAGAGAGGTTAAGGAGCTGGTCTAAGGCCACACAGAAAATCAGAGCAAAACTGGAATTAGTAAGCAGCCAGCTCTTTTGATTCCAGATCTTTCTGTTAGACTGTCTCTCTGAATGCTGAGGGCAGGGCTGGGAGAGAAGAGTTTTCAGCTGGAAGTGATGAGTAAGCCAAGGAGAGGCCCAAGGGTCATCAGCCCAGAATATAAATATTTACCTGTCTGGAGTCTCCCAGCATCCTCCAGTTGTGCTCTGCTAGAGTTGCTGTCAGCACCCACATCCGTCTACGCACTCATGCACCCTCCTACCCACCCATCCATGTATCCATCTGTCTACCCATCCATGCACTGTCTTACTGCTTCCTCCTGCCTTCCATCAGTCTCTCGTCTTTCACTCGTACATCTTGTCCACATATTCGTGCATCCATCCAAGTTTTCAAGTGGCCATTCACTCACCCGTCCTCACCCATCCATCCATCTATCCATTTTATTACTCATCTATTGATCCCAATTTTCCCTCTCCCCACCCCCCCATATTTATGAAAAGCCTACTATGTACCAGGCATTTTCTATCATTCTCAATCACAGGAGCTTTCTTTATCATTTTATATCTGGTCACATGAGCTGGCCATGTGCTTTAACATACTGTTGAGCTGGGACCCTGACAGTGATCTAGTCCGCCCACAGCTCTGCCTGGGTCCTCTTCTCCCACCCCTCCCAGTGCCAAGCTGGCCCCACTGTGCCTTGTGAGGAGGCTCGACTTTTGCCACCCCTCGGTGCATACTTCCGTCGCGGTTCCTCCGAGCTACGGTAGTGCTGAATCTCCTGGTCTCCCCTCAGCCAGCCTCTCCCAGCTCTGTGCTGTGATTCATATTCTGCAAGTGTGCCCCCCTGGATCATGCCATTTCTCCACTCAAGACTCCAACGACTCCTCATTGCCTACAGAACAAAGCCCACAGTTTTGTTCTGCCCTCAGATGCAATCCATGCTTGTTCCCAGGCTATTCACCAACCTTATGACCCTCCGGTTCCCAACCTGTGCTCCAGCCTGAGTAATTTGCTGTTTCCAGATGTCCTGGCACATTTTTGCACATGCTGTTCTCCTTGTCTAAAACGCCTTTGCCATCATGATGCTCCTTAATCCTCCATTAAAACCTTCCCATGCTCGGTGGCCCGCACTAGTGTCCTCCCCCGTCTTACTCATGAGATCTGCTTTTGTCTTCTGCTGGGATGGGATGTCCCTCTGCAGAGCCCTGTGTTGTCTCTTGTTCCATGTCATCATGTGTCTGGCTCTTGTTTGCAAGGCTCTTGTTTGCAAGGCTTATGCTCACAGTGGGTCGCGGGCCATAGCAGGTCTGTGTCATCTACAGCACAGCTGCCTACATGGAACCTGACCCACAGTAGGTGCTGCTTCAGAAGTGGGCAAATTCATCACTTAGTTACATGTGTCTAAGATGCATGTTATGAGTGAGAGCCCTAGAAAGGGCTATTGGGGCTGACTTTGGGGTAAAAAGGCCTTAAACCTCGTTGTTTTCCCCACGGGACACACAGGACCTGGCACATAGTTGGTGCTCAATAAATATTTTTTGAATGAAAGAATGAACCAAAATGTTCATCCTCCCCTTTAATGTGGTTTGTGATTTAAAAATAAATATTGACCAGATAAAACAGGAATAATATTAAAAGTTCAAAAGCTAACTTACCCCATGAGGTGCTGCTCTCCTAGGATTGCAGCCGCCTGCTGACTTATCTGTGTGTTTGGAGTGACTGTGGATTCTAATGGGCAGGAGCTGTGTCTTAGTCATTTATGAACCCCAGTGCCTGGCACAGAACCTGACATCCTCCCTGCTCTTCTGGGATCTATTCTGTTCCCTCCACCCCTAATCTGTTGTCTGTGTTGGACTTGAAGAGGCCTTCTGGATGTGGCTCCCCATCGCCCTTAGGTAGAGACCCTCAGTGCAGCCCCCAGGCCCTGCCAGGTCAGTGCTTCCCCCTCCCCTGTGCACACCAGCTTGTCTCCACACCTGCCCTCACTCTGTCCCCATTCCAGCCACACTGGCCGCCTCTCTCCTCTCCCAGGGGCTGGCCTTTGGGCAGGCCGTCCCTCTCCTTGCCCCTCAGTGGCTCTGAATGGATGTGCTCGGTGCTGTCCGAGCCGCCGCCTCTCTGTCTGCCCTCACGTGCCCCCATCCCTCAGGTTGCACGGAGGTGCTATCTCATTGCATCTGATGGTGAATATCTTCCTCCCTGCTGGACTGTGAACTCCACGTGGGCAGGTGCCACCGAGACCTGGGGCTTTGCGCGCTGCAGACTTCTGATCCGTTTTTTGAATGAATGAATAAGGAAAGATATGTGGTAGGTATTTAGTAAATGTTTAATGAGTGAATACATGAATGGCACATAATAGGTACCTGGCAAATGTTTGTTGAATAAACAAACAAATGAGTGAATATGAAAGGATACTCAGTGCTTCCCTGGGAAAGCTCTGGCCAATTAGGGCCCTGCTAGATAAGGGAGACAGTGTGTCTGTCCTTTCAGCCCTCCTGTGCTCACCCCATCAGCTCCAGGAGCCTTCGCCTTCTGACCTGCTTGCCTCTCGCCCAGCACTCACAGCCAGGAGCTGTGCGAGGGGTAGAGACAGTGGCCCTGGAAGCTGCTGCTGACACAGTTGTGCTGGGGGTCAGGGTGGGGAATGGGCTGGGGGGTGGCCTTCTGGAGAGAAGCAGGGTGAAGCCTGCCCCGGCCTCTGGCCCCTGGGGTCACAACTGTTTTTGCACTTGTATAATCCTTTCAACTCTGCAGGACCTGGTCCAGCCCTAATCTGGAAACATCTTCCAGAACATCTGTTTTCCTCCTCAATCAATACACTCCCCAAAGAGGGCCAACTTGCAAAATATTATATATAGCATCAAACATGCTATCTGAATTCAATTAAGTGATTTGGTTGGGGAAGAGTTTGTAGTAATTAAGCATACTGTTTTGGAGCAAATTGTAGCAAACTATTTCATTCTTCATTAACAGGCACCTCTCTTGACTCCCCAGGAGCTAAAAAAGAGAGAGAGAGAGAGAGAGAGAGGAGGGAGAAAATTAAATAAATAGCCAGTAACCCCCACTCAGATGGCATGATTTACTGTAACCAATACGGGCTTTGATTTCCAGCTCTCTTGTATTATGTGACCACAGCGAAGTCACTTAACCTCTCTGAGCCCCAGGCTTCTCATCTGTAAAGTGGGGCTAGTAATACCCACCTCACAGGGCTGCTGTGAGGATTAAATGGTATCATAAATAAAAAAGCACAGTTCCCAGCATACAGTGGCTTTTCTTTAAAGGGTCACCGTGGCACGGAAGTGCACTGAGGCTGGATGATTTACGTTCTATTGGTCAGGGCCTTTTTCTACCAAGGCAGGGCCTGAAACGCATTTCAGAGTGCTTTTTCCTTTTTATTCTTTTTTAATTTTTTAAAAATTTATTTATTTTATTTATCTATTTTTGGCTGTGTTGGGTCTTTGTTGCTGCACACGGGCTTTCTCTAGTCGTGGAGAGCGGGGGCTACTCTTCGTTGCGGCGCGCGGGCTTCTCACTGCGGTGGCTTCTCTTGTTGAGGAGCACGGGCTCTAAATGCACGGGCTTCAGTAGTTGTGGCTCACGGGCTCTAGAGCGCAGGCTCAGGAGTTGTGGTGCATGGGCTTAGTTGCTCCGCGGCATGTGGGATCTTCCAGGACCAGGGCTCGAACCCGTGTCCCCTGCATTGGCAGGTGGATTCTTAACCACTGCGCCACCAGGGAAGCTCCCCCATCAGAGTGCTCTTTCTTCCCAGAATATTTGTGAGGTTCTGGGAGCAGGAGTGAGGAGCCTCCTGTTTGATTTCCCTTATCACCTGCAGTCTACAGCTCAGGGCGGCTCAGTAGGAGAGGAGGGGCGGCGCACAGGCTGGCTTCCAGTCCTGGCTGGCCCTGCGGCAGCTCTTGAGTCTTTTGGGCACGTGCTTAAGCTCTTGCTGCATCCATTTCCTTCTCTGTAAAATGGGGATAAGAATTATTACTCTTCTTCTAGGATTAAATGAGTTTAATAAACGGAAAGCACTTAAACAGTGCCGGATACGCAGTTAGCACCCAGTACACGTTGGGTTTTGTTATTCATTTGTTTGCGTTTTCGATTCAGAAAGGCTCATTTAAGTTGTAGGCACTTCCGTGGTCAGGCTGGGGACATTCACAACCACCGTGACAACGATAGTAGCTGCCACTTATCAGGTGCCTACTGTGTGTCAGAGAAGACCTAGAGGGGGCGCTTAGCATCCGTTTTTCATGATTGTCGCAACAAGCTTGCTATTACTTTCATCTTCCCAGTGAAGAAATGGAGGCTCTTAATATCACCTAGCAGAACATTTTAGGGCTGGGTTTTGTACCCAGGCCTGTGGGACTCCAAAGCTGCCCTCTTTCTGCTTGCCATGCCACCACTCAGGAAGACATGCCTTCCCAACCTGACCCTTATTGGGCATCTGCTGTGTGCAGACCATTTTCTCATCTGCAGTCACACTGGGCTGTCCAGAAGTTTGGAACGTCTCTATTGCGCCCCCTTTGGAGCAGTCTAACCCTTAGCAGCTCCCTTCTCCAGGGAGTCCGTAAGAGGCTCACTCAGGACAGGCTCACAGTCCCTGGAAGACGGGAAACCGGTGAGGAGGCTGTTGTCATGTAGACAAGAAAAGATGGTGGCCTGAAGGGGGGTTGCTGGCAGGTGGAGAGCAGTGGGTGAGTTCTGGAGAAATCATGATCACTCCCCAATGGTGTGCACAGTAGCTGCTGGGGGAGTTCCTTGGAGGGAGTGGGGTCTTTGGAGAGATAGTGTTCTGGGAAATCTTTCTAGAAGGTGCTGGTGGGGCTCGATCTGACTCCCTAAGGAGGGAAGGGGTCATTTCAGCAGGGGACATGGAGAGCAAAGGTTTGGAGGTGAGAAGCCCTGTGACCAGCTGTGGGGACTACAGGAGGAGGCTGTGATGAGGTCTCTGTCTTCAAGGACTAGCTCCCTGTGTGTTTTGGGACAAGATGCCTGTGGCCCATAGTGGCTCAAGCAGAGTGACCTCCAATACCAGCTCTTCCACAGAGTCAGGGCAGGTTGTGAATTTCAGCGCTCAGGAGAGGCCACCAGGGACAGGCGTGGGGGTGGGAGGTGGTTGGGAACCCTTACTACACCCAAAGGACCTGCCTGAACAGGGAACACTGTATTCATTCATACATTGGTTAAGTCCATCATTGTACTTGATACTGTAGGGCAGGAGGGGAGGGGGAGGGAGGGAGGGAGAAAGAGAGACAGATGAACCAGTAAGGGACAAATCCCTCTCTGGGAGGAATCGAAGGTTTATGAGAAGCACACTTGTGAGGACTCCTTGAGTTGCAAGAGCCCAGACCCTGCCTTAAGCTGGCTTAAGAAGGAACCAAGGGAATGAGTTCACTGGGCCTGAAACAGGAAGTTCTCAAGGCCCGGGTGGGCCCACCATCAGGACATGGCCTCCCGTTAGGAAAAAATGGCCACCAGCCCCTCCAGGCTTATATCCTATTAGCTCAACAACTTCAGGGGCTAGAGTCCTTTATCCCTAACCTGAAGATTGATTGGCCAGGTCTGGGTCACATGCTCATTCCTGAACCAATCACTTTATCCAAAAGCATGGCATACACTGATTGGCCAGGCCTGAGTCACATGCTCACTTGGGGGAGGTGGCCAACCTCTGGTAGAGGCTCCCTAAAGGACATCTGGGTGGTTGTTCCCAGAAGAAGGGAAAACAGATGCCAACAGGAGTAAAACCAAAGTCGGCTTCAGAGCGAGTAAGGGCCAGCTCTGCCCTGCAGGTCATGAGTAATTCGAGCTCTCAAGTGAGAGGGCAGAAGCTGGCCACCCACGGAGGGGTGGCTCCATGGGAAGAGGGGTCTTCTGGGACAGGAAATGATGAATCCGGTAGAGGCAATGTTTCCTAACATCTCACACACTTGATTTTCCTGCACCTGGACTGGATGTCCACTCTTTGCATCCTCCGCAGCTGTCCCTGGAGAGCGTTCCGGGATGAGACTGGAAGCTTTGCTGCAGGCCGCCAGTGGTCTGATTCCTGTTTGGCCACCGTGAACGGTGACTGAGATGGAAGATCTTGCTTTTCCTTTTGAACTCTGTGGGCATCTGTCTAGCCTGGCTCTGTCTGGGTAGTGTGTGGTGTTTTCTGGGCAGAAACCCAAAACTTACCCCTGTTCCTGCTTTGTGGAACTGTTTGTCAGCATCATGGGGGATCGCTGTGGAAGCTTTGTACCTCCTTTTTGTCCCAAGAGGGAGACAGGTTGGTTTGGGAAATGAAAGGGTCAGCTAATGCCATCCTGGGTCACATCAAAGCCAGCCAAAGCCAGGTGAGCTAGCGCATCACAGCTTCCCAGGTGTGGAAGTTCAGGTTGTCGGAGGCCTTGGCCCAAGTCCCAGCCCGGCTTTGACTTGCTGCGTGGTCTTGGGCCAGTCTCCCTTCGTTTCCGTGCCTCAGTTTCCTCATTTGTCCACACTGGAACATGAACACTTTCCAGAGGTGAAAGTGCGCACGTGAGTGATGTCATCAAGTTGGGCCCGATTTCCTTCTGTCCCGAGAGACATCGAAACACCCTGTGAGAGTTGGGGCCTCACAACATGTGGCCCTCATTTTAGGACTAACACCTCTCTCTGCTGGGAGAATCAGCTGTGAGATTTACAGACTGCCTGCCCCCGCTCAAGTATGCTGCCTCTCCCCCGGTCCTCCCCTGGGTCCTCCCTCCAGTCACCCCCTCTCCCTCCCCACTCAGTCCTCCCCTCCTTTCCCCCCATCAATCTCCCCTCCCCAGTCCTCCGCCCTCATCCTCCCCCACCTCGTCTCCCCCCCAGCCCTCCGCCTCGCCCTCCCTGCCTTCGGAGGCGAAGCTCGGCTGCTGCCACCACCTCCCAGCGCTGGCCGCTGAGCCATTAGCCTCACTTCTCACTGGCTGCGCGTCGGCACAGTAATCATTTTCAGATTTACAAGCATTAAATATTTTAATTTAATGCCTTGGCTCTCTTGTAATTCATGCACTTAATTATATGATAATTACTCAAATGAAAGAGATACAGCTGCTGCCGTATCAATTCTAAGGGAAGACTGGGTTTTGAGTTGGACTGAGTTTGGGAGGTGGGCCCACCTCCCTTGCCCTCCCCCTCCAGCCCTTCTTTTCTCTGGGCCACATAGTCTATAACAGCCCGTCCTCCACCAGCCAGCGCTGGGGCCAGGTAATCTGCTCCCATCTGCTCCAGGCACAGGGTGTGGGGACTGCCCTGGCTGGTGACCCACACTCCTGTGGGTGCTGCTCTGGGAACAGAAGTCTAATGGCTGATGAGCAGAGAGGGAGGAGTCTTGGGCTGTCCTCGGGTGGTAGAGAGGAAGGTCCCTTTCTCTGCCTGCCCTGGGGAGCAGGGGCTGTGAATGCCGTCTGGGCTCCGTGCCTGGTGGAAAAACCGGGGAGCCTTTCTCCTCCTTAGCGATGATGTCTGGGGGTGAGGGGTGGGAAGCGACTGCTCCGCTGAGCATCTCCACCGCAAATGGACAGGGGCCTGGGCCTCCTCCCACTGACCACCAAGGGGTTTGCAAAGACAGAGTCGGAGATGGGTGCAAGGTGCTCTCTAGTGGGAGCACCTTCCTTGTTCCTGTCACCCTTGCTGTCCCCTGCCTCCCCTCCCCTCCTCTTTCCTTCTATCCTTCCCCTTTCCTTTATATTTCCCTATTTTTCTCCCCCTTTTTCTCTTTCCCTATTGACATCTAAAATTGTGTTTAATGCCTGAAGGGTACTGGCTGGTCTGTAAGAACGGGAACTATTCATATTTGGCAAGTGTTCCAACTCCTCGCTCCCCGCCATGTTTGTGGAGCCCTGTTGGGTCTGTTGCTGCTGAGTGGATTGAGCAGAGGCCCTTTACAGTCGATGGCACCAGCAGACTGAGAATCAGGGGGCGTTGCCTTGGGCCAGGACTCTTTGGGTCTGGGGATGACGGCCCTTGGGAGGCTCTCTGCAAAACTGAACCTGCTTCCTTGGGAAGGAAAGCTCCTCCTCTCACCAAGCATCAAAGCCAAGTGCCAGGGGCTTCCCTGGTGGCGCAGTGGTTGAGAGTCCGCCTGCCGATGCAGGGGACACGGGTTCGTGCCCTGGTCTGGGAAGATCCCACATGCCGTGGAGCGGCTGGGCCCGTGAGCCATGGCCGCCGAGCCTGCGCGTCGGGAGCCTGTGCTCCGCAACGGGAGAGGCCACAACAGTGAGAGGCCCGCGTACCACAAAAAAAAAGAAAAAAAAAAGCCAAGTGCCAGGTAGAGGGGTCCTGGGGCGAGGCCCTGGTGACAGGGGTCCGTGGTGCTCTGGCCAAAGCTTGTGAAGAAGTTGAGTCAGGAGGGTAGAATTTCCAAGCCAGTGAGTTCAAGCTTCTGCAAGTGTCCTGGTTTTTAGGGTGAGGAAGCTCCCGTGGCGGGGAAGACCTCGGCCTCTCTGGACCCGCACATTTCCTAGGCATGGGAGAGCTGGGTGGTGCGTTTCTGCTGAAGTGCACGTTTGCACTGAAAAGGGTTACAAACGGTTCGCCCCGTATGCAGACAATTTTCAGCTAGCTTACAGCAGCTGTGGCGCCGTGCTGATAGATTAAAAGCAGCGACCAGCCCCAGAATGAAGTGTATTAGAACTCCTGCTGGGTCGAGCTGGGGAGAGGCCCACACAGCTGTCATCTAGGCCAAGTTTCCAACCGAAACCTCAAGAACAGGCTGGAACTCGGAGAAAAGTTAGCTTTCTAAATGAGGTGGCCGGCTGTTAATCAAGAGAGCGGGGAGGGGGACCGGCGGAATGCTGGGGATTTAGAACAAAAGAGGAGGAGATGATGACTGGGGGTGTCCTGCCCAGACCAGAAACTGTGCAGAATCGTAGCTCCTGGGGCCAGGGACAAAGAGGCTGCTGCAGGTGTGGGCCCCGGGGCAGGGCACAGCATCCCAGCCCCTCTCTGTGTTTTGCTCCAGACAGCTGGCTTGCAGGGTGGGTGAATAAGGACACTGAGGTGTTTCCACGTGATGTCCAAAAGGCCCCAAGACCTTAGTGGCACTGCACCATGCCCAGGGCTCCCTGGCTAGAATGGCTAGGGTGGCTCTCAGGGTTGGGGAGCTGCCTAGGTCTGTCTTTGCCCAGGAAACATTTGCTGTCAGGGTCACTTGCGGCCAGTTTCCCCCTTGCCGTAGCACGGAGGCCTGGCTTTGGACTTCAGTTTTGAGGTCTTTAAGAGATGTCTTCTCTTGTGATGAGAAAGGCTCTTGACAGGAGTCTGGCTCTGGCCCCTGAGTCTAACTCGAGGCTGGAGGGGGGGAGTGGGTCACTTGGGGGCCCATCTAGACTACCCAATTATTAGAAAATTCAGAATGCCAAGGTTAGAAATCTGTGTATCATCTCCTCTTCCCCCTCCTCCCCCGCCCCCTCCTCCCCCACCCCCTTCTTCTTCTCCTCCTCCCCCCCCCCCGCTTTGATATGTTCCTATTTTTGAGAAGAGCAGAATGCTTCCCACTGCAAGGGCCAGGTGAGTCTGCACTGCAAAAAAGAGGAATATATCCAACTACAGCATATGCCCATAATTCAGTTGCAGTTGTCTATATGGTACATCACAGTGAATTCATCCTTTCAACAAACATTTACAGCATCTTCATTTGGGCAGGCCATCGGCCGTGTGTGTGTGTGTGTGTGTGTGTGTGTGTGTGTCAGGGAAGGTGGGGGCTTGCGTAAGTATCAGATGCGCTTAATTATTGGGGAATCGCAAACCCTGGTAAAGAGCCTGCTGGTAAATGCCACTGTGTTACACACCCACTGGGATGGTCCTATGCTGGAAAGAGTTCTGGTTTCTAAAGCTGCCAGGCTTCCCCGCCCCCCCCGCCCATCAGATGGTGGGAAATGAGTTCGGCTTGTCGGGGGGCATGATTTGAGTCTCCTGAGCGGACGTGGAGACGGTGGCTTCTTTCCTGATGTGCAGTCAGGTTTCAGGTGTTTGCTTGGATTCCCGAGCTGGCCCTGCTGCTGGGATGGGCTGGTCTAGTGGCAGGCTGAGCGAGGCGGGGGTGTGGACAGCTGCCATTGGCTTGGTCCTCTGTGGTCCACGGGTGTGGGTGAGAGTGGTGCAGACAGGTATGTGGGCCTAGGATCCAGCTCTGGGAGGCAGACCACCACGGTTTGAGTCCCAGCTCTGCCTCTTGGTGCCTCCATGATCTTGAACAGACTACTTAACCTCCCTTGTCCCGTGTCCTTGTCTATAACATGAGGATAATGAACGTCTCTCTCATAGGGCTGTAGTGGAGATTAAATGAGAAAGCAGGTAAAATGCTTACAACGACATGTGGTTGTAAGTACCCAATGAATTGTAAGTACCCAATGAATGTGAGCAATTTGGTCAAATTCCTCTTTAATCTAGAGTAATTTGACAAGAATCCTAGAACCTCAAATCATCTAATTTTATCCTCGAATCCACTCACGAGTCTCTTCCACAGGTGCTCAGCTTTCCTTGAATGCCTCCCATGGTGGGGAGCTCACCCCCGTCTGCCATGACAATCACAGACAGCTTCTTTCCAAACTGTACATTTTGGCAGTTCTTACCCCATACAAAGACTCTCCTGACTTCCTCTTCAGTGTAGAGACCCAAGAAGGGTCAGCAGCTGCCACCCGTTGGGTGTTTACCGGGTGCCAAGCACTGTACATACATTATCTCACCCATCCTCCTGAGTCCTAAGGGGAAGGTATTATTTTGCCTCTGTTTTACTGATGAGGAAACAGAGGGTCAGCGAGTTGACTTGTTTAAGGTTTACACAGATCTAGTGGGCTGGCTGGGACTGAGATCAGGTCTGTCTGATGTCAAAACCCTGTTCTTAACTATCCAAGCAAGCTTAAAACCAACCAAGAATTCTTCGGTCTTTTCCCTGCTTCTTCCCTCTCCATCTCAGTCAGCCCACTTTCCCCCAACGGCTTCTTCCCATCCATGTTTTAGTTGCATGAGTTGGGGAGAGTGCGTCGAGCTGTTACGTTTAGTGACGTGTCATGTATCCGGTTCCTCACGGCACCATTAAGCTGGCGGGGTAACTTCTGTCTGCTGGAGACAGAAACCACTCGCCAATGTTGTATAGTCTCTTAAATTAATAAAAGTAATAATCGGGTAAACTGGTTATTGTAATTTATCCACATAAAGCCGAGCCATGTGCCTGAATTGTCACTCGGGCCTCAAACCGGTAGAAAATAGCCAACAATGACCGGAGGCTCAGTGAGCAGGGCAGCTGCAATCCTGTGGTCTTCAGATTAGGAGAGATGATGAATGCATCCAGAAGACATCCGTTTCAGCAAGTGCTGCACGGATTATCAAATTTAGTACCAAAAAAATGATTCATTTGTGCCCTATACCACACTTAATGCACCTGAAGTGAGACATTAGAAGTGTGTTTAATTCTGGGGATGGAAGAAAATACAAGTGCAGCAAATCTGCAGTCACAGGAGAAAGTTAATGCCCGGCGAAAAGGAATCAATTTAGCTCTTGCTATTATATTTGAGGAGAACAGGTTGGTTTTTCTTTTTTATTATTATTATAAAAGCATACAGAGTCTCTTGGATCCCTGGTTCTAGTATTACTTTCAAAGAGTATTTAAAGAGAAGTTATGAATTAGGGGGAAGAGACAAATGTGAATAATGTGTGCATGTAACCTCGCTCCATATATATGTATGTATATCTATCTATAAAATGTATGTATACCTGTGTATATCTCTATACATCTATATATCTATATATGTATATATCTATATCTATATATATATACATATATATACGTATATATACAAATAGATATATATAAATATATCTATAGATAGATATCTATATCTATATCTATATCTATAAATAGATATATATATCTATTTATCTCTCCATCCATCTATCCATCCATACACACAGTAGTGTGGTATGCTAGTAAATATTTAACAATGAGCTGTCTGGGAGAAAAAAAAAAAGGAAATTCTGTTGGCCAATTTCTGTGGTGTAAATACTCCCACTACGGCTGATTTCAGACTCCCAATCTGACTTCACTGAACGTTGGGTTGGGAAGAGAAGCACACGATCAGCTCTTGGGAGCTAGTACGAGCTGGCTCCAGCACACCAGCGGTTTCTATACACGCATAGACATGTCTGTGGTTTAAAGGGAAAAAAGAGAGGCAAATCATATGCATCAGTTACGGCCCTGAGTATCATCTGTGTGTTTTTCCCAACCATCAGCCTCCCTGGGTGAGCTTGCAATATATTTTATGCAAGTAAAGAGCAGGTCTCCTCCCCTGGAAACATGGAGACTTTATGTTCATTAGGTTCCAAATGCAAGAGGAGAAAAGACAGAAGAGAAGAGGCGGAGGGGGGCAGATTCCAGGCTTGGCCTCCCCTTGCGTCAGCACCACTGCTTGTCTTCAGTGTGCTCGGTGGACTCGCCTCAGTTTTTATCCAGCCATTGTTCTTTTTTACACTGCTTTTGCACACTGCGGCATGTCTGGGGAATTTCATTAGTTGGAATATACGTGCAAAGAGTTCTGTTCCACTTTCATAAGGTCCCTGGATGGCTTGGACGAGGCCTCCAGGCCCCATGGTAGAGCCGGTACCACATTCATATTCCTTCCCATCACCATACACATGGTAGCGCGGAGCCCAGACCAATCGAAAACTTGACAGTAAGCCTTTTGATTTTGCGGGGAAACCTTCATCACGCTGCGAGAGGGAAGGGAATATAGCCCAAACTGGACTTCATACTGTGGCAAGCTTGAAATCCCAGCCCCACTGCAGAGCCGGCTGATTGGAATAGTTGGAAACTGTATCCAGGAATTCGGCTGCAAGAACTTGGCTCACAGCAACTTCTGCCGTTTTGAAAGAAAACTTGTCAACTGGGGGAGCCACTTGGGGCCTGGGTTTAATCTGTCCAGGCAGTGAAGATTCACGGAAATGATCGGCCAAATTTCCCTAAAATGTTTAGAGCTCCTGCCTACGTGGGGACTCTGGCAGAGGGGAGAAGCAGGCTTGACGGCTCTGTGTCATCACTGTCACAGCCATGGCTGTTGTTACCGGCTTCGACGCTCTTGCTATTTTGCTAATCGCCAACCTGCTGCCTGAGAGATAGCAGAGCTGGAGGTTCAGATAGAGCCACCCAGAGCACATGCTCTGCTTGGTACCCCCGACCCAGGCTGCCGTGATGGGGTGGTGTTTTTTGTACACCTTTCACCCTGGTAGCATCACCATGACATTTAGGGGGGCTGAGGGTCAGAGAGAGACTGACATTGAAATCGTGGTCGTTTACTTGGTAAATCACAATCAGTGACGCTGTCTCTACTTGGGGGGGAGGTCCACGGGTTGGCTTACCGGGGATGGTGCCTTGATTTCACTCTTCTTTATCTGAAGATGTTAGTGAGTGAGGGACCCTACTGTGAAATACCCGTGAAATTCAAGGATCTTTGGTGCCATTACCCAGGAATGTCCTGCTGGTCCTGATGCAGGAGACCTTGGTTCACGTGCACAAATGCTGGGGCTTGACAAACGTCGGTGGAGCCAGGAGTCACGGTGTGCCATCTGAAGGAAAACGTATCACTGTCAACCTCTTTTTCCTTGACAAGGATGTGAAGTCCTAGTCTTTTAAGGGGGGGAAGAGGAGGCTCTTGGGGGAGAGATAAGTCGGTGATGGTGAGATGATTGAGTTAGAGAAATGTCTACAGACAGAACCTGATGCGTAGGTTGACTGGGACCTCCTGGGAAGATTAGAGGGAGTCTCTAGCCATCCGACCCTGGGCTGACGCCCGCACTCCCCTTACCTCATCACCAAGGAAGTCTTTCTTTTCTTTTTTTTCTTTTTATTTCCCCTGCTCTGCTCCCATCCCCTGACCCCCCAACTCAGAGACTCCCTCTCTGTCTGGCCTAGCCTTTTCAGGTGACCTGACAACGAGTGTGGCCGTGTGTGCTGAGAAGGGAAGTACAAAGTAGGAAGTGAGAATACCCCGGGTAGAGCCCTTTTGTGTGGCAAGGCCACAGATCCGATCATAGACCTCTCTGGGCTGGGCCTCAGTTTCCTGATCTGTGAGATAGAAAGCACCCCACCCCAGACACACACCTGCCTCTCAGAGTGGCGCTGAGGGGCACAGGGGATGATGGACAGTGGAAGAGGCCCTCAGACCTCCAGCGTTACCCATCCTGGGGGCAGCCTGGGCTGGGAGTGGGTTCCCGAGGAGCTCAGGACTTGGGCCCACCTTGGACAGTCCCCGAGACCCACTTTCCAAGTGGTCACGACAGCTGTGGCCAAGCCTTGCCGAGTGGGTCCCCCTTCCTCACTCCCAGGTACACCTCGGTGCTTCCCGATGCCAAGACGATTCAGCGGCGTGCGGGAACCTAGTAATTTCTCAGCTGGAGAGCGTTGTAAAAATAAATGTCTTCTGGAGGTTGAAAGGTTGTCAAATACACGCCGAGCCTAACTGGGTCCTCAAAATGTGCAATTCCCGCTGAGTTTCAGGGAAGATGTGGATGTGGGATGGTGTGTGTGCGTGTGTGCGCATGTGTGCGTTTGTGAATTCACAGGCAAATTTGGGCAAATGATAACTTTTGAGATGTGTAGCTATGCACGTGTGCCTGAATCTGATTGGTCCACTGTTGAGCAAAGGGATGCTGGCCCCTCCACCTTGGGAAGGGTCCACTGGGCCACATCTGGGCCCACTCCTCTCATCCTGGACCAGCCCAGTTGGGAAGGGACTCAGAGCCAGACCAGCCCGGAGCCAGGGCCATGAACCTGTAGAGGTGCCGCGGGACTTTCTCCCCCTGCGGGGTGAACATCACAACACTAGTTAATACTTCTTGGGTGCCCAAATGCCAAGCACAGTTTAAATGCTGTACATATGTTAGCTCATTTACATCGCCGCTTAGCACAGCACAGAGGCTGGGAGGGTCCAATGCAGTGCAGCCGTGGGCTTTGTCCCGGCGAGGTCCATCCCTGAGCCCAAGTTCTGAGCACCTGCCCGACAGAGTTGACTTCGGGGCTTGGAATTGATTTCAAGAACAGTCCTTGCTTCCATCTTACTGCAGGCCAACTGATGTCAGAGACTGTCACACTGCAAAGTGACCCCGTGCGACTCTGGTGCCGGCTGATTCATTCCCTTTCTCTAGGACCAGACACACATCGTATCCCCTCTCTGGGCTGTCTCCCCATTTGAGGATTGGCCCCTCTGGAGCCATCCCTCTACTGCTTTGGGGCCCCCAGATTCCCAGGCCCGGGGGCTCTTTGCTCAAATTTAGCATCCAGCACTTGACTTAGTTCGCTGCAGGGTAGCTGCAACCTGTCTGGGTGGAAATGAAGAGCCGATGCTGAGGGAAGCTTCAGGATGGAACCTCTTCCCTCCTGGCCCTTCCCCGGAACCCCTGCTTGCGGCCTCCCTTCATCTGGTGGGTTAGGAGGAGCCCTCAGACACCCGAGTGCCCTTCCTGGGACATTAGCCCCCTCCTCTTGGTGAATCCAGTGCGTTTGGAAGGACTGGGCGCCCACTTAAGCACCACATCGCCTTATAGCTCCCTGGGCCCTGTAAGAGAGGGTCCTCCCGCTGCCCTTAGGTTGACGGACATCCCATTCCCTCATCTGGTCCAGCCTCTGGCCATGCTGCCCTTCGACACCCAAGCTCCTGTCTACCCACTGCCAGACGATGGGGTCGGGGCGCTGCGTGCCCAGCCCTGGGGTTCCGCCCAGCCTGCCGCCCCCTCCACCGTCGCCCGATTGTTTGTTCAGCTAAGACAGCCGGCCCGGGGAGTAGGAGCGGGGCTGGGCTGCGGCGTCTGGCCCGGTTCCTCCTGCCAGGGGCTCATTTGTATGCAGAAGGGATTAGGCGGAATTTACCGTGGCCTCGCCCTGGGGAGCTGCTCGCGCCCTAGGAAGACTCTTGGAAGGCGGTGTGCAGTTGGTAAGATTAGAACAGGCCCTTCTGCCGCCGCGCACGCCCTGGTCACTCTCCAGGCCGCCAACATCGAAATCATTTTCATTTATAACCTTTTTGATCATCCAGCCTCAAAGAGGGCCCGCCTTGTGGGACAGCGGGCACCAAAATGGCCCAATTATTTGGAAGAGGAGGGAGCTGCTGAAAACAGTCAGATGTGAGAGACAGGGCACTTGATCTGGGCTCATGGCTTTTTTTCCTGCCTTCTCCCACCTATATTTTTACAGCTGTTGACATATATTGAGTTACATGTGCCTGGCCTCGATCCCCGCGGTACTGTTTCAAAGATCTGTTCACCATGAAGTGTGTGGTTCTCAAGTAAATGACTGACTTCAAGAAAGCACAGTAGTTTAAATGTTACTATAAATACGGGAGCTAAGACATTTTAATTATAATTTTTGAGTTATACAGTGGTAAGTACACCAGGCATTTACAAAAGAATTTGTGTGGAGCTCCAAGACTGTGCTCTCTTGTGGATAAAGAAGTAACTGCAGGTGGTTAATTCTGCAGCCTGGTGGCCGGACTCTTGTTTACTGATGGCCAGGAGGGGCGGAGGGTGGCTGGAGCCCTTGGAAGTCTCAGTTCGGGACGTTGGAGTCAACTGCACACATTTATGGCGCCCTTCTGCTTGCAGAGTGCTGAGCTGGGGCCTCGGAGTTGATGGGGCAAAGACTCCCCTCTCACGTTTATAATCCCGTGGGAGAGGACAGCTAGCACATCAACCAGCACTCTCTTGGGGAAGGGGAGGGCTTTGGAGAAGAGGTAATAACACTTCTGCTCTGTCTTGAAGGGTGAGGAGAGCCACAGGGAGTATTTGGAAATGAGCAAAAACCCAAGTCGGTCTTCGGTGTGAAAACAAATATTCCGAGCAAGGTGGACTGACCGCCCCGCCCCTGTGCACGGCTCGCCTTCTCCCTGGTGTCATTTAAGTTCTCCACCCCCAACAATTGGAAGGCTCCCAGGGGCAGGGAGATGTCAATGGCCTGGTGGGCTTGGAAGCCCAGCCCTTGGGTGCATTGGGTGAAGATAATTCCTAGGTGAGATGAGAGGGAAGCCAGCCTGTGGCTCTCATGTTCTTGTAGTTTTGATGGGAGCAGTCTTTTGGGTCACCTTGTTTACGCTCTAGTGACAAGGCATTAGATTAAATGAAAGAAGCAGACCTGGGCTGGTGCATGACTGTTGCCCATCTCATCCACCCCATTCCATCCATCCATTCATCCATCCACCTGTTTCTCCACCATCCATCCAGCTATCCATCCATCCACCCATCGCCTGTCTACCCATCTATTTACGTATACACTTAACCATCCATCTACCGACTCACTCATCCATCCGTCTGCCATCCACTCACATGTCTGTCTGTCTGTCTACCCTCCATGTTAACCATTCATCTGTCCATCCACCATCTATCCATCCACAGATCCATTTATAATCCCTGGGACATTATAGTGTAGGAGTTAAAAGCAGGGGTTCTCTTGAATTCAAATCCTACCTCCATCACTTATTAACGTTGTGTCCTTGGGCAAGCTACCCAGCCTGTGAGTTAATCCTCTTCATCTGTAAAATGGGGGAAAATAGTAAATGCTAGTCAAAGCACGTTGCTAAAATTAAATGAGATAATACATGCAGAATGCTTAGCACGGGGCCTGGAAAATAGTAAGGACTCAGTAAGTGTTGGTTTTGCGTACCGCGTGACACCTGTATGCCAAACTCTGTCCCACAGCCTGAGCTGAACTCCTTAGAGCTTCAGGCATTGGCTGGAGAGGTTCCTCCTGGGAACAAGGGGCTTCTGCCTCATAGCAAAGTCTGGGATTAAAGCAGGAGGAGCCTGTGATGTGGGCATTAAGGACTATTACGAAATGGCCAGTGTATTTTGTTTTCAGTCGCTGTTTTGAGGGGGAAATTCCTGTCTCACGTATCTGCACCTGCCCTGTTTTTAATGTAGGCGTGTTTGCCTCATGTGCATGAGGCCTCTTACAATTTTTTAAACAATTAATTATAAAATAAACATACAAAACACCAAAGAAAATGAAACTCCTTGTTGAAGTATCCAAGATCCCAATTATTGTCTTGCCAAAGCCCTTAACACTTGAAGACGCTCTTTGGACCGTATGGACTCATTGCTACTTACATTCTAATTCACTTATTCTTTGACTGCTTTCTTGCATATTTCTTCAACGTACACGTGTTGAGTGCCAGCTGTATACCAGGCACTGTGCCAGGTGGTTTTGTCAAGATCACGTGTAACTTCTTGTAAGATTTGTTTCTGAGGGAAGTGAATCAGAATCTTGGCTATGGGTTTCTGTGAGACGTAGAGTTGAGGGTGATCTTTATCTGTTTTTGTACTTTGCAAATGTCCTATGATAACCACACAATGCTTTTGTATCATCAGAAAAGCCAACTAAAAACCATCGAGGAAAATCAGAGCCTCTGCCCTCACATGGCCAAGATGATGCTGCAGGATTGTACTAACTTAACTGTAATCTCTGAAAACAAGTGAAAAATCCCAAGTCGGTATCTTCTTTTTTTTAATTAATTAATTAATTAGTTAGTTAATTAATGGCTGTGTTGGGTCTTTGTTGCTGCACACGGGCTTTCTCTAGTTGCGGCGAGCGGGGGCTACTCTTCGTTGCAGTGTGTGGGCTTCTCATTGCGGTGGCTTCTGTTGCTGCAGAGCACGGGCTCTAGGCGCGTGGGCTTCAGTAGTTGTGGCACACGGGCTCAGTAGTTGTGGCTCGCGGGCTCTAGAGCGCAGGCTCAGCAGTTGTGGCGTGTGGGCATAGTTGCTCCGTGGCATGTGGGATCTTCCCGGACCGGGGCACGAACCCGTGTCCCCTGCATCGGCAGGCAGACTCAACTACTGCGCCACCAGGGAAGCCCAGCAGGCAGATTCTTAACCACTGCGCCACCAGGGAAGTCCCCCAAGTCGGTATCTTTTGAAGGGCTGGCCCTCAGGACACCAGCAGTACCTTGTTGATTCTTGGCACTTAGAGCACCCCACTGTAATTCAGATGGTTGAGACAGGGCGAGGTAGGAGAGGGTGTTCAGCCAACCTGTTCGGGAGGTAACTGGAATTTGGGGAGCTCTGTCACCTCTTAGGAGACGTTGTTCAGGCATGGCCATCAAAGGAGGCTGTGGAGGCTGGAGGTGCCCGGCTCCCGCCCCCCATATATGGCAGGTGTGGAGAAGCGGGTGTTTACTTTCTGCTCACGGCACTCCCCATCCTGCTGTGCCGGGCTGCATCACCCTGGGAGTCTAGGATTGGGGGAAGAAGGAAGCACTTGGGCAGGTATTCGAACTCCTTGTCCATTTACTGAGAATGCAGAGTCAGCAGCTGTGGTGTTGCCTGCCCTCTCGCGGCCTCAGTTTTGGGGTCTGCAGAGTTGAGAGCCAGATGGGATCCCCTTTGGTGTTCTCACAGTTGGATGTGTCATATTCTAAGTCCTTACAGAGACAGTGATAGGAGAGAGAAGAGGGCATTGTTTTGGGGAGAACAGGAAGCCCAGAACAGGAATGGGCACTGGAGGTAGGGGTCGGTCACTGCAGAGGTTTGGGGTCCTCCCTGCCTCCAAGGCAGGATGGAGGCATCCTTCTTTCCTGTCTCTGATTTGGTTCGTGCCCTTGGTGCAGTCCCGTCAATTTTGGGGGCTTCAGAGTCCTGTCAGACGGGGAATCTTTCTCTCACTTCATCTAGTCAGCATCATTCAAGAAAAAAGTTACGGAAACATTTTGTGATCTGGGGAGCCCTGTACCAGCGAACGACAGTATTGCATGAGAAGTCTTAAAACTATCAGCTAATCTGCTAAGAGTGATTGTGATTAAGAAATACATCTAAGTGGGAATGCTGTAATACCTGATATTTGTTTATATTTTTAACAATGATCATAATATTGAAACTGTATCAAGACTCAGTATTGTGGCGGATGCTGTGAGGTCCCACCTCCAACCCTTAAACATCCCCATGGGGCAAGGTAAGTGTTGTTACCGTCATCCTCCAGTATGCAGCCAGGATTCTAACCCAGCTGCTTCTGCCTTCCGAGCCAGTGCCCTTTCTGTTGGGTCTTAATGCTTCCTAAAGCACGTTTGATTTTTTAAAATTAATTTTTGATCTCATAGCAATACCACGAGAAAGATGGGACCGCTAGTTGATGCCCATTTTACAGCTAGGAATAGACCTGGTACCCCAGGCTAGACCTCCTCTCTGTTCTTGTCCTCTCCATATACGCTGGTTTCCAGGACTGAGTGGGTCCAGGAGTGGTCGCAGAAGTGGGTTTCTCCTGCATCCCTGTTGCCTCCGGGAGGGGTCACAGAGAGCCCCGGGGGTGCCGCTGGTTTCTGTTTGCCTGGTGGCATCTTGGCCCCGCGTGGGAGCCTAGCAGGTACCTTCCACCACCTGGGACGCTGCTTGCGGCTTTTGCGTCTTGCTTCCTGCCCTTCCAGAATGACACACTTGCACTTGTCCCTTTGGTTTAGCCAGAAACCTAAAGTGTGTCTTCTCGGATGCAGACTGACGTGCTTCTTTTATAAATTCTTGGGCATTACTATTGATTTTTGGCCGAGGATTTCGAAATCCTACCTCCAGGACCCAGGAGATTTCCCTGCTGCAGTAATAATGCATTGTCATTCTTAATATCTCCTATCTCTGACACAATATTCATATCAAGCTGCTGAGGAGCGGCGTCAGCACAGCCTCAGGGATGGCGCCGGGCTCGGTGGTGCTGACTGCGAGGGCCGCACCGGCACCTCCCTGTCCCCCAGCTTTGCTCCCCACCAGGAAACCACACCCGGCTTGCCCCGTTTGAAGGTGGTGCCTGACATGGTATCACGGGGGCACCGAGGGAACGAGTGGTTGATTTCTACCCCCTTCATTGCTCAGGTTTCTCTGAGGCCCAGAGAAGGGCAGGACCTGCCCAAGGTCACACAGTGAGTCAGTCGGGGAAGGGAGGGCTGAAACCCTGGTCCCCTTTGCTCTCTTTTCACCTGGCAGTTCAAGTGTCACCAGGCACTAACGAAAGCAAGTGACACGGCCTGTGTGTGAGACAGTGGGGGCTGCCGTGTCCCAGCAGAGAACCCGGCCTCCCATTGCCGTCCGGGGGGATTGCATTGTGGGGATCCCAGATGTCCTGAGTGTTCAAGAGAAACCAAAACTCCAGATTTTAATATAAAATTTCTTGTGTGTGTGTTTTTTTTAAACGTCGGCGGCTAATTACAAAATAACTCCCAGATGATGCAACCCCTGAAAGAGAACCACAGCTGTGGGCTGAGCGTGTACTGGCCACACATTGTGTCGAGTGGCCAGAGCTGGAGGCCGCTTCGTCCATCCCCCTGCCCCAACACCTTCCTTCCAGGTGCCCCAGAGTTGGGGGTCCGCTCTCCTCTTCCCTCCCTGTGAGCTCACTCGAGCTCTCTGTGCTCCCGAGGGCCTCCTCGCCCTTCCAGTGGAGAAAGTGTCGGCTTTTCCTAACCAATTCCACTGTCTGGATTCCAGCTTAGACGCACCCTGTGTGTTTTGAAGTGTGTACAGGCCTGACCCCAGCCCTCAGGCCTGGCTGTCCTTTGTCCTCGTGCTGCTAAGAATACAGAGCTACTAGCCTGGCCTCCAGGACCTTCCAGGCGAGTCACTGAATAGGTTCCCACTGAGGGACTGTTTTTCTAGTTCTTGGAATTGATGCTGCTTAGACCATAAAAATAAAAAGACCGTGTCCTCAATACTTAGAGTGTGTCTTGTGAATAAGCTGATGTGCGGGGGAACGGGTGGAGTTGTGCTCTGAGAGGCTGGCAGGACCCAATGCCCCACACCTGGCCAGAGGGAGTGATGTCATGGGATTGAAGGAAGGGAGGGGCTTTGGGAACGTTCCGGTGGGAAAGCTGATGGCTAGGCATTGGAACTGGGGTTGCTGAAAGTCTGTGGAAATCGGAGCAGCCCAAAGTGGTGTTTTCTTGGTTGCAGAATCATTCTGTCACAGTGATAGGGAGTTGTAAGCAGGAGGGAGGGCGGAACCGTGCCCCTGGCCTGTTGTCTCAGCCTGAGGGCCTTCCTTCGGGGACCCACCTGGAAACGGGATGTAACGACGTCTGGGGAGAGTCAGGCCTCAGACAGGTAGTGCGGCTTCTGCCTGTGGTCCTGCAAGGGTCGCCTTGCTCCCTCCTTCCTCGGTGTCTGTGGCAGTACAGCCAGCTCCCCTCACCCCGCCATGGCGGCTTCCGGTAGGAGGCAGCAGAACGAGCGCTAGCCCTTGTGGAGGACACTGTGTCTCTCCACCCTGCCGGCTGCGGGGGCAGTGGGTTGTCACCCTCAAAGGTAGACTCTTTGGGTCAGCCCCTCTCCCAAATTGTTGACTGAATGAATTGGGAGCCCCTCTTGGGGGCCCTTTCCTCTCGCTGCCTCCTTGTTTCCCCCTCTGCTTCATCTCGTATGTACACAGTGGCCTCTCTGTCCCCAGCTAAGGGCAGGGACCTGACAGGCCCGGGGCCCGCTTATCCCCGTTGTGGCCAGAAGTGGGCGCTGGGGAGCCCCGGAAGGGCTTAGGGATGACGTGGACTGGAGGGCTTGGTGGAAAGAGAGCTGGAGGAGGCCTGGGCTTTGCTTCTGGCTGGGCCACAAAGTGTGTGGCCCCGGCAAAATGGGTTTCCCCCTCTGAGCCTCAGCTTTGCTTCAGTAAAACGAGGGAGTTGAAATAGCCAGTGCTTTTCAAGTTGTAAGCTGCAACCCGTTAGCAAATCATGGAATCAACTTGGATGGTCACAGCTAACAAAATAGAAGAGGAACTAGACAGAGCAGAGCCCAGCAGTGGCATAGAATGGAAAGGAAGGGAAGTAAACGAAAGGAAGAAGGAAAAGCAAAAGCAGAAGGAAAGAAACTGCTAGAGTACATCACACTTAGTGAGCTTAAGTGTAATTTCATTAATTTGGCGGTGGCGGCGGGGTTACGTATATGTGTTAGTATGTGACTAGGTCATGGTGTATATAGTTCGTGCTGAGGGTTGCAGTTTAAAAATTTGAAACACAGGTCCGATGGCCTACACACATTCTTCTGAACCTTACGGTTTATAAGTGTGGTTCACTAGCTGAGCTGATCTGGGGCAAGTTACAGAAAATCTCTCCATGATTCAGTGGCCTTATCTGTAAAATGGGAATGATTCAGTCCCCAGCGCAGCGGTTATGAGGATTAGCTGAGGGGGTCATGTGAAGTGTGCAGCGCATGAACACACAATACGTGCTCCGTGCCGGCTGTCGGTGCTGCAGCCGCCCTTACGTCCTTAGACACAGAAGGCGAGGTGCAGGACCCTCCTCCTCTGCCAGCCTCTGGAGGGGAGGAGAGCCGTCGTGGTCTGCAGTGCCGCATTCTCCAGCAGGGCCCAAGGACAGTCCCGGGGAGCCACAGCTGACGCGGGCTTGACGGGGAGTCCCCGCCCCGGGGAAGAGCCTCCAGCCTGCCCGGGGGAGCGCTCTGCCATCTGGGTGGAGGCTGGGGTGAGCCACGGGCAGGGACATCCCTGTTGCCATGTGCCACTCCCTGGGCAGCATGGGAACCACTCGTCTGTGGCGCTCGGAAGCCTGGTGGGTGGTCTTGCCCAGATCTGTGACCTGTGGCCACAGCGTTCCCATCTCGTCTGCTGGTTCTAGCCTTTGTGCCCGCGGCTCCATCTGGAGCCATGTGAAGTGGGCACACTATTCTCCATGCCGATGACCGCTTTTTCAGCCACCACCTCTGCCCCACCTTTTCTTAATGCAAGATGGGTCTGGGCAGAAGTGTTAAAATTCCAAAAAAAAAAAAAAAAAAAAGGAAAAGAAAAAGAAGTGAAAAAGTTATAAAGAAAGCTGCCTGGTGAGTCTGGTGCTGCAGTAAATAGGACTCAGAGGCGAAAGCTCAGCCTCCCGCAAGGGCAGGGAAAGGAACGATGACTCCAGAGACTGTTTTTGGCCAGGGGACAGGAGCGTGGGTCTGGGTGTGGGCGCCTGAGGAGCAGAGGGAGGACCCTTCGGGCTTAGGGAACCTTGCCTGATTTGGGCCCAGTTGGCCTGCGTGTGGAGCAAGGTCATTGGTCCGACGTCCGGGGCAGGCTTTGTGCTTCTCCCTGCTCTGCCTCGCCATCTTCTCCCCTTCTCTTCCTCCCGAGGTGCAGATGGCCACATTTGCAGGTTAACTGGAACAGCTGGAGATGCATTATTAGTTTCCCGCTGCTCCTTCATATTTGCTTGGACCTTTTTTTTTTTTTTTTAACGGTAACATAATTTACAACTAGTACACTGGTGTCAGAGCTGGCATGTTCTAAATCTGCATCAGATTTATGTAATGCCATTGCTTATCAGTGAGTGAAGTCATAATTATTGCTTTGTACCATTAAATAACATAAATATATAAACTGTTATACAAATTGCTGCAAACGTTTCCCCTGGGGAGCTCTAGACCAAATTTTAATGTCGTGCGTTTGTCTGGGATGGCGGTTTCTATGGTATATAATAATGTTGATGAATTTTACTGTAGCAAGTAACATTTTAAAGCACTAATTTTGGTGCTAAAAAAATTCCAAAGAATCCTCAGACCGAACTGGGAGGTGCTCTGAGAGCCAGCTGGTGAGGTCGGGAGAGGTGGGGTTTTTCTTTAAGAGTGCATCGAGGGACGTGTGTCACCTCCCAGGGCTCCTCTCCACACGAGGTCACCCCCCTCCTCTCTCAACTCCCGAAGGAAGGCAGCAGATACATTTTCCGTGGCAGTGATGATAATTAATTTCAAAAAATTCAAATCGATTCATTTCTCCCTTAAATTTGAAGTGTGCAAGGGAAAGTGGAAGGAGGACCTGGAAAACACACAATCGGTGGGGAGGGTCCTCGTGGTAACCTCCTTCTCAATTATGTAAATTCTGTGTGGGGTGAAAAAAATCCCCATCCTAATTAGAGATGCAACACCTGCCTCCGACGACGTTCAGATGCCAGGCGTGTGGTCGCATCACCTCTGAAAGCCGTTATCATCAAGAGCGACTTTTGCAGAAAGCCCCAGGACGGCACCTGGCATTTACCTGGGGTGCTCTTTGGAGAGCCGGTGGCAGGGAGGAGAGCATCCCCCTCCGCCTTCAGGAGAGGGCGTGGGGACTGGAGATTCCCGATCCAGGCCCACCGGCCACTCGGGGGCTGACCCAGGGAGACAGCGAGCATGGCGCACATTTCTTGCTCCTCCAAACCCTGGGCCTGGGCAAGTTGGAATGTTGTCTGAGAGCCTTTGTCACCACTGTGGTTTTCCGGGTTGCATTTTCTTTCTTCCCTTCCTGACTCCCGGCTTGAGATTAGAGTTCTCTGCTGAGCATCATCGTTCTGCTTGTGAACGTGGCAGTCATTAGTTGTCCTTTGGAACGCGCTAGGGTTACACAGCCTGGCCCCTTTGTCTTGGTTGGGGGACTAGTGGCTAATTCTGGCCAGAGAGCTGTGAGTGGAGGTGGCTGGCATCACTCCCAGGCCAGAGCTTTGCCCCGCCTGGGTGAGACCCTCCAGAGTTCCCTCTTTCCCTGGGGTTCGGGGACTGTCAGTGTCAGAAGCGAAGGTGATTCCTGTCTTGCGGTGTCCGAAGGGATTTCCATGAGCAGATCCCCCTGCAGTGGACGTGAAGGGCAAACGAGGACTAAACCTTTGTTGTTTGCAGCCCCTGTGACTTGCGCTGCACGTTTCTTATCCTGTCCTGACTGATACAGGTCTCCATTGGGTCTCCCAAACTTTATGATTTTCTTCAGGGTGATGGGAGTGCTGGAAAGCTGGCCGATTGTTTTCCGGGAAAGAATATCAGATAGATACAGATGTGTGCCCACTATTGGCTGTGAGGAAACTAAGGCTCAGGGAACTTAGCTGGCTTTCCTAAGGTCACACAGCTTGTGGGCATCGGGCATTCGTGCCTCCCAGTTATAGATGTGCTCCTTCCTCCCTCTGGCTTTGCTTTTGAAACATGAATTCTCTTTAACGGGGGTCACACACTTGATGGCCTTTAAGGAGCAGGCCGATAAGGGTGGGGCTGTGGAGTATAAAGCAATAGGGATTGGTGGGGAGCGCAGGGAATGTTCTAAAAGCATTCAAATTCAGCTTTTGCCGTTAGCCTATCAGCTTTGACATTTAATTCTGTGCCTCTTCATGACGTCTTGAGCTTCCAAGGTCATGTGCAGGCTCAGCGGCCATGGCTCACGGGCCCAGCCGCTCCGCGGCATGTGGGATCTTCCCGGACCGGGGCATGAACCCGTGTCCCCTGCATCGGCAGGCGGACTCTCAACCACTGCGCCACCAGGGAAGCCCTTGCCCTCAAGTTTGAATCTTGAACTTTTTAATGAAATTCTCACATGCTTATTCCTTTATATCCTCCAACTCTCTGATAAAGTCCTCTACAATCAGGATATGGCGACTGGCCCCAGCATCCCAGTAACCTAGACCCTGAGGGACCTTGTGAGTCCTCTAACCCCACCTTCTCCTTTCACAAAGGAGGACTCTGAGCTCAGAGAGGGAAAGCGACTCATGCAAGGACACACTGCTGGTAGTTTCTTCATTGAAAAGTCACTCTTTGGAAGTGGAGGGAGTCACTGTTTTGAGTGGATGTGGGGAGTTGGTTTGAAACAACGGAGAATAACCAGTAGGGAAGCAAACGTGACCTCCTTAAAAAATGTTAACCTTTTTTTTCTTAGAAGACATTTACTGTGGACTTACTGTGTGCTGAGCAGATGCTCGATCATTTAAAATCATCTTCGTGAAAAGACATCCTGCATCGGTGGGTTTAATCATGTAAAACTCCTTGCACACAGTTTAGTTCTTATTCATGCTTATATTCCCAACACCCGGCCCTATGCTTTGACCATAACAGAAATTAAGTATTGAACTTAATTGCCTTTATCCCTCTACTACCAATGGTCAGGATGTTAGCGCAGCCCCGGGGGTTAAGAGCACCGCTCTGGGGCTGGAATGCCTGGGCGCTGTCGCCTCCTGTTACCTCCTCGTAGAGGTTTTATGTGCTCCTCCCAGAGGGAACGTGTTTAGCATAACGTCTGGCACATAGTCAGTGCTTAGTAAACGTTACCAGTTATTAGGCGTCCTGTCCCATCTCAGAGCTGCGGTGGCTGAGGCTCGGCAGTGAGCCCAGTCACGGCCAGAGTCTGTGCAGGTTTGCTTGGCTGCGGGACTGCAGCTCAGCCCAAGAAGATCCATTCTGCCCGCTCCCCGTGCGCCGTGGAAAATAATTTTGCACTCCACACTGCAAAATCGCCATTTAGAGCAGCCATGTCTGCTCACAGGCAGCTCTGGAGGATCGTTTCAGCCTGAGCTGCTGCTCCAGCTGTGGCTGCTCTTCTCAAGGGGCCAGAGGCAGTGAGTGGGTGGCGTTGGGGGTCCCCCCGGCCGGCGCATGGTGGGCAGAGCTGGGAACGATGCCTTCGTAGTTCATGGGCTCTGAGATGGGTCAGTGGGACCAGGTGGTTCTGTGGGGGCCGGGGCCCAGGCGTGTACACCGTGTGCCCCAAGGTGCTGGGCTTGCCCTTAACCAGAGGCCCCTCTTCTTCTGAATGGTCTCCACTCACCTGCCCAACAGCATTGGGCAGGGGAAAGTGCATGGACACAGAGTTGAGCCTCTGGGGTCCAGTTCCTTTGTCACTTATTACCTTTTGTGACCCAGTGCTCAGAAAATTAGTGTTCCCATCTGTAAAATGGAACTAAGAATGGTGCCTCTGTCCAGCTTACTCCCAGGGCTGTGGAAGAGGCACGGGTATGCAGGTGCTCTGTAGAGGCCAAGGGGAGGGGTCATTTTTGCCTCCTTGATCAGCCACCGAGAAATAGGGCAGAGAGTGAGAGCTGTGCTCCAGCTGGGTCAGCCTCTCGGTAAGCCCTGTGATCTTAGGCGAGTTGCTTAACTTCATTCAGTATCACTTTCCTCATCTTTAAAATGGGAATAAAAATAGCCCCAGCCTCATAGCATCACTGTGACGATTAGTGACTAACTGTTTATGAAGCTGCCTTAGTGTCAGGTTTGATACATTTTTCACACCAGATTTTTTAAAAAACGACTTACAGTGAGCCGGGGAGGTCAGGGGCCCTGTCGTCCTGTTCACCTGTGTGTCCCCAGCATCTAGCACTGTACTCTGCACTGGGGTGCTCAGTCAGTTTCTGCAGAATGAAAAGGGATCTGATAACCTGGGAATTGCTTCTTGGATGCCTGGTTTCCCCCAGACTGTGAGCCCAGCAGAGGCAGAGGCCCCGCTCCCAGGATCACGGCTGCCAGCGGCACCTGGCCTGGTGAGCATGTGTCCGCTGGAGCAAGCCCGCTGCAGAGCCTCTCCCCCTCCCCCGGAACGCCCTCCCTGCTTTTGTATCTCAGAACGTGTTCCTCCAAGGCCCCCTCTTCCAGGAAGTCATTCATTGATTCATTCACTCACGCACTCATTCAGCAGGAATCTCTTGAGTACCCACTATACCAGGCACCTGCTAAAGTGACCTCACTTCTCATAGAAGGAATTTCTTCCCTCTTGGTGTTGCCCTGACTCGCATCCCAAATATTTTATCCGTCCCTCTTAAGAGGCTGACCTTTCCTGCCTGGTGTTATGCACACACCTGGCTGATCTCCCTTCCTAACCAGACAAGACGTTAAAAAAACACTTTACTGAAATATAATGTCCATCCAGGAAAATGCACAAATTGCAAACGTACAGCCTGAGGACTTTTCAGAAACGGAACACAACCAGACCAAGGAGGAGAACCTGAACGGCCCTCCAGTAGCTCCCGTGTGCCCCCTTAGCAAGCACTGCCCTCACCTCCGGACCCTTAGATGGTTTTGTCACTGGAGGCAATTCAAAGGCAGGATGTGTGTCCCTGTGTCTCCTGGCCTGCCCAGCACAATACCTGGCATTGCTGAATAAACAAATGGACGGACAGACCCAATAATGCAGGGATGAGAATAATGATGCTATGAATATAATAATGGCTGACCGTTGTTGCATTCTACCAGCCTGTTCTAATCAGTGTTTTACGGGCTGCCTCGTCTGGTCCTACTGAGATCCCCAGAGGTCAGTGACTTGCCCAAGGTCAGCCAGCCGGTGAGTGGCAGTCACTCTGACCTGGGTCTGTTCGGCCTGAATCTGGAGCTGGCACTCTGAACCTCACTTCCTGCTGGCTTACAGCCCTGGGCAGTCCTTTCTCTGCTGGGCCAGCTGGACACAGGCTCAGCGGGCGACAGAGCTGAGCTGTCCTTGGCGAGCGAGATGCCGGTTCCTCGCCACCCCTGTCCACCCACCGGGCGCCCCATTCTTCCCGGGCTGCACCGAGCCTTCCGTGTGCCTCTCCAAAGGACAGGGCATATTTCTTCCCAACCCTCTTAAGATCCAGCCCACACTGGAGGGCTTCATCATTATGCAAATTAGCTGGATTGGATCTGCTCCCGCAGAGGACTCCGGGGGTGGCAGAAGGACGGAGCTGCCTCCAGAGCGTTGGATCGAGCCCCAGATTAGGCCAGTCGATGGGGGTGCGCGGGGGGGGGTGGTGGGCATGGAGACGGGGCTGGTGCCAGTGATTTGCCACCCTGGGGAGGCTGGCGGGAGTGGGGGGCTGGGCACATGCCGTGGGGAGCGCGGTGTAGGCTGGGCGAGGCCCACCTTCCAGCATTGCTGCGGAAGATGGGACTGAAGAAAGACATTCTTTTCGGATTTACTCTTTGTGTATTGAGCCCTTTTATGATTCATCAGTAAGTAAATATCAGCTGAGGGGTGATTTGTTTCTAACAAGCTTATAAAATACGGGCGTCATTTGTGGGCTTATTGGAGTACTGATTATAAACGCTCCCCCATGCCCACTCCTCTATGTCAAATTAGCATTCAGAATACAAATATTGGATCTTTGGATCACTTTCTACTGTCTCTTTGGGAGCTGGCGCCATGGGAAGGGGCAGCGATAGGACCGTAGCCTCAGACGAGGAGCATTTAGAGCTCACTTAAAGGCTTGAGGGTTGAGGGGGGGCCCCCGCTGGGCCCTCCAGAGGCTGGGGGCCACGAGGCCCTGTAAGCCCAGCTGCCCCTCTCACCCTTCTCCTTGCCAAGTTTCCTCTGACCCAGCTCCTCCGGCCCCCAGAGCCTGTCATCTTCAATCTCACGGAGGGTGCAGATCTGGGCAGGCTGCCTCTGGCCTGACGAGCCCCTGGAGCTGCAGCCTCTCCCCGTAGGCCAGGCCCAGGCTAGACCCAGGCCGAGGCAGCCACAGCATTTCTGAGCATTTGCAGGGGCCTCGTCACGAAGGGTCATAAGGCCCCCTGGCATCTCTCGCCCACTTGGAGCCTCACTTCCCATCTCCCCACACCTCCCGGCCTCTGGTTTTGTGGTCACGAATCGTATCAGACAGATTCCCCTTGCCTCTGAGGCATGAGCCTGCAACAGATCCCACCAGCTCACATGCGGGTGGTCACTCACACCTTTCAAAGCACCTTCACAGCCACGTGAAGGAGCTGGTGCTTGTGAGAGCCTGGAGGTGCCCTCCAAGCTCTACCAATGCCTCTGTAACTTCATTCCCATTTTACAGATGGGGAGACTGGGGCACAGATAGTTGACTTGCCAGGACACAGTGGCAGAACCCAGACTTGGAAAATGGCCTGCCCATCCCACTTGACAGATGATGGAACCAAACCTAGGTGAGAGGACTGATTTGCCCCCATGGAGGCGGGGACCGGATGGGGGCCAGCAGGCAGTGAGAAGCTGCCTGAGTGAGGCGTGGGGCTGCCGCCCAGAGTCTCTGATGGAAAAAAACACAGAGCGGGGCCTGAGTGGGGCCATGGAAATCTCTGGTTCCAGCCCCCTCTGCTCATAAATGGGGACACCGGGGACAGAGAGGGGACACTGCCTTGCCGTCATTGTCTTAATCGTTAATCAGTGGATTAAATTTTTTTTTACTAAAAAAGCTTTTATTCTACTTATTACAAGAGCTGTCCATGCTCTTTGCAGGAAAACTAGAAAATACAGTTGGCCCTCTCTATCCGTGGGTTCCATGAAATCAGTCAACTGGAGATGGGAGGTAACTCAGGAAAAAAAATCTGGAAGGCTCCAGAAAGCAAAACTTTGACTGTGGCAGGCACCAGCAACTATTCAGTAGCGTTTACATTGTATTCACAGCTATTGACAAAGCATTTACATTGTACTAGGTATTATACATAACCTAAAGATGACTTATAGTTTATGGGAGGATGTACTTTGGGTATATGCAAACATCAGATCATTTTAGGTAAGGGACTTGGGCATCCGAGGAGCACCTGCAGGGTTCCTGGAAATAATCCCCTGTGGATTCCGAGGGACGCCTGTACAGCCAAGCGAGAATAAGGAAATGTATCCTGCCATCCAGAGATGACCCTCTGTCGCCTTTGCCTGTGCCCTTTCAGCAATTTTTTCAATAAGCACACACTAATATAGTTATACCCCCCCTTCTTTTTTATTTCCAAAATAAGATTGTGTTGTGTTGACTACCTGGTTTTCCTTATTTCCACTTAATTGGGTGTGAGGCGGGAGACAGTGAGAACGCACTGTCCCCTTAGAGAAGGTGTTTCTCTCTGATACACGGGGACTAACTTTGGTTTGTCTCTTGAGAACCGCCTTCCGTTGAGTGAGCACTGATTGATTGCCCACTGTGTGCGGGCTCTTACCAGGCACTGGGTACCTGGAGAGAGGCGGGAACATGTGTGAGTGCACCGAGGAGGTGGGGACGGGTCTCGGGTGCAAAGAGCAGGGGTCCCGTATGAGTCTGGAGGTAGGGGGGCAGGTGGCAGGACTCGCTCCTGTCGAGGTGGGAGCCTGAGCTGTGCTCTGAAGACGTCTTGCTGTTGGCAGGGAGGGGCGGAGGGCATTCAGGGGAGGGCCTCGCCCGCGGGGAGGCAGGGAGGTGAGCTCTGTTATGACCTGGGCAGAAGGCCACCTGGGCCCTGTTTTCATGCTGGATCCCAGTCCTGCCGACACGTATGCAGCCCTCGGAAGGCCTATGGGATTCCTGCTTTTCTCAGCTCTGCCGTCCAGACGGAAGCAAGGATAGGGCCAGGCACTGTGCTGCCTGGAGGGGTCTCGTTGGAGACACGCTCTTGAATTTGGAACCAGAATTCAAGGTACTTTGCTAGAATCTGGCCTGTGGTTTCTGGATTGTCGTTAAGGTTGGGCCTCTGTACATTCAGGGTGTGATTAAAGCATGAAGTGAAGGCTTTGGATTTCTTCCCCTCCCCCCCGCCCCCAGATTCTGAGGTTAACATTGTGGGTGAACTTGGGGCTACGGCCTTTGCTGCAGTGGGAAGTACTGTACTGAGAACTGCTTTAATTTGTGGGAACTGGAAATGGGTTCTGGAGGGGTGTGTGTGTGTGTGTGTGTGTGTGTGTCCATCTCCCGGTCATGTCCAGTGGGGATGGAAGCATCATCTTACCAGAACAAGCCTTTCAATGACAGGGGGACCCTGTGTCCTCACACCGAGCCTCTGCCCTCCAGTGGAAAGGCACTTGCATCCTGGGTGCTGGGTCAGCAAGGCTGTGACATGGCCAGTGAGGAAGATCCAGGGCCCTGGTATGGGCCGGGCTGGGCTGCTGGGCACCCAACTCCTCTCAGCTGCTCCCCCTACAGAGGCTGCCAACCATCCGTCTCCCCTAGAGCTCCACCCCCCACCCCAGGGGTTCTTAAGGGCCCAATCTGGGGTATTTTCAGGGTTTCTGGGTGACTGCATTGTCACACACGCCAGGTCCCTTCATCTGGCCTCCCAAGCTCCTCACCCCTGAGCAGCTTGGGGGTCACGGATAGTGTCTCATTGACCTGTTACCCCAGGGCCTCACCCAGACCTGACACGGTCAACAACAGTGATGGTGGTGATAATAATAACAGCACTGGTGCTCTGAGGCCATTCACCCTGACAACAGCCCGATGAGGTCGGTCCTGTGCCGGTTCTCATTCCACATTTGGGGCGACTGTGGCTCAGGGAGATTTGATCACTCATCCAACACCCAACAGCTAGTAGGAGGCAGCAGGGGCATTCGAACACTGGCTCTGAACCTACACTTCTCTCCACGTGCTGTGCTGGCTGAGTGCACCGAGTGAGCAAGTGAGGGGCTGTGTCCAGCCCCGAGAACAGCACGTTTCTTGGGGTGAGGGTAGGGTCGTAGGGCAGACTGGGTCCTGCTCTGTCACCATCCGCATGCTATCGGGACTCGATCCTAGGCACGTAGAGGGTGTCTGTGGACACAGAGCCGTGTGTCTGAGCTCCTACGTCTGGGACAGCATTGAGTACGGGAACCCCCAGGCTGCATGCTCCAGGGAAGAGTCCAGAGCCATGAGGACGGGGGTACGAATCTACTGACCAACCAAAGTATTAGCATTAATTGAGCACCTCATGTTTGTCTGGCCCGATTAGAAACACCAGACAAGTAAAAAAAAAAAAATGCTGTTTTTGTCTTCAGGGAATTTATTAGCCAGGACTGTTTGGGTTGCAGGTGACAGCAAGTCAAGTTAGCTTAAGCAAAGGGACGAATTTTTGGAAAGACCCCCCCCCCACCTTTTTTTTTTTTAATAAGTAAATAAATTTATTTATTTATTTATTTATGGCTGCATTGGGTCTTCGTTGCTGTGTGCGGGTTCTCATTGCGGTGGCTTCTGTTGTTGCGGAGCACGGGCTCTAGGCACGCGGGCTTCAGTAGCTGTGGCTTGAAGGCTCTAGGGCACAGGCTCAGTAGTTGTGGCGCACGGGCTTAGTTGCTCCACGGCATGTGGGATCTTCTCGGACCAGGGCACGAACCCGTGTCCCCTGCATTGGCAGGCGGATTCCTAACCACTGCACCAGCGGGGATGCCCGAAAGACCGCTTTTTATTTCACAAAACTATGAATAGCTTTTGGTGCAAGTGGAACCGGAGACTCGAATGCCTGTGTAGGACTTTCTCTTGGAACGTCGTGGTTGGAAGGACAGAGGCAAAGCACGGAGAACTGTTTGTATCAAGGTGCAGAGTCAGGAGTGAGCAAGGTCCTGAGAGCGAGGAGACCAGTGTGGCAGGGGGTGTGGGTGTGGCTGGAAATAGGGTGTGGTTAGTGGGGCCTGGGCTGTTGAGATTTCACTAGGAGAAAGGGAGCCACTGAAGGTTCTTGAGGAGGAGAGTGAAATGACGGCCGTCGAGCCTGGGGAGGATTATCCAGTCATTGTGCTCGGGATGGACTGAGCGGGGAGAGACGGGCAGGCATGGTGAGCCGGGCCAGGAGGGCGGAGAGCAAAGGGTGAATGGCCAGCCGTTGATGTGCTTTTTTCTGAGAGTGTCTATGAAGCCGTCTTTTCCAAGAAGCAAAAAGGCGAGATGCCAGCCAGAGCTGTACAGAGCGACATTTTCCTGCCGCGGTGCGTGGGCCTCGAGCTGCCTGCCTCTCATCACAGCTAATGGCAGCTGTTCCGCTTGCTGGGCCAGCGTGGAGGGTGGAGGGCTGCATGGGGGTGGCCTCCACCCCCGCCCCCCAACCTCTCAGCAGTTCGTCTGCTTCCTCCTCCTGCACAGGCTGCCCGTGTCCCCTGTTCTTCCGGGGGTAGGGGCTGTCAGGCGCTGTCAGTTAACTGCCCCCTCGGGCTAGGGGTGGTGGGTGGGATGGGAGCAGACCTCAGGCTTCGGGACCCTGTAGGCGGGTGAAGGCGCGACCGGGTGTGGACAGAGCTGGCTGTGGGCAGAGGCGGACTGGCCGGCCTCTGGGAGCTGGGCTACGGCACCTGAGCTGCCTAGAGATGGCAGAGCCCCACCTGGTCTCTGGGTGCTGGCCCCAAGGCATCCCAGGTAGCTGTGTGGGAGAGCTCGGCTCTGGGAGGTGAAGAAACCCGCGTTAATGTCAGAAGTGAGCCTGGGGGATCCGGGAGGCCTCCGTCTGGGTCTGTTGGAGAAAGAAAGAAAGGCGGGAGCGCTGTGCTTGCCGTCAGCAAGGTGTTAGTTTGGTGCTGATGGTTGAGGAGGGGGCGCGGGGAGAGCGGACCAGAAGAAAATTCCGTCTAAGGAAACGCCTTAGAGGGCCGGGCTGCAACGCCGAGCTTTGCCAGCTCCTGGGGCCCCTCAGCCGAACTGAAGACAGGACTGCTCCCCCAGGGCAGCTCAGTGTGGGTATTATGATGGGGATCGTGTGACGATGTGAAGGGTGTATTGTTGGTTTGAATGTATTCATTTATTCCATGTGGCCTTTGAATGCCCAGTTTTCATTTTACTCGGGTCACAGAAAAAACCTGGTGCTTTGAGATGTAACGTGCAGAAGCAGAACCGGGGAACCGCACACCACTGGTAAGCCTTACAATTTCGAGCAGACACTTCCTTCCCGAGCAGTGGGGCTGAGCCAGTGTACAGGTGGGAATTGCCTGCATCGGTCATTCTCTCTCTTGGCCTTGACCGCCCATAGGTGTCCTCTGTCTGCTGACATTCTGCCGTTTCTCGGGGTGATGCAGGGAGCGGAAGACGCGGGTTGCTCAGCGGTGGGGTGCCAGGTGGGCCCCTGACGAGCTAGTGACCCCTAGTTAGTGACCCACCTCACAACCTATGGGTCAGAGTTACCCATTTATCTGGGTTGTGCCCTTCAGAGAAACCTCGTGACTCTCGAAGTTTCCTGCATCCACTGTGTTCTTCTCTGCCCTGGGGAAAGCGACCACATAATTATCAGGGTAGAGGTTTAAGTTGAAGGTCAGAGAAGTTCACATCTGAGCATTTCCCACGCAGAGCAGTTGTAATAAACACTAACAGGCAAAACGGATGAGGCGTTCTTTACAACATTTGGGAAACGCACATACCACAACTCAATAAGTATCTAGCGCCGGCTGTGTGCCACACGCTGTTGTCGGTTCTGGGATTATGGTGTCGAACAAGACGGGGGAGAGCCCCTGCCCTTGCCTCGCTTGCAATGTGCACAGCGCTGGCCAATAGAACTTTCTGCCAGGATGAAAACCTTCTACGGCATCCCACTCGGTAGCCGCTAACCGCATTGCTGTTGCACACTTGAAGTGCAGAACTGAAGTTTTAATTTTATTTAATTAATTTAGATTTAAATAGCCCCTTGAGTAATGACCATATTGGACAGTTCACATCCAGCAGATGCATACTTTTGAAAACTTTGCAATAGCAGTCAGTTATTATTTTCTAGTCTTGTCACTTTTTTCATGGTGAATTGCAGTTTCCAGGCTGAGCAGTAGGTCTTCTTGCTTTAAGTATTAGGAGCTGCAGGGACAATTCTGTGTCTACCTGGATGGAAAACTTAAAAAAAAAAGTGGTGCTACCAGCCGCCTGCATGGGTGCCCTGTGTTTGTGTGCATGCGGGTAGGTGTCTGGGTTTTTGTTGCATTGCTGGTGCTCATTTTACAAAATGATCTTGGTAGGGGAAAAAACGATGTCAGCCGCAGAGACAGCCCTTGTAGTTGAAGCAGCGGTAATTCATGTGTCCCTGGCAGGGTCGGTGACAGTAAGAGTTTTGCAGCCTGCCTGTCCCGTTAATTGTATGTTATTAGAGGCCATTAATCTGAGGATTATTAGCGTGATGGATTTTTAAGCTGTTGCCTGTTGTGGAAAACTTGAGTCTGATGATCAGGGATATACATCAGTAGGTGTTTGGCGTGTTAAGAAGTGGGTCCCCAGGGGATGTAGCAGAATCTTTATTTTCTGAGCGTCTTTGTCTTTTGCAGTTGCGGGGGCCGGTGTGTGAGGAGGGCCATGGAATGTCTTCATCAGTAGGATGTTTCAAGCCCCCAGAGTCTCAAGTTCTAGAAGTTTGGATTCTTTAGAACTCCAAGAGTTCTCTCTCCCTCAGGTTCTCATTGAAGGCCCACCAATCTGTCTGTGGTTGATTTGATCATTTACTCATTTATTTCGCTCTCTTTCCTTAAAGTAGCTGAGATCGGCACCTCCCATCTCTTGGAGGACCTGTCCAGGGCCTGGTTGACTTTTCTTTTGCCAAAGAAGTCTGTAAGCAGAGCTGTCTGCAAAGATCGTGTGTTTTCTCATTAACCATCCAGGGCTGGGTTCCCCGGCAGCACGGAAGCAGATCCTAGCACCAGAAGGAGCCTCCCTCCATCGAGGACCCGGTCCAGCGGGGCCAGCCTCTGTTGGAGATTCTTAGAGCACTGGGGCCCTTAGGGAGCTCTGTGCATGGGCCCAGCTATGAAGAAGGGCTGACCATTCCCAGGGGGTGGGGGAACACATGAACCTGAGTCGTGTCCTCGTCTCAGGCTCTGCTTTGACCTCCATAGAAATCCCAGTGAGTTTTAAGAGAAAGGAACTATGAGAAGAACCAGGAAGAAATATGAAACTGGTCGCAGGAGCATCTGAGGGGAGATGGAGTGAACTCCTGTGGTCAGAAGCAGGGAGCTGCAGTGAGCCAGAGCTGAGCCAAAGGGTTTGAAATCTGGACACAGCTTTTGCCCTCGCAAATATGAGGAGGGGTGTGGAGGCGGAAGAGGATAGAGACAAGGAAAATGGACCCAGAGGTATTTTGTGGGTGGATGTAACATAGATCGCATAGCTGCAATGTGCCGGGTGCTAAGGGCTCTTGAAATGTTTACTGAAGGTGGATTCAACTGCCCTGGTGACTCCCGCAGAGGGCTTGTGTTACAAGACCCTGGGTGTGGAGTTTCAGGGTCCAATCATGTGGGAAAGAACCAAAGCAGCGATAGTAGCACTGGCGGTGGTGCTGTAATCCTCCTTTTCACTCACTCTTCATTGCAGCCCTGTGAGGGAGGCGACTTTCTCCCCATTTCACAGATGAGGAGACTGAGGCCTGGAGGGAAAGTGCTCAGCCCAGTCACCCTGCAGGTCTGAGGGGAGCCAGGAATATCTTCCGAGCTGCCTAGTTCACAGGCGTGTTTTCCCCCCACTCCCAAAAGAAGATCATCTTGATGAAACAAGGGTGGGAGAGAGGCAGGCAGTTGAACTGTCCTGTTTGCTGTGATGGGAAATCTCAAGGGAAATTTACCCGGAATCATGCTCAGGCTTAACTGACCCCTAGCTAAGATCCATCTGACATGGCTCTTGGGAGCAGTCGGTCAATGGAACCATCTGGAGTCTTCTGATTTGAGTTTCGGAGGAGAGAGTGAGCGAGCACTTGTAACTTAGGATAGCAGCATGCTGGAGACAGGCCCTGGCCAGATGGCCGTCTTGCCACGGGAACCCTGGAGTGGGTGCACGGGCGGCTGATCCGGCCAGGCCCTCGGGGGTGTGTGTGCAGGAAGAAGGGCCTGTAGTTGTCCCCTCAGCCTGTTTCCCCAAACCCCACGTCAGCAATTCCCCCAGGTGCAGAGAGCGAGGCACATCTACTCGACATCCCTGTCCCGCCTCAAGGCTGGGAACACGCCTCTTCCGACCCTGGAATAAAGCTAGACAGCCTAGTGATCTAGCCAGGCTGAAACAACGCCCGAGTACCAGACGAGAGTAGAAATCTCAGAGCCCCACTCCTCTGGTGGACTTTTACCGGAGGGCAAGAGGGCCCAGCGCTTCCGGCTAGAGTGATGCGAGACGTTGGGGAGGGTAACCCTTTCCACCTGCCTATGCCTGCCAGCATGGGGATAGAGCTACGTTCTGCCGAGATGGGGAATTCAGCCTCCCCTTTTCCTGCCAACTGGTAGCCTCCGCGTGGATGTGCCGTGTCAGTTTATTGGGACGTTGGCATCCTTGTCCATGGCGGACGTTGGTGGGTACCTGGATAAATAAGTATAAATAGTTTTCTTTCTGATATGTGACCGGATTATTTTCCAGTTGATTTCAAGCCTTGGCCCCAAGTGGCCCACAGATCAAAAAAAGATAAGGGTCAGTTACAAGGTTGAGCTCATTCTCCGTCGCCATGGCAACTGACCTCAGGCAACCCTCAGAGGACTACACCCAGCTCCCCAGGTGATATTTTTACTGTCCACGCCATCAATCCCAAGCCTTTCAAAACTCAGGCTGCCTAATTGTCAGGGCTCTGTTTTGAAGAGGGCCCAGGTCCCCTGTGGGGCCCCAGTTCAGGCTGCCAGAGCTAATTTATAAGCCTTTCTGAAGCATGGGGGACCATGAGATGGGTCCCTCCTGGCCAGAGAGGTCTGGGAAGGTGCCTCTGAGGGGAGGAGGGAGGGCACAGCCCATCCTCCAGGATCAATTAAGATAATGGGGACCCAAAATGGGGGCAGCGGTGGTGGGGCATGCCTTCAAGCAATGGTTGGGTATTCTTGAGTGATGGGAGGCCCTGGGCACCCCGAGCACCCTGGCACTGGGGGTCTGGGGCCGTGGGGATGCTGAGGTGGCCTGGGGGAGTGTTAGCTGCCCACTGCAGAGTCTCCCCTCCAAAGACACCCTCACCATTTTCATCCCGGTCATGATAACAGGAAAGTGTTTCCCATTGTCGAGGATTTCTCAGCCTTCTGTAAAGTGTGGACCAAAAGCAGCTGTGGAAAAGTGGACTCCGTTTTAGACATCCGAGACATACAGTCCTGGCGAAGGTACAGCTTCATCACAACAGGGTTCTAGTGAGATCAGCGTCCCCAGAAGCCCTTTTATAGAGCTCAGTGCTCCCTAAACTTGAATGCACCTCCAGATCCTTGGAGCACTTTTAAAATGCAGATTCTCCTTCTGTGGGTCTGGGATGGGGCCTGAGCTTCTGCATTTCTGACCAGCTCCCAGGTGAGGCCAGAGACCACACCTTGCCCAGCAGGGATGTAGATGCTGGAGGGAAGCTGGGGCCTACTGGGTTGGGGATCCCAAGATCAGCCCTTGCCCCCGCTTCCAGGCTCCCTGGTTTCCGCCTGGCCTCTGGTGAAGGAGCCCGCCTCAGACCCTGTTTCCTCCTTTGCCCCTCGTCAACCCCAGCCCAAATGTCCTCCCTCCCCTCTCCTCTTGGCTTGCCTGGGTTCGTTTCCTGTGGTATTTAATGACAGATCAATAGATAAACAAGCTGATCTGGCTGCCCAGATATTATTATCTGCCTGCCCTCGTCTCTTCTGCCCAGAGGTCTTTGTTCTTCATAGAGAACAAAGGACGGAGGTCCCCATCGGCCCTTGTCTCTATTACCTGTCTGTTTGAGGTTGGTTATTTACTGGCGTGGCGTCAGAGAGGTCCTCTCCCAGGGTCCTCCTCTTGCCTTCTCATTTGCTTCTTCTTCCTTATCGCCATGAGCCTGGGCCCCTGGACCTCAGGGGCCTTTAGTTGACCTGACCCTTGGGGTGGGCCGTGGGCTCAGCCCCCGGTACTGTGGAATTGAAGTCCGGTGAAGTTCGTTACCCGAGCTGGTGACAGAGGATTTCAGCTCGGCCAGGCAGCCTGTGCACCCCTCTTCAGCTCCCTCCGTTTGCAGAGATGCTGTTGCAGGGACAACGCTGCAGCCTGGGGCTGGCCCAGGCTGTGTCACTGTGGGCACTGCCACCTCCCCTCACCTGGGAAAAGTCCCCAGCGCTTCTGCCACCTGTAGTTGACGCTGGTGCTGGCGCTGGCAGGGGGGCCCACCTGGCTCAGACATGGAAACGTGGAGGGTGGGTCTGACTGTCCTCCTTCTTGCCAGAGGTTTTTGGGTGATTGAGGAGCAGAGGGTGGCTTGCTAGGTCCCAGGTCTCAAGTCCTGTGGCCTTTTTGGTATTTTCTAAAGCCAGAGAGGGCTGCTTGTGGTGACCAGCATGCACCTCACCCCCGCCTCACTCTGCCCCCTCCCTGGTAGGGGCTCTGCCCTCTAAGCTTCTTTTCCTCTTCTGTCAGTTGAGGGAGCCCCTTGGTGCCTGCACTCCTGGACCAGGCCATCTTGTGAGGATCCAAACAGCAAGTTCCTGAAGGCAAGAACAGCTTTTTATAAGCCCTCAGTCCTAAAAGTTTCGGGGGGACCACCGGTGTCTGGTAACTGGCATTTACCAGTATCTCCTCCCCATGTTCCAAGCATTGTATTAAGTGCTTTACACAAATCGTTCATTCCCTATTTACTGAGCACCTACTTTGTGCCAGGCCCTGTTCCAGGCACTGGTGACATAGTAGTGAGCAAAATAGCCCTCGTGGAGCTTATATTATTCTTTCTGTGTGTGTGTGTTCTCTGTGTACGTGTGAAAAAGAGAGTCAGAGAGTTAAAATAAACAATCATCTCTGTACTATGCCAGCTGGCAGTGAGCATTCTCAAGGAAATTCAAGGTGGGTAAGGCTCTAGAAAGGATGGGGTGTGTGCGCTGTCTTTGCCGGGCGGTGTCTGGGTAGGCCTCGGTGGTGACATCATCTGAGCAGACACCTGGATGAAGTGAGGGGAGGGGGATGAAGAGTTGATCTGCAGGAAGGGTGTCTCAGTGAGGGCAGTCGTCCTGTGGCAGAGGAAGCCTGCTTGGCTACCTTACAAAACCCTGTGATGATGCTTCCCGTTTTCTAGCAGAAGCAGCTAAAGCTCAGAGAGGTTAACGAACTTATCCAAGTACACACAGCGAGTGGGTGATGGAGTGGAATTCAAACCCAGGTGTTTCTGGTTCTAACTCTTGTGTCCTTAATTGCTGCTTCCTGAATGGAGGTAGCTAATCATGTCCCCTGTCTCCACAGGTGGCCGTCACTGGTTCTCTCCTAGAGGGGTATACACATGAACGATACCGCTCTCAGGGGCAGCCTTTCCCAGTGGGGTCCCTGCTTAGAGAAGGGCCAGGCAGGGCCCACAGCTGTGGTGGGAGCGGGTCATGCTCAGTGCATTAGAGTCCAAGAACAATGCTCTGTCCCCTCCCCACTGCAGCCTGCTGCCCCTCCCTCCCAGGCAGCAAATTATGGCCTCGGAGTGTGTGCCCAGGCCTGCCTTTGACATCAGTGGGGCCCACCTGAGCTTCACCTTCAGGATTCTGATAATCAGCTTTCTCTCCTCCTGGCTTCCCCCAAGACCTGTATGGAAATAAGTATGTGTCTGCCAGGGATCAAATGCTTTTGGAGACAAAAGTCGGTACCGAGGACATTACAGGGAGCTATCATCTCGGCACGATGCTCTTCCACAAAGCCCTCTGCTCCCCTTTTGGGCTGACACAGTTTCAGCCTGAAAGGTTCCAGCAGGCTGACTTGGTTTTAAGCAAAAGCACATCCTATTATTTTTTTGAGAAATGAAGTGTAAAATTAACACTTATTATTCCTGAGCAGAGGAAAAAAATAAAAGAGAGAGAGGGACTCTGGGATTTTCATGCTTGTCGGGTTGTTTGTTTGGCAGTTTGGGTTTTTATTTATTTTTATTTTTAAAAAATCATAATAAATCAATAGACTCCGCGTGCCAGCCCTGACTTATGGGGACTGGGAGGCACGCTCCGGCACAGCAAGTGGGTGAAATCTGCATTTCACTTTACAGATGAGCGGGGCTGCATAATTCACTTGAGTTGCGTGGGTCTCTCTTATGGACGCCTGTCATGTGCTATAAAGAAAAAAAAAAAAAGAACAGAAAGAAGAGGAAGCGATTGTGCCTCTTCACTCACAAAATCCTCCAGCCCCACGCCGGGGCGAAGGGGCCTGTGGACTCCCAGACAGCTTTGTCATTCTGCTGCAAGGTGTCGCCGAGCCTGTGTGATCTTATATAATTCAGGAAAGTTACTCTCCGAGGGTGCTGCTGTCTTCAGACCCTGCGACTTGGGATGGAATGAAAGGTTGTCAGCGCCGGTGGGGTGAGAGTGATGGTGACAGTGAGTTCTCTCGATAGCCACGGGCTGGCTGGTACTGGGTCACGGGCACGCAAAGGAGTGTTTGCACACTAACTGGGGCAGCCCCTGCCACCCCTCCCCACTGTTTGTTTGGATGGTTTTGTAGGCAGAGGTGCACATAATGGGCCCCCCAGGGAGCCCCTCTAGCCCCCACCGGTGGGGAGAGGGCCTCGTCCTTCAGGAAGAAGATTTGCAAATCAGAAGGTCTGCCTTCAAGTGGGAGAGGTTCCCAGGTCTATGGGAAGTCCTCAGGCTTTATTATTTTTCACCCACTTTTACTTTTTTGCTTGTTTTATTTTCCCTCTCCTGTCTCCCCGGTTTGACTCTTAAACACGTTAGGTGGGGAGTGAGGAAAGGGACCAGATAGTTGTCTATCGGGCTCTTGATCTAATTATCCCGGAACCTCACATGGGCACCGGTTTGGGGCTGTGATTTGCTTAAATGGCAGCTGTTTCGGCCCCGGAACCGGCTTGCAACTCTAGTCCGCCTGACTGTGCACGTATTTGTGAACATGGGTGCAGGGTGTAGCTGCGTCTATGAATCGGGGGGACCGGCTGATGAATTGCTCAGCGCTCGGAGGACGGAAAGTGACTGTCAGACGTGATTTCTCCGATTTATAAGTTGCAGGAGCGTTCTTTGTCTTCTCCGTGTTTGTGTATCAGATGGGCACGTCTCCATTCACAGCCAAGTGGATAAAGGCCCTCACTCGGCAGACAGCAGTACATCCTCCTTTGCCATCTCAAGCCCAGGGAACCCGCTCTAGCTGGGCAGAGGGGGAGAGACCGGCCAGGGCATCTCTTCTCCATGAGTATTTCCTGAGTCCCTCCTGTGGGCCCAGGTGGAGCCTCATGCTTTGGGGACCAGAGGAGAGGACATTATCTGTGCCTATAGCCTAGTTGCCGGGATCAGGAAGACTCATGGGATATGGTTAGATGAATCCAGGGTCACTGTGCCCAGCCAGGGGCAGCCATGCAAGCTGGCATAGTCGGGGAGGCTGCCTGGAGGTGGTGTGCAGGTGGGATGCGTAAGGATAGGGAGGGCTTTGTATCTTGTTCAGAGTACCACCCCCAGCTGGTTGTGTTACCTCAGCAAGTGGTCTAATCCTCTGAACCCATTTTTTCTCTCCTAGAAACGTGGCTTTCCCAGCAAGCAGGGTTAATTCTGAGAGTCAATTTGTTATAAACTTAAACTTCAGTTAACTAAAATAGAAACCTCTGTACAGTCATCATCTTCACATACCCTCTGCCTCATTAATGTGCAGGAGATGTCCACATCCTAACAGGGAGGGCATATATAAGGGTGATATCTCTCTCATTCATTCATTCATTCATTCACTCATTCCTTACTCTGTGCCAGGCTCTGCGAAGCACTGTTTGGGCGGGGGAGGGGGTGAGCAGGGCATGTGTTGTGGGGGGGGGGTCTTCTGAGGCAGTCCCCCCACACTGGAGGCCATCTCTAATTATGATGAGAGCCTCCCTGAGGGAAGTGGAGGACGTGCGTTGGGGCCTGTGAGGCGAGCGTGCTGAGCCTGCCCTGTGTCCCAAAACTTGTCAATGAATTCCTTTTTCGCCAGTATAAATGGAAGATCAGCTTGAATCTCTGTCGGGTGCATGTGGCCTAGTTGCCGGGGCTCCAGGGGCGTGACAAACACCCGGAAGATTCCAGCCAGTGGGCTATGTGGGGCAGGCCCACCTGCACACGCACGTGTGTGTTTGCGCCTCTGCGGTGGGGTGCCGGGCGGGGGTGGGGGTGGGGGAAGGCTGGGCCAGGGGGATGCCTGCTGTCCCTGCCAGCCCCTGCCAGGGCCTGGGGACCCAGGGACTCGCCAGGAGCCTCAGCCCATCTGTGTTTGTGTTTTGCCACTGGCAGAGCCCCTCTGCTACCTAATTCTTGCCTTTGAGGGCTAATCGGAGCACCTGGCACCTTTGGTGAGGCTGGTTCCCTGGGGGAGCCCGAGGGGAGCCTGTGTCCTTGGCTGTCCCAGATAATACTCTCCCCGATACTGGCACGCTTGGCAACAAACACCTATTGAGTGCTTGTTGTGTGCCAGGGGCTGGTCAAAACCCCTTTTCATGTATTAAAGGAGTATTAACTCATTTAATTCTCACATCAACTATAAGAGGAAGGCTATTTGATGGGGGGGATTGGCTTTTTTAAATATTTATTTTCTTTATTTTCTTTATTTCTCTGGCTGTGTCAGGTCTTGGTTGTGGCACGTGGGATCTTCACTGAGGCGTGCGGGATCTTTTGTTGCAGCACGTGGGCTCTCTAGTTGAGGCGCGCGGGCTCAGTAGTTGCCCCGGGGCATGTGGGATCTTAGTTCCCCGACCAGGGATCCAACCCGCATCCCCTTCATTGGAAGGCAGATTCTTTACCACTGGACCACCATGGAAGTCCCGGGATTGACGTTGTTTTAAAGCCTGTTCTTCAAAGGCTTTTTAAAAAGCAGTTTTAGGTTTACAGTAAAATCAAGAGGAAGATACACACTTTCCTTCGATCCCTTGCCCCACACGTGCATAGCCTCCCACATTTTCAACATTACTCACCATGATGGTACATTTTTCTTGTGAAGATGAACCTAACGTGAAGCATCGTAGTCACCTAAAGTCCGTAGTTTTCCTTGGGGCTCACTCTTGGTGTACGTTCTGTGGGATTGGACACGTGTATAATGATATGTACCTATTAGCATGATATCATACATAGTGGTATCATGTCCTAAAATTCCTCTGTGCTCTGCTATTCATTCCCTACCCAGCCCCAGTAACCACTGAGCTTTTTATTGTCTGCATAGTTCTTCCAGAATAGTTGGAATCATACAATATGTAGTGTTTTTCAGATTGGCTTCTTTCACTTAGTAATATGCATTTAAGGTTCCTCAATGTCTTTTTTTTTTTTTTAATTTATTTATTTATTTTTGCTGTGTTGGGTCTTCGTTTCTGTGCGAGGGCTTTCTCTAGTTGCGGCAAGCGGGGGCCACTCTTCATCACGGTGCACGGGCCTCTCACTGTCGCGGCCTCTCTTGTTGCGGAGCACAGGCTCCAGACGCGCTGGCTCAGCGGCCATGGCTCACGGGCCTAGTTGCTCCGCGGCATGTGGGATCCTCCCAGACCAGGGCTCGAACCCGTGTCCCCTGCATTAGCAGGCAGATTCTCAACCACTGCGCCACCAGGGAAGCCCCAATGTCTTTTTTTTAAGCACTGAATAATATTCCATTGTCTGAATGTATCACAGTTTATGTGTCCACTCGTCTACTGAAGGATATCTTGGTTGCTTCCAAGGTTTGGCAATTTTAAATAAAGCTACTATAAACATCCACGCACAAGCTTTTGTGTGGACATAAGTTCTCAACTCCTTTTGGTAAATACCAAGGAGTGAGATTGCTGGATCATATGGTAAGAGTATGTTTAGTTTTTTTTTGTTTTGTTTTGTTTTTTTTTTTTGCGGTACGTGGGCCTCTCACTGTTGTGGCCTCTCCCGTTGCGGAGCACAGGCTCCGGACACGCAGGCTCAGTGGCCATGGCTCACGGGCCCAGCCGCTCCGCGGCATGTGGGATCTTCCCAGACCGGGGCACGAACCTGCGTCCCCTGCATCGGCAGGCGGACTCTCAACCACTGTGCCACCAGGGAAGCCCGAGTATGTTTAGTTCTCTAAGAAGCTGTCAAACAGTCTTGCAGAGTGGCTGTGTTAGTTTGCATTCTCACCAACAGTGAATGGGAGTTCTGTTGCTCCACATCCTTGCCAGCATTTGGTATTGTCTGTGTTCTGTATTTTGGCCATTCTCGTAGGTGTGTAGTGTTAAGGAAGCTATTATTGAGTATTTAAGAAAAGAGGAAACCAAGGCACAGAGAGGTTACATAACTTGCCCAAGATCATGCAGTAAGTAGCAGAGTCAGGTTCCAACCCTGGGTGATGTGACACTCAAGCTGGGGCGATTCTCCGTCACCGCTACTGACCAGTGGGCCACACTGGTCACTGGTATGGCCCCTTTCATTCTCTCACAGCCCTGTGAAGCAGGGACTCTACTGAAAGTGAACTGTTGCCCAGGCCACATGGCTTGAAGAAGAAGCCAAGATTTGAACTGTGCCCTGCTGGTCCTGTGTCAGGGCACCAGACCTCAGCTCTGCTGTTGGGAAGCTGGCGCTCAGGTCACCCTCTCTTCTCTAGGCACCTTTGAGTGAGGGTTTAGGGTCATAGCAGCCCCCAGGTGGGGAGATGGAGCTGTGTTCTGATCTGGAAGCAGCAAAGGGTGTCTTTCCACTGTCCGTGAGCACTGGGTAGACTGTCTGTTTACAAATTTTTAAAAGAACACTTTATTGTTTTTTGCAGTATCTTCCAGGGGCTGCCCATCCCTCTTAGAGTAAAATCCCCAAGCCCTCTAGTGGCCGGCAAGGCTCTTTGCAAAGTGCATCCCTGGGTCCCCACTGTCCCATGCTGTCCCTGGCCCCCCAACCGTCAGGCACTGCCCCCTCACTGCCATCCAGATGGCCCCGCGTGGGCCCACCTCAGGGCCTTGCCCTCGACTCTGCCCTCAAGAGCTCCCTGTGTTACCTCGTCACCTCCTGACGCTTATGTGTTGATTGTCCTTATTATCTGTCTCCCCACCACTAGAATGGGGGCAAGAGCATTACCTGCTTAGCTCCCCACAGAATCCCCGCCTGGCACACAGTACATGCTCGATAAATGGTCTATTGGATTTTTTAAAATTTTGCTTGGACTCCCTTTCCCATGCGGACCGCATCCTGGGCCCCTCTCCTCTATGATACAGTCTAGGATTCAAGCTACTTGCCTTGTTGCTAGACCAGCAGGAGAAATCACAGCAAATGACACATTCAAGAGCCAGATATCTGGGGCTGGCGCCCCCTGGGGTCTGTTAGCCTTCCGGGAGCTGGACCATCTAGAGCTGGGATGGGTCTGGGCATCCACAGCCCCTCCCCAGCCCTGGTTCTGGGGGTCAGGGAGAGCTGGCCTGGGGTGTCCTGGGGGCATGTGGACTCCTGCAGGAGGACACGGTGTGCAGGGTTGCTGACTGGCCGTGGCTCTCCTTGCAGAGGAAGGCATCAACCATGAGTGTAAGCTGTGCAACCAGATGTTCGACTCCCCGGCCAAGCTCCTCTGTCACCTCATCGAGCACAGCTTCGAGGGCATGGGCGGCACCTTCAAGTGTCCCGTGTGCTTCACAGGTAAGTGTGCCCGGCGGGGAGCACGTGGGGAGAGGGAAGGGACCTGGGGGCCCGGCCGCTTCAATCCCTGGCCCTCAGCATCTGGCCCAACGTGGCCCCGGAGCTCACGGGGAAGCCCCTGAGGGATCCGCAGCCCTATTGCTCCGCCTGCCTCCACATAGAGCTGACCCCGGCCCTTCCCGTCTTCGCTCTCTGCTCTCTCCTCTTCGGCAGCGTGGGTTCCTAGCCCTCCTCCCACCCCTGCACTCAACTGCTACCACGCTTTTTCCCACCCAGCCTTGCCCTTCCTTGCAGTTGGCCCTTCACGGGCCCCAGGCTCGTCTCTGAGCTCTGTCCAGCACCAGTGGGGTTCCCCCTTCGCACACCTCCTGTCTCCCCCTCCTCCCTGGCCTGTCCCAGCCCCTGCTTCATCCGTGCTCCAGGCTGGAGGGGTCAAGGGCATCTCTGCCGGCCAAGTCCCCAGCCCCCAGACTGGCTGCTGGCCCAGGCGAGTGGCTGTCCCGGCCTGAGGCGAGTCTCAGGGGCTCTGCCGGCCCCCCTCCTGCTGCCCAGATGGCAGCCGGTGTGCGTGGGGGAGGCTGGCCTTCCCCTGCCTCTCCCTGACATCTGTCGTCTGCCACGGCGGGAAGCCCACCCTGGGGAGGGCGCCTGGCAGGAGGGGATCTCTGAAGTGCTCACCTCCCAGACACACAGCTGTTTCAGGGCCACCTCCTGTGTGTGCCCAGGGTCCGGACCACATGGAGGATACAGCCACCGGGAGGCTGGGGCTGTGACCTGCTCTGCGACAGGCCCGAGGAAGGGGCTCCGCAGTGGGGGAAGTCCCCGCACACTCACACCCCTCTGGGGTTCCCAGGAGTCTTGGCACACACTGGTGCCTCTTCCCTCTCAATCCCTCCACCTCAGGAGCCCCCACCCATCTGTTACCATCCCACTCTGTGAGCTGGGTCGGGGGCTGGCACCAAGGGGCCTCAGTTGCCAGGTCTGCCCATCCAGGACACGGGGGCCCCTGTGTGGAGATCCGAGGATGCTGACAACCTCAGCAAGATGAGTGATTCCTGTTAATTGAGTGCCTTCCTGTACTAGACACTGTGCTGAGCTTATTTAAATCAAATCTCAGCTCTGCCACCTGCAGAGTGAGACCTGGGACAAGTCACAACGTTCCCAGTGCCTCAGTTTTCTCTTCTATAAAATGGGGATAATAGCAGTGCCCGCCTTACAGGCCTGTGTGTATTCAAGGAGCCCACATTTGGAAGGTATCTGGCAAACGGCGATGATGAAGACGATGACATTCATTGGGCTAATTATGTGCCAGGCCATCTTTTAAGCATTTTGCAAGTATTAACCCATTTGATCCTCCCAGCCACCCAGTGAACTACATACTTTAGTGATCCTCATTTTTCAGGAAATGAAGCCCAGAGAGGTTAAGTGACTTGTCCAGTGTTGCACAGCCTATAAGTGGCAGAGTTCAACTTCACTGGCTTGAGCCCTCTCTAGCGTGCGCCAACAGTGTTTCCAGTAGCCCATTGTTTGGCCGCCGTGTCCATGCCTGGGTGATCCCTACGTGGGAGTGGTGTGGAGCAGCTGCTCTGGTTGGCCGGGCCTGTGTCCCCAGTGTCTGGCCCCCTGATGGCCATGTCCATGTCCATGTCCAGTTTTCGTCCAGGCCAACAAGTTGCAGCAGCACATCTTTGCTGTGCACGGACAGGAGGACAAGATCTACGACTGCTCGCAGTGCCCACAGAAGTTCTTCTTCCAGACCGAGCTGCAGGTGAGTGCCCTTGTCCGCTGCACACACCCCTCCTGGGGCTCTCTGGGGCTCCCATTGGCACTGAGGGTCTTGGGGTGAATCCATGATGGTGGGATCTTGTACTCAGCACCACCCCAGCCGCAAAAGCAACAGGCCCTGGACTTGTGCTTGTGGGTCTGGAGCCAGTGGCTGCCCTCCTGGCTGGCTGGTATGGGGTATGGCCTCCTGGCCTCACTGGTCCAGCGTTCTCAGGAGAGCTGGACCATAGCAGCTGAGCCTGGAGCCAGAGTCGGAACGGTTAACATTTGTGCCGTTTCCGTTGCAAGTCCCTTCCCCTCTCAGGGATTTCATTTCCCCACTGGTATTACATGATGATGTTCCACTGAACTTTGGATCTATGGCTGGTGGCCCGTGTGGCTTGCATGGCTGAGTCCTGGGGCCGCGTGTGGCCGGAAGCTGGATCTGGGATCTTGGAACCTCCAACATGCCCAGGAAAGCTAGAAAAGTGAGAGCAATGGATACCGGTTGGGCCCCAACTCAGAGGAAGGGATACTTGCCAGTGGTCCTGAGGCTGATGTGGCCCTCAGATGGGGCACCACAGCCCTACAGCTTCCTCAGCCCCCCATCCAGGGCCTGCAGTAGCTGAGAGGGTCCTTGGGAAAGGAAGCGGCTGTGGTGGGCTTCCCAGGGCTCCTGTAGCCCACTCCCCTCGGCATCCCACAGGCCCCTTCCCACCTGTTACTGGTTTTTGGGGACCCAGATCTGTGTGCAGGTGAAACCACCTTCTCACGCACTGGTTTTTGCAAGAAACTCTTTTAACACTGGAGAGGTGACATGCTGTCACAGAAATACCACACACACACACCATCAAACACACACTGCACACACAAAGGAAAGTTCCACACACACAGTCCCTATGCATACACACAGAGACATCATTTTCAGAGTACCACCACACACACACAGCATAACACCACACCCCCAAAGAGGTAACACTCAGGCATCCACAGAAGTACCACACGTACACACAGACACGCCGGAGTATCACACAGTGAGAATAACACTGTTTTCAGCTGGGATGCGGGTTAGGTTCTGCTGCGGGAACAAACATCCTTTAGCCCTGTCTTCAGGTAACAAGGACTTATCTGTTGCTTGTGTTACGTATCAGGTGGCTGGGGAGGAACTCTGCTCACGACAGTCAGTGACCTGGGCCGATGGCGGGTTCATCTCCTCTCATGTTTGCGTGGTCACCGAAGCAGGGAAGGGAGGGGGTGACGATCGCAGACCGCTCTCAAAGCTTCACTGGGAAGCGACCCACATCTCGCTCCCACGTTGTCTTGGCCAGAGCCCTTCAGGTGGCCATGCCCAATGTCACAGGGGCGAGGGAGGGAATCCCCCAATGACTGGAAGGAGAGGAGAGCTGGCGTTCCTCACAGCCCCACCCCCAAGGACTAGCACACACTATGGCCCACCAGGTGTGTCCGCCCACCCCGTACACCTTGCCTGCACCCCCATGCAGGTGCTGATGCTGCATTCAGCTGCGTGTTTCAGGGCTGCAGCCACAGCAGAGTCATAATGTCGCTGGAGGGCAGCAGTGGTGGCCCTCTTCTGGGACTGAAGGGGTGTAGCCATGCCTGTTGCAGGGTAGCCCGCTTCACTGCGCTATAGCCCATGTGCTCAGCCAGGCCTGGACCCATCCTGTCTGCACGGCTGCTGACAACTTCACCCAGAGGAAGTGAAAACAGGCCCACAGAGGGCACAGGAGGGATTCACCATCCGACAGTCAGGGTCCTGTTCCCATGGGCTGGTCCCGGGCCTGGGCCAGGCAGACAGAGCGGACAGGCCTGGCCTCTGACCTTGAACTGCACCAGGTGGATGGCTGGAAAGCCCATTTCTTTTCACTCTTCGGGCAGCCCCTCTGAGTTCCTGTAAGTCCTGTACCTCTCACACAACGTTCATTCCATCTCAGTGTGGGACAGGATTATGGACCCAGGCCCAGAGAGGGGGTTCTGCTACGAAATGACCACCAGCAAGGTAGTGCCCGCACCCAGGGCCCACTGCTGTCTCCCCATCGATCCACAAACTGAGTGTGAACCTCTGTGCCGAGGCCTGTGAGGGAACAGCTAACTGCCCTCTCATTTGACCAAGGGGACTGGTTCCAGCCCTGATGGGCATCTGTCCAGGAAGCCTTGCTCGTGCACGGGCTATGCACCCTTCACCCTGTCTCCACCTGCCTTACCAGCCTGACCTAGCTACCAAAATGGGCTCCAAGTCCCCAGACAACTGAAGCTTTTTATAGCCCGACATGGCAGGCCGCTTTTAAACGCACGAGCTCATATAAGCTATGATTCACTTCAACTTCGGGCTCGCTCAGCCCTCTGGTCCCCCCACATTGTCCTGGATGCCAAGAGAGGGATGAGTGCTCTCCTTGTTGGCTTTGAGGTTTTGCCCAGAGAAACTTCCCAGTCCTGCCTTTTTCAAGCTTCGTCAGCATCCCTGGGCCAGAGGCCTAGCTCGTGATGCACAGGTGTAGGTAGCTGTGGTTTCAAGCCAGATCTTGCTTCGGCTGCGCGCACCTGGGGCTGCAGACGTCCCAGACACCAGAATGGTGTGTGTGAGCTGATGATTCCCTGGGTCACCCCATCAACCTTTAAGGCAGATCCTCAGAGGCCAAGAACCTCACTAAATTATAGCCTTAACGAGTCACTATTTTCTGCAATTAATGATTTTAATTACAGACCATTTAAATATGGAAGTATTGTAGCAATGCCAAATCTATGCAAATAATGGCTTTCGTTAAGTAACTTGAGGAACAATTTTCTGGTTTTTTGAGAGAAGGGTTTTTCGGGCCTTGAAAATTTCATCGTCATTACGGTGAAGCTGGGGCTGGCAGACGAGTGGGTTATTTCCCTAGAGTGACATGTGGGGGCTTGGGGGGTGCAACAGGAGACAGGGCCTGGCCCTTGCTGGGGCCTTGAGTGGCTCTCCGGTTTGTATGTCATGTAGGTCCAGTGGGGAGACTCAGGGCAGCTAACGTTTGTAGGCACAAGTGACTCTGGGCTGAGAGGTCTTGAGAAGATGTGAAATTTAAGATTGCTCTCACTGTAGGAGCTGACTTCCTGCTGTGGATATAGAGGTAATAGAGGTAGGATTGGGCTCTGGAAGGCTTGGTCTGTGTCAGAGTGATATGCGTGCCTCCAAAGGGAGTGTTCTCTTAAGATGCATTAATAGGAGTTGTCAGAAAGAGGGAGGTGCAGGTCCTGTTTGATTCTGAGTTTACCTGGCTCTGCCCAGAGACTGATATTAACTTAAAGAACTTTGGACAAACCAGGGCACATTCATTGATTAGGTGCATGAGAGGGAATTCAAGTTGCTCTTTATTTGTTCAAAGCATGTAGATAGAGGGCCCATTATGTACAGACACTAGATCTAGGAACTGACAAGACAGTGGTGAGCGAGACAGAGAAACACCCATAGGGCCTACATTCTGGAGGGATTGATAGACACTTTCCAATAGTGGTCAATGACACGAAGAAAATAAAACCAGGTAATAGGCTAGAGCATAATGGGAGCAAGGTTGGTTACAGCTTGGTGAGTGTGGTCAGGGAGGGCCTCTCTGAGGAGGTGGCATTTGAGCTGAGGTCTGGAAGGTGAGAGGGAGAGAGTGTGTGGAAGAGAGGCGTGAGTGCAAAGGCCCTGTGGCCAGTGCAAGCCAGGTGTGTTGCTGGAACAACAGAAGGTGACAATTGGCTGAAGCACAGTGAGTGGGTGGGGGGTGTGAAGGGGGCCGGTGGGTGGAGGCAAGGTCATGGCAAGGTTCATAGGACAGCAGAGCTCTTTGGATTTTGTCCCCATTGTGATGGGAAACCGCGCATCACAATGGGAAGACATATTATCTGATTTATGTCTTGAACCCAAATTGAGAGACACTGACTGTTAAGAGAATGAAAAGTCCCAGGCAGGGAGCAGATATTTGCAAATCACATATTTGATAAAGGACTTGTATCCGGAGCATATTTTTTTTTAACTCTCAAAACTTGATAATGAGAGGGGAAATCAACCCAAAAAAAGGAGCAAAAAATTTCAACACTTCACCAAAGAAGACATATAGATGTTCAGCATCATTAGTAATTAGGGAAGAGCAAATGAAAACCATGACGTAATGCCATTATACACCTAGTAGAATGACTAAAACAAAAGCAAAAAACCGATGAGTGCCAGCCAGGGCATGGAGGTTCAGTTGGAACTCTCCCGCATTGCTGGGGAAATGCAAAAATGGTACAGCCGTGTGGCAAAATAGTTTTTGAGTTTCTTACAACGTTAAACATACAGTTAACCTATGACATAGCAATCCTACTGCTGGGTGTTTATTCCAGAGAACTGAAAACACGCTCATCCAGAAACCTCTATGTGAATGACGGTAGAGCTTTATTTATGATGGCCCCAAACTGGAAACCGCCCCCCCCCCCAGTGGTCCCTTCCCTGGTAAATGAACAGACAGATGTATTTACATTCGTACCATGGACTACTACTTGGCAATAAAATGCAACTGCTCATACAGACAACAACATGCGTGAATGGTAAAGGGCAAGTGAAAGGAGCCAGGCTCAAAAGGCTCCATACCGTGTGGTTCTATGTACATGATGTTCTGGAAAAAGGCAAAAATACTGGAATAGAAAACAGACCAGTAATTGCCAGGGGCTGGGGGTAGGGAGAAGAAATAGGGAAGCCTGAACAAGATTCGTCTAAACACACACACAAATGCACACACAAAGACATATACACCCCACTCAGCCCAGGCAGGGTGCTAGGCTCCGGGCATGCAGCTTGGTTTCAAGGAGCTTTCAGGGGGCTAGTTCACCAGGAGAAGACTTGGCTGGATTGCCGGGGGAGCGTGGGGACAGTCGTCTTCAAGTGTTTGTTTTTTAATTATTTATTTTATTTATTTATTTTTGGCTGCATTGGGTCTTTGTTGCTGCGCACGGGTTTCTCTAGTTGCGACGAGCAGGGGCTGCTCTTAGTTGCGGTGCACGGGCTTCTCATTGCGGTGGCTTCTCTTGTTGTGGAGCAGGGGGTCCAGGCGCGTGGGCTTCAGTAATTGTGGCACGTGGGTTCAGTAGTTGTGGTTCACGGGCTCTAGCGTGCAGGCTCAGTAGTTGTGGCGCATGGGCTTAGTTGCTCCGCGACATGTGGGATCTTCCTGGAGGGAAGCCGTGTCCCACACGTGTTCGAACCCGTGTCCCCTGCATTGGCAGGCGGCTTCTTAACTACTGAGCCACCAGGGAAGCCCTTCAAGTGTTTTAAGCTCTGCTGGGATGAGGGGGTCCTCAGCGTGCTTCCAGTGGCCCCCAGACTTCCGGTAGTGGGCGGAGACTCGGGACGTGGATTTTCTTCTCTGACAGACTCAGGCATCGCTCTCTGGGGTTATAGCTCAAGCAAGATGGGATTTAACTTGTAGGGACACAGGCGTGGCTTTGGATGCCAGGAGCAGGAAGTGTCGAGTTTTCAGCTGTCCAGTTCCCAGGAACCAAGTGCTCTTTGTCAAGGCAGGGACCTTCTGCCTCTGCCCCTTTCTGGCTCGTGTCGTGTTCTCTCTCTGCAGCCTGACTCTCTGGGCTGCTCTATACGAGGAGGAAGGTGGCCAGCACCGCCGCAGCTCCTGTCGTTTCTGCTGAGACAGACACACCTGGGTATTTCAACAGGTGTGTCTTTAGTGTGGGGATGTCGATACACAAGTAGCCGGCAGCAACACCCAGCTCACCCAGAAATGGTGACTGTGGGTAACAGTCGGCGTGCAGGCAACAGGTTCTAGGTCCCTGGAGTGGGAATCTGATGGTTGCACTCAGGTCAACTGTCCAAACCTGTTCCAGTGAGCTGTGGCCCTAGGTGGGGCCACTCAATGCCAACCGTCAGGGGAAGGGGAGCATGGCTGGTAGACACCACAGATAGCCACTACGTGGGAAAACTGTCTACACGTGGAAGAAATGGAAGGTGGTGAAGTCCCTGTCGGTAGGGGTGTGCAAACAGAGCCCTTGTCTGAAATGCTGCAGAGGGAGAGGCTGCGAGCACAGTCTGTGAGAACGGCTCTGCATTTGAAGCCTTGCTCCATCATTCGTCAGCTGTGGGTCTCAGTTTCTTTACCTGTAAAATGGAGTATTAATAGTTTCTACCTCGTGGTCGTGTCATAAAACCCTTGGCACAGTGGGTGGCACGTAGGAGGAGCTTGGTTATTACTAACACCTGCCTGTTTTTATTATCGTTTACTATTATTATTATTAGCATTGTTTTCATTAGTAGTAGTATATTACTAGCATTAGCCATTTTAAGATCAGAAGACTTTTTAGGGTCCCCTCCATCTGGGGTTTGCTGTGATTTCATGATTTCTGGCCTGAGTTGGAACAAAGTGAGATTCTAAATCCTTCCTTCTGTGGCACCCAGCCAAGTCTCAAGGCCATGGGCACTGGAGGCCCCCAATGGGGCATGGGAGGTGCTGGGTACAGAGCAGTGAGGCAAGGGGGAAAGGGCATGGAGTGGGGGCCAGAGGCTGGGACTTGAAGTCCCCCTTTCTACATGTTTCCAAGCACCTTTGTCCCAGGCCTTTTCTCTGGACCCCGTTTTCCTTAGCTGTGCCCGGGCTCGGTGGAGGGAGGTATGCAGATTTGGTTGGGGATGTGAGACAACCCTGTAAGCCACAGACCGCGAAAATGTCAGGGCTGTTGGCCTTGCATTTCCAGCCTCAGGCCTCAGCAGATGAAGGCCCAGGGCCCTGTGGGCCCCTTGCCAGGGGTTAGCTGACCTGAGGGGAGGGAATGTCTCTGCCTGCCCAGCCCAGCTGTCTTTGAATCCCCGTGGACACCTCTGTGTCCACAGACACTGGCAGGGATGGCATCGCCTTCTCTCCTTCCCAACAGCCTCACTGCATCCCATTCTTCACTATCGCTGAGGGAAGCCATGAGGGGGCACACCGATTCCCATCCATACGTGGCTGGCCAGTGACAGGCGGACAGGCTCCTCCTGAAACTGGACAAGAAGTAGTTATAACGGCCACCACCCTGGGTGGATCCCTAGTGTGGGCCAGGTCCTGTCTTAAGCATTTTGTGTGGATTGCCTCAACACAATCCCGTGAAGTAGGCACTCTTATTCCCATTTACAGATATGGAAACGGAGGCTCTCAGAGGTTGAGTGATTTGCCCAGGGTCACCTGCAAATGGCAGAGCCACATGCAAAGCCAAATTGTCTTCGCCACCAAGGCAAACAGAAACCCTCCAAAGTTTAAATGAATTGCCATTATTACGAGCTAATAGATTTAAATGAGACCTGCGGTGCTGAACTATAAAAAGCCTGTGTCAGGGGAACCGGAAACGATTTTAGTAGTTGGGCCAAGCAGGTAGCACAAATAGCGGTAACGGGGGATGCAAAAGAAACTCCTTGCGGGTGGACCCAGGCAGAAGCGCCCTGGGGACCGTTGTGCGGAGCCAGGCCTGTAGCCGTGTTCGTAAGGCTGGAGCTTGAGGCCAGGAACCTGCAACTTTTCTTGCAAGGAGCAAGGGGGTCAGTTCAGCTCAGGTCAGGCTTGGGGAGAGGAAGGATGGGGTCCAGTCGTGGAGACAGGAAGCTCAGAAGACCTCACGCTTCCTGGCGCTGCCACCTTCCCACCTACGGCAGCTTTGCCGGATGCTGTCACAGGAGGCTGAGCCAGAGAAAGGTCTCTTGGTGGTGGAACGTCTGGCATCCTGCAGACCTCTGTGACGGGGCTGGGCTGGGCGCGGGGAGCAGCGGGCCTGCCCCGTGCCCTGGAATCTAGACTCCCTCATCGACAAAGCAAGGGGCCGCAGGAAGCGCGTCCGGAGCCGGCCTGCAGCGGCAAAGCGGCCAGCCTGGCGTTGAGCAGGCGCGTTTAAAGGATTAGCTCACGCTGTTTGCTGTGTGCGCCTAATCACGCCGCTGCCAGCTAAATGATTACAATTGATTAAAAGCAAAGCTAGGTATTCTAACTAGCAACCTGGAGCCCTTCCGATGGGGCAAGCTGGGCCCTGCCGGGAGGAATCCTGGTACCCAGCCAGGGGGAGGTGTCTGTGAGCCAGGGGCATGGTCTGAGCTCCAGGGGCACCCCTCCTTCTTAGCCTTTGTGAACATTTGCTTTGACCCTTTCCCTCGTTCCATTTTCGTTTCACAAACATTTACTGAGTACCTATTCTAGGTGCCATTGCGGGGGCCTGGGCTGCAGCTGTGAACCGGTACACAAGGTCCCTGTTCTCACAGAGCCGATGGTCTACGGGAGACACTGACAATAAGTCAGGAAATACGTGAACGAGGTCGTTTCAGACTGTGGGATTTTGAAGACAGTAAAACACTGCTTTGGGACAGAAAGTGAAGCGTGTCTGTGTGCATGTGTGTCGGGGCAAGGAGGAGGGGGTGTTGGGGGTGAAAAATCAGATCAGGTGGTCAAGGAAGGCTGGCGTTTCAACTGAGTCCTAAAGGTTGAGAAAGAACCAGTGCAGGGAAGAGCCGGGGGAGCTTCCAGGAAAGGGAACAGCCAGTGCAAAGGCTCAGAGGCACGGACAGATTTGGGGAGTCCAGAGAACAGAGAAGAGGGCGGTCAGGCTGGAGAGGGGTGAGCACCTTCTTGCTTCATTCTTCTGGGTCGTTCTTGTCTTGGCTTCCGGGACGCATGTACCCCTGCTGAGCCTTCTGCTTGAACACCCTTCCCTTCTTCTCGGTCTTCAGGCCCCAGCTCAGGGGGTGCCTCCTCTGAGAAGCCCTCCCTGATTCTCCTTCCTTGGGCTTCTCCAGCCCTGCATTTAACGCCCTGATCCCTTTGCCTATATACAGACTACAACAATTATGTCTGCACCTGGCTTCCCATTCTAATGTGAGTTTCTGGAGGGTGAAGCTTCTTTCTGCTATCCATCCATCCATCCATCCATCCATCCATCCACCGTATGTTTTACCATATTTGTTTTTAGCTCCTAGAAAGTAGGAAACAAAGGAAAGAGAACACAAACCAAGGAAAGGAGTAAAAGAAGGAGAGTTGCAACTGCAGATCCTAGGAGCCCATTTTTAAAATTCCTGGTCCTTATAAGATGGGTAACCAAGGAGCCGGTTTCCTTGCCTCTTTGCACTGCTGCTGTCAGAACCAGCCGGATAATTATAACTAATAATAATTAAAAATTGAAAGCGCTCTAGGCACAAGCTTAGCATTTGACTCTTTGGCTGAGCTTTCCGTGAGCAGCAGTGTCTTCCTCCTTCCTGCTTTAAGGACAGCCCAGTCTGTGCCATCCACCACTGCAGGGAGAGCAGGGCCTGGCTGGGCTTGGCCTGGGGGGACGAGAGGGAGGTGCCCGGTGACACCCAGCGGTGGCTCTGGGCAGTGAGAACCGACTGCTGGCACTGGAGTCCTCCCCAGATTGCCTCTCCTCCATCGTTTTCTGTTGCAGACACTTGCACCTTTCTGGCCTCAGTTTCCTTGAGTGTACAATGGGGTAGGACCTATTGCCTCAGGTTTTGTGAGGATGGACAGTTCATGCGCGGAAAAGCACTTGGTGAGCACTTGGAATATAAAGCTTCCTGGAGGTAATTACCGTGCTTTTCAGTGTCCTGCCTTCCCCACTAGGTCAGGAAACCAGAGCCCAGCACAGCCTGATTTCCGTTAATCGTGGCAACATGGTGTGGCGTGCCCACACAGCCTGGCTGCAAATCCCAGCCCCGCTACCGAGTGGCTCTGTGACCTTGAGCAAGTCACTGACCCTCTCTGGGCCTCAGCAAATGGAGGGTAATGACAGTGCCTGAAAGGCCGTCAGCTCCGGGTCTGGTCAGAGTCCAGGTGTGGCGAGCACCAGCCAGTGTTGTGGTCGCTGCTGCGACCCGTGGGCTTCGGTTCACTCCTTCACGACTCACACCTTCAGCCTGTCACGTGTGGATGTGCTCAGGGCAGCCCACAAGATTTGCTGAGCACCTACTACGTGCCAGGTGTGTGCACGTTCTGGGGACACACAAAGGCCTGTGTCCCTCAAGTGCTGCCTGGAGAGGAATAGGGAACCAATGAGGACGAACGGGCCGAGTACTGATTCCATGTTTGCGGCGTAACCTAGTGTAATGTATGCCTTAAAGCACAGCATCATAGCAACCATGCGGTGTGCTAAGTCTCACACAACAGGACCGCTGTACACAGCAGAGCCTGCAGCCGGGCCCCACGTGACATCGCAGGAGCCCGGGGCTGTGGCCCTTCCTCTCTTTGTCTCCAGGCTTGTCTGTCTGTGTCTCTTAGTTTATTTACCCTTGAGTGGGGCAAGGCCTTTGCTGCTCACAGTAAAACGTATCACCCTCAGCAGCAGCGTCCTGTCTCACCACTGCCACCGCTTGGGGCAGCCGAGCCTCCCAAGGGGCCGTGTGTGCAGGTTTAGGGTCTACGTCTGGAGGAGACTGAGGGGTGGGCAGTGACTCTGCTTCTTGTCTTTCTGAGGCCCAGGCACAGGCCTGAGCCATTCACCCACTGTAGTAAAAGCGAGACAGCTTTCCCCGAGTGTTTGCTGGAGGCCCGATTCCATCTCTTCACGTGCGCAGTCTTTTGAGACCTCACAGTGACGATCTCCATGGCACAGATGGGTAAACTGAGGCTCTCCTGGGTCACACAGCTGCTGGAGTCGCGGGGCTATGAACACACACAGCCTGACACTAGTGTCTGTGTTCTCGGCCTCAGGGCTGGGGCAGTGCACTTGCAGTCGACTCTCAAGCCCTTAAGAGCCAAGGGCAGGCCTCTGGGTGCTGGGTGCTGGGTGCAGGCAGGCCTCACCTCCGAGGAGGGTAAGAGTTCCAGAAGGGGACTCGGAGATCGCCAGGCTCCTGGGGCACGTGGATGTCTTGCTCTGGGTGAGCTGCGGCTGCCGTGGTCACCACAGAGGGGAGCAAGGGAGGGGCGGGCCCTGCAGGAGCCCATGCCTGGCTGTGCTCAGATGCCCTCGCGAGCCCCGGGGCTCTGCCTGCTTGAGCGATGAAGTGTGCGGAGGCCCAGGTGGGGGCTGGGGGGGCTCCTCCCAAGGCCCGGCTCCGGGCAGAGATGGCACTTGAAATCGGCCTCCGGCTGCCCGTCTGCCCATTGGAGCCTGTCACTCATGCCCTAGGGCGGGGGGCCAACGAACTTTAGAGGGGCACCATGCCATCGTGACAGATGGGCATGGGGCGCTGCCAGGAGCCTGAGGCCGGCAGCCATTGTGTGTGTTGTGAGCCCAGCCCCTCGCCGGCGCTGTCCCAGCCGGGACCAAATGCCTTCAGTTTCTTAGAACAATGATAATACTAAGAGCAGTGGGTGCCGTGTTGGTCCAAGGCTCCCAGAGGTTGGCACTGTACGAAGCCCTGCCCCCCTCATTGACTTAGACACAGAGGCAGCCCGACGTACAGGAAAGACACAGGGCCTTGGGGGCCAGAGGGTGTGAATCTCAGTTGCTTCTTCAAGGTCCCTGTGACCTTGGGACATGTGACCTTCCCCCCGAGACTCACCGTCCTCACCCGGACAGCGGGCCAATGCTGCCTGTCCTGGAGGGTTAATGTGGGGATGCAACGCACTGTTTGTGAAACACGGAACACAGTGCCCGGGCCCAGGAGGGCCTAACGGAGGGGGTGGCGTTGGGGGTAGAATTGATGTGATGTCACTGCCCCACTTTCACAGATGGGAGACTCAATATCACGTCCCACAGCTAGCAAGTGGTGGAGCAGAGCCTGAGGGGCAAGGAAGGGTGGGGGAATAATAACAGCAACAACCCCAGGCACTAAGGGGGGGCCCTTTGCATTGAGTATCCTGTGTTATCCTCACGACAGTCATTCGAGGCCAATGTTGTTGTTCTCTCCATTTTGCAGAGGGGGAGACTGAGGCACACGGGGCAGTGGCAGAGAAGAGATTTGAACCCAGGTAGCCTGGCTGTAGAGCCCGAGTGTTGAACTGCTGCCCTGATGCTGTGGGCAGGCTTTTTCCCATCGCAGAGCCCCAAGCGTGTTGAAAATGAGGTCTGCTTTGTCTCTCGATACCGTGGTCTGTCCGCTCAACTCGTTGGGGGTGGGCTGGCTTCCCCCTGCCCAGGATGCCAGGGTCTGGGGGGCTGGGGGTGCTTGGCCCCCTCCAGCGGAGAGACCAGAACTGGGTGCTGTCGGCGGGAGCCTGGGCTGCACTCTTTGGTTGAGCAGGAACAATTACTAATGACATTTAGAAAGAAATTAATGATGAGAAATGCAAGTTGGCATTTCAGGAGCGCCAGTCGACAGCCCCACGTCAGCACTCACTGGAGAGGCAAGGGGCTGGGGCCGGCCGTGCAGGGGGAACGAGGAGGTGGCAGGAATTAATTTTGCTGTGTCAATAATGAATGTGGCCCCACTCGCTCTGCTTCTGGACTTTAGACAAAATCAAGCACGGACCGACTGGGGCTCATCCAGGGCTGCAGCGAGATTCACTGTGTGCTGTGATATGGGCAAGGGTGGGTAACAGGTTCAGTGGGTGGGCGGGGGACAGCGAAAGGGGAAGGGTAGCCTTAGGACCGAGCCGTTTGAGCTCAGCCAGCTCTTACCAGCTGCATAACTTAGCAAGCTGCTTTGCCTTTCTCTCTCTCTCTTTTTTTTTGGCCACACCACTCGGCTTGCGGGATCTTATTACCCCAACCAGGGTTTGAACCTGGGCCCTCAGCAGTAAAAGCGCAGAGTCCTAACCACTGGACCACCAGGAAATTCCCTGCTTTGTCTTTCTGGCCCTCAGTTTCTTCATCAGTAAAATGGGACATCAGTAAAATCGGGACATGTGAAGAGAACGTATGAAGACCAGGCAGCCCAGTTTTGGCACATGACAGGCGCACAGTATATGGTAGCTATTACCCTGTTCCACGGACATGTTTTAAGATGCACAGCTTTTCTCATTATAACGGCTCTCACATTGGAATACCTCACTTGTGTGTTATAGTTTAATGGGTCATGTTTTTGTTTGCTTGTTGTCATGCATCAAATACGGAGCATCTTATATTCTCTGGGGTCTGAGAATAGATAAAAGACGGCATTGGTAGGAAGCATGGCGGAGGGTGAGGAGGAAGAAAGATGCTGAAATTGTCTGGGGCAGGGATTGGGTTTCCCAGTGGGAGCATGCCCACCCCTTCCTTCCCGTCAGGTTCTCCAGAATGAGGAAGAGGGGTCCCATCCAGCCTCCCCTCACACAGAAGGGAGAAGACACACACAGGGAAATGTCATTATCATAGTAACGTTGAGCATTTTTACAGTGGAGGTTAAAAACTCCTAGCCCATGACCCTGGGGAGTTTGGAACCTTTAAATAGTTGTCTATGTTTCAAAATGGAGATTTCCTATAATTATAGTGGCTACCGTTAATATAGTGCTTATTACGTGCCAGACGTTGTTCTTAGCACTTCTGTACGTCAAGACGTTCTATCCTCACAATGCCTCTATTATTGAGGTAACTGAACTGAGGCACAGAGAGGTTAACTAACTCCCTGAGGCCACAGAGCTAGTCAGTCCTGGGCCTAGGCCACCAGCCCCAGATTCGGTCTCTTTACCACCACACTAAATGGCTAGATTTCTTGATTTTTCTACAAATGAGATCTGGCAGCCCCTGGACCACAGTCCCGCATGGCAACCATCAGCGGCTGTCTTCAGACGCGGGGATGTGAGCTCTGGGTCAGCACCGCCCCCGACCTGGTCGGACTCACGCAGTTCATTACCCACCTGGGCTCTGAGTTTGCGGCCCTGTTGCAACACTTCACAGTTTGTAAATATTATCTTGTTGGGGCCTCCACAACCGGCAACCACTACAAGTGCTCTTTACTCCCACCATGTTGCAGACCTGAAAACTGAGGCTGGGAAAGGGCGATAAGGCTGGGAGGAGTGGGGCCCAGGGCGGGAGTGGGGAGTGTATTCCACCCATTTGGGTTTGGGTGTTTGAACAGGGAGGCAAGTGGGGCTCCCTGCTCTCCAGCTCAGTGACTGGTCCCCCCAGTGAAACCAGACGTGGATGCACAGGCCAACAGCTGCATCGTCATGGCACCGTATCAGTCTCCCCACCCTTCCTTCTGAAGCTGCCACATCAAAAATGCGGGGCATCCATGCTTTGGCGTTGACGGTGATGACAAAGACTTGTGATTTGTAGTAATTATGACAATATTAAACATCTGTGTACCATTTTACATATTGTAAACATTTTTACATATGTAACCTGATCTGAAGCCCATAACAAGGCTATGAGGTCAGTATTATTTGTAAATAGGTACTTAGAAAAGTGAAGTGACTTGCCTTGGGTCACATACATATATTAGGTGGCTAAGGCAGGATTTGAACTCCAAAGCTCACTGTATTTCCACTGGTCCTTCTACCCTCCTTCCCGCTTATTTATTCGTGCACTCGTCTTTCCCCTACCATTCACTCATCTGCCACCCATCCACTTATCCACACATTCATTGATTCATCCATCTTTCCATCCATCCATCTACTCGTCCATCCATCATCCACCCACTCATCCACCAACCATTTTCCATCCATCTAGCTACACATCCATCCATCCAGCCATCAGTATTGAGTGTTAAGTGCTGGGAACTACACAGCTTTCATGACACCTCCCTCATGTGCTCTTAATTCCATGCTTAACTGCTACCCATCCCTCCTCCCACCCGACAACTGCTTGTGCTCCCCCCGTCCCCCCCCACACCTCTGATGAGGTGAGTGGGACGGGATGGACTGGGGGATCTAGATGATCCTTTGTTTGCCTCATGGAAACCATCGAGTTCTGGTGGTGGAAGCGAAGGCGCAGGGCAGACCCACTTGGTCAAGGTGGAGCAGGTGTGTGGGCAGTGATGATGCCTAGAGTCTGGTTGGAGGTTGAAGCTGAGTGTGGTTGGAAGCTGAGGGCAGACAAGGCATTGCAGGCTGGGCCACAGTGTTCTTTAGCCCCATAGTGGGCCCAGCTCCCAAGGAGCCCTGCCTTTCTAGGTGGGTAGAGGTCACCCTTAGCCCTTTGCTTTGTACCAGGCTGGATGTCCTCTCTGAATGGACAAGGATGTACGCCCAAGTGTTTTCATAAGAACCTTCGCGATCATTAAATATAATCGGTCTCAGCTGCAGTTTTGATCGCTGGTGCGTGCACACCATTCATCACAGCAAATTAGGTCCGTCTTCAGAACTGGCCTTGCAGCCTGGGGGTCTGTCAGGGACGGGGCTGGGCCATGTGGGCTCCGGAAGCCATTCTGGGGGGGGTGATGAGCCATGTTTTCTGAGGAGGACCCTCAGAATAATCTACCAGGACGGCTCTCCCTCTGCAGGGGTTAATTTTCTAGAAATTTTGAGGATGCAGGAAAGTTTTCTTTTTAGCAAAAATTTGGAAGAAAGGATGTGATGGAAGTTTTTAAATATCATTTATAAAACCTGAAAGCACTGGGTTAGCTGAGGGACCAGAACATATGTGTTCTGTATAATTAGTGACCGTGTGACCTAGATTTTCCGGGACGGTCCTGATTTCAAGTATTTTGTCCCAGCTATTGGCTGTTTGTCCTGGATTTTTGGCTTGTGAACTACGATGACTACATGTGGAGCTGAGTTTTCTTATCAAATTTTAATGAATAAATATTTAAAGCTGGAAAGGCCTGGAAAGATTTCAGAAAAAATTAAAGGGAAAATTTCCACCCACTTTTTTTCCCAACATGGCGAAATACGTCTGTGGGTATACCTCGTGCATGCTTCCCGTTCCCCCACTGAAGCAGCAGAGGAAACACTTCCGTCCAGCAGGGTTTGAAAACCGTCAAGGCCCCAGTCCTTTGGACTTGGCAGTAATTGCAGGGGAGGCCTCTCCGCCGTGTGGCTCAGGCCCCTGTGCTCAGGGCATAAAGCCCCTGGTTCTAAAGGTCTCGAGAGGTCCTCTGTTCTTCTGTGGCCCTGGGAGCTGTGCCATTGATGATAGCCATAGGCTCGGGCACCGCAGAGGAAAGCCCTGTGCATCACGGAGGTGGAAAAGGCCTTGCAGCCAGTTCTGGCCAGTGATACGTCCCCTGGATGCTGTAGCTCCCACCTGTCCAGCCGAGGCCTCTACACGCCTCATCTCGCTGCTACAGTCTGCAACTTCCAGCTTCCAACTTCCAACCCTAGAACAAGAGACGTGGACTTCCCTGGTGGTCTAGTGGCTAAGACTGCACTTCCAATGCAGGGGGCGCGGGTTCGATCCCTGGTTGGGGAACTAAGATCCCAGATGCTGCGTGACCAAAAGAAAAAAAAAAAAAGATGTCTTCTGTGGAACAAGAGACATGAGGATTACAGTACAGGATTGGCCCTGCATTCAGCTGTAGCATGCGACAGACATTTCATCCTCCCACCTGCCCGCTTACTCTGTAATATCCCACCCAATTTTTTAAAAAATTGTGGGAAAATACACGTACATAAAGTTTACCATCTCAACTATTTTTTAAAAATTAATTAATTAATTTATTTTTGGCTGCATTGGGTCTTTGTTGCTGTGCACGGGCTTTCTCTGGTTGTGGCGAGCGGGGGCTACTCTTCGTTGCGGTGTGCAGGCTTCTCATTGCGGTGGCTTCTCTTGTTGCGGAGCATGGGCTCTAGGCGCGTGGGCTTCAGTAGTTGTGGCTCGTGGGCCCTAGAGCGCAGGCTCAGTAGTTGTGGCACGTGGGCTTCAGTAGTTGTGGCTCGTGGGCTCTAGAGTGCAGGCTTCAGTAGTTGTGGTGCGTGCGCTTCAGTAGTTGTGGCTCTCAGGCTCTAGAGCGCAGGCTCAGTAGTTGTGGTGCACGGGCTCAGTTGCTCCACAGCATGTGGGATCTTCCCGGACCAGGGCTTGAACCCGTGTTCCCTGCATTGGCAGCCGGATTCCTAGCCACTGCGCCACCAGGGAAGTCCCTTAACCTTTTTTTTTTTTTTTATACTGTTACACTATCTTGCTGAGTTCAGGTGTAAAGAGCCTTGAAATTCTTTTTTTTTTTTTTTAGATGTTGGGGGTAGGAGTTTTTATTTATTTATTTAGTTATTTTTGCTGTATTGGGTCTTCGTTTCTGTGCGAGGGCTTTCTCTAGTTGTGGCAAGCGGGGATCACTCTTCATCGCGGTGCACGGGCCTCTCACTATCGCAGCCTCTCTTGTTGCGGAGCACAGGCTCCAGACGCGCAGGCTCAGCAGTTGTGGCTCACGGGCCTAGTTGCTCCGCGACATGTGGAATCCTCCCAGACCAGGGCTCGAACCTCTGTCCCCTGCATTAGCAGGCAGACCCTCAACCACTGCGCCACCAGGGAAGCCCTCCCTTAACCATTTTTAAGCAGACAGTTCATTGGCACTAAGTACCTTCACCACCATCCACTGATCTTTTCCATCTTCCCAAACAGAAACTGTGTCCCCATGAGCCAGTGACTCCCCTCCCTCCCACAGCCCCTGGAAACCACCATTCTCCTTCCTGTCTCTCTAGGCATCTCATAGAAGTGAGTCATACAGTCTTTGTCCTTCTGTGACCAGCTCGTTGCACTTAGCACAGTGTCTTCAAAGGATCCCTGGACTTCTAAGGGAAAAGTATAGCATGCCCTGGGCGGGGCCGTGGACATGGAGGGAGAGGGGCAGCCCTGTTTCTTCTCCTCTCCCTGGCCCTGTCAGTGGAGGCTTTGCCTCACTACCATCGCCCGTTGGCTGTCATTTCAGAAATACTGAGTTTTTAGCAAGCGCCGGGCTCTGAGCTGACACAGGGCCTAGCAGAGAATGGAGAGATGAGGTCCCTGCCTGCAGCTCATGGCCTAGTTGAGGGGCAGGGAAGCAGCCTGGTCACTGCAGGTTGAGGAAAGTGCTAGAAGGACACCTGTGCAGGCGAGGAGCTGCACCAAGACAGGGGCCCCTCATCATACGGGCAGGAAGGGCTTTCCCAGGCCATGGCAGTCAGATGCGGAGGAGCCTGGGGAAACTGGGGGGAGCCTCGGGGCAGTGGAGTGGCCGCCAAGAGGGCTGAGTGAGGAAAGAGCTTGGCCTGGGTGGGGAGCTGAGAGAAGGTGGTAGAGGCTGTGGGGCCAGCAGTCGCCGGACCTTATAGGGCTGTCAGGCCTGGGGTCTGGAGCCCGGATTTCTTCTGGGTGTGGTTGGGACCCACTGGAGGTTAAGCAGAGATCTCCCACTTCCCTGCTGCCTGGAAGAGAGAACCTGGGCCATTCCTCTCATGGCACTTTGTACTCTCAGTGTCCCATCGCCATGAAGAGGAAGCCCTGGCTGGAGCCCAGGTTGTCGGCAAGCGGGGGCTTGCAGGGGTGTCCCCCCGGTGGTGTGGGTGAGGGCAGGTTAACCGCATTGTATGGGGAGATGAAAAGCCAAAAATAACAATAACCGAACCCTGAACCACTGTGCAGCGTGTTGTCAGTGTAACGTGTGTGTGTGTGTGTGTGTGTGTGTGTGTGTGTGTGTGCACGCACGCCTGGGATGTGGGGTGTCCACGACTGTGCGTGTGATTGTCTGTGAGACTGTGTGTAGGTGCCTATGGACTCTTCACGAGTGTGTGTGCACCTGCGTGCATTTCATTTTGGGGTACCTGTGAGTGCGCCTGTGTGTATGTGTTCGGAACCCAGCGGGGGATTATGCAGAGATTTCCCACTTCCCCTGATGGGTGACCTCGGGGTGTCTGTGTGAGCGTGCATTTGGGGGTGGGCGTAGGTGCGGAGAGAGGAGGAGCCCTGTCATGCCACGCTGCCTCCATAAGTGCCCCCAAGGGCGGTGCCCACACGATGCCTGCCTCTCTCCTTCTCCCCCCGTGAGACACAGCGGGTGATGGGTGGGAGGACTCTCAAGTCCTTTGGAAGAAAGGGAGGCACGAGGGGATTATCATCAAGACTCTTGAGCGAGGTGCTTATGGAAAACTGGCGCTCTTCTCTCTGAGTGGTTGAGGGAGGGGCTACCTGCCCCCCCTCCCCAAGATGGCCATTTTGACGCTCCTGTGTGACCCCAGGGAAGGCGGGTTTCCCAGGTTTGCTAGCACCTGGCACACCCAGAAACGCTTAGGCTGCATGGTGGGCCCCGCCCTCAAGGCAGCGGTACCCAGGGCCTGGGGGACCACGCTGGCCTCAGCAGAGCTTCATCTTCTATGCTCCATCCTCTTCTCCAGAACGTAACCCTGGAGGGTCCCACATCCCACTCCCTCAGGTGAGGACCCTAAATAATGATGGGCCACGTGCCATCTAATAGCACTGCCCACCCTCCCCCCACCCCGGGCATCAGCCAGTCAGTGTACTGGAAGATATCTCGAGCATCCTGAGGGCCTCGCAAAATACCAGCGGCCTCAAACTGGCAGCCCGTGGGCCACATTTGACCTACAGACATGTTTTCATTGGCTGCATCACGCTTTAAATATGAAATGTTTTATTTTTTTGCGGTACGCGGGCCTCCCACCGCTGCGGCCCCTCCCGCCGCGGAGCACAGGCTCCAGACGCGCAGGCTCAGCGGCCATGGCTCACGGGCCCAGCCGCTCCGCGGCATGTGGGATCTTCCCGGACCGGGGCACGAACCTGTGTCCCCTGCATCGGCAGGCGGACTCTCAACCACTGCGCCACCAGGGAAGCCCTTCCCGCACCATTTTTAATGGAGTTTCAGCACCTCTGCCTCGGTCTCTCCCCAGGCTCTGGTGGCCTGTACGCTTCGGTTCCTGCCCTGCTCTGGCAGGATGGAATCCTATCTTTCAGAGGTCTGACTCAGGCTCTTTGCGGGCAGGGGGCCATGTCTTAATTCATATTTTAGATGAACCCCAGGGTCTGGTTCCAAGCAAGCGCTTGGCTAATGTGTTTAGAATGGACTTCCCAGTGACCCGTGACAGGCCAGTGCAGTGTCCCCACCCAGGAGGGTCCAGAATCCACAGCAGGGAACTAACTTGTGGTCGCCTGGCACACCACAGCCCAAACCCTTGATTCTCGGTCCTTTGTCCCAGGTTTGCTGAGCACCCTGTCCCTGAGGGACTCCCATCTCCCTTTGGAGAACCAGCAACAGTGGTGGCCAGATTAACTTGGGACTCGGCGCCAGGCTTGTTGCTGAGGAGGGGCACATCTATAAGCAGCCCTGGAAAGATGTCACCCTCCTCTGCCCGTGACACAGCCGTAAGCCCTCATCTTCCCTCGCACAGCTGCTACCTAAAGTCGAGTCGCTGGCCGGCGATCGGGCCCCTTTGCATTCTGAAGCGCAGATCCCCAGAGTCCTTGGGCCCTCTGGGCGGGTGTTATTAGTTCCCTTGTTTTGTTGGGTGACTCTGAATGGGAGCCTGTTTATGGGCTGAGTCCTAATAGAAGGCTTCGGTTGCCTCCTCATAATCTATTCTCTCGTGGGTTTTATTTCCGAAGCACAGCCGTACAGAACCTGCCCCCTTGGGAGTTTATTGGGCTTTTTTTTTTTTTTCAGAACAACATTTTCTCCCACATTTTCACTCAAAGGAAGATCTTTTTCCCACTCACGGGACTGGTTGTTGGCCAAGGCCACCTGCTTTGGGCTCTTGGGTCCTGGGTGCTGCTGGGCACTGGTGAGAGGGGTTTACAGGGGGTCGCTGCTTGCCCACCCGGGGTCCTTAGAGCAGCAAGGAGAATGAAAGAGAGCAGACAGTCAGCTCCTTTGGGGACACGTCCAGCAGCAGCAGTCAGGGTCACGCGGCTCTTCCTCACATGGCCCCAGGTGACGAGGTCCCCGAAACTGCTTCTGCTCTGGCTCCTGCCAGAAAGCAGTAGATCCCCCCAAAGCCAACCCGCTGCTCCTTAGAAGCTGGAATCTCCCTCCACGCCAGGAGTTCCGGATGAACTGAGGCTCTCACGTGAGAGACAGACTTCCCCAGCTAAGCGGGTACGACGTTCACTTCCTGCTGCTCTGGACTGGCAGACGACAGCCCGTCTGGCTGTCTGGGAGGCAGGGTCAGGGAAGCCCCACACACGTCCCCACGCGCAGAGGAGCTGCCTCGGCCTCATAGGCTTGTCCCAGGGCGGTGGGTCACCAGCTTCACTCAGGACCCTCCGATGCCAAGGACGGGTCTCCCTTCCACACGGGCGAACCTGTCCTTGCCCTCTGTGCAAATGGGCAGCCTCCAGCTTGCTTGGTGGGCCCAGGGGGACGTGGGGCGCATACACGTCAGGGCCCGGGTCCCCGGGAGAGCGGCTGCGTCACCGGGCAGGCATTTAGGGGGAACCTCAGCCATCACTCACTCCTAATTTTCATGACGTGCATTAGCGAAATTGTGTTGCGAGTATTCATTCGGTGCTGTTTATGGTGTGCTCTCGAGTGCGCTTACCGTTTGTCAGAAGTGCAAACTAGCGAACATACGAGCCTTTAAGACAGGCCATCTGTTCGTCTTAGACCCTTGGACGATTGTCAAACGCTTCTAAAAATAAGTGCTCACTAGCAGAGAGGGGCTGCCCAGGTGATACACAGCAGAGGGGGAAGCAGGGCCGCCTGCACCTGTATCCTCCCCAAAGGGAAAGATACAGTCGTGTGCTGGGGATGGGTGGGGGCCCGAGAAGGGAGCAGAGGGGGTGAGAGCCTGAGGGCCCTGCCGATAGGCCTTTCTGGCTGGAGGTGTGTGCGTCTCCCTGTTCCTCGCCTCTCGTGTAACTCCGCAGCTCAAGTACTTTCGATGGCTCCCCGTGGCCCAGATTTAAGGGCAAGCTGCCTCGTCTGGCATCGAGGAGCCTCATCAATAAGACCCCCTCCTTCCTTTCCAGGCTTGTCTCCACGGCACATACCCCGTCCTTCTGCCAAGCTGAATTATTCATTGTTCCCCCAACATATGTTGCACTTTTCACATTTCACAGGCAGGAGAGGGCTGTGGTGAAGGGTGGGCTCGGCATACAGACCGCACAGGTGCAGCTCCCGCACCACCATGCACCAGCTGCAGCACCTCCACTCTGTGCCTCAGTTTTCTCATCTGTAAAATAGGGATAATGAGAGTATTTAGTCCCCAGGGCTGTCGTGAGGCTTAAATGAGTTAATATAAGTGAAGAGTTAAGAATGACACAGTGAGCTCACGACGAGTGTTAGCTGTGATCGTCATCAGGATTCTTCACACCTTCAGCCTTTGTCTGGGTGGTCCCATCTCCCTGGAAAGCGAACACACACACACACACTAGTGCAAATCCTAACCCGAGCCGTCCTCAAAGGGCAGCTGGGAAGCCAACTTTTTCCTTAAGCTCCCCCCAATCAGAAATGTTCTCCCCACAGTTCCTTTTTTTATTTTTATTTTATTTATTTATTTATTTATTTATTTGCGGTACGCGGGCCTCTCACTGCTGCGGCCTCTCCCGTTGCGGAGCACAGGCTCCGGACGCGCAGACTCAGCGGCCATGGCTCACGGGCCCAGCCGCTCCGCGGCATGTGGGATCTTCCCGGACTGGGGCACGAACCCACGTCCCCTGCATCGGCAGGTGGACTCTCAACCACTGCACCACCAGGGAAGCCCCCACAGTTCCTTTTTGTGAAATCTCACCCCCTCCTTCAGCCATGAGCTGGTAGCAGGCCAGGATGTGCCTCTCTCTCTCTCTCTCTGTCTGTCTGTCTTCCGGCTAGCACACACAGCCAGGCTCCGTGTTTGTTAAACAAATAAATAACAGAACCTCGCTTAGCCTGAACACGGCTGCAGTGTTAGCCCGAAGGATCTGCCTTTTCCCCTGGAAACGAATCCTCCCGTGGTTAAGGCAGGTTCTTGGACTTGGTCCCTGCTCCTGGAGACTGCTCCTTGTGACACCAGCCTTGTGAGAGCCACTGGGGCTGAAGCCGCCAGGGAGTGGCCTAGCGGTAGGCAGCGGGGAGAAAGGGGATTAACCGCAGCCTCTTTCCCAACCTAGAACCAGAGGGAGGTGATGTGGCGAAGCCAGGTGGGCTCTGCAAATGGGGCTGGGTGAGCAGGGAGGGTGGGATGCTCTGGGTACGGGGGCTGTGTCCCTGTGCCCTTAAGTCTGCCACAGGGAGGTGAGGTCCGGCCCCGGGACCAGGCCTTCTCTCGTGCCCCTTGAGTGTAAGGGGCTGTGAGTCCAGGCCGCCCCCATTCACTGTTGACTGTGAGCTTCTCAAGGGAGAGGCTGGGGCTCCACTTCCGTGTGTCCGGTGCCCGGCTGGGGCCTCCGTGAACCGCTGTGGAAGGGATGAGCGAATGAGTGAATGACGGGATGAGTGCACACCTCCTCCCTCCTCCGCAAAGTCTCCGTGAGGCTCTTCGCCTCACCAGACGTCCCACTGTTCCCTGGGGGGGAGGGAAAGCAGTGAATTGTGGGTACAGAGGTTGTAGCCAGGGGGCTGGTGGGGAGGGGGCAACGAGGGGAGGACCTTTATTAGATGCTGCTGTTCCAGAGATAGCACCATCCAAGGTGCTGCCTTCTCCGGAGCCGTCCTGAGATCTCGCCAGCCCCGGGGACACACAGAAGGAGGAGCTGGCAGAGGGATCAGTCTGTCAGACCTCCAAGAAGCCCCCACTGCAAGCCCCCAAGCGTGTTTGGTGCCATGGGGGTACAAGCAGGGAGCAAACAGCGCCTCGTTCACGGAGCTCCCTGTATCTTGGACACCGTTTATGGCAAGTATGTAGCACTTACTCTTGGCCAGCCTGGGATAAGTCCACACACATTATCTCCTGAGTCCTCAGGGCATCTTAGGAAGTGGGCTCTGTTATTTCTGCCCCACCCCCCCAAGCCCCCAGAGGTCAGGGAACTTGCTCAAGGTCACATGGCTAGTAAGTGGCAGAGCCAGGATTCAAACCCAGGACTCAGCCCATCTCAGCCCATAAGGGCTTGCCCCCTGCCTTGGGATCACTCAGGGCAGTGGCTAGCACAAATGGGGCACTTGCAAAGGACCAGGCGAGGTGCCAGGACTTTAGAGATATTTTGTCATCAGCGTGGCTGGAGCACATGAGGGGCAGCTAGTAATGACCCGCAGTGCAGAGAAACCCTGTCCAGCCCGTGCCCGTGCATCTCAGGATGTGCAGAGCAGTCTCTCATTGCCTCACAGTCAGTGTTTTCCAGGCCACCAGGCAACCAGCATGTTTAAGCACCACTAGTCTTTTCTCCTTGACTCTATGGTGAGTGGACATCAAAGGGAGACCAAGCAGGGTCCCAGACCAAGGGACAGAACACAAAGCCAAGACCTGGAGAAGAAATCCTGATTGCCGACCGGGGGGGACACACCAGTGTGTGTGTGTGTGTGTGTGTGTGTGTGTGTGTGCATGTGGTGTGTATGCATGCCTGTGGCAGGGCATGGAGGTGTGTGGAGCCAGGGATGCCTCCTGGGGCTAGTGAATGGGCCCCCCACCAGAATCTCCAACTGCCCCATGCTAGGGTGTGTCTGTGCTTTGGGAAGGATGGTCCAGCCACAGACTCTGTGATCCTGATGTTCCCTTATTGCCCAACATACACCCTGGCTTCACTCCAAATCCAGGTTATTTTACTGCTGAATTCCTAGCAACAAGTATGGTGGTGTCACCCAGGGATTTAGTAAAGGTTTTCTGAATGAACGAATGAATGAGTGAATGAGTGAACGAACAGCCATGTAAATGAATGTGAGGGTGTGGGATCCTCACCTCAGCCCTCTGCGGATGACTTCCACAGAGACGGTTCACCAGGGCCCCAGCTAGGGCCCAAACTCTCACCCGTCACTCACTGGTATCCCGGGGGCAGATGGCCCAGTGCACCAGGCAGACGTGCTCGGAGCAGGCGCTACCGGAAACCTCCACCAGGAGAGCCGCACTGGCTCTGCCGGGAGAATGGATCTCGGCCGCAAACCCGTGCCACCCACCCACCTTCCGTTCTCCCATTTTATTTTTCTCACCTGCTCCTGGGCCCACACGTGCATCTCCCTGGCAGGCAGAGAGGCCCGTGTGGATGCCAGCACGGCCCCCCCCCAACCCAGGGACCTCCCAGTCCTTGCCGGCTGCCACCCCTGCCCCAGCCCCGGCCTTTATGATGCCGGGAAGTGTTCATCTGCGGGGTTGGTAGCATCTTTAAAAAACGATTTTCTTCCTTCTCTGAAGGGACTAAATATAGCACAGGCATAAACAGAGAAATAGACATTAAGCCAAAATGCCCTTGTGAGAACCATGCCGGGTGGAAGGAACTCTCAGAAGACTTGACGAAGCTCCCTCATCCCTCGAACCAACCGCAGCTTCAAGCCTTGGGGGAAGCAGCCATGGGTTTTTAGGGTTATTGAACTGTGCTGCCCGCCAGTGGCTCCGCCGGGAGCTGCTCAGTGCACAGGTATGCTGGCGATGGGTGAGTCCTCGTGACAGTCCCTGCCACCCCCTCTGCCCTTTTCGAGACTGGGCCCTGGGCCTGTGGAGGAGCTGATGCCGTCCTGGCCGAGCACAGGGGCTTCTCAGCCACCCCCATACTTATTGGGTGGCCTTGACCGGGCTCCCTCAGAGCCACCATTCTGCACCCTTAAGCCCACAACCGTCGTTTGGGTGTCTGTGTGCCTCTAGGCATCCCCCCCACCCCACGCAGTCAGGCTCCTCGAGGGCCGAGCCCAGCTGGAGTCGTCCCCTCCCTTCCACTGTGCCCGTCCCAGAGCACAGCACCCAGCAGGCATTTCACAGCGCAGTGCTGAATGAATTCTGCTGCCTGGCCCCCTCGGGGCATCAGGTTTCCACGTTTCCATCTGCTGCGACATCCTGGGCTTTTGTTCCTGTAGAGCTTCAGGTAAGGAAGTTTTACCCTCTTTGAGGAAGTTCTTCCTTGAGTCTAACTGAAGACCCGCCAGCTACTGCCCTTTAAGAGAGAATGCCACTGTTGTTTGCACCTGAGAAGTGGCATTTATCCTTGAACTGTCCTAACCAGCAGTCCTAGGTGTAGGTTTCCATCACCAGGATTTCTGTGCGTGGCTGAGCCAGTGTGGACCATGTGTGTCACACCAGCCCTGTTCTTGGCATCTTGGCAAGAGGCTGCTTCATTATCCAGAGGGCCCTGGACATCCGCCTTGTCCCGTGTTGCTGGTGGTTGGTCCTGAGGACTTTGTGAAGATCAGAAATCATCTGGTTTTCTGCTGCTTATGAAACAGAGTCCACATCCAGGGGCCTTCAGGGCTCCCAGCAGTCTTCCCCGTGACCTCTGTGCTGGGATCGCCCCACTGGTGCCTGCATCTGCCGAGCTTACTGCAGCCTCCATACCTTCGTCTATGCTGTGCCCTCCTCTTGGCATGTCCTTTCCCCTTTCCACATACCTACATCCTACCCATATATTTATTCATTTATTTATCGTTCCATTGATTCAAAAACATTTACTCAGTGTCTCGTTGGTGCCAGAGCCTCGGAACCATAATTTGAGAATGAGGAAAGGGCTATACGTGTTTACCTTTCTAATATCCCTCCTCTCCCTCCTCCCCAACCCCCCACAAATCAAGAAGGACCGGACCACACCCGGAGAACCCGGGCCACGTGGCACTGTTAACTCGCTGGCTGTTGGCAGGGTGGGAGAGGGAGACCACCACGTCGTTCCTGGCAGCTGCGCCTGCTGCACCACCGCTGGGCATGGGAGGCCCGGGGGTCCGGTCAGCACAGTGTGCAGCCCTGGGCCAGGTGCTGGGGCCAAGAAAGGAAGTGATGCCCCGCTGCCTGCCCCTCAGCAGAGGCGGCCAGGCTGGCCCTCGGGAGGCACATAGGTGTGGGGGCCGTGGGCTGGAGGTTCCTCGAGCAGCTGCAGAGATGGGAAGCGCCGTGTCCCAGAAGTCCCAGAGGACTTCACAAGTAGCATGGTTGGGAGGAGAGAGGAGGCAGGAGCTGAATCAGCAAAGGCTTGGAAGCTAGGAGGGTGGTTTGATGTAGGGTGGGCTCAGCTCCCCGCAGGACTGGCTGGCTGGCCGTGTACAAGTGCAGGGAGAGGTGCCTCGGCGGCAGGGTGGGCGCTCCCATGGAAACCGCCGCATCCCATCTGTGGCCTCAGACAACCTGCCTTGTGCCTCTGGGTCCCTGACAAGCCCACCGAGGTGCCAGGCTGCTGGCAGAGTCTGTGCTCATGTCTGGAGAGTTCAGATGATCCGCAGACTGGGTGCCCACGAGGGCGCAGGGCACTGTGGGAACCCTGCCTTCTCACCCAAGCCCCTGGCTCTCTTGGATTCTAGTTGCCACCCCTCCTGCTTCCTAGCTGGATGTCCTTTGACCCTGTCTGAGCCTCAGTTTCCTCATTTTACCACGTCCTACCTTGTAAGGCTGCTGTGAGGATCGACAGATGTGCCTGCAACCACACGTAGCACGTGTGCTTGCCAAACTCTGGCCACGTGGTCCGGAGCCCAAGGAAGGAGGGCAGTAGTGGTTGGTGTACTGTGTTTCGGGAGTCAGCGGGCATCTGCTGTGTGAGGACGGGGCGCTGCCTCTCCCTGGCCGTGAGCTTACCGGAGGGGCTGGTGCCATCGCCGGGAGGCAGCAGCCGTGCCTGCCGTGGGAAGGGGCTGCCACCGGGGCCCTGGGCCGGGGAGCGGGAGTGGTCCCAGGCCTCCCGGCGTGGCTGCGGGCATCCTCTGATCACCCTGGCCGCCCAGCCCCGCAGCCTGGGAGAGAGACGCAGCGCCACGCCTGACCCCTGGTGGTCATCGGCAGAGCTGCAGGTGCGGCTCCCAGCCCCGGAGGAGTGGCTGCGCTGGCGGGGCGCCCACTTCTGGGGAGGCTGCTCCCCGTCTCTGGGGGTCCTGTGCTGCCCCCGAGCAGGCCGGGTGGATTTTGTTTCCTTTCTCCAGCTGTCATGAGGTCGAATACCACCTGAGGCTTTGATGAGATCGGTGTGGATTTGGAACACAGACCACTGAAAAGAAACAAAAAGATTGTGGGCTCTTAGAGGCCAAATCCCACCCCCAGCCCCAGGCCACTAGCTCCCGTGGAAAAAGACCTACATTGCTGGCCTGCTCTGGCTGGTGTGAGGGAGGAGATACCGTGGGCTGTGGTGAGAGGGAAGCGTTTGGCCAGAGGGGCCCACCCGGGCCCTGGATTCCCAGGCGGATTCGGACAAACGACACAACAGCCTTCTGGCCAGAGCACCGTCTCACGATGGCACAGGCAGCCCCCTGCCTCGGCCACAGGCACCAAGCCGCCCACTTCCTCAGCATGTCCGTGCCACTCGGGTGTTTCCTGGCTGGAGAACTGCATGGCTCATCTGCTGTCTCCCTGAACTAAGCTCAGAGCAGCTCCCCAGAAGGCCCGAGAAGGAGATCTGGGGGAAGCCTGCAGGCGATCAGATAATTTCCTCCTGATCGTTAGAGCAAAAGGGAGATGGAGAGGTGAACAGGGGATGTTTTTAATTCCCACTACCTCCCCAGCATCTCCCCTCTCTCTTCATATAGCCAGTCCCCACGGTACGACCTGAACGGTCTAAAAACAAAAATTCGTAGGGAGCCCAGGTTGGCAGCAACAGGAACCAATCCCCAAGCCCCAAATCAACGTGGCGTCTGGGCAGCTGCGTCCCCGGAGCACTTTTTCCTTGTTGCATTTTGTTTTGTAATAAACGAGATGCTTTTCCGCGGCTCTCGGCGTAAATGCACTGAGTGGGAGGGGACAGGCACGCTCTCCATTCTTCTGCCCTCATGCGTGTCCCTTTTCTTCGCCTTTGCAGAACCACACGATGAGCCAGCACGCACAGTGAGGGACCGCTCGACAGGACACCTCTCCGCAGAAGGCTTGCCGGAGACGCCGTGGGGAGGGCCATTTGAACATTACATCCAATCAAAGTGTCATTTGCAACCCAGATGTAAAACTCTAATGATTTGGCCATGAGGCGCTGCTATTATAAGCAGCTGGAAATGAATATTAATGGCAGAGATTAAAAGTATTCCATGCTCAGTATTTTTTATTGTCCTGCTACAGCTAGTGTGCTTTTAGAGTTTCCGCCGCAGACTACATTTCTAGAGTTAGAGAAACCCGCTTTTTGAGGCTATTGTCCTTTGTTCCTTCATGTATTATATTGATAGTTTTTAAAAAAAAGAATTAGTGTGATTTTTTTGCTTTGCTTCTTTTTTTTTCTTTGTTTTTCTTTCCCCCCTTTCGGTTAACTACTTTTTAATTGCAATTCTAGGTAATTGTGCATCGTGATGTGATTGCTTGGCTATTGTCTGAATATTTCCTTTTCATTTTTTAATTAAAGACTAATGCTTTGATTGGATTTGCCAGTTCACCGGACAGTGATTAAAACTATGTAATGAATATAATCGGTTTCAGTGCAACTGGATGGTCTGCTTTTAAATGTGACTTAATCTGACTGCAGTAACTAGTACAGTTCAATAAAGGGAATCCATGCGATTAGCATCCGGCTGCTTGGTTCTCTCCTCCGCAGCCCAGGGCTGTGTGAGGGCTGTCGTCACCTACGGGGTGTGTCCCTATGTGAGTTCCCGTGGATCACACGTGCACGTGGGCACCGGCACACAATGGACCCAGCTCCCGTCGGGTAGGAAGAAGCCTAGTCATCTAATGCACACAAGACTGCATGAGCTGGCACGAGGCACGGAAGTCAGAGTGGGAAGAACCTTTAACTACTCTGATCTTCTCATTTATGGATGGAGAAGCTGAGGCCCAAGGATAAGCGAGCGACTGCACTGAGGCCACGGGATAGGTTGGTAGGGTGGCTCACGTTCATCCACGTCGTCTCTCCCCCTTGGGTGTGGCTTTCCTGGCTGCTGGATGAAGCCGGTCACGTGGTTAACCCTTACCTTGCCAGGACCCCAGGCAGGACCTGGATTCTAGTTGTGGCCAAGGCATGGGGATTGGACAGGAGTTAGGGAGGGCTGCCCAGCCCCATGAGCTCCAGAGCTGGGGGCTGCAGAGTGAGCCAGGCAGGAGCAGCAGTCTCCCAATCACAGAAATCAGTGGGATGTGGAAGCGCTGAGACCAGTGGCTGCAGCCAGGACTCTACTGGGGCAAGCGAGGTGCCTAGGATGCAAAATCTCGGGGGGGGGGGCCCGCTCTCAGGGGCCCCGAGAATGGACATTTCCTGACACTTTGCACCCTTAGGTGCCTTGCTTGCCTCACCTCCTCGCGGTCCTGCTGGCGCCCCAGGACCGACCCAGCAGACTTAGCCTCCCACATGCCTGTCCTCCCATGCCTCCATCGTGCTGGTGCTCAGCCAACTTGCCAATCAGAGGCCAGGGCTTCAGAACCTGCACGGGGAAGCCCTTCCTTGTTAACTTTTCACAAGGGGCAGGAAAATCGGTTATTACCCTCTGTAGAGCGGAAATGAAACAGGCAGACAGATTGCACCTAATTATAATGTAATACTAAGTCATGGCGTGGAATTTGGAGCAATTATCCCCAGCATCTTCTGACTCCCATATCAAGGGGCTTCTGTAAGAGTTCCCCTTGCTGCCGCCCCATGTAATGTTCTGACATGGGTGGGGCTGTTGCTTTTTCTAAAGGTATTTTATGCCTGCGAATCTCAGAGTGGACTCCTGCCGCTGCTGGACAGAATGCGGGCTCCTACCTCCTGGAAGTCAAAGGTGGTGAACTCCAATTTTTAGTCCTCTAGAGACTTGGCCATTTTAGGGGAAGACCTCAGGGTAGGCATCAGTGTTCCCCAAAGTGTGGCCGGCCACAGGCTGGGGCTGGGGTAGGCTTTCCTGAGTCCACAGCCAAGCCTGTCTTTCAGAAGATGCAGTGACTGTGGGCAGGACCAGCGTGTCCCGGGGGCTTCCCAGATCACCGTCTCTGGGCCCTCTCCAGGCCCGATTTATCCCGAACCCCATGGAACCCAGGTGAGTCCTCAGTAAGTACCAATAGAAGATTTGATTTGACAGTTGGTGGCGTAGGGCTAAATTAGTCACTGCCCCCATTAAAAATACAGCGGGGGGTTTAAGAGCTTTTCTCGCCATGTGGGAATCAGCAGCGAAGCCGGCGGATGCCTTGGGTAAGGAGAGAGGCAGCCTAGGGGACCGCGAGGTAATGAGGTTTATGGCAACGACGAGGCAGCCGGGGAACCCCACCGACTCCCCCCTCACCCCTGCCCCATTGTTCTCGGGCTGGCTGTGCCCCTGCTGCTTCAGCTGAGAGCCCCTCGTGACTCTGTGCGGGGAGGGGGCTTGTAGGGGGGACATGGCGGCCCTTACTGGGACTGGTATTTGTCACCATCAGGAAGTACTGGGTTGGGGGGTAGTGCAGGGCTATAAACCTGTGCTTTGGGGGCCCCCCACTTCTAGTCAGACGGTTTGGAACTGGAATGAGCCACTTTATCTCTCAGTTCTGCAGGATCTCAGAGGGTCCCTGGGAGGCTTCTAGAAAAGGATGCCTACAGGAAAGGAAGGGCTGAGTACAGAGAAAGACCCGGAAGTGGCACGGTGATTGTTAGGAGGACGATGAAGCCAGGCATCCCACATAGGCATGGCCCCTTTCAGCAGAGGGTGTGATGGAATCAGCCACCAGGAGCTTGGATACTGGAGCAGGGTTCAGCAGTGGGAAGTGGGCGAGGTGACTGGAGGCCTAACTTCATTGGTGCTGGGTTTGCGTGTACAAATCATCAGTTTCTAGTGGCTCTGTGGGCTGGAGGAATTTAGCCCAGGCTGAGAAATGGACCAGGTCCCCTGGGCCACAGATCCCTGTCATTGGCTTCCTGCCTAGAGCTTCTGGAAGCAGGTGGATAGGGGTTTTGGTCTCAGTAGAGAAGCTGCCATAGGAAGAACCTTCTCGAGGTGCCCTAGCGATAGAGAGTCGTCCTCCTAAACTCATAGTATGTTTAATATTTAACTTTCCACCTGCTTTTTTATTCCCTTCTAAAGCATGCATTCTTAGGGCTGGGGCCTGCACCTACAGATGTTCAGTTAATAGGACCAAGACTTTGATCCGTTCATTCATCCATCTGGCAGATACTTATGGAGCTGCTCCTGTGTGCCAGGCACTGCGCAGGGTGCTCGGGATATAGGGATGGATGGGTGATGGGAAGCTCACAGTCACGTGACAGCCAGCTAACAAACAAGCACGCCACTGAACATCCAGCAGCGCACGGTCACGAGTGCTGCGATGGGAAAGGGCCAGACTGTGCGAGATGCATGGGACACCCACCTTAGAGGCAGGGGCACGTCAAGGACGGCCTCGCTGAGGATGTGACTTGTGTTCCGGCCAGAAGATCGAAAGGAACTCTGCAGTCCAAGAGCGGTGGGAAAAGTGCAGGGAACACTAAAGCCCCAAGCCGGAAACGAGCTGGAAGTATCCTTAGGGATCTCTGGTTGTACTAGGTTTCGATTTTAGATGGATTAAAACAAGCCCGCAGAAATTCAGAATCTTGTCCAAGGTCACACGATTCAGCATAGAATTGAGACTATAATTTGGGTGTCCTGCCTTCTAGCCTTGGGTGTCTGACTCCCCTCTGTGGTCATTTTCTATTTGTTGTAGGGCAAATTGATTAAATAATAATTATTATTATGAATAAAATGACATACTATGTAGGAAAGACTGCTGGCTCTCCTTCTTTTCCTTAGTCAGTTAACTCTGATTTTTATCTGAGCGCACATTACCTTGGAGAGGAGAAGGGTCAGATAATATACCCTATCTGTCCTAGAAGATGGGCGTGGCCATATTACTACTGGTGGTCATATTGGTTCTGACAATGGGATATAAATAAGGCGGTATGTGTAAATTCTAAGAATTATCCTTAAAGAGAAGAAATGAGCTCATCCACTACTCTTCTTGATGACTGGAATGTAGATGCAATAGCTGGAGCTCCAGAAGCTATTTTGAATCATGAGGTGAAGTGGAAATGGAAGCCATACATGGGTTGAGCAACAATATAGAAGGAATCTGGATCTCCAACAGTGCCAAATGTGTACTAGCTCTGTCCTGCTTCCCAAAAGACTTCTTGATCTTGAGAGAGAAATAAACTTCTCTCTTGTTCAAGCCATTATTATTTGGGTTTTCCTGTTATAGTTGAATCAATTCTTAACTAAAACTAGTGGAATACATACATAGATGGCTTCCAAGTAAGAGCAAATTTAGAAGTTTCAGGGAAAGGGTATGGGATGGGTAAAAATATCTGAAGGCTAAGAGATCTACTTCAGTGACATACTATAATCAATATCTATTTGGCTCATAAGTGCATGGGGCTGGGCTGATCTGGGCTGGGCTGGGCTTAGCTTGGCTAATCTGATCTGGGTGTCTGGCTGTGGGTGACTGTGGGATGGCCTTGCTGAGACGACTGAGCTACTTCAGCCCTGCTCTCCATGTTTCATCCTCGGGCAGGGTAGTCTGAGCATGTTCTTCTCATGGCATTGGCCAAGGGCAAGGGCAGAGCAAGTCCAATTGTGCAAGCACTTCCAAGCTTCCACTTGTGAATCATGTTTACTCACACGCCCAATCTTAGACTCAAGGGAAGGGAAATATACCCCACCTGCTGATGGGAAGAGCTGCAAGATTCCAGCACAAAGGGCTGGATTCAGGGAGGGACGGAGAATAGGGGTCATTAATATAACTAATCTGCCACAGAACTGAGAGGCTCCTCTCTCTCCTCCCAAGGCAAAACCTGCTGGTACTTATTAGGTACCATGACCACAGCTTAGGAAACGAACAAACCGAGGTGGTCCACCTTAGTCTTGATGGGTTGGACCTGGCCTTTGGAGAAGAGAGAGGCACCTGCAAAGGACTGATCACCCAAATGCTTGTTAGCAAGTTCACAGGGCCACTAGTTTTACAATTTACAGTTGATTTTGGTTTACTCAGGCTTGCCCGGAGAGTGAGCAAAGATGGCTGGCGTGCTCAATTTCTAAGAAGGGGAGAAAACTCCCACCAATTAGCAAAAGCCAAACATTTACAACTTTGCCTTGCCTGGCCTCTCTCCAGAAGTACCAAGTAGGGTGTAGTTTGCCATGTACACCCCTGGCTGTGTCCTTCTTCCATGCCTTCACCCGGGATGCTCCTTTTCCTAAAATGCCCTTCCCTTCTTTTTTACCTGGTTAGCTTCTACTTTTAAGCTCAGTTCAGGTGTCTAATTTTCAGGGCCAAGACCTGGGTGAGGTGAGTGAAGCACCCGCCTTGGGTACAAAATCTAAGGGGGAACCAAAAAGCTCAGTAATCAAGATAAACAATATTCAACGCAATATATTTTTTAAAAAATCAAATTGGCAAACTATAGCCAGCAGGCTGGCAACCTGTTTTTAAAAAAGCTTTATTGGAACAGGGCTGGGATTAGGGTGAGGCAATGAGGCAGAACTGTGCACATGTAGCACTGGATCCTGTCATTATTAAAAATTTTGCTCCTTTGTTCATTGTGAACTTTTTGCATTAATTTTGATTTTTTAAAAATCATTGCATTAGGGACTTCCATGGTGGTCCAGTGGTTAAGAATCCGCCTTCAAATGCAGGGGACACGGGTTTGATCCCTGGTCGGGGAACTAAGATCCCACAAGCTGCAGGGCAACTAAGCCCATGCGCTGCAACTACTGAGCCCATGCCACAACTAGAGAGCCTGCATGCTGCAGCTACAGAGCCCATGCGCTCTGGAGCCTGCATGCCCCAACTAGAGAGAAGCCCATGCACCGCAATGAAAGATCCCTGCTGCAACAACTAAGACCCAATGCAGCCAAAAATAAATAAGTAAATATTAAATTAACAAAACAGAAATTAAACAAGTCTCTAAAAAAACAAACAAACAAACAATAAAACAGGGCTTCCCTGGTGGTGCAGTGGTTAAGAATCTGCCTGCCAATGCAGGGGAGATGGGTTCAAGCCCTGGTCTGGGAAGATCCCACAAGCCACGGAGCAGCTAAGCCCGTGCGCCACAACTACTGAGACCCGTGTGCCTAGACCCCGTGCTCCACAACAAGAGAAGCCACCACAATGAGAAGCCCATGCACCACAATGAAGAGTAGCCCCTGCTTGCCACACTAGAGAAAAACCCACGGGCAGCAGTGAAGGCCAACGCAGCCAAAAATTAATTTTAAAAAACCAAAAAACCAAAAAAAACCCCCACTGCATTAAAGCATTATTCTGAGTTTTTGCCATTCACTTAAATTTTGTGCCCAAGGCAAGGGTTTCACTCATTTCACCCTAGTCATGGCCTTGTTCATCCTCCAAGCAACCTACTCTGACCTGCACAGGAAAAATGCTCTGATAATAACAACTCTGATAATAGTTGGCATATAAGTCTGTTACTGGACAGCTATACACTTTTATAACCGTCTGTCTCTGGGACTGTGTATCAGTCAGGATAGGTTAGGTTATGGTGCAGTAACAAAAAGTCCCCAAATTGTAGTGGCTTAACACAATAATGATTTATTTCTCACTCATATTACATAGTCATCCTTCATTGTAGTCATTTGGGAAGTCAGGCTCAGAGAGCAGACTACCATAAAAGTGGTCAGTAACCAAGCCAGAGAGAAATAGCGAACTTGGGAGGGTCTCACGCTGGCAATTTTAATCCTCTTGCCTGGGAGTCACACACTTCACACACACACACACACACACACACACACACACCACTTTAACTCACAACTCATTGGCCAGCAATTGTGACATGGCCCCACCCCATGACGAGGAGCCAGGAAGTGCAATTCTGCCATGTGCCTGGAATAACTAAAAACTGGCAAGGTTTGGCTAATTGCACTAATGACTATCACCACAGACCGTCTTCACTGCCTCTCCACCAATCCCTGACTATAATCTCTTCAAGGGCAGAGCCTGACTCTTAGCAAATCTGGTTATATCCAGCACCTCTGCACAGTGTCTTCAGCAGATAAATATTTACTGAATGTATACAGAAATTGAGTAGAAAGTGAATAAATGACAATTAAGAAGGTCCAGGGGAAGATAAGCATGTATATGAAGACACCTTGTAGCTTAAAAGCTGTGGAGTCAAGCAAGGCACTTAACTTCTCTGTGCACCTGTGTTTTCATAAGTAAAATAGGAAGAAGAATAATAAATAGTGCTTATCTCATGAAGTTGTTGTGAAGTTGAAATGAGATAAAAATTATGATGTTAAACAACAATATCTAAGCATTCACTATGCACCTGGCATTATTCCGAGCACCATACAGACAGGTATTAACCCTTTCAATCCACACAACAACATTATCAGGTGGGTACTGTTATCCCCTTCTTACAGACGAAGAAACCAAGGCAGAGAGAGAGGCTAACTTGCTCACCCTCCAATTTTAACTCAGGCAGTCTAGCTCCAGAGCCCTTTTCTCAGTGCCCCCAGAAGCACTTTTGAGCAGAGCAAATTGGAAATGGTGGCTCCTGATGCTCGCATCACTAGGGCTGATTCCAGGTGTTGGTCCTCCAGGGTCGGCCTTTACCTGGAGAGACCTCATGGCCGGGTGGCAGCCAGGACTTGGGTGGTCCTGGAAAGCCTGGGGTCGGCAGCAGCCCAGCCTCTGACCTGAGTGGCGGAGGCAGCGGCTCGGCCCGCCCCCTCCCTCCCCTGAGCCCTGATTGGCCTGACTCAGCGCCGGCCCCGCCCACCCGGCGCCCAGCGAGAGCCGCTGGCTGAGCTCGGGCGAGCTGCGAGGTGTGAACTTATTTGTGGAGTTATTAATTACTGAAGCGCGCAAACCGTGCTTCTGTGCATAAAAATATGTTTGAGCAGTTTCTACTTAAACTTTAAAGAGAACGTTAATCAATTTTATTTTAACAAAATGACCTTAAGCAGGGGAAAAAAATTGGTGTTATTTGCCCAAACAGGCAAATTAATTTCTCTCTCTTGAGAAATCTGATAAGTTTCCAGAAATAGCTATGCATAATTTACACCTGCCCTGGCCGCTCCTAGTTTAACGCCAAGCCCAGTCCCGGGCCCTACTCAGCCCCAGTCCCAGAAAGAACTGAAAACAGAGAGGTCCTTGCAAAGGCCCTGTCACTCCCGTGCCGGGTCCCCTACTGCTCCTCAGTCCACCCCGCCCACGACCTTGGGAAACAGATGCTGCAGGGAAGGACAATGTAACCTCTGAGAGGCCAGCCCAGCCGGGGTCAAGGTCCCTGGGAGGCGGGATCAGCTGCCCAGTATTAGGGCCTGGGGTTTCTCGGGAGGCCTAGAGAGGGTCTCCAGCAGATAACCATCCCCCCAGTTTTCGGGCTCCTTTCTGAGCCCCAGGACCTGCAGGTGCCAGCTTAATCCTGCCTGCCTCTGGCCTCCCACACTTGAGGGATTCCCAGGATGGCGGGTTCCAGAACTCTGAGCAGAGCCTGTACCACCTTCCAAATCCTCTGCCCTCTGGCTCTCAAGCTCCACACCCAGAGGCCACACCCCCAGAGACCCTGCTGGGCTTCCCTTGGGGCTGGGGCTGGGGGGGCACCCACAGTCATCTACCTGGACTATGGGGCTTAGAGGCAGGGCCTGGGGGCTGCTGGAGCCGTGGTCACTGATTTTGGCCAAACCATTCAACCCCCCTGGACCTGGGTTTCCCCATATGTGTATGGAGTTTGTGCTACCCTTGCCTCCATCAGGCTGCTGTGGGGAGGGAATAAGTATCCTAGGATAACGTCAACTCCAAGAGGGCAGAGTTTTGAGCCATAAAACAATGAAATGATGCCATTTATAGCTACATGGGTGGACCTAGAGATTATCATACTAAGGGAAGAAAGTCAGAAAGAGAAAGACAAATACCATATGATATCACTTATATGTGGAATCTAAAATATGACACAAATGAACTTATCTATGGAACAGAAACAGACTCACAAACATAGGGAACAGACTTGTGGTTGCCAAGGGGGAGGTAGGGCATGGGAGGATTGGATTAGGAGCTTGGGACTAGCAGATTAAAACTAGTATATATAAAATGGATAAATAACAAGGTCCTATTGTATAGCACAGGGAACTATATTTAGTATCCGGCAATAAACTATAAAGGAAAAGAAAAAAAAAGAGGGCAGAATTTTGCCTTTTTGTCTCTGCTGTATCCCCAGCACCTAGAACAGTGCCAGAACATAGTAGATGCTCAATCAATATGTAGACTAAATGAACAGTTGTTGAATAAATGAATGGATGAAAAGTGCTGAACACAGTAGCTCTTCCACTATTATTACTACTAGCATAATTGTAGTAGGTTTTTAAATTTTTCCAAATATAAAATTAGGTCACAATACAGATGATTGTTTTTCAAAGTGCATTTGCCCATTAGCTACCCTCACCGCCCCTGGAGATTCTGACAGGATCAACTGGGGTGAAGAGTTCCCTTCCTCCTCTCCCTGTGAAATCACTATTTGCCTCCAGTAAATGATCTATACATATTTGTTGAATGAGTGCCTAAGAGCCCATATCAGGAGCCACAGACTCAGGGCAGGCAGGCCAGCTGAATGAGCGAAGGGGGCTGAGGGAGAGGGCGCCGGATGTGGTGGCGGGCAGTAAATGCCCATCTCAAAGAGGTCCAGCTCCTTGCTGCCGTGAGAACGTAGACTCAGGTTGCCAGATCTTCCAATTTTTCAAGAGGAGGAAATCCAGATTTTATTGTGAAAAGTTCCAATTTTTTAGTCCTGGTAATTACTTCAGAGTTTAATTTAAAAAAAAAAACCCAAAACGCAAAACAAAAAACACGTGTGCTAAGGAAAACACTTCTGAGGGCTATGTTTGGCCGTGGGGCCACCAGTTAGACGTCTCTTGAGAGCATGTGAGAGAACGCTATAGGGGCTGGAATTTTGGGCACCAAATGAAAGAGAGGGGGCCTGTGACTCACCCCATTTTGAATCACAGAGAGACTGAGCAGAGGAGCTGAGGAACCCAGTGGAGGCTGAGGGAAGCTAGACCCTCCCCCAAGTTGTGGGCTGGAGGCGGAAGTGCGAGCGCCCACGGGGCCCACCCTCCCACACCCCCCCATCCCCCCGCTTCTCTTCTCGTGGGAGGGATTTGTCTGTTTTACTTTTTGTCAGTAGAGCTGGATCCTCGGGCTCTCTATACCTCAGTTTCCTCATCTGTAAAATGGGGATAAAAAATCAAGCTCTCTTGGAGTGGTGAGCATTTGATGAGATGACATAGCAGGCATTTATTAGCGCAGTTCCTGCTGCCACCTGTAAGGTACACCCATAGACCAGGTGGCCATCCCACTCCTGCAGACAGGCTGGGGCTCCAGGCCACCAAGAAGGCTCTCCCAGAAGGAGACAAGCCATATGGAAACCAGTTTCTATCCTTGAACTTCTTAGGGATGCTGCTGCTACTGATTTGTAATGGATAACCCCAGAAATAGAGGGGATTTCAGAGTTCTGGGATGGTAATCGCTGCATCGTCATAGCAGACGTGGATCGGGGCCTTGCTGTGTGTATCTCATGCAGGGCAACAAGCACCAGGCTGGGAGTGCACACTCTTCTCTGCTGGAGTGCCCTGTGTGACCTGGGGCAAGCCCCTTCCCTACTCTGGGTCTCGGTTTCCTCATCTGTGAAGTGAGAGTGTTGAATCCGAAGCTCTCCCAGCTGATCTTGGCTTTAGAACTTCCTATGTTTATGGGGCTTTCTTGGGAGGCCTGGGACCTGGGACAGGGCACAAGGATGGCTTCTGAATCTGTAAATGGGGACAAGGATGCCTGCACCCTGGACCGCAGAGAGGATCTGAGGACACGCTGCATTGGGCAGTACTTTGGTGGCATGTCAAACACCTGGGGGACAGTTTTATTAGCTGATGGTTCTTTGAGTCCCATAGAAAACAGGGAAGAAAATCAGCTCTGAGAATATGAGGAGGAAAATATCTTGGTTCTTCCGTCTTTTTAACAAAGTAGAGCTCTGGTTTGCCCCTGGCATGAGAACTTCCTGCTCTGGCAGCCTGAGGGCTCCTGGCTCTGCCCTGTACCCTGACTTCCCTGTCCCCAGGCACCATGGGCTTGTGCTGCTTTCTGGCACCTCTGTAATAGCATTCTTCCCTCTCCTGGGCCTGAGCAGTCCTATAGCTCCTTCAGGGCTTAACTCCAGCGCCCCCATCTGACCTCCCCTCCGTCACTTGCTGGGTTTGCCCTGACTCACAACACCCAGCACAAGGCAAGGCACAAAGGTGCTGTTTGCTGAATTCAGAGTCCTGACGTTCCCAGACAGTTACTTCTCATTATTTTCACTCTCATTTTACAGCAAGGGAAACTGGGGCTCAGCTATAATAGCTAGTGAGTGGTAAAGCCGAGATGTGAAAACAGGTGATCTGTCTGTAAGGCTGGACTCTAGCCAGAGAAGGCCTGTGGCTGCTTAAAACAAAATATTCAACTTAAAAAGTTATTAAATAATAATAGAAAAACAGTTTAAAGTATTCAGATGTATATAAAAACATCAACCATTCCTCCTGCACACACTCCTTTTTTCCAGCCTCATTCCTCCAGAGATAGTCTGTGCACATGAAAGCATACGTTTGTATATATCTCTCTCCTTTCTTTCACAAAAATATGTTATTGGGCACATTGTTCCGTAACTCACTTTTCATTCCTTTATCAATACACTGTTCCCTTCTCCCCATGTTAGCACACGGAGATCTCATGCTTTTCGGGATCGGGGCGGAGTTTTTCTATTACAAATTCAATTTCCTAAATCGTTATAAGCTATATATACGGCTGTTCAAATGATCTGCTTCATGTTGGGTGAGTTGTAGTAGTCTGTGTTTTTAAAGGATTTGTGTATTTCATCTAATTTGTGAAATTAGTATTTCCTTATTGTGCGTTTGATGTCTGCAGGGTCTGTAGTGATATCCCCTATTTTATTCTGGATCTTGGTACTCTGTGTCTTCTTCTCTTCTTTTTCAGTCTTATTAGAGGTTCATCAATTTTACTGATATTTCCCCCCAAGATCCTATTCTTTGTCTCATTATTTTTTCTGTTATTTTACCTATTTTCTATTTCATTCACTTCTGCTCTTTATTATTCCCTTCTTCTGCTTGCTTTGGATTTATCTTGCTCTTGTTTTTCTAGGTTGTCGAGGTGGAAGCTTAGATGATTGGTCTGAGACTAAGTATACACATTTAGTGGTATAAATTTCCTTCTCAGTACTGCTTTGGCTGTGTCCCAAAATATTTGATATGTTGTATTTTCATTTTCATTCCACTCAGTGTATTTTTAAAAATTTCTCTTGAGATTTTTCTCTTTGACCCATGGATTACTTAGAAGTGTTGTTTAATTTCCAAGTGTTTGGTGATTTTTCTGTTACTGATTTCCAGTGTGATTCCATTGAGGTTGGAGAACACACTCTGTGATTTAAGTTCTTTTAAATTTGTTGAGTTCTTTTTATGGCCCATAACATGGTCTATCATGGTATAAATTCCATGGGCATATAAAAGAATGTGTATTCTGTTGTCATTGAGTGGAGTGTTTTATAAACGTCTATTAGATCGTGTTGGTTGATGGTGTTGTTGAGTTCTATATTTTTGCTGATTTTCTGTCTAGTTGCTCTATCAGTTGTTCAGAGAAGGCTATTGAAGTATCCAAATATAATTGTGGATGTGTCTGTTTTTAAAATTTCAATTTAATTAGTTTTTGCTACACATATTTTGACACTCGACTTTTTGGTCCATACATATTTGAAACTGCTGTGTCTTCTGAGTGGATCAGCCCTTATAGCATTATGTAGTATCTTTCTTTGTTTCTGGTAGTTTTCTTTGCTTTAAAGTCTACTTTACCCAATATAATGTAACCACTTATGTTTTCTTTTGATTAATGTTTGCTTAATATATATATTTCCATTCTTTATTTTCAGCCTGGTTATAACATTATATTTGAAGTGAGTTTCTTATAGATAGCATGTAGTTGGATCATCTACCCTGCCAATCTCTGTCTTATAATTGATGTATTAGACCATTTACACTTAATGTAATTATTTACATGTTAGGGCTCACTTTGGCCATTTTATTTTTTGTTTTCTGTTTGTTCTCTCTGTTTTCCATTTCTGATTTCTTTTTTACTATTTTATTTTGCTAAATTTGGGATTTTTTTTTAGCCAAGTATTAATAGTTTTTGGCCCTACTTTTTTTCTCTTCTTTTTTCAGGATTCTGATGACACTAATGTTAGAATTTTTGTTAAAGTCCCATAGATCCCTAATGCTTTGTTCATTTTTTCCCCCAGTTTATTTGTTCTCTTTTATTCAGATTAAATAATTTCTATTATTCTACCTTCTGGTTCACTGATTTTTCCCCTGTCCTTTCCTTTCTGCTGTTGAGCCCATCAATTGGGTGTTTTATTTCACTTACTGTATTTTTCAGTTCTAAAATTTCCATTTGATTCTTCTTTGTATCTTCTATTTCTTTGTTGAGACTTTTTTCTTTCATTTGTTTCAAGCAGGTTTGTTAAAGCATTTTTATGCTCATTAAATCATTTTTATGATGGTTGCTTTAAAATCTTTGTCAGATAATGCTAACATCTCTGTCATCTCAATTTTCTATTGATTGTCAATTTTCATTCTGTTTGCTATCCTCCTAGTTCCTGGTAAGACATCTTATTCTTTATTGAAACTTTCACATTTTGTATATTATGTAATGAGACTCTGGATCTTAACTTAAACTTTCTTTTTTAGCTGTCTTCCCCTGGTACTGCCCCAGCAGCAGAAGGTGGTGGTGGTGATACCTCATTAATATCAGGAGTGGAATTTCAAGTTCCCCACTCAGCCTCCATTGGTACCTGACGAGGGAGGTTTCTTATTACAGCTGGGCGGAGGTGGAGTTCTGACTCTCCACTAGGTCTCTCTGAATGGGAAGGGGAGGAATGCCTCGTTACTGCTCCTGTCGTGGCCTCACTGATCCCACGGAAGGTTGGTTGGTCTTGTTACTACTGGGCAGGGGCACAAGGCCTGCCTCTTCACTAGGCCTCCTCTGATACCACCCTGGTGGGCAGGGAAGGAGTGAAGTGTCTCACTACTGCTGGCTGGGCAGTGGAAGTCCAGGCTCCCCTGGCACAGTGGAGTGGGAAAAGGGTCTTGTTACCAAACTGCAAGATTGAAAATCCATCTTCCTACTTGGTTTCTCGGCTTCCCCACCATGGTGGTGAGCACTGGGGAACGTCATTACAGACTGTTGAGGGTGGAACCTTAGGGTCCCTAGACTGTGGGGATGGAGCCACAGTTTTTTCTATGGTGTTTGTCTGGGGTAGAATGGCTATTGTCTAGAAGCTTTCTGTCTTGGCAGGCTTCCCCTTTACTGATTCTTCAGCTAAAGAAGTCAGGCCTTTGTTGGGTGGATTTTTTTGTCTGTGCCCATTGGTGTTTCCAAGTCTGGAATATATGAAGCAAAAATGAAATTGCACTCCTTTCTCAGATGGGACTCAAACCCAGCCAAAACTCAGACTGGGTCTTGAACCCACAATCCCTGTCTTATGAGGGGACTCAAATCTACTGTCTTTTAATTGAAACCACTCACCTGGTGTCAGGACTTACTGAAGCTCAGGTTCTTTTGTCTCTTCACAGAAAGAATTCAGTGAGAGGCCAAATGATAGGCAAAGAGTGAGTTTATTAGCATAGGACACTTGTGAGAGATACAAGTGGGTTGGCAAGGGAGCACAGTCCCAAGAACAAAGAGGGCTACTTTTTATAATCAAAGAAAAAGTGGGGAGGGGAGAAGACCACCTTCTTCCTCATTTTTGGGTAGACATCAAGGTTACCTCATTAGTTCCTCCTTTGACTCTATGTGGTCTAGCCGAGACTGTCATGGCACTATTTAAATCGTATGTATATTAGAAGAATGGTGGTGACGTATACTATAATATGGTAATTCATGTCAGGTTTCAATATAATGTCCTCTTTCACCTAGTTTCTTTCCCCTTCCACCTATATTACTGTCTTGGCTACATGCAGAAATACTACTCTTCAAGGACCATTAACTCCCTGAGTTCATGTAACAAGATTCAGACCCCATATCTATTGTTTTGTGTTTTAACCATCTGGGTTTGTGGCTGGAATGTTCCTGGCACTTGAATGAGCCTGGTCTTCCTTCAAGGTAGTGTAGATTGTTGCTCGGTTACTGGATTCTTTTCTTGAGCGGTCATTAGTTTACAACAGCCTCCCAAACTCCCTTAAAATTCCCTTTCTGTCTTTAATCCCCTAGTGCAGGGGTCCCCAACCCCCGAGCCGCAGACCAGTACCGGTCCATGGCCTGTTAGGAACTGAGCCACACAGCAGGAGGTGAGCAGCGGGGAAGCAAGCGAAGCTTCATCTGTATTTACAGCCGCTCGCCATCGCTCGCATTACCTCCTGAGCTCCGCCTCCTGTCAGATCAGCTGTGGCATTAGATTCTTATAGGAGCGCGAACCCTACTGTGAACTGAGCGTAGGAGGGATCTGGGTTGCGTGCCCCTTATGAGAATCTAATGCCTGATGATCTGAGGCGGAGCTGAGGCAGTGATGCTAGCGCTGGGGAGTGGCTCTAAATACAGATTATCATTAGCAGAGAGGTTTGACTGCACAGAGACCATAATAAATCAGTTGCTTGCAGACTCATATCAAAACCCTATCAGTGAGTGCCAAGTGAAAACGAGCTCAGGGCTCCCACTGATTCTGCATTATGGTGAGTTGTATAATTATTTCATTATATATTACAATGGAATAATAATAGAAATAAACTGCACAATAATGTAATGCGCTTGCATCATACCGAAACCATCCCCCCACCCCAGTTTGTGCAAAAATTGTCTTCCACGAAACCAGTCCCTGGAGCCAAAAAGGTTGGGGACTGCTGCCCTAGTGGGATTTCTAAACGAACTATTTAATTATCCTACTCTACCCGTATCAAAAAGAAAACTCAGTGAATCCATCATCATGTTGTTCCTTGGGTCCTGAGGTTCTTAGCCACTTCTCCACACTTCTTCACCTTTCTGAGTCTTCATATTTTTAAAAATGCGTAAGTGTTCAGGGTTTTTAGTTGAACTTAGAATGAGAAACGGGGGGAAAATGTCTGTTGCACTGTGCTGGAAGTGGAAATCCCTCCAGATCGTTTTCTTTTATAATGGCCACGATGGATCCCATTAGATAAACAGATCATCATTGACTGAACCTATTCCTTGTTGTTGGGCATTTACTTTGTTTCCAGCCTTTGTGTTATAAACAATGTTGCAATGAACATTTTATATGTAGGTCTTTGTGCTTTGGTGTGAGCATATAACAATTCCAGAATTTGTTGACTGAGCAGATTGGATTTCACTTAGCAAGTTGGTTCTTGTGGTAGAAGATTTTGGTGGTGAAGCACATGGAGGAACAGTAAGAGAAAAATGGGGGAGGGCGAGTTGGACTGGGACTGACCAGAGGGAGCACGTGACAGGCCCAGACCAGGAAACATCCCCCAATTTATGTCAGCAGTGTTGCCCAGGTCCCTGGAAAATTTTCAACTGGCCTTGGCCTAGCCTGGTCCTGCTGTCCAGGAGGCTCCTCCCTCTGACTGCCATCTTTGGAGGGCTAGTCCCTGAGGCCAGTTTGGGAGAAATTGCACCCTTGTCTCCACTGGCTGATCCTGCCCTGCAGGGACGGCCCTGGTAAGGCTCAGGGGCGCCTCCTGTGCCTCGTTCCCATTGTGATGGAGTTCCCCTGGCTGTACCACGCAGTACACAGCACGCTTTCTACACATCAGCTCATTTGGGGCTCCCTACCAGGCGGGAAGGCAGGCTCAGCCAGGTGTAGTGTCTGGTCTAAGGTCACACAACAGTGAGCGGCAGATGCAGAACTCAGTCCTGGGTGGCCTGGTTCTGAAGCCTGAAATCAGTGGAGGAGCCTGGGGTCCAAAGTGACATTCTAGAATAGGCATATAGGAAAATGTGACCAGTATTTACAATAGCCAGGATATGGAAGCAACCTAAGTGTCCATTGACAGATGAATGGATAAAGAAGATGTGATGCATATATACAATGGAATATTACTCAGCCATAAAAAGAAACGAAATTGAGTTGTTTGTAGTGAGGTGGGTGGACCTAGAGTCTGTCATACAGAGTGAAGTTAGTCAGAAAGAGAAAAACAAATTCCATATGCTAACACATATATGTGGAATCTAAAAAAAAAAAGGTTCTGAAAAACCTAGGGGCAGGACAGGAATAAAGATGCAGATGTAGAGAATGGACTTGAGGACACAGGGAGAGGGAAGGGTAAGCTGGGACGAAGTGAGAAAGTGGCATGGACATATATACACTACCAAATGTAAAATAGATAGCTAGTGGGAAGCAGCCGCATGGCACAGGGAGATCAGCTCGGTGCTTTGTGACCACCTAGAGGGGTGGGATAGGGAGAGTGGGAGGGAGGGAGACGCAAGAGGGAAGAGATATGGGAACATGTGTATATGTGTAACTGATTCACTTTGTTATACAGCAGAAACTAACACACCATTGTAAAGCAATTATACTCTAATAAAGATGTTTAAATAAATAAATAAATAAATAAAGACTTATTACTTGGGAAAAAAAAAAAAAGAAGACAACATGACCAGAAAGAGGGCTGCCCAAGTCTAGACCTGTGCTGAGGGAGAAGCCCTGAAGGAAGGGAGGTAAGAGGAGGGGAGAAGGGAGGAGCTTGCTCACACCTGGTCACCTGCAAAGACCTGCACAGGAAGATGGGACTGAAAGGGATTCCTGGGGCGGGGGATGACAGTCCCAAAGGGGGCCCCCTGCTGGACTATTTTATAGAGCAATGCAGTGTCAGAGGAGGATTTTGACCAATCCACTCTTACTGGGGGCCTGGAAAACATTGTTTGTCATTAGAGGCAAAACTGCTTTCAGCAGCATGACAAAGGCAAGCAAACAGAGACACACGGACACACCCAGCCCAGACACAGCCAGACACACCACACACACACACACACACACACACACACACACACACACACAGAGGTATGCGTCAGGCAGATACACCCAGACTGCCCGCTCAGGCGCACACGCACACGCACACATGGAGACAGGCCCCCAGCGCACAAATACACACGTGCGCGTACCACACACACCCACACAGCAGCATATGGAGCAACCCTGCCTTCCCCCATGGTTTCCAGGAGGCTCAGCGGGGGGTGCAAGTTCCACATCTGACTTTCCTTGTGTTCGTTAGACTCTCGGTGTAATTAAATGTTACATTGAATAATCCAGCGCGGGCTCAGTGGTGGCAGAGGCGGCTGTGGTGAGCCAGGCGACGGGGGGGCCGGATGCCTGTCTCAGTCCCACCCTTCTCCTCCAGCCGCCTCCTTGTCCGGGACTCTGGAGCAGAGGACCCCTTGGCCACAGGGCCACCTGGCCAGGCCTTGAGGGAGGATGGCGTGGGACGGTGGTCCTGGGCGACCCCTGGGTGTCGTTAGCTTAGGGGTCCCTTGTCTCCCACTCCTGGTGGGGTGGAATTCCCACCCGGGCCTCAGGGGCAGAGGAAGGGCATCCGGACGCTGGGGAGCCCCTCTGTCCAGCAGAATGGCCACCTTGCTCACTTCTCCTGGGGAGAGGAGGCAGGAAGGACTTCCATCCGCCCCCCTGTCTTTTCTTTTAAATGGGTCTGCGACCTACCCTGGCCCACATGGGAGGCAGCGTGGTGACTTGCTACCCATGTGACTTGGTACAGATTTCTTCCCCTGTGTGCGCTCAGTGTCCTTGTGGGTAAAATAGGGGTAAATGGGAGTACTTACCTCATGCGGTTGTCGTGGGGATGAATTAGGTGCTTAAAACAGTGCTACTCAGAAATGCTAACAATCACCTGGCCCAGCAGTTAAGCCACGCCCTGCACGTGTGGTTCTTCCCCATACAGTGACTTGGGTCACGCCTACTCATCTGCTGAAGGTGAGGTGTTGGAGCCACCGCCAATGACGTCATGGTGCAATTTCGGTCCCGCTCGGAGCCTCGACTCCCTGTCTGTGGAATGCGGTTGACGGTCACTGTGCCTGGCCAGGTGGCAAGGATGGAGTGGGCTTCTGCGTGGGAAAGAACCCGGCAAACTGTTGGGCGCTGTGCCCAGGGGTAGCTTGGCCCCCTCCCCTCCACTCCTCTTGCCCAGACCTCCCTTTGGGAGCCTGAGCCGTAACCACGTCCCTTCCACAGCCTGCTCTGGGGAGCACAGAGATGGGGCTGCCACTCGGCTCAGAGCCCAGGCAGCCCCTCTGTGCAGGTCGCCTGCCCGCTAGCGAGGACCTGGAATGGAGAGCCCCAGACCCAGGCCCAGATGGTGCTGGGGTGTCCAGCATGATTTCCCATGGCCGCCCCTTTCGGGTGTTGACTTTGAAGCAAATGCCAGACCCTGGTGTGTGCCAGCTAGACAATGGGTGGGGTAGGCTGGGAAGAAGCCACCAAGGAGGCGACATGGCTGGAAAAGAGCCCTCAGTCCAAATCCTCACTGGAAGCCGGCTCCTGTCTGCCACCGCCGGCCTGGATCCCAGAGGCGGTGAGCCCGGGGTGTGGGCTGACTCTCTTTGTGTACACACATGTACACTGGTGCCCACTCGGATCTCCATAAGAGGACCCAGAGGTCCATATGTGACCAAGAGGCAAGACACGCCGGTACAGTTCCCTGGAGTCTCACATGCAAACACAGATGGGCCCACCCGGGGGCATGGGCAACTACACGCTTGCCCACAGAGACACAGAAAGGTCTGAGCTTGCTAGACACACACACACAACTGTGCACGCACGTTCCAGAGGCACCTAGTGACCTCCCACTGCTGGGACCCTTTCTGGCTCTGGAGAGACATGCTACCGTGTCTCCTGTCCCATCTAATCTGCACAACCCCCCCACCACCTTTGGTTTACGGGGGACTCAGAGAGGCTAAGTGCACTGCCCAAAGCCACACAGCCCCCGGATAGCCTGGCTGGGTGGGATCTCAGGTCCTGGTCCCCAGTCCAATGCTATCTGTAGCTTCTCCACTGGCCTCCCTCCCTCGGTGCCCTTCTGCAGCTGAGTCACGGAGAACGGGGTACCTCCAAGAAGAAACTGCGACTTTTGAAGGATGCTTTAAAGATGGAGTGTGCCCTCGGCGCCTCCCGCATCACCCAGGACTCTGAGCTGTGCAGGGGCAGCTTGTGAATATTCAGGACCCACAGACACGCTTCTCTCTTTCTTCCCCTGCTCCTCGTTTTGTGCTGAGTCTTAAGTGAAATTGATCTTTCTTTCTAAGGAAAGAGAAATCTGTCTTTTGTTCTTCCTCTCCCCCAGGGCTCCTCAGAAGAGGAGGCCCCCCGCCCGGTTTAAGGGGCACGCCTCAGAACCAATCGCTGCCTGGCACGGTTCCCGGGGCACTGGGCTCGGGCCCGATGCCATGCGAACAGATGGCCGTGATTGCTGGCAACCCGGAGACCCTGCAGGAGAGTCGCGTATGGGTGTTTACAGCATCCTGGTCCTGCCAAGAGCATCAAAATGGCAGACCGAGTGGCTCCTGGCCCACCCGGGGTAGGGGTAGGGGCAGAGCACATTCCTGAAAAGGAGAAGGAGCCCCCTTCTTCTCCCAAGGAGACCCCTGCCCAGGGCCTAGCACCCAGCATCCAGCCTCCATCACCCAGCAAACCCTCGTTCCGGGGTTGCCATCCTCCCGCTTCTCCACCTCTTGCCTCCACCTCCTTCAAGCGCCCTCCCTGTGGTTCTGCAGGGTCTCACTCCTCTTAGCGGCTCCGCAGGAGAGTCCTCCATTCCTTTAGAAAATGTATGTGAGCACCTACTGTGTGCTCAGCGAGGAGCAACATAGAGGCCATCAAAGCCTCTGTCCTTTCTCAAGGGCTCCCTCAGCTTATATTTAGTTACATGTGTGTTTGTGGCACAAATGCCTGTCCCGTCACTAGGCTGAGCTCCACTAGGGCGGGGTCCTGGCACATAGTACGTGCTCAACAAACCTTTGTTGGAAGATTTAGGGGACCCTGCCCTCACAGAGACTGCAGTCTAGTGGGAATTCTTGCCCTCTCTCTCCCCTCCCTCCTACCCCTGTTGTGGCCTTTGCCTTATTCTGTTTCCCAATTATCCCAAAGCCCCCTGAAGGCAGGGGCCATGGCCTTTGCTTCCCCAAGATGCTGGCTACATAGTGGCTCTTATTACAGAGATCACGTGGCTAACATGGAAATGTAGCTCCCTCAAGGGCCACACAAATGTGCCTGAAAGGCAGGTCCCAGAGAAGATCTTCAAGAATGCTAACCCCACTCTGTTACTCTGCTGCCTATAGCCCATGGAGGTTTCCCCTTTCCTGCTCCTCAGAACGGCATTCAAGGCTCTTCACGGTCTGCGTCACATCCTACCTTTTTTCCTTTTTATTCATTCAAAAGTATTTATTGAGCACCTATCAAATGCCAGGGGCTGAGGACAAGACAAAGAATAAAATCACAAAGTCACTCTTCTCATGGAGTTGATGTTTTAATGGTGGGGTGGGGTGGAGACAAAGGGCAAATAAACAGATGGATGTATTATGTGTATGGAGGAAATAAGAGCCATGAAGAAGGGCAAAGCAGGTCACAGCAAGGCAGTAGTGGTGAGAGTGGGCAGGGATGGCTTCTCTGACATTGGAGCAGAGATCTGAACAAAGTGGGAGGGAGGTTGTGTGCCACCCTGGAGAAGAGCAACCTGGGTGGAGGGAATGGCAAGTGCAAAGGCCCTGAGGCAGGAATGGGTTGGCCTATCTGGATCTCAGTCACAGCAACAACAAGCAGGGATCATGAATTCCAGCGCCCATGGCTCCAGGCAGTGGTCATGAGAGAAGTGAACCAGGCGCCGGTGTGATGACACCAGATCGGTGTTAGGGAGGTGACAGGGAGAGGTGAGGATGGTGGCAGCCGTGGTGTGTCTGTAGCAGGCAGCCGGCTGGCGACAAGGGAATGCGGGCCTGGAACAGCCAATGTATCTCATGTTTCAAGCAAAGCTAAAAGCATCATCTTTTAAAATGTGAACTATTCCAACTTTGAAGTGTTGGAAGCTAATTTAAAAATATTTTTAAAAACCCTACTCACGCCAAACAAAACTCAGTATAGGCCAGACCCAGCCTGTGAGCAACCAGTTGGCAGCTTTCGATTCATCTATCTGTGAGGTCCCTACTGGGCACGATTCTGATCATGGACCCCAAGCCCAGTGGGCAGCCAGGAGTGAGGTGTTCAGGGGTGAGGGTCTGGGCAGGGCCAGGGGGTCCTCTGGTCCTGATTTAAGGGCCTAAGGGGCCTGGAGGGCTCGTCCAAACACCTGTCTCCAGGGACACCCCTCTCTCAGGCCCACCCCAGTGAGAGCAGAGGCTGGCAGAGGGGACAGATCTGTGTCCCACTTCCTGGGATGGGACCTTGACCTCTCCCACTGACCCACTTTTTCTGGCCCCTGGTAGGTTCCAGCAGCCAGCCGGATGCAGCCCGGCCTGAGGATGTGAGCATGGAGAGCCTTCTGTGCTGGCTTTGCTGGGGACCCTTGTGCTGAATGTGACCCCGAGGATCTTTAACTGGGCGCTACATCCCAGCCCCACTTTCTTTTGGCAAACTCAGGCCGAGGAGGCTGGAACTGCCCTCGTGGGCCCGCCTGCCCTGAAGACCAGCTTTCTCTGAGCAGCTGCATTAGGAATGATTTCCACATTGACAGACACCTGGCACCCCCAGCCAGAGCCCTCTGCCGAGAGCCCCCCGTTCATGCTAATGGAAGTCCCGTGGCTCAGCAAGGGCGCCCTGCTGGAAAGAGGCCTTGGGATGCCCACCTGCAAACATGACATTTCCCTGTGCAGGAGACAAGATTTCAAAATCAATCTGACCCGCGGGGCCTGCCCATCCTCGCCACATTCACCGCTCAGGGAAGAGGCCATGGGCCCCAGGGTAGGCGAAGGTCAATACCGAGTCTGGGGGAGGCTGGCTGATTGGGCCAGCACGCTTGGGAGGTTGCTGTCTGGCCCCACCGCTGGAGCGCCTCACTGCAGAGGCCACGGGGAACATTTCATGTCTTCACTCCATCCTCCCCGGTCCAGCTGGACCCAGCGCGGCACTAGTGGCGAACGCACGTACATTGAGCCAAGTTGCAGCCATGCTGCAGAAACTCACCCGCACGTTATTTTCAGCAGAATGGTGAGGGGGGCACTGTGATTATCTCCACTTCACACCCAGGGAAACGGAGGGCAGAGAAGGTTAAGCAATTTGCTCAAGTCGTGCTGCTGGGCGGTGGCGGTGCTGGGATTCGAACCCAGGACCTGTGCTTGTCCCTGTGATGCTCCCCAACCCTCTCTCAGGCGCTCAGCAAACACATGGCAGCCGCTGCTCTGTGCCAGCCTGTGCTGAGGGCACAGAGGTGAGTCACCTACAGTTCCTGCTCCCAGAGGCACTGTCCCAAGGGGAGGGGATGCCACAAGGTCTGGAGGAAGGAGGGCAGATCTGGCATGCTGGGTGATGGGCCGTGATCAGGGAGGACTCCCTGCAGTACGGGGTCTCTTGACAGAAGGGCAGATGCCCAGGAGCCGGCCCTTTAGTTTGTGTTTGGGGGCAGGCGCTCGGGGGCTCACACCTGTGCATGTCTGGGTGCACGTGTGCAGACCGGAAGGCTGGTCTCCCGGCACAATGGTACCGGGGGACCCTCCCTTCTCCGAAGGTGGGGGGCTCTTGGGGAGCATGAAAGACGCAGATGGAGGTCGATGTCACCAGGAAGGCACTGTCCCAGCAGGCCTCCCTCTGGGCTTGGAGGGGGAGGGGGTTCAGGAGTCACACAACGGGGCCCTGAGCTGGATGTGGCTCTCTGCTGGCCTCTCACCACTAGCCTGCATAAACGGTGGTTAGTTTTTACGGCTTGAATGCCTTTAGGTGCGGCAGGCCTTCTCTGTCTGCCCACAGTCCCCACCTGCCCCTTGGTGGCGCCAGGCTCCACCCTCCGTTCCCTGAGCTGCCTGGCCTCTGAAAGCACTTGCTTCCCACCTGTCTGCTTTAGCAACTTCAAGTTCTTCAGAGAAGAACCTTCTTTACCTAAAGCCGCCTCATGATGGCCTCTCATGGGAAAGCTCCGGGTATAGCTATGCTAACATCTCTGTCTCCTTATCTTACTAAAGAGCCCCTTCCCGTCAGGGGCGAGGCTCATTGATTCTTTCATTCAGCAAAGAGGTGTGGAGCGCCCACTCTTAGTCAGACCCTGTTCCAGGTGCTGGGATTGACGGGTGAGCCACACCGTGGAGAAGCTCCACCCTCCTGCGCTCCCATCTGAGTGGTCCCGGGCAGGTGCGGGGCAGGGCGTGCGCAGTCAGGCCCCAGACTGCAAGCTCAGTCCTTGCCTTGGGCTCTTGCCCCAACAGCTCAGCACCTAAAGCCCTGCTGGGTCTGTTCAGCTGGGGTGGAGGGAGGAAGCCAGCCAGCGGATGCCTCCTGGAGGATTTGGCACCAGCCACCGGCGCGTTAATGGCAACCGAAGTGCTGGGAGGGGGAATGAACAGCCAGGAGGAAGGGGTACCACCATCCTCCCTGAGGCTCAGCCAGGCTGTCACACAGCTAGGAAAGGATGGGCTTGGCCCCACGTCTGCCTGACTCCAAGACCGGTGCTGTTTCCACTGTGAGGCCCAGACTCGCACCCTCTCTCTCCTTTCTCGAATCCTGCCTGATCTCCAGGTGCCCCGCCACAGAACAGAGGCCCTGACGGAAGCTTTCTTTGCATTGCCGTGGGCACCACAGAAGCTGGGCGTGAGCTGACGGGGGTCCTGTGTGGGGTGAGCTGGTCTCTTTCTTAATCCTAGGATGTTCCTTCATCTAGGGATGTGTCAGAGGCTGCCTCAAACCTGGTTGCCATCATACGTATTAGACAAATGTTTGTGGATAATTTGTGGATTAATTCACTTGATCAGAAGCCGGCATCTGAGAGGAGCCTGGAGTAGTGAGCAAACCTCTGAAATCAGCCGGATGTGGCCTCAGCGCTTAACTGGCTGTGGGACCTTGGACCTGTGAGCCTCCACTTACTTCTTCATCCGTAAAATAGGTTCCTCCTTCCTCCCTGCAGGGTGGCCGCGAGGATGTCTTAAAGGAAAAGCACCCAGAAAGAGCTCCGCAGATGCCCACAGGGGCTTCTTCTCCCGGAAACCGGGAAGTAGCATGATGGCCGAGAGGGTGGGAAGGTGGGTGACCTGGTGCTGGAGGAAGGTCCATTCGTGAAACTGGGCTCTGAGGAGTGGGTCTCATGCGGATGCTGGAATTAGACAGCCTGTGAATTAGTCAGGCTCTTTGGGTGCAAGTGACAGAAATGTAATCCCAGCTGCCTTCAGCCCAGGGGGGATTTACCAGTTCATGGAATGGAAACGTCCCAAGATGACTTGCTTCAGGAACGGCTTGACACAGGGCTAAGGTGACCACACAGGCTCTGGTTCTTTCTCTTTCTTTGTTCTTTATTGCTCTTCTTTCTGGGCTGGAGCCCCTCACTTGCGAGTGTTTTCCTCAAGCTCACATGACAACCACGAACAGCTCTGGGATGGCATTCTTCCAGGCTCCAAAACATGGAAAAGAAGTGGAAGCCTTGCCCAGCATCCCCCTGAAAGCTCTGAGATGCTCTCTGATGGGACCAGCTCAGTCACACGCCTGACCTACACAGTCAGGTGGCCACTAGGTGTGATGTGCTGATTGGCCAGGACAGGTCATGTGCTCCTCCTGGAGCTAGCGTGGTGCAGCCCGGATCCTGTGGTCTGAGGTTGGGGGGAGTAGACCCCCAGTCAACTACAGGGTTGTGGGGACTGCCGTCTCTGGGCAGAGGAGCATCACGCCCACCACACTGGACTAATCCAACCTCTGCTTACCGGTTCTTTTGGAGTCAGCCGCCCTCCCCCTGCAACTCTTACCATCCTTAAAAACACAGCTCAAGCCCTAACTGCTGCCGGAAGCATCCTGGTGCACACTCACCCACGGTGCCCTCCTCGGAGCCTCTGTGGTACAGGCAGCCGCGCCACATGACATATCAGACTCCAGACCATTATCGCTCCAGCAGAGCTAAAGCCATTAGTGAAACCTTAGGCCAATACTTGGAAAGCCTAAGGTTTCCGAGTATCGGCCTCCTGTCAACCAAGAAATAGAGGAGCTGCCTGACAGTCAGCTGGGGCTGCTGGCCACAAACTCTTCCCCAGAACAGCAGCATCAGGAAAGACCACGGAGGGTCAAACAAAGACAGGACCACTCTGTAATCATGTCTGGACACAGACAGAATGTGAGCTTCATCCAAACCACAAAACTGCCCAAACATCCCCCATCCTGGCTAAAATCTTTCTCTACTAATTGCAACGTCCTGTCTTCTAGGTAAGAATCATTAAGATACCTAGTCATTCAATTACCCCCGCTTCCGGACAGCATCAAACCCAGAGAAAGAGCCCCCCCAAATCACTTAACATGAGCCAAAGTCCCAAAATAATCTTTCTAAAGCCCTGTTCCTGAGCCGCCCAGGGGTGTACATTCTCCACCATAGCAGCTGGCCTTTAAACCCAACTTTGTTGGACAAAAGGTGCATTCTTGGTGCTCTTTGGCTGCAGGGTATTGTACAGTTCTGCAGAAGAGGTGTTCTTATTCTTATTTCACAGGTAAGGGAACTGGGAGTCAGAGAAGTTAAGAAGTTGCTCAAGGTCACACAGCAGGAGGGTGGGGAAACTGGGGTTCCCCAGTGCTCTTCCCCTTAAAACCCTCTTCTCATTTGTCGTTTCTTGCTTTATTTATTTATTATTGGTGTGTGTGTGTGTGTGTGTGTGTGTGTGTGTGTGTGTGTGTGTGTGTACATGTGTGTATTTTGCAGTAATCAGTGCTGTTTGGGACGTAAGTGACAGAATTCACCTGAAGCAAGCCCAGGCACAGTTGGGTTTGGCTGCAGGGTCCTGTGGTAGCTGGTGGAAGCTGAAGGCTGGAACGTGTTGGGTCGTCCTTGCTCAGGGTTTCACTCCTCTAAACCGTCAGCTGAGGCTGGGTTGGGCTTCTGCAGAAATTACACATAGCATGGGGTTAGGGCTGGAGGAGTCCCTGCAAAGGAGAGACGAGGTCCGGACAGAGAGTACTGCTTGTTTTCCCAGCTGGTTGGAGCAGGCAGTGGCACCCTTGTCTGGAGGCCTGGAGCCTCTGCTTCCTGTAGGTGACTCCAGGCAATCCCTACCTCACACCATGAGATGCCATATAGTTTACAGGGGCCTCAAGTGTCTTTCACATCCTTTCATTTCCTCTGCCACCAGCAGGGGGGAGGGGGTCAGACAGGTGTGAGATGGACTCATTAAGTGGCCAGTCACAGGACTGGCCTGGTCACCACTCCTGGGTCCAGCTCCACTTGTCCAGCACCCAGGGGCTCTCTGGAGTCTGTCCAGGGGTGTCAGACCCCACGACAGCAGGGAAAAGCCAGACTAGGGCCACGTGGACCGTGGTCCTCAGTTCCAGGCACCCCATGCCCAGGCTGCTCTCAGGGGCTTTCCAGCCCTCTTCGTCCCTCTCCTGCCCAATCCCCACTCCCAACCCTCCCTGTCCCCTGCCACCTGCTGTTTCCCTCTCAGCCCCCCTGTTCCTCTAAAGGCAGCCTCTTCTCAGCCTGGATCTAGAATCTCCTGGGCTCTTCCTGTCACCTCCAGCTGTTGCGCCACCTTCATTAGTTCATTTGCTAGAGCGCTGCGCATGGGGCCACCCCAACCCCTTCAACGGTTCCTACAGCTTTTCTACGTGTTTGGCTTTCTCCCTCCTTTCCGAATACCCTACGTGCCACCACAATGAACTGGGAAGCGTATCACTGTGTCCCTGGCTATGTGACAGTGTGTCTGTGAGTGTGTGTCTGTGCCTGTTCCCAGGTATGTCTGTGTGCATAGCTCTGTGTATTGGCTCTACAATCCATGCTTTCTTCCCTCCCCGCTTTGGCTATTTCTCAGCCCTTTTGGCTGTGCCCAGGACTTTGCTTGCCTATGAGGTGGGCCTAGGGGTGCTCTGCACTTGATGGTCCTGATCTCATCTTGCATTTGGACCGCTCCTTCAATCTCCAGGGCACTTCCCCCTTTGTTACCTAGAAGCAGCCCTGTGGACCAGACAGGGTGGTCCATCTTGGTTAGTGGTGGTCCACTAACCAAGTCACTCCCTCTCTGAACCATCTTTATTTGGCTCAGAGAGGGAGTGACTTGGTTAGTGTCACACATGGCTGGCTCACAACACCTTAAAATAGATAGGGCCAGAAGAGAACTCAGGTATCCTTTTACCCAACTCCTCAGTTCTTGGTCCTGAATGGACCTCAGATCGACCCTATTATCAAGGTCCCTGTAAGAGTTGATTATTGTTATTTTTTGGTTGAACCACATGACATTGCCAACATTGACGATTTTTGATCCACAAGAAAGTCAATTTCACTTGGTTCAGCATAATACTAATTCTGTTTTGTTTTTTTGCGGTACGTGGGCCTCTCACTGTTGTGGCCTCTCCCGTTGCAGAGCACAGGCTCCAGATACGCAGGCTCAGCGGCCATGGCTCACGGGCCCAGCCGCTCCGCGGCATGTGGGATCTTCCTGGACCGGGTCACGAACCCGCGTCCCCTGCATCAGCAGGCAGACTCTCAACCACTGCACCACCAGGGAAGCCCAATACTAATTCTTAATTCTACAGTACCCTTGACAGCCATCCAACTCTGGAGTTCGTTGGAGATTGGCCAGTGACTCACACTTTCTTATGTGCTATCCCCCAGTTCTACAGGCACAGGGAAGGAGGGGACCTTCCCAGGCTGCCCAGGCAGTGACAGAGAGCCGAGACCCCGATGACCTGCGCCCTGGAATGAAGTGCTTTGCCTGGAGCCCAGCTCCCCTACTTCCAAACACTTCTCTCTTCCCAGACCCCCACCTCCTAATCTGCCATCAGCCCCCTTCTCTGTTAACTGGAAGGAACTCATATTTCCTTCCAAAAAATACTGCAAAAGCACCTATGCTGTGCCAGACACAGAGCACCAAAACTGAATGAAATAGATGGGGTTCCCAGCCACAGTCAGTCAGGCGTGAGACAGAAAACCAAGTAGGTACAAAGTGCACGCGTTCCAAATGCTGAGGTTCAGAAAAGGACACGGATGGGCCCTCCCCCGCGAGAGCGGACAGGGGAGGCTGCCTCGCGGAGGGGGTGCCATTGCAGCTGCCACCTCCCTGCAGGTCCTTCAACACCTACCTTGCCTTTTCGAATCTGTGCTTTTGTGCCGTCCTGGCCTCTCGGCCCTTTCCTCGGCCGCGGGTCTGGGGAAGTTTGAGTCCCGAGGTTGACGGCTGTCTTGTAACTGGAGTGTTGAAGCCCCTTAGGAGAAAACGTGGCTCATCGGGTTCAGTGAGAGCCACCTGTCTCCCAAGCCTGCCCCCAATTCAGCCCGCCCCACTTCCAGGCAATTAACGTAGGACTTTTTCTTTTAAGGAAGGAATAAGAGTTTTGATATTTATTTCCTTGGCCTTTAAGAGGCTGGAGCTGTGGAGTGTGTCACAGACTGGGCCGGTGTCTGTACCACGGGTGAGGTCTCCTGCCAGGAGGGCGCAGGTCCCAGGCCTTCGGTATTGCTGGCAGTGGGCAGGTGTCCATCAGAGTGGAAACTGCCGCTGACCTGGGTGCCTCTGTGTCCCTTGGGAAGGCTGAGGGGTCCCAGAGCTGGAAGGGATCCTCATGAAGAGAAGGAGAACATAAGGACACAGGGAAGCCCGGGGAGGAGGTGCTGAGGTCCAAGGCCACGACCGTATGCAAGGGGCCCTGACTGATGCTGAGGGGTTTTGCATCCGCAGCTCACGGAAGCTCGTGGCTAGCCCCTGAGGCGGCTTGCGTTATGATTCCCATTTCACAGATGAGACTGAGGCTCAGAGACGTGCCCAAGGGTCCTCTGCTGGTCCCCCCGCCCACCTTGGGCGGTGTGACCCCAGGGCCTGTGCTCTTAGCTGCAACAGCGTCTTCTTCCAGACTCACCAGGGTCCGGGCCCTGCAGACCAACCCTCTCCTGGAGGCAGCGAGGGTCTGCTAGGGCGCAGGGGCAGACAGACAGATGGACGGCACTGAGCATGCATGCATGTCACCCCAGCACCTTGGTCTCTATGTGCATGTGTGTGTGTGCTGGGGGTGGGTTCTGTCTGAATCCTTCCCCCCGCTGCCCCCACCGCCCATGTCCCTCTGTCTTGACCTCAGTTTCTCTCTGTCTGTGGCTCCCAGGGAGTCTCTGATTCACTCTTTCTTGCTCTCCCTCTCCTCCCCTCTGTCCCCTCCTTTCTCTCCCTTGTCTCTCTCTGATGTTCTCTCTCAGTTCCTCTCCCTAGTTCCCATTTTCTGCCCGTCTCTGTCCCCTCAACACTCTGAGGGTGTGTATCGTTCATGGTCTCCCTCGCAGGCTCAGCGAGCCCAGCATGTATGGCCCTGTGTGACCCTCACATCAGGGCACACGGCAGGCAGGGCTGGGGTCTCGTCCCGCCTGGCTGGGGAGGCTGAGGCCCAGAGGTAGGCGTGCCGTCACGGGCACATGGTCACTGGCTGGCAAGGGGCCGGGGAGCTGGATGAGGACCCCAGCCTGTGTGGTCCAGGGGAGTGTGGGCCCCTGGGTCCATGTGCTTGTAGCCAAGTGTGCCCTGGGGAGGGGATCCTGCCACGCCTCCCCAGCCCCTATCCCGGCACTGAACCCCAACTATCCCGCAGCAGACACACACAGATGTCCCCCAGCCTGTGTCCTCTGGGACCCCCCGTCCTGCTCCATGGCCCCCAGAGGGGGTGCTGCTTGGGCTCCTCTCCGCTCTGCCCACCCTCCGGCCCTTGGGCAGGGCTGGGAGACTCTGATTAGTTGAGTCTCGGGAGGCCTCGAGGCTGGTGCCCGCTTTCTTCCTTCCATTCTCCACCCTCCCCTCTGTGCTGGGTGGCGTGACAAAGTTATTTCTGAGAAATGTTATTCAATAAATCCCCACAGGATGCCTGCCCTGAGTGAGAGCTGTACGGGGCCTTGTCTGGTCTGCTGCACGTCAGGGGCCTGAGGACGAGAAAGACCCTCCTGAGGGGCAGGGAATGGGACTCTGGCCACAGGCGTCCCACTGGGCCAGCCCTCTGTCACCTGGATGAAGAGTTAATGCACTTGCAGGCAGAGCCCGAAGAGCCCCTCCTCCTGCAGGAGGTGGGATGAGAAGCCTGGGAGGAGGCCCCATGCGAATCCCTGCCATTCTCTGTGTCTTGAAAGGACTCCAAGTTTCCTCAGTTTAAAGGGAAAGAAATGAGTTTCAAGTTGGAAAACTTGATGCGTGTCCAGTGTCTGGGAGCCATTGTCAGCCTCGCAGGCCGGAGGCGGGGATGTGGGGGGGGGACATGAAAGTTGCCTCGGAGGGGAGGCCAGAGAGGCAGGCCAGCCCGGGCGCAGGCTGGGGACACCCTGCCCTCACCTGCTTCAGAAGCCCCCTTGGAAGCTCCCAGGTAAAACCCCTGCTCCCTCCCTTTATCCCAAACCTCTTTTTTGAGGTTTGGCTGCAGTTTTTGATCTTAACAAGTTTTTTTTTTTTTTTTGTCATCTTTGCCAGGGCTTTTACAATGCGATTTCCTTTTATTTTAAAAACGGTGGCTTTCAAGCCTCCTCTCATCTATGATTGTTTCATGTTTGCAGGTTTCTGGAAGGTTTGGAGCTGGACCCTGGGTGGGCGACTTCCCATCTGCTCCTTGCTCTGCTCGTGGGCTTGGAAGGGGTGTGGGCCTCGGAGCTGCGGCCTCCTTTTCAGCGCCCCCCCAGCTGGGCCGGTGTGATGGGGAAAGAGGCGGGGCTCCCATCCGCCTGCTTCCCCTGGCCTCCCCTCTCTCCACACAGCAGAACACTTCATGGTGGGAGGCAGGCTGCCTGATTTCCATCCTTGGGCAGGTACTCGCCCACTTAGCTGCCCCATTTGTGCAATGGGAATAGCAGTTGTACTCTAAGATAATAGTAGCAAGTACTTATTAATACTCTAAGTAACATTACTCTACGATAATAGCAATAAGCCCTTCATAAGTACTTACTAGTACATAGTATAAGTAATAGTACTATCAGATGATACATGGAAAGTACCTGGCACAGAGCCCGGTGCAGAGCGGAGGATTAAGAACGGTACCTTTATAAGAGGGCAAACCCTTGATCTCCCAGACCTCGGAGAGCTGGCCCTTAGCTCTCTATCCCGCCTCATCTGCTCTTCACAAGGTGCCAGCGGGGTGGCATGACTCACCTTGCACCTGCCCCATTCTGGATCTTTGCTGACCCTGTTCCCCCTTCCTGCGTCCCTCTTTCACATGTCCTCCTCATGCCGAAAGCCGCCTCCTTCCCTCTAGGGTCAGCTAAATGCCACCCGCTCTGAGATATCGTCCTTCACTTCCCCCATCCCAAATAAGTATTAATCACACCTTCTTCAGTGGTTGTATGATTGAATTTGGTTTTTATTTTACTCAGTGATGCAGCAAGTGTGGGTTTGGTCTGGCTTTGGAAGCAGGAAGATTTGGAACGGAATCTAATTTTTGGTAGGTGCCGGCTTTCCCCTTTCCTAGCAGTGCAACCATGAGCGTGAGCCTTAACCCTTCGGAGCCTCAGTTTCCTCACCTGTACCTGGGGGTGGCTATACCCTCTGTAGCATAAGCTCCAGGAGAGAGTGGCTTTCTGTTTCTTACACTCTGCTTATTCCCAGCAGAGGTACGTAGCAGATGCTCAACAAATAACTTACCATAAACAAAGGATCACTGGGTTTATAGAGTTCTTTACTTGATGGCAACACTCTTTATCATGTCCGTTATCACTGAGAAACTCATTCATTCACTCATTCATTAAAGGAGGCAAAGATTGAGTGGCTATAATGGATAGGACACTGGGTCAGGCACAGGAGGCCTCCAGAGGAATGGGGGACATTTCCGCCCTTGTAAGGGGTCAAAGATGAGATGGATCTGTAGGCAGAGTGATGCTGTCCCGTGACCCAGCAGCGATGGACCTGACTGATCCCATCAGTTCAGAGGCCATATGAAGTTTCTCTTGTCCATTGACTCTGTAGGACACAGCCCATGTTCTGCACACTGTGCATGCCTAGTAAATGCCCCAGAAATGAATTAAGAGTGATCCTTAGAAGCCCATTCCTTGAAAGTTTCCCTTCAACTTAGCCAATTCCCAGTGCCCTGAAGCCAAAAGGCAGCTTTCTACTCTATCCTGAAGCTTTCTTTTGTAAGCTCAGCTGCCCCAGAAAACCCAAAGTAGGCGTGGTTTGGGGACTGCACCTAAAGTAACAACTTGTTCACTCGTTAGCCATCAGACGGTTGGTCTGTCTCCTGTCTCCTCTCCTCTTTTGCTTTTTGCATACCTTTATTATCCCTAAAAGGCAGAACATAAAGAAGCTGAAACATCATTTTGGTGTTCCCCAAAGTGAGGATTTTCAGATGCTTCTTTCAAAATCCAGCTCGGGGGCCTCTAGGAGCACCTCAGCCCATGTGCCCACGAGACCTACACCGTGACACCCCCGGATCTGCATTTTGGAGCCCTTTTCTGCAATCAGTCCAGCTCTCAGCTCCCACCCCAGCCCATGTGGCTCATTTCCCACCTCCAGGTTTTTTCTGTCCTGCCCATTGAACTTTCAAAGCTTCCATCTCCTTCTCACTATTCAAGTTGATGGTGGACATCTCCCACTGCTTGTGCAGCCTCCTTTCCCATTTGTGGGATCAAATATACTCCTTTGCTATCTTCCTTTGGGGAACCACACTCTCCCTCACTTGCAGTCCTTGGGCGTTAGGTGGGATGGATGTTACCCTCTGTTTCCAGGGGTGAAACATGTGACCCAGGGCTGACCAATCAGAGCATCAGATCCTTCCAATCACATGAATGGCTCATGGATGCCCACATGGCCCAAGAGAAGCCAATCAGGCCAATCACCACCACTCTACAGTCTCAAAAAGATGCCCTCCCTGCCACTGGTCATGGAGAGGGGAGGATAGAAGCTGGTTGTTGGAAGGGACACTGTCTGAAGACAGCCTGCCTGCAAATTATGAAAGACAGATGGGAAAAAGAGAGTTAAGTCACCGTATTCTGCGAGTCCTACCTACCCTTGGACTTTCAGTTATAAGAGCCATTGAATCCTGCATGCGCGTGCGCGCACGTGCACACACACGTACCTAGGTTTCCTTTTTTCCTTAAGCCACTTGGAATTAGATTTTCATTTCTTGCAATAGAAATACCATTTGCTAGAGCCTCTGATGGATCTGAAATTCCAAGCCCTAGAAGCAGGAAGACCGGGAAAATGGCACCAAGGCCCCCCTTACATAGTGGGATTCCAGGTCCAGGTGCCTTTTTAAGCAAATTATCCTCTGCCTTTCTCATTGGCCTTGCCTGGCAGAGAGGGGGCACCTGTCTCCTCCTTATTTGAGCTGAGAGGGGGACACCACAGAATGAGTGATTCCAATTCACCTTCTCTTCCGCTCGGGGTGCCAGGGGCCTCCCTCCTTGGATTTCTATATTGTTTTACCTTTTGCTTTTTTCAGATTTACCTTCCTAATTAGGTTTCATGCAGGCAAACATATTAGGATTAGTTTGTAATCCTTGAGCTCACAGACAGTGAGGGTGGGACAGCCTCGGAGTGGGCTGGAGGCTGGGAGGAGGTGTTTGCTGTGGGAAATCAACAGAGTGGGCAGCACGTGGGTAACGAGGTGTGTCCACACATGAAACGGGTTTCAGTTGTATCGTTGATTCATTTGTTTAATCCACTGTTACGAATTATTAGTTATGTGCCAGGTGTTGGCAAATAGGACACAGTAACTGTCTTTCCAGGTCCCCAGTAGAGGGAAGAGAGAAGTCAGCAGGACAAATCAGTCTGGTGCGGACAGGTTGGGCCGCTGGATGCTGGGTGCTGTGGGATGTTGTGTCTCGTCTGCTGAGGCTGATGTCCCCGCTTCTCCAGCCCCCTGGCAGGTAGAAGGGCTTCTTCAGAGAAGGTTGCTCCACATCCCCTTTGCCTGTGTGTGCCCTCCCTGATTCCAGCACCTGAGCTCTCCACCCCCCCACGCCAGCCATGCTTCCCAAAGCCCACCCTCCAAGCGGCTGGGCCAGGAGTAGCTCCAGGCTGTGTTGGAGCTGACAGCCCCCTCCCCTCCCAACCATCCAGGCCGGGAAAAGCCTCGTTCATGGGTCCAGACTTCCCCTTTCCTTGGGGTGAGCCCCTTCGGGGTCCTCAGCATCCCTTCCAGACAGGGGTCGTGGTCAGGACCCTGTCAATTCTCAAGGCCCTGTGCTTTAAGGAAGATGAGGGCAAGTGTCAGTTCTTCTCCCTGGCACCCTGGCACCGGGGCAAATGTGTCCACAGCATGGGAGGTGGGCGGTTGGGGGATGGGAGAGGTGGGAGTGGAGGAGTGGGGGGTGTGGAAGGGTAGCCTTGGTCAGGTCCCAAAGGTGTGGCCACACTCTTCCCTTAGCCACGGTTGCCCATTCACTGGACACTTGCCCACCCAAGGGGGCCTCTTGAAAGTCCTCTTCGTGAACAGAGGAGATCTGCTCCAAGACGGCTAGTGCCTGCACCTCCACAGAAAGCATCTCTGCAGCTTGCAGACAGCCCCTAAAGTTCTGCTGAGTGGGCCCTGGAGCTATGGGCTGAGTCTCTGAGGGACACAGCGGATGGGCTGCCCAGGCCTCCCCTTGACCCCCACTTCTCCCATCGGAGAGGACAAGGTCTGTTCCAGAGGGCTGGGTGTCACCACACTGCCTTAGGACTGGAGAGCCTTCTGAGCTGGGGCCTCTACGGGGCAGGGGAAGTATGGGCACACGGTGGTGAAGGATACTTAGACCTTTGCAGGGTGCATGGGAGCCTTTGGATGGGGGTGCCTCCCATGAGGAGAGCACGAGGCCACCTGCTCTCCGTGTTGCCTGTAGTCATCACTGACAAATGACCATTACAGGGCCCAGAGCTCTCCGAATCCACCCGGAAATTGAAGCCCAGCTTCCTCGGAGTGGGCCAGAGGTTGGGTGCTTATGGCCCATCTCTTTCTTGTCAGAGGAGCTTACATCTGTTAGTAACTGTAAAGTGATGAGTTAAATGGGGTTGAGATGGCTAGAAGCTCTATCCTCTACCTAATGACGCTGCAGGCCCTTTAGCAGTTCTTGGGCTTGTGCACAGGCAGGCTTTGGGTGACTCCCACCTCTTGGAGGGGGTCATCTCTCCCCACACCCACCCGGGCCCAGTACAGTGCAGACGACTCAGCTGTTGCAACCGGGAGGCTTGGGGCGTGACTGCGATAGAGGCTGGGAGGTGGAACTTCTGCAGCCCCTGCCCCCTTGCCTGGCGAGGGGCATCAGCAAGGCTCTGGCTCAGCTGGGGGTGGGGCTCCCACCACCGCTGAACTGAGCACATCCTGGGAAGGCACCGAGCCTGACCTCCCACATTAGAGCTGGAGAAACTGCGGTGGCTTGGGAGGAGGTTGGTGTTCTCTCCTGCTTCCTGCCTGGGTAGGCAGAGGACGCCAGGAAGGAGGGCTTCTCAACGCTGGCTGCACAGTGGTCCTGCCCAGAGACCCCCGGGATGTTGGTGGGGTTGGGGCACTGGGCATGGGTCTCTTTTACAAGCCCCTAGGTGACTCCGATATGCACCTGAGAACCACAGGGTGGTTACACAGCGTGGTTAAGGCGAGTAGCTCTGGCCTGAAACTGATGTTGCTAATGAATGACGTGATCGGATTCTGCCAGGTCACACGGCCTAAGGCCATAAGAGGGCCTTTATGATAAAGGACATACAGAGGACTTTAGGATAAAGGCCTTTAGGATAAAGGGCAATAATGATATATGTTTACCTGTTTTTTGCTCTCACCTGATATGGCAGGGCTCCCAGAACCCTGTCAAACTGTCACTCGATTGTTTTAGGGACTCTCTAGACTGGTCTCACGTGGGCTCATAAACAAACCTGTCAGCTACCAAGTGACGTGGGACAGGCCTCTCCATTATGCTTTGGGTCATCTGCCTGAGAAGCTGTTTGGAGTGACCCAGCCCTGCATCTGGAAGCCCTGCTGTCCAGTCCCTTGCTCTCTGTGCCTGCACTGGCTCCTATCTCTTTCAGGCACCATGGTGTCAGCTGGACACATCTTAGACCCTCTGCTGGGCCCAGCCACCTCGATTGGTCCATCCTGTCTGCTGGTGCCACAGCTGCCTCTGAGCCTCATGTCTCTAATGCCGATGGGCTGAGCTCAAGCTGCCAAAGGGTCCCCACATTTTGGAGTCCTCCCAGCCCTGAGCTGCAGTGACGAGCATGCTCTTCTGCCCCAGTCTCTGCCGCTCTCTCTCATTGGTCTTGGTGTCTTCTGAATTTCCATAAAAACCATTCTTTCAATTTTTGTTGACAGCTTTTCTCTCTCCCAATTTGGAACATGAATCTAGGGGACGTAGTCAGGAGAAAAATCTACAAGCCAGACGCTAGAATCCTGGCCCCCTCACTGCCTCATGCTTGAACCTTGGCTGTAAGTCTAAGCTGGGTTCTGGCTCTCCCTTTAGAAGGAATTCTAAGGACTTCCCTGGTGGTCCAGTGGTTAAGACTCCATACTTCCACTGCAGGGGGTACGGATGCGATCCCTGGTCGGGGAAATAAGATCCCGCGTGCCACGCAGTGCAGCCTAAATAAATAATAAATAAATAAATAAAGGGAATTATATTCAAGGGCTTCTCAAATCATCATTCAGGTGGACTTCTGGTCTACCCCAAACCCAGCTATGTCCAGTTTCCATTAGGAGACATGATTTAGGTTCAAGCTGCCCCTTCAACTCCCCATCTAGCTTACATCATTGCCCATTCCTACCACGCCTTGTGCAGGCCCTTTCCATCTCTTTATGCTGCCATCATCCTCAGGCTGGCTGCGTGGACTTGCAGGTAGAGATGATCATCCCCCGAGAAAGAAGAAGGTGTCTGCCACCACATCTACCCCACAGCACCAGGTCCTGGTGAAGACAGTGAAAACTCATGAAAATCTCCCTCCACACTTTTGCATACTTGTATTAGTTTCCTGAGTCTGCTGCAACAAATTACTACAAGCTTAGAGACTTAAATCAGCAGGAATTTATTCTTGCAGTTCTGGAGGCCAGAAGTCTAGAATCAAAATGTTAGAAGGGCTGTGCTCCTTCCGAAAGCTCTAGGGAACAATCCAGTCCATGCCTCTTCCAGCTTCTGGTGGCCCCAGTGTTCCTTGACTTATGGCCATATCACTCCACTCTCTGCCTCTGTGGTCACATGGCCTCCTCCTCTCCTCTGTGTGTCTCTCACAAAGACACTAGACCTTGCATTTAGGTGCAGCTGACTAATCCAGGATTCTCCCGTCATCTTAAGATCCTTAACTTCATTATGTCTGCAAAGAACCTTTTCCCAAATAAGGTTGATTAACAGATTCCAGGGGTGGGGGGTGTGTGTGGACATATCTATTGGAAGGCCACAATTCAACCCACTCTAATATCCTTTAGCTGTGTCAGCTGTTGTGTCACCACAAGGGTGGTGGGGAAACTGCCCTCATAGACAAACAAGACACCCGAGCATCTAACAAAGGGGAATCCATGTGCGACCCTGGAGATGAAGCCATCGCCCGGCCATGCAGAGCCTGCTTGGAGGAGGAAGATTTAGGTCTGCTTTGGGGTTTACTTCTAACGTTCTCTCCTGTTCATTTCCCCACTGTCCCATTTGGCCTTGATTACCTGAATTTTTCTGTGATTGCAGAATTCTGTCATTGTGCCTTGTCCGACATCTGAAACAGCAAGTGGCCTGCCGGGCATTGAAAAGGAAAAAGTTTCTGGAGGACCCACCTGGGGCTAGAAGCCTTGAAATGCTGTGGGTCTGGGGCTTGTGAAGGGAAGCTGCGATGGGGGAGGGCTGGGTGAAGGCAGGGACTGGCCCCAAAGGCCAGAGATCGTCTCCTGCGCCAGACTCGCAGCCCTCGGGGGGAGGGGGTGATGGTATGTGTGTGGCCGCACATGAGTTGCCCACCCTGGGCACTTGGGGTCCTCTCGGGCCCCAACTGAGAAACCCCTATTGCTGCCTTTCCCGAGCCCCCAGGCCTGAAAGCTCGAGGCCCAGGGAGAATAAAACAGCCTGGGCAAAAAGGCTCCAAGGCAGTTCAAAGACAGAGAGAGACTGGAGATGAAGTTTTCAAGCCACATCCAAGGGGAGGGCTTTTCATCTGCCAGGCTTTGAATCAGGAATCAAGGCAGCAAAGTTACTACCAGGTTAAAGTTTAAATGGCACAGAAAGGGGAGACGGGAAGATGAAACAACGGCCGTCTGGCCAGGGGAACAAAGCCGGAACCCAGCCTGGGCACCCGGCCGCAGAGGCGCTGAGTTGCAGCACTCCCAGCAAGGAGGGGCCGTGATGCTGCCATTGCTCAGCTTAAGAAGGAAAGTAATTGAAAGGAAAGGTGAGCCAAGGAGAGGCGGCCTGTGCGTGCGACTGCCTGGATCGTTAGAAAATAATTTAAAGGGAACAGGCCCATCAAGCCGTTTCTCTTATGGAAATGCCATCATTGAAGAGAAAGCAAGGGGAGGGTGGGGGAAGCCTTTTCATTCTTTGAAAAAGAGTGAGTTTTTTTCCACTCACCAAGTGCAGACTTGAAATCTCTTTAGTTTGCAAACTTGCTTTGCTCCCTAACTGCCTGGGCTTGGGGCGGGCGGGGGAGGGTGTCTTCTGGTCTTCTCCAGAACCTTGGGGGCTTGGGGAGCTGGGAATTTTGGAGGGACCACATGGTTGCATCTGTACAAGCATTTCATTCCGAGACAGACTTCCTGATTCCTTGGGAAGCTTAGCCCTTTGTGCAGCCTTCTCCCTGGTTCTGAACGCTCCCCTTGCATCTGAATTGCCCCTAGTGTACTGCTGCTTAACTGGCTACCAGCTCTGACTTCTTGAAGGTAAGAACAGGTGAGTTAGCATCCTCCCCCAGAGGACACAGGTGTACCTTCCATCCACACTTTTCTAGATGAAACTTCCCTGTCTCCATTATCTGACTGGACACAAGAGGAAGCTCCCTGATAATGGTGTTTCAGCCTTTTGCAGCTAAAACACATTAAAAAATGTCAACATTCATCAAGCACCTATTCTGTGCCAGATAAAGTTTAGTGAGTAAGACACAGATCTTTATGTCTAGGAGCCTATAGTCTAACTGGGGAGGTGAGCAAATAAACAATAACAATGCAGACTGATAAGAACTATGACAGAGGAAGCATCGTAGCAGGAGTGCTTAATCTGGTCTGTGGGCCATCAGGGAAGGCTGCCTGAAGAAGCATATTTGAGTGGATATTTGAGTGGAGTTGTGAAGATTCACTTGCTGTTAGTAAGGAACTTCTACTTCCAGCCAAGATGGAGTAATATGGACTAAATTTACTTCCTGAGAGTTTCCAGGCTATGGCACAGGAGGGGGAACCTGGAGAAGACTGGTAGACTCCGTCTATTGAGGAAACAGAGCTGAGAGTCTGGGAGCCAAGGTGGCTGGAGTTTGCAGGAGAGACAAGCTGAAAGGAGAAAGTGGCACAGAGAACTCTGGAGATCTGCAGGGAGCCCTCCTCAAGTATCTAGCAGAACATCAATCAGCACATGCATGTGGGGAAGGTAACTGAAGCCTAGGAATGAACCATCCAAAGGGTCAGAGTGAAGAGTGCCCTAACTGTGCCCAGAGTAAGGCACAAGATTATTTACAGGAACACAGAAACATCCACCATACAAAAAGATGAAATTTATTATGTCTGGCATCCATTTACAAATGAGCAGCCATGTAAAGAAGCAGGGAAATATGACCCGGGATGAGGAGAAAAATGACTCAATCAAAACTGACCTAGAACTGGTGCAGGTGTTAGAATTATCAGGTAAGGATATTAAAACGGTTCTGATGATATTCCATATATTCAAAAACTTAATTAGAGATACGGAAGACGTGAAAAAGACCTAGAGCAAACTACTAGAAATGAAGACTACACTTACTGAGACTGAAAAGTATGCTGGATGGGATTAAGGGAGGAGGTTACACATTGCAGAATAAAAGATGAGTGAACTTAAAGAGAGCAATAGAAACTTTCTAAAAGGAAAGAAAGAGAGAAAAAAATAGTAAAGACAGTAAATAGCATAAATGAGTTGTGGGATAGTATTCAGTGGCCTAAAATACATGTAATTAGAGTTCCTTAAGGAAGTGGGTGCAGTAAACACAGATGAAGTAATAGTAGCTAAAATTTCCCCAAATTTTATAAGAACTATAAACCCACAGATCCAAACAGCTCAATGAACTCCAAGCACAAGAAGCATGAAGAAAACTACACCAAGGCACATCATAACCAAATTATTCAAAATCACTCTTAGAGAGAAAAATTTTAGAGCCAAAGAAAAAAACACATTATGTATAGAGGATTACAGCAGATTTCTCACCAGAAACAATGCAAATGAGAAGACAGTGGAGTAACATCTTTAAAACATTGAAAGACTGTCAACTCAATTCTCTACCTAGTGAAAATATTTTTCAAAAATGAAGACAAAATAGAGAGCAGATTCTGAATATATGGTGGAGTAGGAAGCACGAGGAATCTGTTTCTCTACCTGGACAATAATTACATTGACAGAATCTATCTGATGTAATTATCTTGGAATTCTGGAGTCTATTGAAAGCTTGCAACTTCCAAGGGAAGGCTCTGGTGGTAACCTGCAGTTAATTTTGGTCAGTTTCAGCTTGTAGCATGGTAGCAGCTCTCTACCTCTCATCCTCATGCAGCCATGCTTGTATTCCTGGAGCAGCTTGAATGCAGCTTGTGGGAGTCAGGATGGGCAAAAAAGACCTATCCTCCAGATATAGGGAATCTGTGCTCTGATTGATTGCTGATTGGTGCTTTTAATTACAGGGGTGCAGACAAAGAGGTGGGCATTTTTATTGCACCATCATCCATTGTGATAAACACCTTCTCCGCCAGCTGAAGTGACTTCCAGGGGATTTAAAGGGCCAACACACGTCCTGCCTTCATTTTTCTCTTTTTCTTTTTTTGGGAGCCAGACACTAAAGTCTAGGACATTTATAAGCAACTGCATATATAGGGAAAATTAGAAAGTGACCACATATGCTTAGGGAAAGACATAGGCTCAGAAAATACCTGGGAAGACCTTAAGTTTTCACCTCAGTCTGATCCTTGGTACAGATACAGTCTACAATTAAAAAAAAAAAACAAAAAAACCCCCAGTAAACAAAATAATGACCAAGAAAATCCTGAGGATGGGAGAGAATCTGATTTCTAGAGTTACTAAATTATTAGATTTAAACATCCACTTTTCAACATAAACATTACAAGGTATACAAAGAAATAGGAAAGTATGATCTATTCAATGGAAAAAAATAACTCAGCAAAAACTGTCCTTGAAAAAGATCTGAAGGCAGATCTACTAGACAAAGAGTTTAAAACAACTGTCATGAAGACATTCAAAGAACTAAAGGAAGATGTGGAGAAAGTCAAGAAAATGATGTATAAACAAAGTAGAAATACCAAAAAGGGAAAGAAAACCTAAAAAGGAAACAAAAAGAAATTCTGAAGCTGAAAAACACAATAACTGAAATGAGAAATTCACTAGAGGGACTCAAAGTCATATTTGAGAAGATAGAAGAAAGAATCAGCAAACCTGAAGATAGGACAATGGAAACGATCAAATCTGAAGAACTGAAAGAGTGAAGAAAAGTGAACAGAGCCTAGAGGACCTGTGGAGCACCATCAGTCAGAGCAACATACATACTATACACACTGTTGGTGGGAGTACCAGAAGGAAGAGAGAGGGAGAGGGGCAGAAAGAATATTTGAAGAAATAAGGGCTGAAAACGTCTCCAATTTAATGAGAGATATGAATATAAACATCCAAGAAGCTCAACAAACTCCAAGTAAGATGAACTCAAAGAGACACACACCAAGGCACATTGTATTTAAACTTTCAAAAATCAAAGACAAAGAATCTAGAAAGCAAACCAGACAGAGGTGAATCATCACATATAAAGGATCCTCAATAAGAATATCAGCAGATTTCTCATCAGAAACTTTGGATGCTGAAAACAGTGGAACAATCTATTCAAAGTGCTAAAAGAAAAACTGTCAACTGAGAATCTTATATCCAGCCAAACTGTCCTTCAAAAGTGAGGGAGAAATTTATACATTCCCTGATGAACAAAAAGTGAGGGAGTTTCTTTCCACTAGACCTGCCCTGCAAGAAATGCTCAAGGGAGTCCTGCAAGGAGTAATGAAGGACACTAGATAGTAACTTGAAGCCATATGGAGAAATAAGGATCTCAATAAAGGGTAAATACATGGGAAATTGTAAAAGCTAGTATTACTTTTTTTTTTTTTTGTGGTACGTGGGCCTCTCACTGTTGTGGCCTCTCCCGTTGCGGAGCACAGGCTCCGGACGCGCAGGCTCAGCGGCCATGGCTCCCGGGCCCAGCCGCTCCGCGGCATGTGGGATCCTCCCAGACAGGGGCACAAACCCGTGTCTCCTGCATTGGCAGGCGGACTCTCAACCACTGCGCCACCAGGGAAGCCCTAGTATTACTTTTTATAACTATTTTTTGCTTTATATTTTATTTAAGAGATTAATGCATTAAAAAAACAAAGGTAGCATTATCGTAACTTTGGTTTGTAACTCCATATTTTGTATTCTATGTGACTTAAAAGACTAACACACTTAAAATAATTATTAGTTTATGTTTTGGGGCACACAATGTTTAAAGATGTAATTTTGTGACATCAGTAACCATAAAGCATGGGGATGGAGTTAAAAAGTAGAGGAGTTTTTGTATGTTATTGAAGCTAAAGGTGGTATAATTTCAAACTGGAGTATTAACTAGAATGTTAAAACTTTAAGATGTTAAATGGAATCCCTATGGTAACCACAAAGAAAATAGCTATAGAATATACACAAAAGGAAATAAGAAAGGAGTTCAAACATTTTACTACAAAAAAATCAATTAAACATGAAAGAACTGTAATGCAGGAAATGAGGGACCAACCCCCCCAAACTATAAGGCATATAGAAAACAAAAAGCAAAATGACAGAAGTCCCTCTTGTCAGTAATTATTTAAATATGAATAAATTAAACTCTCCAATTAAAAGACAGAGATTGGCAAAATGGATAAAAACACATGTTTCAACTATATGCTGTCTACAGGAGACTCACTTTAGATCCAAAGACAAAAAAATAGATTGAAAGTGAAAAAATGGAAATAAATATTCCATGCAAGTAGAAGGGAAAGAGAGCAGGGGTGGCTATACTAACACTGGACAAAATAGATTTAAAACAAAAAAGGTTATAAGAGAGAAAGAAGTACATTATATATTAAGAGGTTTAACATAGATATAACAATTACAAACATTTCTGTACCTAATGACAAACCATCGAAATATATGAAGAAAAAACTGATAGAATTTAGGGGAGAAATAGACAGCTCTACAATAAGAGTTGGAGTCTACAATACCCAACTCTCAATATTGGATAGGACAACCAGACTGAAGATAAGTAAGGGAACACAGGATTAAACAACACGATAAACGAACTAGATAAAACTGACATACACAGAACACTCTAGTCAACAACAACAACAACAACAGCATATATATTCTTCTCAAGTGCACATGGGCTATTTGCCAGGATAGACCATATGTTAGACCACAAATTAAGTCCAATAGATTTTAAATGATAGATATTATACAGGGTATCTTCTCCCACCACACCAGGACGAAGTGAGAAATCAACAACAGAAGTAAAACTGGAAAATCCACAAATTTGTGGAAATTAAACAACACACTCTTAAACAACCAATGGATCAAAGAAGAAATCACAGGGGAAATTAAAAAATATAGAGAGAAAAATGAAAATGAAAACACAACATACCAAAACTTATGGAACACAGTGAAAGCAGTGTTGAGGGGGGAAATTTATAGCTACACACACTTGCATTAAAAAAAAAAAGAAACTAGACAGATCTCAAATCAACAAACATCTTAGCTTTACAACTTAAGGAACTAAAAAAAGAAGAACAAACTAAACTCAGCAGAAGGAAGGAAATAATAAAGATTAGAGAAAAGATAAACTGAAAAACAGAAAAACAACAGAGAAAATCAATGAAACCACAAGTTGGTTCTTTGAGAAGATCAACAAAATTGATAAAGCTTTATTCTGATTGACTAAGAAAAAAGAGAGAAGACTCAAATTACTAAAATCAGAAATGAAAATGGGGACATTACTACTGATTTTACAGAAATAAAAAGGATTATAAGAAAGAACAATTGTACACCAACAAATTGGATTATCTAGATGAAAAGGAAAAATTCCTAGGGCCACAAACCTACCAAGAGTAAATCACAAAGAAATAGAAAATCTGAATAGATCTGTAATTGGTGAGGAGATTGAATCAGTAATCAGAGATCTCCTGGCAAATAAAATACCTAGACTTGGTGCTTCACTGGTGAATTCTACCAAATGTTTAAGGAAGAACTAATAGCAACATTTCACAAACTTTTCCAAAATACTGAAGAGGGGGGAACACTTCCTAACTCTCTCTATAAGGCTGGCATTACTTTGATATCCAAACCAGACAGTCACTACAAGAAAACTACAGACCAATATTCCTTATGAATATTTATGCAAAAATCCTCAACAAATACTAGCAAGTCAAATACAGCAGCATATCAAAAGGACTATAACCAAGTGGTATTTATTCCTGGAACTGCAAGGATGATCCAACATATGACAATAGATTAGTGTGATACACCACATTAACAGAATGAAGGAAAAAAACACATGATCCTCTCAATTGATGTAGAAAAAACACTTAACAAAATTCAACACCATTTCTTGATAAAAACATTCAGCAACCTATGAATAGAAGGAAACCACCTCAACAAAATAAAAGCCAGATCTGAAAATGATCACCTTCTGAGACACAGAAAAAGCCTTTGATAAAATTTAATATCTTTTCCTGATAAAAATCTCTTAACAAATTACAAATAGAAGGCAACTTCTTTATCTTGAAAAACTTACAGCTAACATCATATTTAATGATGAAAGACAATGCATTCCTCCTAAAATAAGGAACAAGACAAGGATGTCCACTCTCACTGCTTCTATTCAATACTGTACTGGAGGCTGTAGCAGTGAAATAGTGGGGAAAGAATGAAAAAGAAAGAAAGAAAGGGGGAAGGTGGGGGGAGAGAGAGAGAGAGAGAGAGAGAGAGAGAGAACAGGAGGATCTATATAGAAAAAGAAGTAAAAATATCTTTATTGCAAATGATATAGTTGTATATATAGAAAATCTGATGGAATCTATAAAACAACTACTGGAATTAATGAAGATGTTTAGAAGGGTTGCAGGAAACAAGATCAATTACAAAAATCAATTGTATTTTTGTATACTAGCAAGGAACAATAAGAAATTAAAATTAAAAATACCATTTATAGTAATACCAAAAAATATGAAACAGAAATCCAACTGACAAAAGGTATGCAAGAGCTGTATGTTGAAAACCACAAAACACTGCTGAGAGAAATTAAAGAAGTAAATAAATAGAGAGATATGGCTTGTTTACAGGTCAGAAGACTCAGTATTTTTAAAATGTCAAATTTATCTACAGGTTCAAAGCAATCCCAATTAAAATCCTGCAGACTTTTTTGTTGAAACTAACAAGCCAATTCTAAAATTCATTTGGAAAAGCAAAGGGGGGACACAGAATAGCCAAAACAACTTTGCAAATGACAAAGTTGGGGGCTATGATGACCTGATTTCAAGCCTTACAAAAAAGCCACAGTAATGAAGAGAGTGTGATACTGGGGTGAAGATCAAGAGATGAATGAAACAGAGAAACCAGAAATAGGGCTCTCTCCATATATGTGGAAAACTGGTTTTTGACTAAGGTGCAAAGGTAGAGAAAAGATAAGTTGTTTCAACAAATAGTGTTGAAACAATTGGATATCCATATGCAAAAAATGAGCTCTGATTCATACCTCTCATCATATACAAAATGGATCATAAACCTAAATGTAGAAAATGTAGCAGAAAATTTGTGACCTTGGGTTCGGCAAAGATTTCTCAGAAATGACATCAAAACCATGATCTCTAAAAGCACACACTCGATAAATCGGACTTTAAATTAAAAACCTCTGTGCTTTGAAAAACACCATTAAAAGAAGGAACAAAATAAAATCATATATCTGATAAAGGATTTGTTTCTAGAATATATAAAGAACTTTCAAAATTAAATAATAAGAACACTAATAAACCGATAGAAAATGGCAAATGATTTGAATGGACACTTTACCATGGAAGATGAATGGATGACAAATAAGCCAATGAAAAGATGCTCAGCATCATTAGCCATTAGAGAAATGCAAATTCACTACCACCAATCATCTATTTGAATGGTTAAAATGAACAAGGCTGACCATACCCAGTGCTGGTGAGGATGTGGAAGAACTAGAACTCCCTTCTATTGCTGATTGAAAAACTGTTTAGTGGTTTCTTAAAAATTTAAACATATGCCTGTCATAATATCCAGCCACTCTACTCTGAGAAATTTATCATGGGGAATGAAAGCATAGGTCCAACCAAAAACTTGTACATGAATGTCCATTGCAGCTTTTTTTTTTTTTTTTTTTTTTTTTTTTGCCGTACGCGGGCCTCGCACTGTTGCGGCCTCTCCAGTTGCGGAGCACAGGCTCCGGACGCGCAGGCTCAGCGGCCATGGCTCACGGGCCCAGCCGCTCCGCGGCATGTGGGATCTTCCCGGACCGGGGCACGAACCCGTGTCCCCTGCATCGGCAGGCGGACTCTCAACCACTGCGCCACCAGGGAAGCCCTCAGCTTTATTTTTAATATCAACAGACTGGCAGCGACCAGTCGGGTGAAGGGATAAACAAAGTATGGTATATCCCTGCTATGGAATATTCCTTAGCAGTAGAAAGAAATGAGCTACCGATACACACAACAGAATCTCAAAATAATCACGCCAAGTGAAAGAAGCCAGACATAAAAGAGTGCATATCATATGATTCAATGTATATGAAACTCTAGAAACAGCAAACTAATCTACAGAGACAGGAAGCTGATCAGCGGTTGCCTGGGTACCGGGGCAAGGGTGAGTAGGAGGAATTAGAGAGTCGGGAGGAAACTTGGGGGATGATGGACAGGTTCACTACCTTGACTGTGGTGATGGTTTCAGAGGTGTATACATGGGTCAAATCTTGACACAATGTACACTTTAAATGTGTGTGGTTTATTGCATTTAAATTATTCCTCAATATCATTGTGTTTTTTTTTTTTTTTTTAAAAAAGGAGGTAGTGAGGGAGAAAGAAGGGGAAAGTGCTCCGGGCAGAGGTGACAGCCTGTGTAAAGCCTGGAGGTGAGAACGAGAGGGCTACTAAGAAGTGAAAAGAAAAAAAGAAAAAAAAAGAAAAAAAAAAAAAAGAAGTGAAAAGGGTTCAGCATGGCTGGAGAACGGGGTAGGAGACATGAAGCGATTATTGGTCCCTTGTTATCTGCTTCTAATACATTCTGTGCCTCACTCAAGAGTCTCTGGGACGCTTCAGACAGTTCCCAGGCCTGGCCCACTGTGCGCCTGCTTTTTCTGCTTCTTACACATTCCCGTGACACTCGGCCACTCTGTGGAGATGTTCGAATAAGCCCCACCCTGGAAGTCAGAGCTCAGAATAGTTAGGCAGGGCCTGAAGGAGGGAGGCTATCAGCTGAAAGAAGAAGATGGGAGGTGCCCGGGTCAGGAGGCCAGAGGCGGAGGATGTGGCCCGAGGGGTCAGGGAGATGGGTCCCAGACCACGTCCCATTGTGGCTCCAGAACTTCTTTTCCAGCCCAGGGGGGACCTACGTCAATTCACAAAAGCCGATGTGCGGAAAATTCACTTAAGTCCAGTTTGCTGAATGAGCTGTTAGACATACTTCTTAGACTTGGTCTAGCAGAGTTCTCTGTAGCAATTCCAAGTCCAAAGGGGTGCGTGGTGGAGGGGGTGGGACAGGCGCTCAGCAAGCAGCGTTTAGCACAGCTGGTGTGTTTGCATGAGCAGTGGCAGAAGCAGGGCGAAGACCGGAGTGGGGGAGCTGAAACTCCCAGCGCACCCCTCCGTTGCTAGGTCGGCTGGCCACTCGGTGAACTGGTCTTCCACAACCTGGTTTCTGCAGATCTGCCCTCGGCTCCTGGAGGAAGTGGCCCGCATTGATGTGATTCTCTGAGGGAGAGCAGACACCCAGACCTTGTTCACAGCCCACAGCTGAAGCCAGAAGATGCTCTGGGAGGTTCTGGGTTTGGGGTGCTCTCTGGAGCCCACTGTGGGCCTGCACTCTGCCGGAGGCAGACGGAGGCAAAAAAGGACAAGGCAGGGTCCTCCATGGGAATGAGAAGACAAGAAGAGTCAACATGCAGCACGGCCAGCAAACAAGATGGTCTAAAGATGAACCACAGCGTGGCGATATGGGGATTCAGCTGAGGGAGAGACTGGGCCCGAGGGCAGCAGGCCCCTACAAGTGGCTTTCTGGGGAGACGGGATTGAAATGGGTCTATAAGACGAACTGAGATTTGGATCGAAAAGAAGAATGTTTCAGGCAGAGGGAAAGTCCCCAAGCTGAGGGTAAGGGACGAGACATACAATGGCCAGCACGTTCCAGATCATGTCAGAAGGGAGTAGAGCTACATAATATGAAAACCACCCCTTGATAAACGGTATGCCGCCAGTCTGGAAATGCCTACTGTGGTTGAGATTATGGGTGGCAGGGTTTGCATGTTTGTCAATCTGTTTTCCTCTGATTTTCCACCATGACTATATATTAGTTGTGCATTTCAAAAATGTGACGAATCTGCAAACTAACAAAACTAGCTGGTTTCCCTTCAGTCTAATAATCCCAAGACCTGCCAGGGACAATAGCTTGAAGAAAGACCACTCTCTCTGAGAGATGGAAGCCCAGGGGTGTCCAGCCTCCATCTGTCTGCAAGGCCTCCTAGGGGCCATGGATGCTCCTACTAGGCCATGGGCTTGCCTGGACGTAGGCCAGGGGCAGGAGAACCTGCTCTGGCTGGCGTTGCTAGGTGCCAGGCGCACCTGAGCAGGCGGGCAGGTGTGACAGTTGCCCTGGACCACATGGAGCTGGCTGTGCCTTGTGCACGTACAACAGTCCCGCCCCGCCTCCCCTCCCCAAACCTCCCTCTGCTTCCCGGCTAGCTCAGGTGTGGTGCATCTGTGGCCCGTTGGCAGGTTTCTGCCCGCAGTGCTGGGGAGCTGTCAGGTTAAGAGCTGGCTTGCTCCATTTGATCCCACATGTGAGCTGTTTTATTTCCCTCTCTCTCCTTTACATGGCTTCGGTGTGCTTTTATAAATATTTCACTAGCCTTGCTAAAGTCTATTTCATCTCTCTCTTAAATTTATTAGATATAAATGCAGCAACAACTCTACCATAAGTCACTCTTTGCTGTCATAATCTCAGGCTCCTGTGGAAGTAAATATAATTTACTTTGTTTACCACGGGCAATTTGGAGCCCTATCTGTTGTATCAACACTTCCAGTGTCCCCCAAGCCTCCCTGCTTTCATTAGTGGGGTCTGCCCTATCCCCATGTAGGACACAGGGACACGGTTCCCACTGTGAAGATGGCATGACAAAGAACCAGTAGGGGCAGTTCTCTGAGACTTGCATGGTCTTGGTCCCTTGGTCTCCCAAGGGCACCCTCGATGAATAAGGGGGAGTCTGTACTTGTCACCCCAGACCTGAGTGGGCCTGGAGGTCTGTTTGAGCGGAGCCTTTTCTCTGGCCTCTCTTGGAGAATAGGCCCATCTGCCGCATCTGGTGACCTGGCCACAAAAGATGCGGACTGCTGTGAAATGATGGAGGGCATGGACACTCCTCCCACCCCCGGACCTGCAGTCAACAGAACCTGGGGCAAGGCAGGGATTCTGGTCCCCCCAAGCCAGCCACAAGCCCCCTGCCACTTCCTTTGTTCTTTGTTAATTGCAAAATAAACACAACCCTGCCCACCGACCAGGAAAAGAGATTTCTGCCAACCGGGGTCACCAGCAGGCAGTGAACAGGGGCTGCCTCTGGTTCTGACGCTTGACCTCCGTTGGCTACGTGTGATTTCGCAGAGGACACCAGGGCCCGAGAGAATTGCAGTGTCAGATGTGGGAAGCACCCAACCCTAAACAGGGCTTGCTGGGTCAGGTAAGGGGAATGAGTAAAGTGGGAGTCACAGTGGATGGGCAGCCACCTATCTGCATCTGCGATCAGCGAGAAGAGTTTCCTCTTTCACAAAGAAATGTGCCTTTTCCCATTCTTTATTTAATGAGAATGGTCCTCTCAGTCCATCCTGTGTTTCTCTGCTTTCGGTGGTGACATTGGTGCAGAGAGTGTTGCATTTCCTTTGCCTACAAGGAAATGCAAAGGAACCCCGGCTCCTGACTCCCAGCCTGGAACCTTCCACCAGACTTGCCGAGATGAAGGCAGGTGATGACAAGGCTCTGGTGACTTGGGCTGGGGAGACAGGTCAGGATGCTCGTAGGAGTTCAGATCTGTGCTGAAGCTCTCCATAGCTCCAGAACACCGGTTCCCACCTTGCCTGTGCCCTAGGGTCTCTGAGGCTATCCTGCAGATTCCGGGGGAGGAGGGCTGAGTGGACTCAGAGACTTTCTGCTTCCATGTCCCATTCATAGTCAGCAAGGTAAGAGAACGTTTACCCCCAGGAGGGGAAAGGAGTATGTTCCAGGGGCCAATTTAAGACCTCTGCGAGTCCCTCCTGCATATCAACATATTAAAATCTACTCAGCTTACATTGAATGTAATTATTTCCATAATTATTTTGCTTAAAAATGTTAAAAGGATTTGGAATCTTGCTTGTGAAATTATTAGTAATTTTGATTTTACAGTTTTCTTCTCATATTTTAGAGTCAATGCCCTTTTTTTTTTTCTTTTTTTTGAGGTACGCGGGACTCTCACTGTTGCGGCCTCTCCCGTTGCAGAGCACAGGCTCTGGACGCACAGGCTCAGTGGCCATGGCTCACGGGCCCAGCCGCTCCGCGGCATGTGGGATCCTCCCGGACCGGGGCACGAACCCGTGTCCCCTGCGTCGGCAGGCGGACTCTCAACCACTGAGCCACCAGGGAAGCCCCAATGCCCTTTTTTTTCCTTCTCGGGTCTCAAGCATGTTTAATGGCCCCTGAAATATCTATTGACTCCGCTCCTTATGGGGTATACCCAGCTGAGCCCCTGCGTCTGGGATGGCAGAGCCACAGTTGGGGGTTTCGGCGGGGGCTGGGAGAAGCCCCTCGCCCTAGAACTGATCCCTGCCTTCGTCCCGCCTTCCCTGAAATGTCTCCAGGGAGCATACCCTGGAGGACCCCTGCCAGCCTCCCCTCCCTTGCTGGGTGGGGGGCTTCGAGCCCCTGGAGGTGAATGACAGGGCAGCGGCCAGCTCTCTGTGGCAATTGCATGAGAGCTGGCAGTCGTGGGGCTGGTGCCTTCCTGCCTCACCATTGGGAGCGAGACTATTTTAGGCTCTCGCTGCTTCTCGTCTGTTCCAGGGAGGGAAGGATGGAGGCCAGGCGCTGGAGGAAGGCGGAGCCTGTGTGTCTCTGCTTCCACCAGGTGTTTCAGAGGCAAACTTTTCTTTTCCTGCTTCTGCTGCCCACTGCTGGTGGAACGGGTTTGTCAAGTTGGTGTAACTTTTTTTGATATGCGTTTTACTTTTTTGGAGTTTAAAAAAAAAAAAAAAGCCCAGTTGCATTCTACTCAAGGTTAGGAAAGTCGCCATAGAAGGCAAGATCTCTTGTAAATTTCACCAAGTGAAATTTACCTTGAAAATCCTGTAAATCAGTAGGACCTGGTGGCTCCTGAGAATTTCACTTATTTTGTTTCTTGGGCATGTTAGCAGTGACTTCCCCTTCCCTGGGGCAGTGGGGACAAAAGAAGAGTGACGGTGTAAGTAAAGGCCCCTCTGTCTGTCTACCTTTCTGTTCCTCTCTTTGGGTAAGTTTGTATGAATCAATTTTATTGCACTTCCACACAATACTTTATTGTGTCAAAATGCTCTCCCACCCACGGAACCAAACGTTTTTATACCCCCGACGCTCGGGAGGTCGGCAGGACTGAACTGCTATCTCTATTCTTCATACAAGGCCACTGAGGCGGGGAGAAGAGATGCCCTTTCTGGGTTGCATTCTGAGTCGCTGGGACTTGAAGCAGTGTCTCTGGCCCCTGTGTGGGCTCCTCCCACTGCCCCACTCCACCTTCGCTTGGATTCCCTGTTCCCTCTGGATGAGGCCTGGGAAAAGCTCCTTGGTCAACTTATTGGAGCTGGGATCTCCCCCAACTGCAGCTTGAGGAACTCTGATGGCTCTGGGCAGTGGCTCTCACCTGGGAGGAATTTTGCCTCTCAGGGGACATTTGGTCACGTATAGAAACATTTTTGGTTCTCACAGCTCGGGGCTGCTACTGGCATCTAGTGGGTTGAGGCTATTAAACATCTGCAACACAGCACAAGCCCCTCCTCCCCCACGTTAGAGAACGATCAGGCCCTGAATACCAATTGTGGCAGGTGAAGCTCTGCCTTAGGGAATAAATCCCATGTGATTCGTAACAATAGTCACATATTTACCGCCTTCTCCTATGCACTCAATCCACGACGCACAGTGAGCATTTATTGAGCACCTGCGGCATGCACGGGGCCTTCCTGACTCTGCCACCTCCACCTCCATCAACTCATTACAACCTCGTAAGACATGATAAGATGAGTGATTCTCTCCATGGGACCGATGAGGAAATTAGGGTTTAAGAGGGCGTCACAGTTGGGTTTCCTGAGGCGGGGGGGTAGCTTGTGGGATCAGTACTTGTAGGGAATGAGGGAAGCAAGGCTAGGCAGAAGTAGAAACTGGGCCATGACGCAATCACAGCAAAGGCCTCAGATGGTTCTGCTGGGAGCCCTGGAGCTGGTGTGGGCCTTCGGAGATGCTCCCAATTGGGGTGAGAAGTCCAGGCCCATATACCGCCCGCTCCCACAACATCAGCCAATAAGTGTGGGCTACCCCAGGGGGGTGGCGTCCATATGTGAGGTGTCTCTTTCAGCCCAGGCAACACCCGGAGACGGCCCAGCAGAGAGCAGAGCGCCAACACTCTTAGTAGCCACTTGCTGAGTGCTCGGCCCTGGAGGGGGCACAGGCACTGGGGCATCCACTGTGAGGGCCCGAGCACTTGCCCAGGCTGGAGCCAAGTTGCCGCCCCTCCCTCACTGTGGTATTGGGAGCTCATGGGGGACCAAGGTCTCCTAGCCCAGGGCCTTCCATCCCCAGCAGGGTATCAGTTAGCTTTTCTTGACCCTGTAAGTCACAAATCGGCAACACCAAGATGTGCTTTGTGGTGTAGACACTATAGCCCTAAATACTTTTGATTGGTTGCCGCCATCCTTAAATAAGGAGATTTCACATTCAGTCCTGAGTTTCTACTTTTCACGGAAACATTGGGAGATCTTTCAAAGCCGGGCCACGGTCCTGCTGTGCAGCTGGGGGCTGCAATGGGTCCCTTTACCAAGTGGGCATCTCACCATTCCACTGTCGCACACCTGACCCACGACCCCGGTTTCCTCACTTGTGTCATGAGTCTTACTGTCTACACAGACTGCTGTCAGAGCTGACTTCTGGGCAAGTGCTGGCTGTCGCTCCCGTTAACCTGTCTTCCCCGGCAGATGGAGCATTGGGTTGTGTCTGTTCTACGACCTCAGGACCTTAGGGCCCTTCCCTCTGCCCGTTTCCCATTGTGGTTTTTAAAGCAAATCTCAAAAATCACAGAGAAAGCTTCTGGATGAAAACCTGCAGGATGGAATTGGCCCTTTGTCCTGGGACACCCCTGCCCTTCTGGCTGGCCCTGAGCCTGCAGGCACCAAAGCCGGGCCCTGCTCCATCACACGGCTCCCTCTTCGAGGGGGCTTTGGTTTCCGTGGGCGACTCCATTGTTCCGAGCCGGCCCCATTTTTAGGACCACGGGACGAGGACGCTGACAGGCTTCTGAGCGCGTTTGCGATCGTGTGAGGTAACAGCTTCATTACTCGGTGATGAGTGACCCATATTCCTAACATGATTTCCCTGCTGTAACTCAAATTGAGTTCATGTTATTCTAATGATATCAGTTGACCTTGAGAATTAGACCAAGAAGCCTGGGGTTATTCTTCCAACTTCCACTGCAGATTCCTGTGATGTGTTTGGAAACACAATCTGCTTCTCATTGCCCTGAAGTGGGCAGGGGAAAAATAGAAAACAAAGATCCCGAACGGCGCTGATTTTTAGAAAATGCTTCTGGGCAATTTCAGAGCACGGGAGGCTCCTTCTCTCTCGGTCCCGCTCCTGTCGCAGCACCCAGCTGGCGTCTTGTCCGCACCCATGTACTGCGGGCTACAGACTCGCCTGGGCCTCCTCTGCCCCTGCCTCTTCCCCAGGGCCTGGGTCTCCCCGGCCAGGAAGAGCCCTCAGCCAGGTCTGATGGGGCGTCCTGCCCCAGCCTCTCCCTGCCCACCCACCCTGCCAGGTCATTCTCCCCAAACCACAGCGGGTGTGCTGCCACCTCTCCAGCTCCCTCACTAGCTCCCCGTTGCCAGCTGGTAGAGCCCAAGCTCCTTAGCCTGGCATTCAAGGCCCTTAATTCTAGCCCGTCTACCTCCCAGTCCACCCAGCCAATACTACCCTGAGGCACGTGGCACAGAATGTCTACATACCTGCATGTGCACTGGGCTCTTACACCTCCATACCCTTGTTCAGCTGTCCTTCCCTCCTGAAACACCCTTGACCACCTCTCTCATCGTATGTGTACGAGCCCAAATCTCACTCTTCTTTGCATTTACTTGTTTATTCAATCTTTCTGGAGCTCTGACTGTGTTCTGGTTAGTGGGGTTTAATCTGGGGAGAAAAGAGAGAGAGAGTGACCAAGACTACAGAAAAAGCATGGCCATGAAAGCCCCAATGTGATCAGCTTTGGAGGAAATAAATAGTGTGAGATCCTGGGCACCCTGGGGAGGGGGTCTCCTTTGCTGAGGGGGCTCAGGGAAGGCCTGAGAAGGAAGCAGCCCTGCAGAAAAGTGAGGGAAATGGAACCCAGGCCCAGAGCCCCAGAGAGAGAAAGGGTGAGGCTGTTGTAGGAACCGACATGATCGGTTTCCCTGTCATCCTGAGGTGGGGACAGCTCTGCACAGAGGGTACCTGTGTCCCTGCAGGTGGGCTGGAGGGTAGTATAGGGGTAAGAGCCCAAACTCCAGGGTTGAACGACTGGGTTCAAATCCACACTGGGAGGCTGTGTGACCTTGGCAAGTTGTCTGATCTCTCTGTGCCACAATTTCCTCATCTGTAAAATGAGGATTCATTATAAGGAGTCAATGAATTCAGATTTGTAAACCGCTTAGAATTTTGCGTGTGTGTATTCATTCACATGAATAGTCAAAGAACTGTTACCTATTTTATTTAGGTTTTCATTTTTTTCGAATTGTAACATAGCAAAAAACAATTGGAAACCAGACAGTACTTGTTCTTAGAATAGAACAGAACAAAATAAAGAGCATGGACGGACCCTCAGAAAATCTGAGCTGACCCATCCTTCCGGAGCCCAGGCTCACTCTCTGGGTGGTGAGGGTCCTGCCTAGAATTTCCCAAACTTCTCCTCCACGTGTCCCTCACAGAGGGAGGAAAACCACTGAGAAGACCCCTAAAATATGCTCGAGGAATGGCCAAGCCCCCATCTGGGCGGAGAGGAGAGCAGTTTCTCCAGGGCTGGTGGGGAGAGTGCGATAAGCCAGGATACAGTGTGGCTGGAATCTTCGCCCTTGTGGAGCGGGAATGTGAAATTAAACGCTCAGACCTGGAAACCCCGTGTCTCCCGAGGATTCCACTCTGTTGGAAGACGGCTCCTCTCCCAGCACAAAGAGCAGGAAGCGGCCCGGGGGGCTGGAAGAAAAGGTTGTCTTGGGATGAAGGAAGAGACATGGTTGTTAGGGGAAGAGATGAGAAGAGATGCGTGGAGGGAGAGAGGAACAGAGTCCAAGAGAGATAAACAGGGAGAGACAGAGACACACACAGAGACACAGACAAAGAGATGGGGACAGAGACTGGGAGGCAGGGGGCCAGAGAGACAGAGACAGAGACAGACAGAAAGAAACTGAGAAAAAAAAAGACCTTGAGACAGAGAAAGGGAGAGATAGAGGAGAAATACTAGAGATGAATACAGACCAAGGAGGGAAGGTCAAGGGTGAAAAGTTCTGATGGGTCTCTTTGCCTCCTATCATTTGTCTGAAATAAAGTACATCCCCCCTTCCAAGCCTGTGTTTGGCGTAAGTTCCCTCTTTCACTGCCGCATCCAGAACCCTCCCCCGCCACACGCTTGCACATACGTGTGCACCAACACACTCATCACACCCAGAGTCCCACTCCTGCCCCCCCAAACCCAGGATCACGTGCCCCTGGGTTTCCTGTCCTCCTTTGCACCGTCTGTATTTGAAATTCTCTTGCTCCAGTCTGGAGAGCAAGTGCCGTCCTCTCCAAGAGGCTTTGCATGTCTTATTTTGATTTTAACAAACAGCAAGAACTTGGGTCCTGGAATCTTTCCATTTGCCTTCGCCGCCCTCTTCGCTGAGGTTTGCACGCAACCTCGGCTGAGACCGTCCTCAGCAGGGCCCGCTGGGCCGGCTCAGCTGCTACCACCGCCTACATCTTCCTCCCATTTCCAGCTCCTGGAATTATTGCGGCGGATTTAGCCTGAGGCTGGTTCCATGGGGAGCTCAGAACCTGGGGTGTCACAGTGAGGCTCAGCCGGATAAGAGGCAGTCGGGGGTCCCCTATAAGCTAAAACCGTGGAATCAGCCCTTCCCTCCAGCATTCTTGAGGTAGGCTTGCCTAGGCCCCTCTGCCACCCCTCACTCCCCCTACCCCATTCTTTACGTTGGCTGTTAAATTGGGATGCAGCGGGTAGGGCCGGAGGGCACTTTGTTTGCTCTGGACTGGCCTCTGCCAGGCTCGGAAATGTCAGATCTGGGGGGAATCAGATCACAATAGCGATCACCAATACTGATGTGTTCTTACTGTAAGCTGAAGGCTCCACGTGCACCATCTTGTTTAATCCTCACCATAACCCATGGGATGGGTACCATTCCTATCCCCATTTTACAGATGCAGAAACTGAGGTTCAGAAAGGTAGAGCCATTTGCCCAAAGTGACCTCGCTCTGATTCTGAAATGTGTGCTCCTAGATAGTCTGCGTTACAATGACTTCTGCTTCTGTTGGGGTTTCTTTGCTCAGTGAACACCAGCAGGAATGTTTGGGAACCCGTCGTTAAAGGACAGCACAGCCTCCATGTGCCCCTGGTTCCAAGTGCTGGGCTATTTGTTAAAAGTGTGCTTTTTCAAAGTGTGTTCATGCCGTTACCTTACTCTGTCTCCATGAAATACGTGCTAGGAGTTCATGTTCTCTGTCCACTTGAAAGAGGGGGAGACTGAGGCTCAGAAAAGGCCACCCTCTGAGTGGAAGGAAAAGCCTGGGCCTGAACAACAGCTCCTGTGTCCAGGCCTGTGAGAGGTGGTCTTCTCTGTGTTGAGGCAGTTATCTTCCCTCTCCAAACCCTTCTTCTTTCTTTTAAGAAACATGTTTCTAAGACTCCGGACTGGACCATGCTGGGGGCGGGCCTCCATGGTGGTGGTGGTGACGCTGGCTTCTGCGTTTGGGCTGCACTTGAACTCATTTCCTCTTCCTGGTTTGAAGGCAGCGACTTGGCACGTGTTTTCCTGGAATCTGACCCTCACCGCCGCCCCAACACTCCTCCAGCCTCTCCTTGTTCCTTCCCACTTGCCTGTCATGCCTCATGTTAAAATGTCTCCTTTCCCAAGCGATGATCTATACTAGACCCCCGAGATGAACTCCCTTATTGCCCTCATCTTTCCCTTTGAACTCTTCCGAGTGTTAAGTGATACACGTGTGTGATCATTTGTTCAGTATCTGACTCTCCTGCCTCAGTAGAGCCCCGCGGGGTCAGGGGCTATGGTGTGTTCTCACTGGATCCCCTGCACTGGGCCTCGCCTGTGTGGATTTACCAGTCGAATGAACTGCAGTCCTTCGGGGCAGATCTGTGTCAGCGACGGGTGAAGGTGGGTGGCACAGAGGTTGCGGGGAGGCAGCGCCATTGGAAGGAGGAGGAGGCTCTGGGAAGAGTGAGGAGGAAGCGTTGGGAAGGTGGAAAGCAGAGCCGTGGAGCGTGTGTCCGTGTCTGGGCTCAGTGGACACGCCCGGCCGGTCAGAGCGAGAGGCCAGAGTCTGGCAAGGCTGGGCTGGATGTTTTCTGCTGTCCACGCATCAGCCAGGTTTTTTTTTTTTTTTTGCGGTACGCGGGCCTCTCACTGTTGTGGCCTCTCCCACTGCGGAGCACAGCCTCCGGACGCGCAGGCTCAGCGGCCATGGCTCACGGGCCCAGCCGCTCCGTGGCATGTGGGATCCTCCCGGACCGGGGCATGAACCCGTGTCCCCTGCATCGGCAGGCGGACTCTCAACCACTGCGCCACCAGGGAAGCCCCAGCCAGGTTTTTATTTGCTTAGTTTCCCACTGAATGGTGAGCTCCTTGGGGAAAGAACCTGGTTTTATTTGACATGGAATCCTGAATGCAAGGCACAGAGTAAGTTGCTGAAGGAGAAATAACAGCAAAAACAGTGGATTCCAGTCCAACAGTTGGTTAGTACATGGTTACCAACAGAGATCAACTGTTCAACCAGGTCCCGACCCAGCTGTGAGGAAGGGCACAATCTGAGAGCCGGTGGCTGGCTCTGGGCAGCCCAGCACCTGGTTTGATGGAACCGATCGGATACTTTGGCGTCCAGTCTGGGCTGTCTCCATGATGCCAAAACAATCAATCACTTCGGGTGAGAAAGGGAACAAAGTGGCCAAGTCCATTTACAGGACTGTGTAGACTGAGCATCTGGTCACTGTTTTCCTCTTTTGCCTTTTAATTGTATTGGGTGTCACATACACAGCTCAGGTGAGGTGAAGGCAATGTGCCACTGCCTTTTCTCTAGTGGAAATGAAGAGCGGAAGTTCTCCCGGGACACCCCTGATCGGGCCACATGGTACCACTGGGGGCGCCTGACACCTTTCTGGTAATCCTCCCTGAAGCATCTGTAACAGCCCATCTTACGGATCAGGAGCCAAGGGTCAGAGAGGTTAGTCACATGATGGTGTGGTCCAGCTAAGACTTGGAGCTGGTTCTTCTAAGTCCTAGCCCCTTCCATCACAACCCATATCTTGGGGTGCCAAATTATTAGAATAATCTGGTTAGATATCAGGCTAAAATGATGGTGTAAATTACATCTACATGACCAATCAATCTATCCCCTACTCAAGTCCTAAGGTGTTTTCTCATACATGTGCACAGTGAAGTGGTTGAGAGTGAGCCCACTGGACCTAGACCACCTGGGTTGGAATCCCAGTTCAACCGCTTAGAAGCTGTGTAGCCTGGGGAAGTTTACCCAACTTCCCTGTGCTTTCCTTTCCTAACATGTAAAAGGGGACTAATCATAGCTCATCCAATGGAATGCTGTCAAGATTAAATGAGACAAGCCACGTAGTGTTGCCCACAGGAAACACTCAATACATGTGGCTCTTACTTGGGACCCAGTACCACACACACATTGGGGATGCAGCACCGGGGCACCTGCCCACAAAGAACCTGCCATCAGTCCAGAGGAGGACTCGCACACGTGACTAGCCTTCTCCAGGCATTTGTGTGTGTGGTCATGTAAGTCAGGATACTCGGAGGTGTTTTGTTATAGTGATTATGATGAGATTTGGGCTGCTGTGTGTAGCTCACCAACCCGCAGGAACCACGACCTGAAAGTATGGAAAGAGTAGTAACTAGGGATGGAAACCTGAATTCACAGATGGGTTGAAAACCAGACATTGTAGAAAACGGTTAACTTTTTATAAACTCATTCAGACATACATTTAATAAGTTCCATGTGTTAGTTGCCATGTGGCAGACACGTTGGAAATGCCAGGATGGCAGGGGAAGCTCATGATCAGAAAGGAGAGAAGGACATTAGGCATTTAAGTAGCCTTCAGTGGGGTGAGGGCAGTGTTGGAGATTTGCATGGGGAACTTGGAGGATGGGTGTCCAATCCACCAGTGTGTGTGTGTGTGTGTGTGTGTGTGTGTGTGTGTGTTGGTGGTGGTAGTGATGACAAGGGAGGGCTTCCTGGAGGAGATGATATCTGGGTTGAGTGTTAAAAAGCAAGTAGGACTTACTCAGGGCACAGGTGGGAGGATGCCGGTTCCAAACAGTCCCGATAGAGGGGCAGCAGGAATGGAGGCAATGGGACAAGGTCCCAGCATGTGCAGTCGTGAGGGTGGGGTGAGTGAGGGGGACCTTACGGGTCTTGGTGAGGAGTTCAGATTATGTCGTGGGCAATGGGAACCTTGGCAGATATAAGCAGATCAACCTGGCCAGATGTGTACTTTTGATAGTTTGTTCTCACACCATTGCCAAAAGGAGTTCTGGGCTGGGCTGGGTGGCAGAAGGTGGGATTTGGGGGAATGGTAGAGATTATCAGAGGTCATGGCCAACATCCAGGGAACAGTGGTTGGTGGCTAGCACCAAGGAAGTGACAGTAGAACAAATAGGAGGGGAGGAGGGGATGGATTGGGGACGTCAAATGTGCTATGATGTTCAATTGCTGGGATGTACCAAAGAAGAGTGGGGAGTCAAGGACAGCTTGGGGATTAAATGGACAAAGGAGCTACCAGTGGAGATCTCAAGTGGGGAGAAGGGGTAGGTTTAGGGGTACCTGTGAAACATCCAGGGGGATATACTCAGTTTAGAAGACTAAACTTCTGAGAATGAAGCTTGGGGGATAGATCTGGGCTGAAGATATGGACCCAGGAGTCTTTGGAGCGATAGTGAAATCAGGGAGCATGGGGAGTAAGACAAACAGTAGGCTGAACACAGAACCATGGGGACACCAATACTTTTTAGGACGGACAGAGGAAGAGGGCAGAAGAGAATAAAAGAAGGAGCAGTGAGAGTGGTAGGTGGGAAACAAAAAGAGAGAAGCCGTGGGAGTTCCGTATTAGTCAGGTTGTGCTATGTTATGCTGTAGCTGGAACAAACAAGCCCCGATCTCAGTGGCTTTTGCCAAAACAGATTTACAGCATAAGCTACTTGATCGTCTCAAGTCAGCTACTGCCCTCTGCCAGGACCCAGGTTGATGGTATAGCCCGTCCTTGCAACATCACCAGTCTCAAGGCAGAGATAAAAGGGGACGTTGTAACCGTGAGCTGCCTCTTGAAACTTTCACTCCAAAGTGAAAGATCTCAGTCCTGTTCAGGTTTCATTGACCAAAGTCAGTCCCAGACCAAGCCTGAGGTCAACACTGCCAGGAAGAATAATCCTCCCCAGAATGAAGGCACAGGTACCCTGAACAACGATACACGTGACCACAGATAGTTTCGAGAAGAAAGGAAAGGTCCATTGCGTAAAACACAGCCGAGAGAGCCAGGATGATGAAAACTCAAGGGCACTGTCCAGATTGGGCAATCGGTGGCTCTCCACTACAGGAGAGCAGCCAGGGCAGAGACAGCAAGTGTCAGCTGGTCTTTTGAGAAGTTCCCAGTGTGAAGAAGGGTAGTGGCTGGGAAGAAATGCTGAACAAAGGAGATGGGTTTCATCTGTTCTGCTTCTGTGTTTTCTCTCAAACCAGACACATACATGTGGCAGACGGCGAAAGTGGCCACAAATTCTTCCCCTGTTTCATATTTATAAAAATCATCTGAAGTTTCGTATCCATGCCAATCTTGTAGCTCCTCCCACAAGAAGGAGAGTTTTTCTCTACCTCCTGAATCAGGCTGGCTTGTAACTTGCTGTCATCAGTGGGACAAGAGCAAACCTGACACAAGAGCTTGAAAAGCACTTTTCCTCTCCCTGCTCTTGGAACCCAGAGACACCTGTGCATGAGCCTGGGCTAGCCTGCTGGGTGATGAAAGACCTGTAGTCCGGCTGTCCATTTCCCTACTCCACGTTGCCCCAGCCAGGGGCCAATTAACCTCCAGGAGCCCCCACCCTGCCGACCGGCAGCTGACCACAGACACACAATGGAGCCCAGCTGAAATCAGAAGACCTGCCCAGCTGAGTCCAGCCCAGAGTGCCAGTTTAAGGAATCATGAGCTAAATGAACGGTTATTTTAAGCCACTAAGTTTTGGGGTGGTTTGTTATGCAAAAAATGCTAAATGATAACACTCTATGTAACTGAGATTTCTCGTGATGGGCAGTATATCTGTAGGTTTGTATTAGAGTTCATGAGACTTTCCTCTTGGGATGTCTATGATGGTAACTGCTTTAGGGTAGGAAGCACATGTTATTTGCTTTTGTTTTTTTTAGCCCCTAAACTGGAGCTTGGCATGTAGTAGGTGCTTAAAAAGTGTTTACGGAAAGAATGAGTGAGTGGATTCCATTTACAAACATACCAACAGGCTATGGGCTTTGGGTGATAAGGATGTGTCAGTGTAGGTTCAACAACAGTAACAAATGTACTGGTTTGGTGTGGAACATGGACAGCTGGGGAGGGTGTGCATGTGTGGGGCAGGGGGCATATGGGAACTCTATACTCTGCTTAGTTTTGCTGGGGACCTGAAATTGCTCTAAAAATAAAGTTTATTAATTAAACACACACACACATATACACACACATCACCAGAGCTTCCAGCTGGGTGTTGGGAGCTGGATGGAGTAAGCAATTGACTAAGTCTCCACTTTATTTATGGGTAAAGACAGAACAAGACAGACCCAGGTCTTCTGTCCCAGCGCAGAGCCCGGTCGACCTCGACCTCCATCTCTATAGTTAACTTCTGTCCGGTCCTCTCTGCAAGGATACGAAGGTGGCACGTACTCATGTTGAAGAGATGATGAATATGAATATTTTATCTTCTCTCCATCTCGTCAAAACCCACAACATTGCTTTCCATGAATCATTTTCACTCTAGCACTGTGTTTGGGGGTGCACATGCCTTTATGTATTTAGTCTTTGCTTTGGTCTCGGGGCTGCCTTTATGAACGGTCTTGCGCTCAGAGACACTTCAGAGCAGTGACATGCTGATGGTAAGCGGGCGGCTGCCTAACTTGGGCGACTTCTCATCAACTTTATTGCTTTTAACATTAAAATAATCATTTCAGCTGGGGCGGTGGGGGCTGAAAGTTAGCCGCTTAATTGCACCCACACTTTAGCTGTCTTCTCAAAGGTTGATTCTGGGGCTTTCTTAGCATAATATATGTCAGGGTCTGTAAAGGCGGAAAGCGGCGGCCCTCTTAACCAGAGCAGCAAAGACAACTGATGCGTTTCTCCTGTTAAATTTACTGGTCTTTGGGGAGTTGCTTGCTCATTAAATACACCAAATACAAAATCTCTTAATACAGTATTATCTAGGTAATATAGAAGACTTCCCCAGTGTGAGCCCAGAGAGACGGAATTGTCAAAGCTTTTCAGAGACCACCTCGCAAAGCTCGCATTCCTCCTCTAAAGCATCCACTGTGCGCCTCTGAGATTCAGGGTGTCCTACTCTGCGTACTCTTGTCCACTCCATCAACCTCATTGCCTTGTCCCATCCCCATCATGGTCCAGGCCAAAGTGTGGCAAGAGCTATGGCAGCTCCCAGAATCGTAGAAAAGGTAACGTCAGATCTCCTCAATGACTTTAAAACTGAGGAGTAGGAAATGATTCAGAAACGGCCACCCTTTAGCCAGGTGTCAGCTCAGGCTTCAGGCAGCGACGAGAGGATTAATTGGTGCTGGGAATGGGCTGGCTAGTCCCACCCCAGATGCTCTGGGACCCCAACCCTAGGGAGAATGTGGGGCATGCTATCCTGAGTTAGACCCTGGCCGCAGCCACCTGAATTCTCCTTCCAGTGGGACGTGGTGGAGGTGCGACCAGGACCGCTCCCCCGGGTGGACCACTGGGTCTGGAGGGTCCTGACTTGATGTGAGATCTTTACCAAGTCAATTCCCAAGTTCTGACTGTCAGTTTCTCTCTGAGTAAAATCAGGTTAAAAATGCCTTTCCCTCTTCACAAGTTTGGTTCAAAAAAAAAAGATTCCATCACTTTCCTAAAAGGATATGGGTCAGCTAACAGCACAGGAAGTCTCAGATAATTTTAACAGAACAGAGATAGAAGGGAAAGCCCAGAGTGAAAGGGAGGAAGGGGAGCCTGCACATGCTTAGTCAGGGGAGGGCAGGGGCGCTAAAGGCTCTGTGAGCACAGGACCGGCCAGTGCCGGCGGAGGGGATGTTACCAGGTCTTCTTGGTACACGGCACACACATTTGCCTGCCTGACACTAACATCCCTGCCCGCCTCCCCCTTCCTTTCAGACTCCGGTTTTGCATCAGGCACTGTACTCACCGACTGGGGATGGGGACCTTAACCTCTATTGTGCCAGGGACCCCGTGGCAGTCTCGGAATAACGCGTTTACATGCATAAAATAGAAGATACAGCCTTGCAAGGGCAGCCAATTATGTTAAAATCCAGTTATTAAAATATCTTAAAAATTGTTATTTAGTGCCGTGCTTTGTTGGCATATTATGTAATACTCACGGCAGGTCTAATGATGACTGTCTTTTGAAGCGGTGATAAGCAGAAATGCTATTTTGATGTATCTGCAATAACTGAGACATGATTAGAAAAATGCCTTGCTTCCTTTTGGTGACAAAGTCACAGGGACTGATCACACTATCGTAATTTGTTGCCTACATTTGTAATTTAAGGGATCGTAGACTTTAGAGGTTAGTAAAAATAAAAATGTCATTTTTTTTCTATCCACGCTCGCAAACTCCAAGGAATCGAGCCTCAGCCCCCTCATATTGAAGTGTGGATCATAGTACCAACCTCAAGGGCTGTTAGGAGATTTGAGAACAAACTAATTCCAGGTAGGAGCCCTGATCTGGAGGAACCCAGAGGAGTCTAGTTCCTCGCCTCCCCTCTGAATCTTGTTTCTACAAGTTGACCATCACCCCTGGGGCCTTCTGAGTCCCCGCACTCACGGCTCAACCACGGTGGGCACTGCCGTCGACACCCTTCTAAACTGCTCACCTCTCCAGGTGTGCCAGGACCTATCAGAACGTTCAGCCGTTCTCGGGATACAGGCTTCCCGCCTTTGGTAAATCCATCTGGAGGGAGGAGCAGCTTCCTGGAATTTAAGGATGGACAGGAATGAACCCAGATGCACATCTTCTCCTGTGACCAGATTAGGCTTTCCAGAAAGTGGAAGGGGTGCCCTTCTCATTTCAAAATCTTTCTGTGATTCCCGTCTCACTCAGCAATACACAGCTGCCTCTCTCCTCACTTATACTTTCCCTGCCGGCTTTCACAGTCATTTCAGCCACAGGGCCTTTGCACCTGCCATCCCTCTGCCTGGCACACCACCCATGCGTGTGTCTCACGCCTTGTTCCTTCTTTAGTTTTCTTCCTGGTCCATATTGCTATTTGAAATCACTGTGTTGACTGTTCCCTAGTGTGTGATCCACCTCCCCAGCAGTGACGTGTGCCCCACGAGGGCCGGGACCCTGTCTCTTGCCTGCTGCCCTCTCAGTGCCTGCCACTGAGCCTCGAGTGTAGTTGGTGCCTGAAAATATTTGTTGACTGTGAGAAGGCATTTTGGAGGAGCATTGAATAAGAACTGGGTATTAGACAATAGTAAGAAACTATTGTTAATTTGATTGAGTGTGATAGTGGTATTGAGGTTAGGGTGAAAAAAGAAAGAGGCTGAAATATTGATGGGTAAAGTGGCATCCTGGGATTTGCTTTAAAATATTCCAGTTTAAGGAAAAAGTGGGAGTTGATGAAGCAAAATGGCCAAATGTTGATAACTGTTAAAATGAGAAAATGAGTACATTTGGGTTAATTACATCCTTCTTTCTTTTGGGTGGGTTTGAACATCTCCATAATGAAGAGCTAAACATTATTTGTTGACCTCATGGGTGAGTGAACAAATAGTGTATAAAATGTACTTAGTCCAGAGCCTAGCACATAACACATACTTACTAATATTAGCTTGTAAAATTATCCATAAAAATGATGAGGGAACAGATAAGAAAGTGCACTGGAGACTGGAACACAGTGAACTCGGAGCGGGGATTACAGATACTGTTGTTGCTGGTGTTTTTGAAGAGCAGCCCTCCGACGGCCGCGGCCTGGGCGGGCGGTGCTAAGCGCATCTTGCGCCTGCAGCCATTTCACCCTCCACGGCCCCCGAGGGAATGTGTTGCTGCTGGGCTGAGCCTCGGGGCCAGGCTGAGCAGACTTTGAGGGTCCCTGCCCACCCAGGGAGTCAGGTACCCTGGGGAGAATGGCATGCCGTGCTTGTGGTCAGACGGGCAGAGGGACCCCCAGTGGCTCTCAGTGGGGGCAGGGAGGCCAGCAAGACAGGACTGGATCTATCGCCTGGCGTTTCCTGCAGGTCGGAGCGGCAGGGCAGGATTTGTGCTCCAGGAGGTGGGCAGAGGGCAGGGGGCTGGCTGCACAGCCCACCTGGCTCAGGGCCCCTTCCTCTTTGTGGATGTCCTGCCCGGCAGCAGAGCACCGATGGTTATGAGCCCAGGTTTTGAGACCAACAGCGCTGGGTGGGGATGTCAGCTCTGCCACCTCTTAGCTCTGCAAACTTGGGCAAGCCACTTGCCTTCTCTGAGCCTGTTTCCTAGTCTAGAAAATGGGGCTGATGGTCCCCACTTGATCGGGCATTGTGCTTAAGTGAGGTAATGTGTGTGCCATGCCGGGTGTAGTACCTGGCCCATCCTAGGAGTCAACAGACAGCAGCTATTCATTATTGCTGGCTTGGGGTGGGGGGGTGGACCTTCACAGCTATTCCTCAAATGATCAAATTTGGCCTGTAGTCCACTGTCTCCCTAGAGTGGCAGAGGGTTGGTTTTTACTGATAAAACTGAGGAGCAGTTACCAGGAGAAGGTTGAAGGATGCCGGGGTACAGCTCCCCAGCTGGCTCATCCTCCAGCCCCTTCTGGCCAACTCTCCCTTGTCGTAATGGACAGCTTTGGCCCTGTGAGATGCACAGCAGAGACATCCTTCTGCATGAGTACTATTTTTTTAAAAAAATTAATTAATTAATTTTTTTGGCTGCGTTGGGTCTTCGTTGCTGCGCGCAGGCTTTCTCTAGTTGTGGCGAACGGGGGCTACTCTTCGTTGTGGTGCGTGGGCTTCTCATTGCAATGGCTTCTCTTATTGCAGAGCACAGGCTCTAGGCATGCAGGCTTCAGTAGTTGTGGCACGTGGGCTCAGTGGTTGTGGCTCGCAGGCTCTAGAGTGTAGGCTCAGTAGTTGTGGCGCATGGGCTTAGTTGCTCCTCATGTGGGATCTTCTCGGTCCAGGGCTCGAACCCATGTCCCCTGCATTGGCAGGCGGATTCTTAACCACTGCACCACCAGGGAAGTCCCCCGAGTACTACTTTTTTTTAAAAAATTTATTTATTTTTGGCCGCGTTGGGTCTTCATTGCTGCGCACAGGCTTTCTCTAGTTGCAGCAAGCAGGGGGCTACTCTTTGTTGTGGTGTGCGGGCTCCTCATGGAGGTGGCTTCTCTTGTTGCAGAGCACGGGCTCTAGGCATGCGGGCTCTAGAGCGCAGGCTCAGTAGTTGTGGTGCACGGGCTTAGTTGCCCCGCGGCATGTGGGATCTTCCCGGACCAGGGCTCGAATCCGTGTCCCCTGCGTTGGCAGGCGGATTCTTAACCACTGCACCACCAGGGAAGTCCCACGAGTACTACTTTTTGAGTGCTTAATCCACACTGGCATTGGGCTAGGTGCTCCATATGTGTGATCTTATTGAATTCTCCTGACAACTTAGATATTTGTATTATCCCCATTTTAGAAAGGAAGAAACTGAGGCTGCTGGAGGTGAAATACCTTTTCCTGGTAGAACCAAGACTTGACCGTAGATAAATCAACTATATCTCAATATAAAATAAAAATTACATGAAAAGCTTTTTTAAAAAAGAGACTTGACCGTAGAGCCTGAGCGATCAACCACTTGTCCTCTTTCCTCTGGGCTAACTTACAGCGGAGACTCTGTGCCTGGGGTTGGGGGGGTCCACCCTACAGGGCCTTGGATAGGTGAAAGCATGAACGTAGCCTCACCTTGGAACCTTTTCCTTGGAGCGGAAAGAGGACTGATCCAGACAAACAAAAGAACTCCTGCCTCACCCCACGGAAAATAATGTTATCCTAAGGTACAGTGGCCCTGGCTGAAAGCATAAACTGGTTTGTGGGTAAACATCAGATGATGCATCCTTCTGGGTTCAGGTAAGAGCAGGTAGGATGGTGAGGGCCGGGGACGTCCCAGGACAAGCATTAGCCTCGTAGTTCCAAGCTCAGCTTCCGGTTCTGACTATTAGAGCCTCCATTGCCCTGGCCGACACGATCCGTCCAGAGTGTCGTTGTCATCCCAGCCAAGGTCTCAGAGACAATCAAGGGGTGTCTGCTTGAGTTTGACCTGGAAGTGGCACTGGGTCTCCCTCCTGCTGGGCTCAAAGACAGGAGGGGTACATTTAAAGCAGCTACAGCTCCCTCGCCGTCTGACAGGAGAAGCTGCCAGGGAACAAAGCCCACAAAGGCAGGAGAGCTGAGAGATGGGAGAGCTCACCCAGGTCCTGATAACACTGTTAAGCTCCTGGATCAAGCTGTATCTGAAGGCAAACCGGCCTTGGGCTTGTCAGTTAATAAGAGCTGGTGCATTACTCATTTAGCTTAGCCACTTTGGGCTCTGGTTTTTGTCACTTGCAACCAAAGGATTCCTAACTTCTCCAACATATGCCGTAGAAGTTTGAAAACCCATCTGTGGGGGCCATGGGGAGCCACTGCACGTTTTTGAGCTGAAGAGTGGCAAGCCCTGAGCCTCACTTTAGACAATGTCTAGAGGTGCTTCTAGGATGAGGAGAGAGCAAGCTGGCTGCACCCACCCTGGCCGTGCTCTGCGTCCGTCTCTGCCTGTTGCCTCCATCGGCCGAGGAGAGTGATGCTCTGAGCATCTATCCGCCGTGGTGCCGGCTTCACGCACAAGCATCTTCTCTTGAGAAAATGAGCTTCGCATCAAAGTGGCATGGCTGCTTTCCTTAAACAAAACAGCCCTTCCCCTCCCCACTGCCTTGTAGAGGCAAGAAAACTCATTTAACCACCTGCAAGTTTCCATTCATGGTCCTGTGTCATTACGGGAACGCTTTGATGGGGCCAGGGGTGGGAATGGGGGAGATGCCTTCCACCTTTACAATTAACTCGTTAGGGACAATGACACCCAGCCAGGGCCCTGCCTCCTTGGGGTTGTCGGGTGGATGTGATGAAAGCCTGGGCCCACAGTGGTAGTCTGCAGAATTGCCTGGCCCTGGCGTCTCAGGAGGAGGCCATCGAGCGGGGGTCCAGCTCCTCGCTGGCTCTGTGAACACACCCATCGCTGCCTTAGTGCAAACGGCCGGCCCTGCTGTACCACACGTGCCACCAGGCACAAAACGCTGTCCTTTGTGGCTTAACCAGGAGGCTAAAAGCCTAGCATTTGGCATCAGACAGCTTCACCGCTGGGCTGCCGTTAACTCACACCACTTTCCTGAACCTGGTCCTTACCTGTAAACTGGGGTTGAGGATGCCTGTAAAGGGGGTAGCAAGCGGCGTCTGTGGCCTCTGTGTTGGTCACTGCTCTCTTTATTAAAGGGGAGCTGCTTCTACCCAGGAGTCCTGGGAGAGCAACGTGGCAAATATCGCCACCAAAATCTTGATGAAAAAGCTCAGGGTCCTAGGGCCTGGGCTTGGGCTCCTTCCCCTAGCAGAGCTGTCCCCATTGCTGGGGAGGGGGAGTGATCATAGAGCATCCCCCAACCCCTTCCCGGCCCTTTGACTCACAGACTCCGGGACATCCTGGGACTTAAGGCATGGGAGGGCCCTTGGGGTCCTCAAGGTCTGTCCTCATCACTCCCAGCCAGTGCTGACTCCTGGAATCACTCAGCCCTGCCTTGAAATACACAGGTTTGGGTCCCCTAGAAAGTCCAGTCCCTGTGATTCCTGAACATTCAGGGTCCGGGGGGTTGGTTATCATCTTTGCATCGCTCCGGGAGAGTCTTACCATGACTCTCTCCTCTTCACCATCAGCGCCTCCAGGCAGGCACCTGAGAAGGAAAGTTAAGCCCACCCTCTCCATAGACTGGGCTCTCTGCCCTCTTTCTGCCAGCCCTAAGGCTCGGTGTCTGAGCAGACGTGGGTTTTAGAGGAACGTGGGTCCTCCATCCTTGCACGTGTGGACAGCTCTCTTGGCACCTCGTAGAGAGGTGGGGGGATTGGCAGGGAGGGAGCTGAGTGTTCACGCATCTCTGGCCTTAGCAGCACCAGAGCAGCACAGGTCACTCGCTCTCTCCCTTTCCTCGGCCACCACCTGCGGCCACTCTCGCGAGAACCTCCTGCTCTACTCCCCGGTCCCTGCCCATCTCTCTCCACAAGGCTGGCTCCCGCCTGGGTCTCCCCCTCATGCCTGACAACATCGCCCCTCTAGCCCCATTTCTCTGGTCCCTCACCGGGGCCTTTGCACACACTGTTCCCTCCACCTGGAGCACGCTGCCCCTCACTCTCTCTCCGGAGGCCTTTCCTGGCTTCCTCGCCCCCAGTTTGAAGCAGGGGTCTCTCCCACCCACCCTCAGCATGCCCTGAGCTCCTCCTTCCAGTGTGTTATCTCTTGTTATTTCTCCCCTGCATCCTCCCAGCCCCCAAGAGGCCTCAGAAGGGCAGGGGCTCTGCTTTGCTCCTACTTGTATCCCCCGCTTCTAGGGAGGCCCCTGCCTGGCCTGCACTGCCAGGTAACCGGGGAGACCCCTAGTGAAGGCCCAGCATCTGGGTGAACCGTATCAGCTTCACTGTAGCGCACAATGGCGCCTAATAATTAACTCTCCAATTAGGCCCACAATAAAGGCATAATCTGGGACTCGTTGGCGATGAGGCTATTCACAGCCGGCCTTTCATCCTGGGCCCAGGCCCCTGCTCTACAGCTCCCGCCTTGGCTCTGCGTCAGAGCCACCCTCTTGTCACCCGGGCCTCGGCCCTCTCCCCACCCTGTGCCTCGGAGCCCGGAGCCCGGGGCTGTGCATCTCGCAGGGAAGCCCCCGGCCTGGCTGCTTCTCGGCGAGGCGGGGACCAGCTGCTGGGAAAGCACGCCTGGTGAGCAGAAGGCCCCCCTCATTACGGAGGAGCACCAATTGGCTCAGCCCACGAAAGCCTTCAGGTTTGCGAACGTTAAGACTTAATTGGCTCATGGACACCGAAAGAATGGAGGGGCTCCTCCAGGGAGCGGTCCTCTCCTCGCTCCTCTTTCCCCTGCTGGATAATGACAGAACCTGGGAATGATTAGAGAGGGGGGATGAGCTCCCCTCTCGGGGGCCCGTGATGGGTTCCACCTCCATTTAGAGCCCGTGCCCTACCCGGTGCCTTGCTTCCTGCCTGACTTTTCAGAGGTGATTTTTAATTGCGTTTTCCCAGGTAGAGTCAGAGCATCGAGATGGGGATGCAAGTGGGCCAGTCCCAGCCACTTTCCCAGCATCCCTTTTTAGTGGGGCACACTTACCTTGTGGGGCTTGAGTTCTTAGTAAACCTGTGGACGGGGTCAGCATGAAGAGGAAACAGTAGCACAAAGCTTCCCTGGCTTGGCCTTGGCCTCCAGGCTCAGCGAGTGTGTGCCTGCGTCTGTGGACCTCACCTCGGCCCACTCCCTGCCCACTCGCCCCAGCCTCGCCCCCCACGCTGACCTCACTCCCCTCCAAGCTTGCCCAGATCATCCATGTCAGGTCTTCACTCTTGGCAGTTCCCCTCCCTGCAAAACACAACCCCTAGATCTTTGCACAGCTCATCCCTTCTTGTCATTTGGATGTAGCTACCAGTGACTCAGACCACCCACCCCGTACAATGTCAAGTACACCTTCCAGAGGCACGCCCCGCCCCCCCGTTCACCCTCATGCTCTCAACATATCTTATTAACATGTGTATTCATCAAGCATCTATCTCGCCTCACTGAGATGTGATTGAGGACCCGTATGTCTGTTCACTGTTCACTGTCTAGCACCGTGCCTGGTACCTAAATATTTGTGGAAAGACAGAACAGAACTTCTCCTTATCGACCTGCGAATGTTCTCTTGGCCCTGCAGGTCCGGTGGAAAGCCTCGCCTTGCCTCGTCGGGAACAGACCCCTCCGAGGACTTTGCCGTTGACAGTGGTGGCTTCTTGAAGTCACCTCCATTTCCAAGCTGGCCCAGTGGGGCCAGGATAACGAAGCTGCTTTAACATAAATAATTTGCTTCCGAGGTGTAAGAAATGGGGAATATTTTTAGAAGGCCTGCCCTCCTAGGGGAAGTAAATGACTTATGAAAACGGGATTTTTCAAAGTGGCCTTCAAGAGAAAAGGGAGCCGTGTGTGATGGCCAAAATGGAATTCTATGAATTAGTGCGACTCATTATTCTGGCCGTGCGCACACAGACACACACACACACAGGCACACACGCTCGCTCGCTCGCTCACTCACTTTTCCCCTGCCTTCCATTTCATGGTCTTGGCTCGAATCTGAGATAAAACCGCTGCAGCCCCCTCCCCTGGCCCTCAGCGGCGGCCTGTCTGATTGGATGCCTCCCACAGCCCTGAAGACCAGAGCTTCAAGGAGGAAGCTGTCGGGGACACGCTGAGCCCTCGCCTCTTAAAGTGCGCGCCGTAAGTTACCTTGAAATGTTATTTAAAAAAAAAAAAAAAAGTATTTTAGGTTCAACAGACACTTGGGTTCCTGTTAACAACTCATTTAAGGAGAAAGTGGGGGGAAGGCATTCAGATCAAGGCTTCTTTGACAACATGAACCTCCTTACTTTGAATTCTTACAGTGTGGATGGGATGAAAGATTTCGTGGAGGCGCAGACGGGCAAGTGCACGGGTGAGAAAGGACAGATGACAGCTGTAACGGAGACGCGGGCATCTTGGGATGGGTTTTGTCTGTCCAATAATGGAGAGCAGATTTGGGAGGGAGGGGGGAGTGGGAGGCCCAGAAAACCAAGACACAAAAACCACTTTTGTGGCCATTGTGTTTCCACTGGAGTCTTGATCTACGGAAGACGTGCTGTTTGGGGAACTAATAAGGCAACCAGCTCCTCTGATGAGGCACGTTCTGAAAACCAAGGTCTAGAGGAGTCATCCATTGCTAACTCCCTGGGGCGTTTCTCCCCTTGTGTACAAAGTCTGGCCTCCAAGGGGGCATGGATCTGTCTTCTGCCCATTGCCCCTGAAACCCCAGACAACCAGCTCTGGGCTCCTTGTCTAGAAGGTCATGGTGGCTTTCCATTGTCCATAGGCTCAACTTCCAAATCCCAGGCTAGCAGCCAAGGTCCATGGGTTAACTCCACTCTGCCTTTCTTCCCAGTCCGCACACCTACCTAAGACTTCTCCCACCATGCCCACGTCCTTCTTTATCCCACGTCATTCTTCCCTCTCCCACGGAAGACTCCCTTCTCTGAGTAGTCTCTTCCCCGCTTGTCCATCCAAGGTCTATGCGTCCTAGCAGACCTGACTCCCAGGAGGCTTCTGAGGCTAGCCCCACCTCATGAAACTCCTTGGTGAGTTCCCACACACTGATTCTATATGCATTCGACCCATTTCATTGATTGTCAGTCTAGTCTACTCTCCCCAATGGACTGTCAGCTTCCTAGGGGCAAGGATTCCACCTCGTAGGCAGCAGCACATAGCGCAGGACCCACAGAGTGGGCACAAGAAGCTTTGGCCTCTTCTAAACTCTGACCCAAGAAGCTTTGGTTGCTCTTAAACTGTGCGAAGTGGCCAGGCTGTGGGCTGGAGAATGCAGAGGAGATGGGCTCACCACCTCCTCCTGGGGGTCTTCCATGCCTGAGGCTGGCAAGCAGGACTCAGGAGGAGCTGCCACCACATTGCTATCACCCTCTGCTAACCAGTCTCGAGGACCGGTGGTCCCTGGGGCAAAGCCAAAACTTTCAGCTTCTCAACATTGTCTCAACTCTTTCTGTTCTGTAACAGTTCACTCAATCAATAAAGAATTGTTAAGTGGCCCGCTATGGGCCAGGCACTGGGGATTCAGTGGCGGATATGCCAAGATATCGTCCCCATTCTCTTAATACTTACAGGCCATGAATCAAGAGCCACAGAAAGGCTTGATTACAATTGTGATAAATACAGTGAAGGGTAGGTGCAGGCTGCTCTAGGAGTGCTTAGATGGACCCAACAGTTGCTTCTCAAGGACTTTGTTTTACATCTGGTGGGGTCTAAGCTGACTGCGCAGCTGTGGTAGCAGTGGAGAGCCCTGAGTTGTCTTGATGGACCACTTGATGGGATGCTGAGCGTAGGGAGGCTGATGGAAGAAGGTCGGTTCTCACTGAGGGTCTGTGGTGAGACTCTGAGCACATGTGGGGAAGTATCTTCAAGCAGGGATTGTTATGAATGTGGAGGTGTGATCAGAGCAGGAATTAACTGTCCTTCCAACCAAGGCCAGAGAAGTTCTGACATTCTTTGATGCTAAGTACCTTCTTCTCTTTAAAATGAGGGCCTTCTTTTCAACAAGCTCCCAAGTGCCATGTCCTTCAAAGCCTCACTAACATCACCCTAGTGGCAATCGATCACTCCCTCACTGCTTCTATTTGACTTCCTTGATTTTTCTACTAATGAAACTAGTGAGCTGCCTTGTATCATGGCTTCTTCTGCAAATGTTTATCCACTCTATTTCACAGTGAATTCCAGGAGAATTAGAATTACATCTAGTTCTACTTTGGGTAGCAAGGGTCCTAGGTGAGGGCATAAAACAGGTGAAACAAGTATCTGGCATGCATACCACCACCTGCTAATTCAGTGGCCATGGCAGACATTATTAATCGATCCTGACTAATTTCATTTAATCTCATTTCTGCTGTACTTAAGCAGGATTTAAAAGTACCTCCTCAGAAGCATCTTCCCTGGTCACCCTCTGAAGGAGGTCACCCCTTCCCCAATTGTTTTCTATGAATAAACCCATTCTTTTCTTTACCAAGCTTATCACACTTAGCAATTATGTATTTTTGAACTTATTTAAGGCCTGTTTCCCCAACTAACCTGCAAGCTCCATGTAGTGGAATTATGTCTGGTTTTGCTCATCACAGAATCTCACAGCTGAGAAGTCTTTGTCGTCACATAGGAAGAGCTCAGTAAATGTTTGCTGCAAGTTGACTGAATGCTTTAGGCCACGAATGATTTAAAGAGTGAACGAGGCTTCCTCGACAAAATACATGGGATGAGTCTTGACTCTGCAGCTTCTTCACTGGGTGTGTTTGGCAAGCCCTGCCCTTCTCTGTGCCAGTGCCCAGAGTTGTTGAAGTGTTTAAGTTGTTTAAGGCCTTACCCTCCACCTCAGAGGTTTCTGCAGATCTGGGACAAATCCTGTCCCTCCAAGCTTGGTGGCCACGAGAATTTTTCCTGAATCTGAGAGTTGGTTAATACTTTGGAGCTAGTGGGCTGGTGTTCAGTGTGGGCCCAGGAGACATGTGCCGGGAGTGGGCAGAGCTGCAGCCTGTACCCTCCTGCCTGGGTCCCTGGTGGCAGCCCCTGCAGCTCCCGGGACCCTGTGGGGAGGGGCCCTCGGCTCCCAGGTGCTGGGCTCTGCCGGCAGGAAGCATGGACTTGACTCTGGCCCTTGACTACTTAGGATGCAGTAGTGCCATCGCCGCCTGCATCTTAATTTCCTCTCCTCCTCTTCCTCCTCTTTCACTTCCCTTCTGCCATGGAGGGGGGTGGCGAGAAGGCCACTGTGTACCCCCCTTTCGTTGCTTCTACAGCTGGGGCCAAATGGCCCCCTCCCCTCTGGAGATGTGAGGCCCCCCTGAGCCTGTTTCTCTGCAGACTCGCCCTGCTCTGACCAGCGAAGCCTGCCTAATGTGTCCTGGGGGAGGCGGATGCCTTAGGAAAAGCGGCTCCCCTGGCCCTGCTGAAGCTATATCCCGCTGGCCTGCAGCCAGTGGGAATTTGTGTGTGTGTTTGGGGGATGCCGTGGGGGGATCAGGGATGGCCCAGTGGGTTGGTAGGGCCCTGACTGGCTGCCCACAGCCCCACCCACCCAGTTCTCAGTTGGGACGGAGGGAAGTGCCCATTAAGAGTCCAGCCTTTCTTTTGGAATGGCAGGCTTGTGATCTCTCCCCGAGGGGCCAGTTAGCTGGGGAAAGTGAGTACTTCTAGCAGAGAATCCAAGCAGAAAGCCAAGGCAGGCCTGGGAGCAGGTCTCCCACAGGTAGGCAGCCCTTGGGTCGTTTCAAAGGCTTTCTCTTCAGCAGAACTGACTCCACTCACTTCCCACCTCCTGTCTTTGCCTGGACTGCCCTTCCTCCCATCTCTGCCTGGTGAGCCTCTATTTCTGCTCAAGGTCCAACTCAAATGTCATCTTGACTCCTCCAACCAAGGCTACTTGCTGCCTCTTTGGGTTCCTACCCTCCTCTTTGTTCCTTTTTCCATTATGGGGGGTGTCCTCAGCTGAGCGGTTACTCGCTGGCTCTGCCATCTTACCTTCTTCCTCTAGATGGTGAGCTCCAAGGCATCATCCTTGTGTGAACATCTGTTACGTCTGCTTGTCTTACCTCCTTGAGTGGCACCTGTGGCAGCTGGTCCCCACAATGGCTCCCATGACTCTCGACTCCCTACCTTGTGTCGTCCCCTCCCACGATGAATAAAGCAGAGCTGTGTGACTGAGGGACATTAGACAGACCAGACGTGACGGTGTGTGTGACTTCGGAGGCAGAAGCGTCAAGGACGGGAGGCCCCTGGCTTGCTCAGCAGAAGCCGGTGCCACGTCATCAGGACACCCGAGCGGTCCTGTGGAGAGATGCGCGTGGAGAGCAACTGAGGCTTCCTCCCCGCCACCAGCACCGAGCACCACCCACGCGAGTGAGCCACCTTGGCGGCGGGTCCTCAGCCCTGGCCATGCCTTTGGATGACCACAGTTGACAGACAGCTTGACTGTAACCTCAGGAGCCGTCCCAGCCAAGCTGCTTCCTGCTTCCTGACCCACAGCAACAGTGAGACAATCAGTCTTTGTCGTTCTTTGAGAGAAACTCTCCCCCAGCAATAGATAACCGATAAGTACCCCAGATCCCTTGGGGGAACTACATTCTCCCCCTGCGTGTGGACTTGGTGAAACAGTCTGTAAGGATGCTCTGTCTTCCCTGGGCCAAGGGATGGGGCCCTGACCTTGGAGAGGACGATCAGACCCTCTCCCTGAATTTGTATCTCAGGCATAGATACCAGATCTGGAAGTGGTTAGGCTGATTCTAGAACCTATTTGATGCCATACACACACACACATGCATTACACACATACATGTATACCTACCATACAAACATGCATACTCACACATGTACACACACACACGTGTGTGTGTGCCAGAGTCAGTTATTGTTGGCCATCAGATAACCTGGACTGGCACAGCCACCTTGCAGTCATCCTCTTCACAGCCCCGTCCACCCTCACACCACTCACTGAAGGCCCCCCTCCAAGTGCCTAGATCACCCACCATTCAGTAAGTGCTCAACCATTGTGTGTTGGATAAACACCTAGAAATATGAAGGACGTCAGGGCTATCTATGGCGATTTTCATTTGTGTCGTTTGTACTCTTGGAGAAGAAGTTAAAAGCCGAGAATTCTTTGTGCCCGGCTCTCTGCATCTCTCCCCGCCCTCACCCCTCCCCCGACACCTTTCCGGATGAGACCAGCTCCTGGTCACCTGTGGCCAGGCCGGGAACAGCAGGTATCTGCAGCACGCCAGCCAGCCTGCCTTGGCCTGGAAGCCTGGGCTCTTTGAGGTGAGCATGGGGTGAGAAGAAAGCATAGGCGGGGAAAGAGTGCCAGCACAGCCGCGATGCACAGGGACCTTTGTTGGTGGTAGTGCCTTGGAGGTGCTGGGCCCTTCCTGGGAGAGATGGCAGTGCGACCCATCTCAGGAGGCAGGACTGTAGTCATGGGGCCTCCCAGCAGAAACCCCTGAACCAGCTTGGTGCAGAGCCAATGGAGCTGACTGTTAGTTAGGCTTTTGTGGGCTGTGACCCACAGTGATTCAGCAGTGACCAGTGTAGACTGACACCAGATGCCGGGAATCCTGCACACCCCATGTACTGCTCTGGGTAATGTCCTGGGCCCCTGCGGGTGTGAGGGAGGGAACCCCACAGATGACTGAAATGGAATCTCCCACCAGACCAGCATGACAGGGGCACAAAATTCAATCCACAAAAAGGGTTCATAGTAATTTAATTTAGGAAAATGTGCCATTTCTTTTACACCCAAGTTTGTGGAATAAGACTCAAAGGTACTAGAATGTCAGCTCCAGGGTGGCGGGAATTTTTTTTTTTCTTTATTCATTATTGTATTACAGAGCCTAGTACATTGCCTGACACACAGTGGGCACTCAATAAATATTAATGTATAAAGGCACTAGTAGAAAATAATTAATGGGGCGCCCACTAAATGCTAGAAACTTATGGAAACTTCCCTGAGATTCTTTTCACAACACCCTAGAAACTTGGTATTCTCAGCCGCATTTTCTTTTCCTTCCCTCCTTCCCTCCCTCCTCCCTTCCTTCCCTCCTCCCTCCCTTCCTTCCTTCCTAATCCCATTCCAGCTGTCCTAATGCATTTATACATGTTCTTATAAGCAATGCACTGTTTATACAAACATATTTTTAGTTTGTATGAAGGTTATTGTGTCACATCTCATCCCGTTTCCACCTTTTCCACCCACCACGTTTTGCCATCCACCTTCCCACGCATGGACGGCCTCCAGCACTCATCTACCTCTGTCAACACTGAGTGAACATCCTCAAATGTGTCTCCTGTGACAGAACTTTGGAATTATACACCCAGGAGTAGAATTGCCGGTCACTGCAACGTCTGTGTGTAACTTCACCAAGAAAGACCGCAATGACCTACACTACCTACAGCAAGGTTTGAAGCTTCCTTCATTTCCATATCTGGGCCAACTTTGGCATTCTCCAGCTAACTAGTATTTTCCTGTCTCATTAGATATAAAGTAATACCTCATTGTTGTTTTAAATTGCATTTCTTGCCTTCATCTGTGGGGAAGAATGGAAGCTTCAGAGAAGTGATGTGCCCAGGGGCCCTCAGCTGGTGCGTGAGCAGCTGGGCTTCACCCACCCACTCTGGGCTCAAGCTGGTGCCAGGGTCCAACTGCCCCTCGTGGGCTGAGGGTTCTACCAGCTGCCGGGTCAGACTTGTGCAGTGCAGGTCTTCCGCTGTGATCGAGCCCCACCTGGTGGTGTGGAGAGGGAACTGCCGCTGTGGAGGGGACGGGAGAGGACAGGAGGGGAGGGAACCTGAAACGCCTCACTTTTGAGGCTCTCCTTGATTTCTATTTTTCAAATTTTTTAAATTGAGATATAACTGACACACATTATACTAGTTTCAGGTGTACAATGTAATTTTTTCTTGTGATGACAATCTTCAAAATCAACTCTCTTAGCAACCCCCAAATATACAGCACCCCGTCATCAACTGTAGTCACCATGCTATACACAAATCCCCAGGACTTATTTATCTTATGACTGAAAGTTTGAACCCCCGTCACCTTCACCTTGCAGGTGCAGGGGACCTGAACCGTCTCCATTTTGAGGCTCTTATTGTTTTTAGCAAACAAAACCAGAACTCTCTTACAAAAACATCTAGTGTACTGTTTCTTAAAGGGACTTTAATTTAAGTACAATATACCTGCATGAAAGACACAAATCCCAAGTGTACAGCTCAGTGAATTTTCAGCAGTGAACATCTGTGTAACCAGCACTCCAGGTGCCCCCTCCAGCCCCTCCTGCCACTGTCCTGACTCCTAAGGCCAGAGATTCCTTTGCTGGGTTGACCGCTGTATACATGGAACTGTATACAGCTGTTGCCTTGTCTATCTTGCTATTTTTGCACAATACCGTTTGTGTGGTTCACTCATCCATATCTGTTCATTCTCTCTTTTATACAGTATTCTGTTATATGAATACACTGCAAGTTATCCTTTCCACTGCTGATGGAATCTGTGCTGATTCCAGAACTTGGCTATATTGAATAAAGCCGCTATGAACGTTCTCGTACAGAGTTTTGGTGCACATATGTGTACAGTTCTGTTAAGTATGTGTCTAGGAATGAAAATACTGGACCATGGGTAGGGTGTATATTCGACTTTTGTAGGTATTGCCAACTTTCCAAAGTGGTTGTGCTAAGTTACCATCCCAGTGGCAGTGTGAGTGCTGGTTGGTCTGCATTCTCACCGACCCTTGGTACTGTCACCAAGGGTATTAGTGGTACTGCATAGTATCTTTAGTGGGTATTAGTGGTACACTGCATAGTATTTTTAGTGGGTCTTAGTGGTACTGGTGGGTCTTAGGGGTACACTGCATAGTATCTTTAGTGGGTCTTAGTGGTACTGGTGGGTATTAGTGGTACACTGCATAGTATCTTTAGTGGGTCTTAGTGGTACTGGTGGGTCTTAGGGGTACACTGCATAGTATCTTTAGTGGGTCTTAGTGGTACTGGTGGGTATTAGTGGTACTGCATAGTCTTTTTAATTTGCAATCCTGATGACTAATGAAATTTCTTATGTTTACTGGTCACTTGGCTAATTTCTGTGAATTGTCTATGTAAGACTTTTGGCCATTCTTCTGTTGAGTTGCCTACTTTTTTCTTCTTGGTTCATAGGAGTCAAAAAGTATGTCATCTGGATATGAGCACTTTCTCAGAAATATTTTCCCTCACTTGGGTCACTTGCCTTTTCAGTCTCTTAGTGATGTCTTTTAATGAGCAGAAGTCTCTGCTTTTACTATGACATAATTTATTAATATTTTCTCTTATTATTTTGTGGGCTATTGAAAATTTTTTGGCCTATGCCAAGATCATGAGGATTGTCTTCTTTTCTTCTAAAAGCTTTCACAATCTGCACCCCTCTGGAACTGATTTTTGCGTCTGGCGGGAGGCAGAAGATCAATATCTTTTTCCATATGGATATTTAATTGACCAGCCTGATTTATGGAAAAGGTCATCTTTTCCCCACTGCACTGCTGTGTCACCTTTGTCATAAACCAGGGGATGGTACCCGTGTGAATCTGTTCCTGGTATATATGTCTGTTTCTTTCAGAAAATGCAATGTGATGGTACCACGCACGAGGTCATTTCAGAGTTTATAAACTCCTAGAGCACAGTGTGCAGCAGGTGGGGCTGTCTGCCAGTGGACCCTGGCTTGAGCTTGCTGACAAGCGTCTCCCTCTCTTCATTATCTTGCGGCTCACCATGGGCTCACTTGCCCACAAAGTCAGGAAGCTGACTTGGATGCCCCCAGTTCCTGTGAGGTCTCTGGACCCCCAGAGAGCACCCATGTGGCCCCAGCAGCTGGGGTGGGGCAAAGTCTCTTCCCAGCATTCATTTTCCCTCCCCTTTTCCAACTGTGCTGGGCCATAGGGAAGACTGCACCTGGCTCTGCAGGAGCATCTGGGGTCTGAGAGGGGGGGTTCTTACAGCAATTCACCGCTCGAGGGTCTGGGAGCCCCAAGCGGTCCCTTGAGGATGTGGCATTCAGCACAGCAGGGGCTGGGCCTGACCTCCTGCTAAGATGACTTCACTTTGTGTAGAGGGTTGCATGATAAGCAAGTCCAGCAACCAGGGTCTGGGGGCACGGGGACAATCTCTTGGCTCTCTGAGTGTCCCAGCAGAGTGACAGCTCTGCTCCTGGGGCCACCAGCCTGGGACCCAAACTCTGGATCATCCACTGGGAAGAGATGGGCAGTGTGGGCAGCAGGGCGTGGTGGGAGGGCCAGGTCAGGGAGTGGGTCAGGAGCATGGGTTCCAGAGCCAACTCTGGCATGAGCTCAAGGGCCTCCTGGGAAACTCTCTGCCCCTCTCTGGGCCTCCAACTCCTCATTTTTGGTCTCTCTGTGTTATGGGTTGCATTGTGTCCCCAAAAGGATGCGTTGAAGTCCTAACCCCCTGGAACCTGGGAATGGGACCTCATTTGGAAATAGGGTCTTTGCAGATATAATCAGGCTAAGATGAGGTTGTAGCATGGGCCCTAATTTAATCTGATTGGTGTCCTTACAGGAAGAACAGAGACACACAGAGAAGGCAAGCATGTGAAGATGAGGGCAGAGATTGGAGTGATGCTTCCACGTGCCCAGGAACACCTGGGGCACCAGAAGCTGGACGAGGAGGGGGAAAGGGTCCTTCTCTAGAGGCGTCAGAAGGAACATGGCCCTACCAACACCTTGATTTGGGACTTCTGCCCTCGAAAACTGTGAGAATATCAAGGTCTGTTGTTCTCAGCCAGTCAGTATGTGGTACTTTTTTTTTTTGCGGTATGCGGGCCTTTCACCGTCGTGGCCGCTCCTGTTGTGGAGCACAGGCTACGGATGCGCAGGCTCAGCGGCCATGGCTCACGGGCCCAGCCGCTCCACGGCATGTGGGATCTTCCCAGACTGGGGCATGAACGCGTGTCCCCTGCAGTGGCAGGCGGACTCTCAACCACTGCGCCACCAGGGAAGCCCCGAGTATGTGGTACTTTTTACAGCAGCCCTAGGAAACAAATACAGCCTGCATCTGGGCTTGCCCCTCCCATCTGTCCTTCATCACATCACTCTCCTGTGATCACCTGTCAGTAGTGGCTCATCGCGACCACTGGAGCAGCATCACGGATGCTGACCGTGTCTCCCGCACAACCAGCCCCAGCTGAATCCCTGGCTCCTGCCTCCCTCCCCCCGGCACCCCATCAGCTCATTTTAGGCACACCCAACAGTCACTCTGGCCAAAGGATGACTCAAGTTTTATCCTTGACTGCTCTCCCTCATGCCTGACTCCAATTCAGTGACAAATTCTATCAACTCTACCTCTAAAGTGTATTCTCAGTTCTTTGCTTCCACCATGATCATAGTATTTTAAGCCTCCAACTGCTCTTTCTTGAACTACATGACAGCCTCTTGTGGTAGGTTGATTGCAAAAATGGCCATAATCCTTTATTCCCCCTTACGTCCAGGCCCTTGGCAATTGGCTTTGCAGTGCCTTACTTCTATAGGCAGAGTCTACTTCTCCACCCTGGACTCTGAGCTGACCTTGGGACTTGCTTTGGCCATTGAGAACTGCATGCAGTGATGGTGTACCGGTTTTGAACTTAGGTCTCAGGAGACCTTGTGCACTCCCTGGAATGCTGCCACCACCGTGAACACCAGCCCAGGCTAGCAGGTTAGAGGATGACGTGCATGGAGCAGAGACTAGACATCTCGGTCAAGGCTGTTGTAGACCAGCAAACCCTCAGTGAAGTCACTAGCTAACCCACCAACACATGAGCCCAGACTAGATTGGCTAAGCCTGGCCTGGATCAGAATGGTTTGATTGACCAGAGGTCTCATGAGGAATTATGTTCTTTTAACTATGTTTTGGAGTAATTTGTTACACAGCCATAGCTAATTGATACACCTCCTTAACTAGTCACCAGGCTGTCCTTTCCCCTCTCACAATATTTTCTCTTCTCAGAAGCCAGAGTGATTTCTCCTCTATTTGTCACCCTCCAATGGTTTCCTGTTGCAATTGAATGACTCCAAGTTCTGGACCATAGTCTTCAAGGCCTGACTGATTCCCTGCTTCCTCAGTCTGCTTCACCCCCAGTGACCATCCTCTCAGTCCCATGCATGTGCCTTTGCTCTTGCTGACCCCTCTGCTGGAGCAGACCCTCCTATATCTGCACTTGGCTGCCTCCTCCTAAGCCACATATTAACTCAAATATTTCCTCAGGGAGGCCTGCCCTGACCACTCTAGTTAAAGACATCCTCCCCAGCCTCTGCCCAGTCCTTTCCTTTCATTGCATCCTGGTTTTATTTCCTCACCAGTTCCTGAAGGTATTGGTGTCGAGGAGCATAGTAACTCCTTTAACTAGAATATAAGCTCCAGGAAAGCAGCAATCATGTGTTTTTCTGTTTTACTGCTCTACCCCCAGTATTTATAACAGTTCCTGGCATATAGTAAGTGCTCAATAAAGATTTGTTAAATGAATGAATAACAAGCCCAAGGGGGGAAAAAAACCCTTGTGGCATAGCTTACAAATCCTTTGCAAGCATATGATTTCCCGTCACTGTTCTCGTCAATTCTCCACCCCATGCAGATGGAACTACCTGCAGGTTCCCCATCATACTGCCCCGGCCTCTAAGCTTTTGCACACACTGTTCCTTTGGTCTGCTCTTCCTTCCCATACAAAAACGCTGGGGACTATTTATTCTCAAAAGATTTATGTCAGAAGTTTTGTCCTTCAAGAAGCTTTTCTCAAAAATGTTGGGGTTAGCAGATGCAAACTATTATATATAGAGTGGGTAAAAAACAAGGTCCTACTTTATAGCACAGGGAACTATATTCAATATCCTGTGATAAACCATAATGGAGAAGAATATAAAAAAGAAAGTATATACATGTATACATATATATCACTTTGCTGAATCACTTTGCTGTACAGCAGAAATTAACATAACATTGTGAATCAACTATACTTCAATTGAAAAAGAAAAGAAGATTTTCTGTCTCCCCACTCCCAGCACATGGTGCGGTCCTCCCCCAGGTCTCCCAGCGCACGGTGCGGTCCTCCCCCAGGTCTCCCAGCACATGGTGCGGTCCTCCCCCAGGTCTCCCAGCGCATGGTGTGGTCCTCCCCCAGGTCTCCCAGGCGCTTCATATGCTCTCTGCACTTCACTGATTTTACTGTTTACTCCTCTGTCTTCAGGACCGTATGGCCCAAGCCAGCAGGACCAGGCCTTCTTAACTACTGAGTCCCTGGCCCAGCCACAGGGCCTGGTGAGGCTCAGTAAATATGTGATATGATCAGAAGCAGAGGTGAGTTGAAGATCTGCTCTTTCCCCAATCCAAACTTGTGAAGGTCAGAGAGAATGTGGGCCGTGATGGATTTAAGGAACTGGGTGGTGCAGTGGAGATAATTACTGGAGTGTTAGAATCACAAACGTCCTGCTCTGTATCGCCTGACCACTCCACCTGGCGAGGAGAGCTCCAGATTAGAGGTTGGAAAGGTGGCACCCCTCCTGTCTCCTCTGTGACGTCAGCAGGGCTGGGCTTCCCTCTCCCTGAGCACCTCCCTGCCTCTGGGTCTCCTAGTGAGTTGTGGAGAAAAAGCTGATGTAAGACTCCAGCCCTGCAGAAAAGGACCCAGCGGTCTTGATGAACCATAAGGGGACAGCAGCAAGCCTGCCATACAGTATAATTGGTGGGGGGAGAGCAAACGAATGAATGAATGGAATTGATAATCACCTTGGAGTCAATCCTTCTTACCAGGAAGAACTCAGTCTTTGGCACCTTATTAGAAAACTGGGCTAGATCCAGCCTTGATCAATGCATTTTAAGAGGGGTGTGGAAAGGACACTGGAGAAATAATCAAATGGAATTATGTGGCAGAAAACTGAAAAAACAAGTATGAAGTTGGAAAGGCCAAATGGTCATTGTCGTATCACACAGCGGCTCTCAGTGATGTATCTGACGTTTAACTTCTCAGGGCCATTTCATCTGTGCATTTTTTCCTCAGTACACATCCTCCCTGAATATGAATATTTATTAGACAAAGGAGACTGACTTCTCCTCCCTTTCCACTGTGGCTCAAAGGAGAGAACATGGGCTCAAACGGCAGCAAGAGAGAGGCAGATTAGGTAGGCAGAAGGACTTCCTGGAGATGAGAACACTCAGTGCAGGAAAGAGGTTGGCAGTGACTCATGCAGACCACTGAGTCAGTGGGACGAAGTGAATGTCTCTGAAGATGGTTTTAGGTTTTGATTTTGAATGTGACAATACCGACAAAGTGCCCGACACTTGGTGATGCTCAGGAAATACCTTTCTTTCCCCTTTTAGAAGAGCTGGTTCTCCCCAAGAACAGGTATTTGCTGGAGAAAGGGATTATCATCTAATTGTTCACAGCTGGTTTCTTGAGATTCTAGCTGTGGGCTCTGTCCAAACATCGCCGGGGTGCCGTGCTCCGGGCACACGTCTCTGAGCTGCCCACAACCCTAAGGGGCTCTGCCTTCCCTTAGTGGTGACTTAGTGGGTGCATGGGGGGATTGGAAACCTCCACACTTTTACTCTGACTCCCAAGGGCAGTGACTCTCAGTGGAGAGAGCCACTCACCTCAGAGGGGTCACTTTGGAGCCTCGAGATGGGGCATGGAGATTTAAAAAGCATATGGGGTGGGGGGCAGTGGAATCCCTGCCCTTTTCATATATGGAGGCAGAAAGTAAAACCTGGTTAGCGGGGCCCCGCTGGACCAGCGGCTACACCTCATCCCCTGCAGGTGTTCACTAGCCCTGGAGGGCTCAGGGAGCATTTAATTTTTGGACTTACCATGAAGGGCACGGGTTTGGAATCAGCAGCTTTTCAACAGGGTTTGACTCAACATCGATAGGCCCAGTTTTAAGGACCCCTCCTGGGGAAGCCGGGGCTGGGAAATCTGCTCCTTGTTCACCGTAGAAACTAGGGAAACAGCTCACACGTTTATCGAGCTCTTGTGTGTCAAAGTCTGTGCTTCATGCTTCACATGGAAGCTCTCGTTTCCTCTTCTCAGCATCCCTGCTCAGCAGGTTCCATCATTAGCCCCGTTTTACAGATGAGGAAACAAAGGCACAGAGAAGGGTGGTAACTCGCCAAAAGTCACACAGCTAGTAAGTGGGGCAGTTGGGATTTGAACTTACTTGAATGCTTACAGGGACCTCCATTGGCCGTTGCTGCATGAGAGGAAGGCAGCATCTCCAAACCGTCGGGCAGGATTTGCCGGGAGCTCCGTCAGGCAAGAACGGGAGACTACGGTGAGGACACTCTTCCCATCCCAGCCCTGCCGCTTCTCGCCTGTGTGACTCTGAGCCAGTTCCTTGCCCTCTGTGACTTCTCTGAGTAATCCTTGTTTACCTGGGTTGACAGAATCCTCTCCCTCCTGCTCTCCCGATCAGCTTCCCACCCTACACACATGAGGGCCAGCTCCCCGCAGAGCTGTGTCCGCCACAGGAGGTAGTGGGGATGGCTGGGCAAGGCCTGGGGTGTATGTGTCCGCAGCAGCCCCTCAGTACTTTGTCCCTCCTGAAATCCCTCTGGAGGCTCTGGGCTCCCATGTCTCACTTCTTCTAAGACTTCCTTGCTAAGAAGGCTTTTCCAAGGAGTGTTCTTTGTGGGGTGGGGAGGAAACCTATAGTTTCTCCTGCGTTGGTTCTGACTTGGATGACGAGGACAAAACACTACGTCAGTGCAATGATCCAAGCAGTCTAACCTTGTTTCCTGATCGCTACTGTCGAAAGGGGACGCCCCAGGTCTGAAGAGCCAGGTGTGGTGTGCCAGAGGGTGGCGTCTGATGGCCGAGGGTCCAACAGCGGAGGGGGCTTGAGGTGGCCGGGGAGAGGAGCTGTTTAGAGGGCTACACTGATGTTTTGGTTGAACACCTTTTCAGCATCTCTCTCTTCTTCGACCACATCGGGGTGGATGTCCACGTTCATTCCTGCATCCTTGCACAGCTTGAGCAAAGTTCGAATATTGTTCTTGGACAACCTCACGTATCTGTGCGAGACAAGGCCAAAGAGGTCAGCTGAGGGTGGAATCACTGCAGGCGCAAACTTCACTGAAAAGAGCTCAGAGTTAAAGAGCGACAGTGTGGGACCTCTGTAAGGGACTGGCCCTCCAGACATTTCTGGAGCTGACAGAGGTCTCATAAAAGACTGGGACACCCCACAGACTTGGTGGGTGTTTTTATTGGTATAACTCTTTTGGAAATCAATTTGGCAACATATATGCCAAGCACCTCCTGCCCCACCCCCCAAAAAACCAGGTTTATTATTTTTGACTCAGTAATTCCACTCAGGTCCTCAACTTATCCCAAGAAGAGAATTCAATGGAAGGAAAAGCTACATAAACAAAAGTGTTTATTTTGGGGTTATCAACAATAGGAAAATAGGAAATTCCATCAACAGAGGAATGGTCAAGCAAAAAATGGAATATCCATTTCAAGGACTCTTCTGCTAGTGTTAAAATGTCGTTATTGCCAAATGGGGAGAAAACACCAGGATGCAAATTGCTAGGTGTTTTCTCTCATCATTGCCATGTGTGTATAATCTGAGTGAGGCCAAGGACTGGGGGAAATCCAGGACAGTGGAAATAAAGGCTGAGAAAACTGTAGGAATAGAGGTGAGTATTTTTAATAGTATTCAAACAATTACAATTTTCAATTAAAAAATTAAAATTAAAACACTGATTTAAAATATTAGCTAAAGCCCCACCGTTCTGACTTGTACTGAAGAATAGGACTGATGCCATCTATGTGATTTAGACAGTACCTCTGCCATTATATCCCTTATTCCACCATCAACTTTGACCTTGCTCCCAGCTTTAGTATAAGGAGGGAGGCCCCCGATTCAGGCTGCATTCCGGTTGGTTAATTTGCTACAGATGGTGGGGGAGGAGCTGCATATTGATGGAACCTGGCTTCTCTATCCATTGGGAATGGTCTCCCTACTCTTTCCTTTTTTTCTTCTTTCTTTTTTTTTTTTGGCCATACCTGTGGCCCGCAGGATCTTAGTTCCCCAGCCAGGGGTTGAACCCAGGCCCTTGGCAGCGGAAGCCTGAAATCCTAACCAGTAGGCCACCAGGGAACTTCCCTTCTCTTTGAAGATCTGCCCAGAGCTTCCCTGTTCTTACAGGCAGCTCAGACCTCACTCACCAGCCCCTATACCTGTACTACCTTTCCCCGACACGGCTCAGGTCAGCCCCACCCTGCCCTGACCAGCCCAGCCCCAGGGGACAATTTCACACATATCTAGCTGTGGACGCTCACTATGATGGCAAAGGACAATTTCATCCTTTTCTTGGGTGTTTTTCTAATGGCTTGTTAATTGCCATCTCTCCAAATATGCTCTCCCCCTACCCTGTCCAAGTCTCTTTTGTCCCCACCATGGAGCCCAGGTAGGCTGTCTTTGGCCAGAGTCAATTAAAACCACTTGATCAATTTGAAACCCATAGCCAAAGTCATCCAGCTGTGGAGGTGGCATGAGCCAGAACCCCCTCTAGTGGAGGAGACTGCCTGTCCATCTTTCAGCCAGTTAGCCAGCCAGCAGAGCAAGACTGTGTGATGGGGCCCTCGGACGCCAGGCATCTGAGGCCGTCTGAAACCTACAGGCGAGTTCACTACTGTGAACTCTACAAGGCTGACCACCTTAGTCTCTTGTCCTATTTCCTCCTTTGCCAGTTTCTGAGTGTTGTCAGTTACATCCTTACAGTAAAGGATAACATTGGGCTGGGGAGGGATGCTTGGATTTGGGGGCAGAAACCAAGCTGTTTGGTGTTGCTGAAAGCCAGTGGGTCTTGATAAGTATGACAAAGAACAAGCAAGAAGTGAGACCCCTTGGTAAGAGCAGTAAATACCAAATGGTTTCATACTTTGTTCATGGTCCCTTTGGAGTCTAAAACCCCAAACGTACAGCAGGTAACCCTGGGAATGGCGGCTACAGTCACCAGCAATTCAACACCATTAGTGTAAAGGAACTTGGGGGAGTTTCCTGTTAAAAACAAGGCCACAAACAACTCATTCTTTCCTTTGTGAATAATATTCATGGCTTCTTTTGTGAAACAAAGAGAAATTTTAGAAAGGTTGTGTATGTGTCCAAAGGCGTGGCGTCAAAATGGCAGCATCTAAATGTCGTGTCCATTCAGGAGACGGTCCTCTAGCGAGTGAGGCTGCTCAGAAACCCAACAGCTTCAGCCCTGGAGCAGCCCTCTGGGACTCGAAGACAGAGCCCGGACATGCTGCAGCCACCCTCCCTTGCTCTGGGCTCAGCCCAGGTGCATGAACCACAGACAGTCGTGAGCAAAGCCTGGTCTTGCAGAATGTGCCCAGCCCCACCTGCACAGGGCTGCTCACCGGCAGCTCAGCACCTCCTCCGGCTTCAGCATCCTCACCAGCTCCATCTTGGGCTCGCTGCCCTTCTCCATGAGGCTCTTCAGCTTACGCTCGTAGGAGGCATCGGGCGTCTTGCCAACCCAATCTCGCAAGAGGGTTGACTTCCGTGGGACAAAGATAGCATCCTGTAACATGGGTTCTATGATGCTTTGTTGATGGTATGGCATTGAGAGCTGAGTGGACTCTTGGGTGATTTCATCCTTGATGTCTAAGTCTGAAATTGGACAGATGTCACCAGGGAGTTAGATCCTGGTAGGGGTGAGCAGTAGGGTGGACAGGAAGGGGATGAGACCTGGAAGGCTGCAAGGGCTTCAAACATTAGAGATATGAGGTCTTTTCAAGGCTTTGGCAGGGTCTCCTTCTTAGCATTTGTTTAATCCCCATTCATCTTTTTCTCCCTCCTTTCCCCTCATCTCACAACTCATTCCCTTTCTCTCCTTTCATTCACTTCCTTCTCTCAATCTTCTCTCCCTCCCCAGAGAAAATTCACCTAAAGTGAACGTTAGCCTAAAGGGGGGTTAGGGGAAGGTATCAGAGGAGATCAACTTTGAGCTGGATTTTTAAAGGACAGGTAGTTTATCAGATGAAAAAGGGAGGAACAGCATGGGTGGACAGGAGGAACAGCGTGCACAAAGACACACATATATGAAATGAAGTAGTGAGGGTCTGATGTTACCCAAATATGGGGTTTGTACTGAGGGAAATACTGTTGGGACTAGAGCTTGGAGACCTTAATTATTTTCTTGTTAAACATACTCCTCTGTATTTTACAGATTTTTACTTGTGCGAGTGGAATATTTTCTTTTCATTTCTATTTCTAATTGGTGTGACTAGTATAGAGAAAACACTACTGTTTAAATTATTTTTTTTCTGGTATACCAACAACCATACCAGATTTTATTATTATTATTTTTTTTTTTTTTTGCTGTACATGGGCCTCTCACTGTTGTGACCTCTCCTGTTGCGGAGCACAGGCTCCGGACGCGCAGGCTCAGCGGCCATGGCTCACGGGCCTAGCCGCTCTGCGGCATGTGGGATCTTCCTGGACCGGGGCACAAACCCGTGTCCCCTGCATCGGCAGGTGGATTCTCAACCACTGCGCCACCAGGGAAGCCCAGATTTTATTATTTTTTGACTAGAATTTCTTGAGTTTTGTAGAAAGGCAATCATATCAGGAGAAAAATGAAAATATATCCCTCCTAATATTTATAAAAATTATGTACTCTTCTTGACATGTTGCATTTGACAGACCCTCCAAAACAATGTCAATAATGATGATAGCAGTCATGCCTCATTTTGTTCCTGATTTTAATTAAAGTGATCCAGCATTTCATCATTTAGAATATTTGCCACTATTTTTGGAATATGTTTTATAATATTTAGCAGCTTTGCTCTTGGTTTACATATTTTTATTAGTAATAATTGCTTGATTCTATTTTTTGCTTTTCTATCATCTACTGATCATATGGTTTTCCTTTAATTTCTTGATGTAATAAATTCTGTTATTAGATAGCTTGATGTTGATTAACCGAACCATTCGTAACCTGCTATAATAAATCCCACCTGGTCACGGTTTATTATTCATTTCATATGTGGATATATTTGCTATATTTTCATACATTAAGTCTATTTGCTAAAATTTTTAAAATCATTTAAAAATCATCTATTATTGTGAGATTGGCCTGCTTTTTTGCCTAATCTTTTAAGTTTAAGGTTATGATGGCTTGTCAAATTAATGCACAAATGTCTGTATTTTATATGACCTGCAATAGTTGAAGTGACATTGGGATTATTTGCTTTTTAAATGTTAGGTAGAACTTGGTGTGAAATCATTTGTCCTGGTGCCTTTTGTAGTGGGAAAATGTCTACCATCTTTCAATTTTTACCTCAGAAATTGCTCTATTCAACTTTTCTACTCTTTACTATGTCCATTTTGATAACTTATAGTCTGATAGGAAATTATTCATTTATGCTGGATCTTCAAATGTATTGTGTAGATGTGTATATAGTATTCTATTATAATTCATTCAATGTATTTCTTGTCTTTGCTTATGCATCCCTTTCTCATATAAAATCTTGTATATTTTTGACTCTTCTTTTGACAAGGCTCATGATAACTTCATACTGTTTGTCACTTGGTTTTTGAAAAAGCTAGCTTTGGATTTATCCTTTTAACTACTTTTAATCTTGTATTTCATTAATCTTAGCTGGTATTTAATGTATTAATTCTCTCTTTTTCATATTATTTCTTCTATATCATTAAATTAATAAAAGTGTTAATTTTTTTGTTTTATACAGACAAGAACGACTACTTTTAGTTTTTGCTGTAAATTTTCTTCTGGGCATAGATTTCGCCTTCATCCCATGGATTTTGGTATGAAACAGACTTATTTTCAATAGTTTTTTTCTTTGAAATAATGGTATTTTAAGAGTGTTTCTTAATTTCTGTTGAGATTATCTTTTAATTTTAATTCTAATTATTGCTTTAGGATACTGTAGGTGGCCCTAAAGTCTTTACTATTGTGAATGTTAATGTTTTCTTTTGATGAATATGCAGATGATTTTTAGAAATATTCTTTGGCCACAGAAAAATGTGTGTTCTCTGTTCAACTATAAAGGTATGGTTTGTTAATTACATTGTTAGATTCTTCTAGGCACTTACTGCAATTGCCTCTTTGATCTGTCTATTGGGTTCTGAAAGAGGTATTTTGCAGTCTCCTACTATAACTTTATTTTTGTCAGATTCTCTTTGCATTTCTAAATGTTTATCTATTTAACTACTATTTTTTTGTTGTGTGTAGGTTTATTGTTATTATTTGTTCTCTTTAACATTTTAAAATATCCCTCTTTTACCCTGTTGTTTCTTTTGGCCTTAAATCCACCTCATATGTTTGCATTTCTTGTTATCTCTTTGCCTATCTTTTTTTCATTCTTTCTATATCGCGTGATTTTAAGTGTGTCTCTAGATTTTGATTTTTAAACCAATTATTTCCTAATTTGGTGCCTCTGCCCTCTTCTAGGGCATTTTCTATAGATGAATGGATAAATGGCTGAGAAAGTCCCTGAATATTTCTGAATTTGCAAATATCATTCATTCACCCCGACGGTAACTTATATACGGGCTGAGGATAGGATTATGAGGTTATAAGTCTTTGCTCTCAGTAGTCTATAGGTGTTCATTTCACTTCTAGATTGATGTTAATTTGACTCTTTTTCCTTTGTAAGTAAGTTGTTCTTCCTGTAAGCTTGCAAGATTTCATAAATAAAATTCAGGAATTTTACCAGGATATGTCTGGGGGAGTCTAGACCTTCTACAATTACATAAATGGAGGGACAGTGGCCTGGAGAGAAGCTTTGACTTGCCCCAGGTCTCATAATGAGTCAGTGGCTGAACTGGAATCTTTATGTCCAGCATGGCTCTCTAAACTGACAGCTGGCCCCTAATAGAGTGATAGGGTCAGGTGGTGTTAGCAGTCTGTGCATGGTGGAAATTGGTCCTATGTTCCAGGAGAATCCTGAGCTACACATCTTCATTGACACAAATTGAAATCCCTTGGAGAAAGGGCCATAGCCTTTCCTGAGACATCTGATCCTCTTCTGGGTCAAGGTAGGTCTCACGTAGGAAAGAAGAGTAGTAATAGAAAGGGTAATGATAATTTTACATATTAGCTAACACTTATTGCATAACTTATGTGCCAGGCAGTGTTCTAAAGCCTTTCTAGGGAGGGGGGCAACTACAGTCTCACAACCATGTCACATCCATTGAACAAATGGGAAAGTGGAGGATTGGAGAGATTAAGTCATGTGCCCAAGATGCCATAGACAGTGGCGGATCCAGGAAAATGTGAACCCAGGTTGTCAGTGCCTTTTTCTGGGAGCCTGTCCTGGCTACCCTCTTGGACAAAATGTCCCATGTTCCTGAGTCCATGGCTGAACAGATACGTTAAGATTTCTGGTGAGCTATGTTTGGGACTCCAGGGACTACTCTGTATTCATAGAGACAGAGTTGGTAACTGCCCTCCAACTCTCTGCATTAGGAATGCACCCTTGCCTGGCATGGATAGAATGTTCTGAGCATAGTGGGCAAGGAGAGAAAGCCAAATGAGTTCCATTTTCTTAGTCTAGATGCTCAGACTTTGTCAAGGTTTACTTTGGAAATGTGTTCTCAATGTTTTCCCAGCATCTTTTAGTGGCCCTTAGCCAGAGTCACCTTTTAAAAATTCAAATCTAACTTGGTAGCTTACTTCCTAAAATTTTTCAATGGCTTGTCATTGCACTCAATCAGGTTTGTGCTTTGGAAAAGCCAATGTGAGACTTCTGCTTTCAGCCAAGATAGGGTAACAGGGACTGGATTTATCCTTCCATCTTAAGCAGCTATAAAGTGGGGCCTGATACATGAAACAGGCTTTTCCAGACATTGGACAACAGGTAATTCAGGGCAGTGGCCCTTGAGAAAGGGAAGAGGTGAGTCCCATGGGAGCCCCAGCTGAGAGCTGGGAGATGCTTCCAGGTTGCAGCACAGGGAGGGGAAAACCTAGATAGTATCTAGCAGTTTCCCTGAGTTGGGGAGAGAGAATAGACAATTGAAATGGGCCAAGGAAGCTAGAATTCGCAGGGCAGAGTAACAGGAGAAAACTGCATGGAGAGCTGCAGAGATCTGCAGAAGCTTCTCTCAGCTGAATACTAGTTATGCAGGAGAGGAAACTACATAGATAGAACTGGTAGACAAGAACACTAAAATAGCTATTATAACTGTATAGATCTGTATGTTCAACAAAGCTTGAGCATGCTAAGGCAAGACACAGAAGGTTGAAAATGACCCAAATTGAAATTCTAGACATGAAAACTACAATGTCTAGTATGAAAAATACATTGGGTGGGATTAATAGCAGAGTAGGTATGGTAGAAGGAAAAATCAGTGAATTTGAAGACACAGCGACAGACACTATACAAAATGAAACACAGAGAGAAAAGACTGGGGAAAAACCCTACTGAGTTGCAGAACTTCAAATATGTGTAATTGTGGTGCCTGAAGGAGAGGAGGAGAGTGGAGGAGTGAAAATATATTTGAAGAAATAATGGTCCAAAATTTTCTAAATATGATGGAAACTATAAACCAAGAATCTCAACAAACCCCAGACACAAACACAAGAAACATGAAGCAAATGACCTCAAGACACATCATAATCAAGATGCTTGAAAACTTCCAAAGAAGTCAGAGGAAAAAGATACGTTACAGGGAACACATAAAGAAAGATGACAGCCAACTTCTCACTGGTGACAATGCAAGCTAGAAGGCAGAGCACAACTTTAAAGCATTGAAGAAAAAAGCTTGTCAGTCTAGAATTCTACACTCAGCAAAAGTACCTTTCAGAAACAAAAGTGAAATAAAGACCTTTTCAGATATATAAAAGCTGAATTTGTCACCAACAAGCCCACACCATAAGAATTGTTGAAGGAAGACCTTTAGGCAGAAGGAAATGACTCCAGGCAGAAAGCTGGACCTGTGTAAAGCAATGAAGAGCACTAGAGATGTTAACTATGGATAAACACTGAAGTCCTTCTAAAAGATATTTGCTTAAAGCAAGAGTAATAACAGTGTATTGTGGGGTTTATAATAACTTATGGAGAAATGCAATGAATGGCAACAATAGCCTGAGGGTTGGGAGAGGAGAAATGGAAGTATACTCTTGTAAGTTCCTTATGTTCTACGTGAGTGATACAGACTATGAGGTGAAAGAAGGCTGTGATATGTCAAAGATGAATCCTGTCAGCCCTAAAGCAACTACTAAGATAGCACAACAAAGTTATAGTTCACAAGCCAACAAAGAAGATAAAATGGAATCACAAAAACTACTCAGCCCAAAAGAAGGCAGAAAAACAGGACGGGGAGGGCAAAGAATAGATGGAATAAATTAGAAACAAATACCAACATGGTAGGTTTAAACGCAACCATATCAATGATTACATTCAGTGTAAATGGTCTAAATATCCCAATGGGAAGATTGAAATTGTCAGACTGGATTGAAAGTAATGCAAGGCCCAATCACCTGCTGCCTCTAAGAAACTCCCTTTAAATATAAAGACCCAAATAAATCAGAAAGGCCAGTTTGGTAGCCATAGAGGAGGAAAGCTATTGGAGGTTCTTAGGGTCGGGGTTCAACTTAAATAATAGTAGTTAAAGTGGAGAGGAAGCGAAAGACATGAAAGGTATGGAGGAGGTACAATCTCCAGGACCCAGTAGCGGGTCATAAAGGGTCGTGGAGGGAGACAACTTCTGACTTGGGTCACTGTGCTGGGCCAGTGCTAGCCCGTGCGATGGCCCCTGTGAAGGCGAGGCATGGGGGTTTGCGGAGCCTGAGGGGCAGCCAAGCTAACACTGGGAGCAGGCATGCAGATGGAACTCAGGAGAAAAGGCTGTCTGGAGATTTGAATTTGGAATTCACTAGACAGTGGTTAAAGCCACTCCTTTGGATAGAATCAGCCAGGAAACTTGTATAATGGGATGAGAATGGCAGTACTGATCAGTGGGGAATTCAGAGGGGAAATTTAGGTCTGGGAAGGGGGAAAGAAGGGAAGGTTGGTTAGTAGCAAGTTAGAAATATACGAGGTTAATAAATTTAAGTGGAGATTATGTGCGGGTCAGAGAAGCCTTAATGGAATCAGATGAAGCAGGGGAAAGAAGCCCATCAAATGGGAATATTTTGCATCCTTTATTCACAGAAGTGAGGTGACCCAAGACTGCAGCTTCAGCTTAGCCATATGGATCTCTTTTTTTTTTTTTTTTTTTTTTTTTTTTTGCGGTACGCGGGCCTCTCACTGTTGTGGCTTCTCTCGTTGCGGAGCACAGGCTCTGGACGCGCAGGCTCAGCGGCCATGGCCCACAGGCCCAGCCGCTCCACGGCATGTGGGATCTTCCCGGACAGGGGCATGAACCGGGACCCCTGCATCGGCAGGCGGACTCTCAACCACTGCGCCACCAGGGAAGCCCCCATATGGATCTCTTGCTGCCTTGCGTCTGGGTTGGGCTGACCTAGAGGCTGTATTGGGAGGGGGGCAAGGAGTCAACATGTATGGTGAGGCCTCAGAGGGGACCAGGACAGGGTGGTGAAAGAGGAAAGAAAGTAGAAGAAAGCGTGCTCAGGGAACTCAAGGGGGGAGAGGCAATGGAGGAGAAGGGAGTGGCAGAGGCTGTGGCATCCTGAATGTGCCACATGGTAATCAGTGGAGGGCCAGGGGCATTTCAGCAGTTTAAAGGGAGTGAGTGGGAGTTTTTGTGAAAATTAGGTGAGGTGACAAAGGCGAAACAGTCTGCTCTGAAAAGCAAAAGTATTCCACACGGGTGTTGTCACCGTTGTTCCTATTAGCTTCGGTGCTCTGGAGCCAGGGACAGTTAATATCATTCGTTCAGAGTGCTCACAGTGTTTTGCAGATCCTGATTTTGTGGCCATCACAACACTGGAAACACAGAAGAGCAGGAGTGGTTGTGATTGCACAGGCTGAGCTGTCACATTCCAGTCCCGAAGGTGGTGGGGAATGTTCGATGGTCATGCCCACCAGGTCACACAGAACCATGACGTGGAGAGCGGAAACAGCTTACTCTTCCGACAGGGAACTTGGGACACACAGGGGATCTGGTTCTTGAAAATGACGCTAATGATCTGCGTGCGGAGTGGGGCTGAGGGAGGTTAGAAACAGATGTTCTGGTCTAGAGTACTTTTCCTTGATCTACACTTATCCCCTCTTAGACTCCTGCTTTAGCCCTTAACTGCCTCTACACCCTTCCTAGAGGCTGCACTCCCAAACCAGATCCTGCTCACTCATTTCAGGCTTCCTGACAGCCTTCACAGTAAGTTCCCCTTGCTGTGCCCAGGCTCAACCCTGACTCAGTCCTGGGTGCCACACCTGGATGCGCAGGTGGTTCCTGGATGTCTCTGAACAGCTGCTGCACTTGAGGGGCGTGAGTACCTGCTGACCCCCAGTGGCCATTGGTTGTATTACATTAGGAGAGGGAAGACTGCTCTCCAGCAGGGTGGTTTTGTGCGAGACAGGGCTGGGCAGAGGCAGGGGGAACTGCAGAAGACCAAATAGCTGGCGAGTCAGCCTGCCATGCTGGCATCCTTGTTCAGTGAAATGAAAAAAATGAATCGACTTGCATGAGAGTTTCTCTTAGGGAAGGAACTGCCTTTGTTTAGGAAAATATCTTGATAGATTACATTGAGTGTGGAATGAGACAGTGAAACAAAGGAAACAAGGTGATTTCTTGATGTAAGTAGCCAATGGGAATGTGCGGGGCAAGGAAGGCAGAGGATGGAATGGAGGGGAGAGGAAAGAGGGAAGAGGGAGAGCTGGGCAGAACCAGGACTAGAGTGAGACAAACGAGGTACCCAGGGGACAAAATTTAAGGAGGTGCTTGCTCTCAGGCTCATGAAAGTGCAGGGTTGGCACCTGAGAGAGGGCACCTCCTTAAATCTTGTGACTTGGGTGCTTGGGGTTGAGGAAAACATCTGGAGGCCACCCCTGCAGGAAATGTAGCCAGAGAAATCTCCTGGTGGCAGGGGACAAGGACTTTGAAGAACAAGAGGGGATTGTAATCAACTTCTAATACGTTTGCTGTGAAGTCTGTGATGTAATTATTTCCCTTTGCTGCCCGGAACCTTCAGTAAAGTCTGCTTATACATGAAGGCTTCATGTGAAAGGTTTGGGGAGAAGTGAAGGAAATGTGTTCTGTGTTTGGGTTGGCAGAGAGCAGGAAGCAGAGAACAGCCGCTGGAAGAGAGACCTACAGATACTCAGGGTCCCAGCAGGACCAGGACACTGAGAGTGACGGGAAACTTGGGGAAGGTGTGGGGCTTCCCATAGGACATAAGTCAATCTCTTTCTACTTTTTAAATAAACTTTTTACTTTGGAGTACTTTAAGATTTACAGAAGAGTTGCAAAGATGGTACAGAGAGTTCCTATACACCCTTCACTCAGTTTCCCCTAATGTTAACATCTTACATAAGCAGGGAACAAGCAATTAACATGGGCACATTACAGAGCTTTTCTGGGTCTCACCAGTTTTTCCACTGAAGAGTTATTTTAGGATTCAGTCCAGGATCCTGCCTTGAATTTAGAGCCAATCATATTTAATTCTGACTGGCAAGTAACTACAGTTTGGTTACAATGACTTTTTCAATGAAAAAGAAAAAAAGAGCTTTTCTTGGGCACAATGGGGGAAGTTTGTACAGGAGAACGAGCCCTTGCTTGAAGGCTGTTGCCCCTCTTTCTTTGGGCTAATTGGAATCCCTTCCAGATTTCTTTTTTACTATACGCCTCCATCCCAAGGGGGCAGGCACAATAAATGCATCTGTTTTTCCAACACAGCCCACCAGAGGATGTTAGCAAAATGTTTACTTAGAAATAACCATTTGCTAACATTTATTGAGCACCTACTCTGTATCAGGCTAAGTATGTTCCGTGCCTCAACCCACAACTATACTGTGAGGCAGGTCATGTTATGTTTCATTTTATGGATGTGAAAACTAGACCCCAGAGTTGGAGTGGCTTGGGACTATATAACATCTCATATACAATTGTTATCTATTGGTGGGGCTGGGATTTGAACTCAGGCAATCTTGGCAATCGGTATCTGGCATAACCCAAGCCCACCTCTTCTTGGATGCAAGCATCACCTGGCAGATTTCAAGCCAGCAGGTGTGGTACCTTCTGTAGCACCTTGACATTGTCACAGTATCTAAACTAATTAGATCATTTGGACATGAGGTTGATGTCACCAAAATGGCTTCAGGAACCTGGGGGACATTATACTGGCTTCCTGAGAAGAGAACACCCTGGTGCCAGCTGAGCCTTGACATCCGCTCGCCTCCTGTCCAGGTCACACCCCCTTGCGCTGTGATTCTCCAAACAGTCACGTGGGGCTCCTGCATCCACAGAGGTTGGGTTGACATGGATGGTGCTGCCCTAAGGATGCTGTGAGCTTTTGGTCCCTCTGATAGGAGGACAGTTCTGAGGACAGTTCTGGCATCCGGACCAAGGCGCTTCCCTTACCAGATTTCTAGGCGCATCCTTGGGGTAGTTGCCCGGGGTCATGCTGCTGAGGCGTTTTCCCTTTGCTTCCACTCCGTAGAGCCTTCGGTATAGGGCGGAGGCTTCCCCGTCCTTTCTGGAACTTTGCCCTGAGGCCTGGGAGGGGAGCTGGAGAGACATTACAGGCTAGAGAACAGGGATCTGGCTCCGCCTCCTTCATTCCTGAAAGGAACAAGTTCAAGGGCTTGCTGAAAGGCAGGCGAGGGGGCCTAAGGAGAGTCCTGCTCTGGGTGCTGGGACACTGGGACAGGGATGCACACTGGTGTCTGCTCACCAGCGCCTCCCTTCTGTCCCTATAGCTCAGAGGGAGGCCATGAGGGACCTTGGAAACCACAGCCTTCGCTGGCGGTCTCCTCTTTCCAGTGGCACTCCTGAGTGATTTAGGGGAGGGAGGTGGCACCCGGGAAGAGTGAACTCTACCACAGGGGTGCAAGTCTTCCCACCGGGGTGTGCAGAGTGTTGGGTGGGGGCTGGATGGGTGGAGGGGGCAGGTGATCCATTTGGGTGCTAGTGTGGGGCAGGAGTGAATTTTAGAGCTTTAAATTTTAAAAAAAGTAGCCGATCCCATGCAGGAGCAGAGTGGGTGCACCTCCTTCACGTGGAGACAGTGGTGGGGCTGTGTCACCTGCTTAGAGAATGCCACCTGGTGGTTCCCTCCCTGCTGTTTCTGGACATTTTTGGCTTTCTTTTCTTCATTCACAGGTGCTGCAGAGAGCGTCACCACCTTGGGTTTGTTCTTCTGAAAGAACAGGGAGAAAAACCCAGTGGCTGACCCACTGGCACAGACCAGCCCTGCACCCTGCAGAGTGGAAGGTGCCACCCAGCTTTTGCACCCACTCTGGCGCTCCCTTTCCCCCTCGCAGCCCCTCTGCCTCCTGACGCACCCGGTGTCCATATCACACCGCCCCCAGGATGGCCTTCCAACCCCAGGTCTGGCTGTCCCTGTGCACCTCAAAATCTATCACTATCGCCCTCCACGTGAGGGCCCCATGCCCCAGCCTGGTAGGTATTCCTTCTGGCCCTCAGATGGCCTCTCTCCCTGCCACTTCCCTACCGCGACCTCCAGTCTTCAAGCCCAGCCAGGGCTGCTCCCTCTGCCCAGAACCCCTCCTCTCCTTGCCCCACTCCCACCCCGTCTTGTCCTCCCAGAGCTGTGATCACAAGGCCTCCTGCCTTTCTATTTCCCTGGGTGTTCCTGTCTGCCTGCTGGGAAAGGAAGGTCAGGCACATGCACGTCCATTCAGAGCACGTGTGCTCGGCCCGAAAGCTGCCACCAGGAGCACCCAGGGAAAGAGTAAGGCTCATTAGGGAGCGGCAGGGCCCATCGGGGGAGGAGCCCACAGACGCACATCCAGGCCCATGTCTAAGGGGTGCGCCTGGGGTGCTGGAGCATCGTGGGGAAGCTGAATCATCTAGGTCTCCTCTTCGGGTGTGCCGTAGGGTGTCGGGGTCATGGGGTGACGGCTGGGACTGGTCTCCAGGGCTGACGGCCCGGCTTGCAATCCTGCTCTAGGGCTGAGTGTCTGAGCAACCTTGGGCAAGGGACGGCTCTCTCTGAGGACGGGGACCGATAGCAGAACCTACTGCATAGGGTCATAGTGGGAAATACATGAATCACTGCGCAGAAGTGTTAAGCCCTCCATGAATGTTAGCCACACTGGATGGGTGGAAGGAGGGTTTGGATAAGCCATCTGGATGTGTGGAGGGAAGCTGTCCAAGGTCCTGCTTGAGGCCATCAAAGGACGGGGTGCTACGCAACTTCGGGGTTTTGTTTGGAGCTTTGCCAGGGCTGATGCTGCAGGGTGATTAGAGAGAGATTAAGGCCGGCTCCCCCGCGTGTGACCCACCTCCCACCTTCTCCTCTCAACCCTCAGCCTCTCCTCAAGAGTCACCTGAGTAGCTACCAGCCCCCATTTTTGGAGGAAACTGAGTGGAATGGATGTGGTGATACCACAGACCCGAGGAAACTGCAATAGCCACGATTCAGTGGCCCCTGTGGCTGAGACTTTGAGACTTCAGGGGTCTTCATGGATGGCAAATGGATAACAAGGGGCACAGCCCTCTGGGTAGCTCCATAATCGTGCTGAAGTGGAGAAAAGCCTGGATTGCCAGGAGAAGGGAGAGGAGGCTGCGGACAGCACCCCTCCAACCGTCTTCACTAAAGGGTCCCCCGCCACCTGCCATACGAGACCTGCCACGGGAGCATCACCCTCTCTCTCAGGAGCGTCTTTCAAAATACAAATGTTTCTGGCGAGGGTAATGATGCTTGAAGATTTAACTGTATTTTCAGATTAAATTGTTCCCTCCCTGGGTCCAAACTTGTTTACAATAAAAGCCACATATAAGGTAAAGCTGTGAAAACATTATTAGAGTATAATCTTATGAGAAATATCATATGATATCGCCTATATGTGGAATCTAAAAAAATGGTACAAATGAACTTACTTTACAAAAACGAAGTAGGGTCACAGATGTAGAAAACAAGCTTATGGTTATCGGGGGGGAAGGGTGGGGGAGGGATAAATTGGAAGATTGGGATTGACATATACATGCTACTGTATATAAAATAGATTACTAATAGGAACCTGCTATATAGCACAGGGAACTCTAGTTAATACTCTGTAATGGCCAATATGGGAAAAGAATCTAAAAAAAAGAGTGGATATATGTATATGTATAACTGATTCACTTTGCTGTACTCCTGGAAATAATACAACATTGTAAATCAATTATACTCCAATAAAAATTTACAAAAAAGGAATATAATCTTAGTATGAAGAGATGGGATCAAACATATTCATCATAGAACTGATTTCTGCGAATGAGTTCTGAGAGGCCCAAAAATGGGGGGAAGGGGGAGGGTAGGTAAATCACTAACGCCTTAGAGTAAAATACGTTTGTCAGGTGTGTTTACGCGTATCTGATGGAACTGGCACTCCAGATCTCTCTGACTATAATTGACAAGTAAGCACATAACCAGAACAGGAGCTCCTCTGAAAGGCAGGGGCCACTGAACCGGGTGAAGCAGGAGAAGGGGAGGTGGTGATGGTGCGTGGGCCTGACAGCCCACGAGCTTGGAAACTGGAGAAATCTGAGGTTGAGCCCTGGCTCGGCCCCTCACTAGCTCTGTGAGCTCAAGCAAATGATTCCTCTTCATCTCAGCTTCTTATCCTTCAGCTGGTGGTAAGAACGGTGCCTACCTTGTAGCCTTGCTGGGAGCAGTTGACCAGACAACTCACTGCAGTAAGCACAGGGCCTGGCACACAGGAAACACTTAATAAAAGTTATCATTGTTCTTAGTAATGCCGTTTTCACCCATTTTTCTCTGGGAGCCAGGGCAGTGAAGATTAGGTGGCATCCTCTGCAGAGGAGACCACTTTCCAAGGACATGGCTTCATTTTGTGTAGACGATGGGCCCAGAGGGGAACTCTGGGGGAAACTGGGGCAAAATTGGTTGTCATAGTTCCTGGAGGAAGAGGAAAGGGTGGTGCCACAGACTGAATGTTTGTGTCCCCCTAAATTCCTGTGCTGAAATCCTAACTCCTTACGTGATGGTGTCAGGAGGTGGGGACTTCAGGAGGTTGTTATGTCATGAGGGTGGAGCCCTCATAAATGGGACTAGGGCCTTAAAAAAGGGCCCCAGAGAGCTCTCCTGACTCTTCCTCTTTATCAGGATATAGCAAGGAGGCAGCCGTCTATGAACCATGAAGCAGGTCTTCATCAGACACCAAATCTGCTGGCACCTTGATCTGTAAGAAAGAAATGTCTGTTGTTTCTAAACCACCTGGTCTATGGTATTTGGTTGTAGCAGCCCAAATGGACTAAGACAGGAGGTTACAACTAGTTCTAATGCAGGATAGAAAGGAAGAGGTATGTTAGCAGGAGTCCCAGTGGAGATAGTGGAGGTGGAGAATGCCCTCTGACCCTGGGACCATCATGTGGATATGGAAGTGCCTGGGGACAGTGGGAGGACCCATTCTGAGATCATCAAGACACTAGACGCTATTGCCTCTCAGCCCTTCTCCAACACTGACCAAGATGGCTTTAAGGTCTCCTCACCTCGACTAAACTAGGTAGGTTTCTTCCTGACTCTAGGACCTTGACCTCCCTTTTCCTAGAACAATTCCTTTAGACAATTTACACCTGTAAATTCTTTCTCTGCCCCTTTGAGATGTAAATCTTCTCCCAGCCTCTTGCCCAGCTTTATAATCCAGGAATGTTTTTCTCCAGAGCTTGGGAGCCATCCCTTTGAAATGCAATCATCAGGAAGGATAGCATTCCCACCTCCCAGTCTCTGTGGGAGGGTAGGAGCCTAACTACATAGGGATAATTAGCCCACAAGGGTGGCCTGATCACAGTGACAATCTCTCCCCATGTCCTCCGGTGCTTTTCTACTGGCTCACCCCAGTGCTGCAAACCCTCCCCTCACCCCATCACATCATGCAGTAGTAGTCTCGAATGAAGCCTTCCTTGCAGGTTTTCTTTGACAGTAAGTACACACCTGGAGAGCTCGCTTCTTCTTCCCCTGCCTCCGCTCCAGCCACTCCAACACCCGCGCGAGGTCTGACATCTGCCTCTCCTCGGCCATCCTCCACACATGCTTCCTCTCTGTGGGCAGGGAATCCTTCAGGTCCTCTGGTTGCTCTGTCATCATGGAGCCTTGGTCATGCCTTGGGCGGAAAGGTGGCACACTCTTGCTTTGTTGAACACTCTGCCTCTGGTTGCTGGCCTGGATGACTCAGATGGTAGGGTTTTGTCCCCTAGATGTGAACATAAATGTGAACATAAAGGGCAGCGTTAGGCCAGAGCCGGGATATTAACCTTCAAGGGTAGGCGATCCAGAGGGTGATTGTGAGGTCACTGTCAGGCTGTGCATGGGGGTCAGAGTGGAGCAAGACACTGGTTTCCCCTCATGGCCACTGTCCCTCTTTAGGCACTGTCCATCGCTTGGACTCTGCCACAGCCTCCTTTACGGGCTCTCCACCTCCATTTCTACAGAGATCTTATTAAAACAAAGCTCAGCTCACATACCTCCTCTTCTCCAAAACCTTCGATGACTCCTTGTAGCTTATAAAAAAAAAATCTAAAATTTTTTAGTCTGGTAGGCTTTCCACAATGTGCTCTAATTAGAATGAAGATTTGTATAGCCTTAATTAGTTTTATAGTCATTGAACAGATAGTTATCAGATGCCTACTATGTGCCAGACATGGTGCTGGAGATACAACACAAGACGAAAACATAGTCAGACCTTCTAAAACTTATGGACTAGTGGGAAAGACAAAACAGCAGTCAAATAATTACCCTGTGAACCCATGACAAATGAAGGTGAGTGCTCTGAAGGAAAGGAATATAATCCTAAGAACTAAACAAAACAAAAGAACTAGGCTTGGATGGGTAATGAGTAGATCTCACTTGGGGAGTGGCTGGAGTTAAAGGGTAAGCTGGTCTCAATGGGGCTCTGGACCAGGGGGACAAGCATGTGCAAAGGCCCTGTGGCAGGATGGAAGCAGGGAACACTTGAGGAATAGCAGAAGGCCAAGGTGGCTAGTGTACTCGGTAATGAGAAATGATGCTGGAGAGGTGGGCAGAAGCCAGACCAGAGAGCACCTTGGAGATCACAGGTTTGCTGAGACTGGGAAGGAAAGGGAAACAAAGGGAAAACAATAAAGGGAATCAAACATAAGGGAGGGAGTGACATGATCAAGCTTCCTTTTTTGTTTTAGTAAACTTTTATTGATGGAAACTATATGCAGAAGTGTGCCAGAATCACAAGTAACTAATGCTCCAGAAATTCCCCCTTATGGCCCCTGCTAGTCACTACCTCCCTCCAAAGGTAAGCAGTACTCTGACTTCTAATTTCATAGATTTCTTTTGTCTGTTGGAGTTTTCTATAAATAGAATCATACATGTAGTCTTTTGTATCTGGCTTCATTTGTTTTACAATATATTTGCAGGATTTTAGCAATGAATTCTTTAGTCTTTGTAGAAATGCTTTTATTTTTGCCTTCATTTCTGAAGAAAAATTTGCTGGATAATAGAATTTTTGGTTAACCATTTTTTTCAGCACTTTGATGTGTTATTTCATTCTCTTCTGCCTTTCGTTGTTTTATGTGGGAAGTCGGCTGTTAATCATATTGTTACTCTCCTGCATATAAGTCATTTTTCTCTTGCAGATTTTTCTCTTTCAAATGTCTGCTATGATGAGTCTAGGTGTGAGTCTCTTTGTATTTATCCCACTTGAGATTTGTTGAATTTTTTGGATATGTATTTAATGTCTTTAAATACATTAAATTCTGGAAGACGTTGGCCATTATTTTTTCCATTATTTTTTTCCTGCCCTTCTCTCTATTTCTGGACTCCCATTATACATCTGTTGGCAGGTTTAATGCTGTCCCTCTGGTCTCTAAAGTTTGTTCATTTTTCTTCAATTATTCTCTTCTGTGTTCTTCAGATTGGATAATTTCTATCAGTCTATCTTCAGGTTCAATCTTCTTTCCTCTGCCATATATAATCTGATGTTGAGCCTTTCTAGTATAATTTTCATTTCAATTGTACTGTTCAAGCCCAGAATATCCCCTTTTGAAAAATAATTTCTTTCTCCTTATTCAGAATCTCTCTTTTTTGATTCATTGTTGTCATGGTTTCATTTAAAATTTAAAACATAGTTTACTTTAGTTCTTTGACCATATTTTAATAGGTATTTAAAGTCTTTCAATTCAACATCTGGGAACACTCAGACAGTTTCTATTGACAGCTGTTTTTCTGAGTATGTGTCATACTTTCCTGTTTCTTTGTAAAACTTGTAATTTCTTTTTGTTGACAATTGGACATTAAAAAATATAGTAGTAACTTTGGATTCTGATTCACCCCTCTGCCCTCAAGGTTTATTGTTACTGTTTTTTCATTTGTTTATTTTTAAAGTAACTTCTTCAGGCTCTGTGAATCAGACAATCCCTGTCTGGGAATCTGGGAATCCTGTCTTCCCTACGGTATGAAGCTGTTGAAGTTCTGATTAAATTTTTTATATTCTTGTTTATATATTTAAGTCTAGCTTCCTAAGCATTGTCTCTGTGTCTACACCTGCATATCAGATTGAACAGAGATTGTGCTCAAACACCTCAATTATCTGTCCTCTGCTGGAGGGTAGGGGAACCGTATCAGTTATCATGTTGCTACATGACACATCATCCCAAAGTTTAGTGGCTTAAAAAAAAGCATTTTCTACCACACAGTTTTTCTGGGTCAGGATTTTGAGTGTGCTTTAGCTGGGTCCTCTGACTCAAGCTAAAATCAAGCTGCTGGCCAGGTTGATTGGCCCAAAAGGCTTGACTGGGAAAGGATGTACTTCAAAGCTCCTCATCTGGTTGTTGGCAGGACTGGGTTCCTTGCAGTCCATTGAACTGAGTTCTTTCTTTGCTGGCTGTTGGCAGAAGGCCACCCTCAGTTCTCTGTGACATGTGCCTCTCCATAGGGAAGCTTACAACATGGCAGCTTGCTTCATCAGAACAGCAAGGGAGAAGAACTAAAGAGAGAATGAGAGCAAGAAAGAAGTCAGTCCTTTATAACCTAAACTTGGAAGTGACATCTATCACTTCTGCCGTGTTCTATTTATTAGAAGCAAGTCGCTATGTCCAGACAACACCCAAAGGAAGGATTACACAGGGCAGTAATCCTAGAGGTGAGGATCATTGGGAACCATTTTAGAAGCTGCCTATCCCAGGAGCACATTCAAAATTCAGGCCATTTGCACACGGTCCTTATCATTTACTTTCTACTGGGCTCTTTCTTGTCTCCTTCACACACATTCACAGCCTCAGGGCTGGCCAGGAGCCTGTGGCTTGATTGAGCCTTTCTAGTTTCTGCGGTGCATGCATGCAGCTTTGGCCAGAAATATATATGGCCAAACACAACGGCAACATTCGTCCAGTGGAGTTGTTGGCCTACCTGCTTTTCTGACTTGGAGATTTTCCCTTAAACCAACAAGGCTGCCAAGAGTGGGTGCTGCTCTCTGATCCAAATCCAGTGAGCCCCCTTTAACCAAACCAGAGAAACTACCCCACCTTGGTGGACCCTCCCTTCGGACTGAACTGGGAGGAGGGGAATGGGAGCCGCCTCCGGCTAGAATGCCATAGATTCTCGCTGTTATTGCCCACATTTCCAGTTTCCAAGCACAAGTGCTGCTCCAATTGTTGTTGATGTCCAGAGTTGGTTGATGTCCAGAGTGCTGCGTGGTTGTTTTGATCAATTTTGCCCAGCTTTATAATTGTGTTTTGGGGAGAGGATTTACCATATTCTCACTCAGCCGGAGGCAGAAGTCCCCTGCCAATGCACACTTTATGTAACACATTTTGGAAGACCCCCTTTGCTATCTTGCAATAAAATACACATATTTAAAAAAATTACTATAATCCTCCAAACAACAACAAAAAAAGAGAAATTAAAAAAATATAGTCTTCCTTTGGGTGTATGTCAATATTTTAATGTGTGGTCTCAACTAAAATAGAAGACGTGTCTCCCCAGTTTTCCAAACACCTCTGAGGGAATGGTACAACTCCACTGAAAACCAATGAAATAATCTATTGTAATCAATCAAGAATGGTTAGGATGGGTGGAGGCAGGCAGGGTACAGTCACACAGTCTGTCCCCATTCAGCAGGGGCTGTGGGCTGGGGAGGCAATGATAAGTAGGCATCAGTACAGTGAGCAGGTGAGTGAATGAGCAAGTGAGTGAATGGACAATACCTGGCGCCGAATCTCAGGCTTCTTCATCCTAGGTTTCTCTTCCCCGAATCTTCAGTAGAGGTCACATGTTTCTAGAAGCCCTATTCTGAGGTTGAAACTGGGGTAGCAGAACTCTACTCTTGTGAACATAAGTATTAGTGCTCTAGGTCATCTGACAGCCATCACTGTCATTTTGAGAGACCAGAGGCCAGGCCACCCAGGTCCCAGAGGATCATCTCACGGAACAGGAGGGTGTTCGAATCAAGGAACGTTTACACATGTGTCTCTGGTGCCAAGCACCGTGCTGGGCACTGAGGAAGGAGGACCCAGAGATTAATCAGAGTCAGTTCCTGCCCTCATGGAGCTTGTTGTTTCCTTAGGGAGACATTTACAAAGCCTGGTGGGCACTGTTGTGTCTCTCCATTCTCCCTCCACTGCTGCCCCTTGTAGTTTGGGTGAGTAAACACGGCTCCAACTTGAGGGAAGGGACCAGATTGGTCTGAGCCAATCAACATGCGGCCTTCCCCAGGTTACCGTGATTGGCACAGTAGGGGCCCAATCAGCATGGAATGGGGAGCTTTTGCTAGAGATGTGAGGAAACAGACTCTCTGTGAATGGTGGGGCATTTGGATGTAAAGCCTGGAATGGTGGTGGTCATTTTGTTCTGATGAGGGAGGGAAGATACCATGAGGATGAACCCCATTCAAAGAGCAGGGCGGAGCCATGAGGCTCACTGAAAAATTGAACCAGTGTCTGAGCTTTTCAGACTTTTAATGTGTAACTCAGCCTGAGTTGTGTTTCCTGTTACTTGCAATCAAAATCTTTTGTGTGATACGAACAGCTAATGCAGGGGAGATGGTGCAGTAGTGACGTTACAGAATGTGTTGTGAGAGCACAAGGGAGGGCATGGTAAAGTCCGCTTCGGGGGCTGAGAGAAAACTCCACCGAGGAAGTGTTAGAGCTAGGTAGGTCTTAAAGGATTTTGCAGAGTATTTTTTTTTTTTTTTTTTTTTTGCGGTACGCGGGCCTCTCACTGTTGTGGCCTCTCCTGTTGCGGAGCACAGGCTCCGGACGCGCAGGCTCAACAGCCATGGCTCACGGGCCCAGCCGCTCCGCGGCATGTGGGATCTTCCCGGACCGGGGCACGAGCCCGCGTCTCCTGCATCAGCGAGCGGACTCTCAACCACTGCGCCACCAGGGAAGCCCTTGCAGAGGATTTTGACAATAGGAAAATTACATTCCAGATGGAGGGAACTGCATCGACCAGAGCACGGAGTTGTATGGGGAGGAAATACTCTGTGCGTCTAAAGAGTGGAGACGTGGGGACAGGGAGTGGGGAGCTGGTCTGGAACCGGGGTATGAAGGTGCAGGGGTGTTCTGTTGCTTTAGAAAGCTCATTCACTCAACAATCAGCTCGTGAATGCTTCTGATGCGCCAGGTACCTCTAAGTGATGTGTACAGAAATAGGGGCAGGTGGGGAGGAGAGTGGGCAGGCTGAGCTGGAGAAAGGCAGGAAGACACCTGCAGATATAGAAACAGCATCAAATAGAGCACTGTTGCCAGCAAGCCTGGATCCCAAGTCCAGATTGGACCTGGGATTGAGTTGAGGGTTGGATGAAAGAAATGAAGCTTGGGAATTTGGCGATGGAGTGGAGAACAACGCCTCCCCCCCCCACCCCCCACCAAATAGTACTTATTGAAACAAATTGCAAGACAATTTATTGACATGATGTTCATTAAGGTTTTAATAAAAAGACATTAGGAGCAGTGGTGCAAAAGAAATAGAAAGTCCTTAATCCATTTTGAGTTGATTTTTGTGTATGGTGTTGGGGAGTGTTCTAATATCATTCTTTTACATGTAGCTGTCCAGTTTTCCCAGCACCACTTATTGAAGAGGCTGTCTTTGTATATTCTTGCCTCCTTTGTCAAAGATAAGGTGACCACGTGTGTGTGGGTTTATCTCTGGGACCTAGAGTCTGTCATACGGAATGAAGTAAGTCAGAAAGAGAAAAACAAATACCGTATGCTAACACATATATATGGAATCTAAAAAAAAAATGGTTCTGAAGAACCTAGGGGCAGGACAGGAATAAAGACACAGACATAGAGAATGGACTTGAGGACATGGGGAGGGGGAAGGGGAAGCTGGGACGAAGTGAGAGAGTGGCATGGACATATATACACTACCAAATGTAAAATAGACAGCTAGTGGGAAGCAGCCGCATAGCACAGGGAGATCAGCTCCGTGTTTTGTGTCCACCTAGAGGGGTGGGATAGGGAGGGTGGGAGGGAGATGCAAGAGGGAGGGCATATGGGGCTATATGTATACATATAGCTGACTCACTTTGTTATACAGCAGAAACTAGCACACCATTGTAAAACAGTTATACTCCAATAAAGGTGTTAAAAAAGAAAGAAGAAATAGAAAGTGTGGTCGGGGGAAGATGGTGTTTTTCCATGCTTTCTGTCATCAGAACCAACATGCAGTCCTGCTCCCAGCTGGCCCATCCCTGGGCTCACGCTTCCTGGCTTTAGGGCCTGGCTCTGTCTTGGGGACAGCGGGTGGGGGCTGGGTTAAGAGAGATGGAAACTCAGTGGGCTGTACCCAGGGAGCCTTGACCAGCTTCCTCCCTCCCTCTCTGCCTCCCTCCCTTTAACAGATATTCTGGCAGAACCTAGGTAATCAAGAGGCTCTTGGACTGCAATTGAAGAGCCGAGATTGCAAGACCGGACCCCTGAGACATTCCGAGGGTCAGAGCTGGAAATGCTCTTGGACCCCTGTAGTACTCGCTCTCATTTCACAGATGAGGTGGAGCCCAGAGCCCAGAGAGACCAAGAGACCTGCCCAAGGTCAAAGCCAAATAGTGAGACCCGGGGATTCCACTAATGATAATGAAGCCCAGAATCTGTAGACTTCCTCCAGAGAATTTTCGTATCTATTGCATTAAATCAGGGGTGTCAAATTCAAGAGTGAAGTAGGTAACATAAAGGAGTGAAGCTGGCTGAGTACAGGCAGTAGGGAGTGAGTGGTGAGGGGGGAACAGGCAAGCTGTCCCTCAGCTATGGCCCATTGTGGCCATGGGGGAATGTCAGCCCCGTGGGGTCAGATCTTGTGATTTCTAAAAGAAGGCAAAAATCCAACGGTTTATGTGAAATTAGTTGGAAACAAACTTAGAAAGAAATGCTGATTGGGCAAAACCCATGTGGCCTTTCTCAGGCCTGGGGTTGCCCGTTTGTGGCCTCTGCCTCATTGGACCCTCACCAGAGCTGGGTGTTATGTCAGCGCAAAGGACAGAGGATGAAACTGAGACAGAGAGAAGGGGAGGTGACTTACTCAAGTCCACTCAGCTGGGAATAAGTACATCCAGGACTGGAACCTGGTGCTCTTGACCCCCAGCCCATGAGAGCACCATGGGGTTCCAAGAGAAAGGAGTCTGAGAAACAGGGTTCAAGCAGCAGCCCCCCTCAAGAGTCAAGGAGGCCTCAAATGTTGCGATGGGTTTGAACACACTCCATCCTTCCGGGCTCAGGCTAGGGGATGCCTGGGGGCGAAATCCACAGGGGGTTTTCAGCCTGGTTCCTGTAGAGATGGGCTGTCTTTTTTTACTTCGTTTTCTTTGCCGGCATTTTAATACTCAGTATCCTTGCAGTAAACAAGGGCCATTTAAAAAATATATAAACTTATTAGTGAGAACCGGCTTCCCCGTGGCTGGTCCAAGTTCCAGAGAGCAGCCATCGGTCCCCGGTGTTGGCAGGGCAGCTGCGGCGGGTGGCTCTCTCAGAGCGCCACATCTGCCCTAGTTTCTGAGGACACTCCAAACAAATGTCTCAATTAGGCCTCAGGACGGCTGTGCTGTGATTTACATACTCAGAGCCCTGCAGTCTCCTCTGTCCTGGGAATGTCCTTCCTTTGCTCTGCAGGGCTCCAAGGAGGCCACTGCTTCCCAGGGGCGCAGACCTTGGGCTAGACGCCTCTGAAAGTGCTTAAAACGCTGAGCAGCGTGGAGCTGGGGAGACTGGACTCATCAGGGAGCCAGAGGCCTCGGCCGAGACTCTCCCGGCTCTGCCTCGTCTGCTGTGTGACCTTGGGCTTGCTGTTTGGCCTCTTTGCTTTTCTAGCAACTAGGACTCCATCAGGAGTTGCAAATCAGTGCATGTGATATTTGGTCCACTGGTGTATCTTATTCAGCCTGCAAAGTGTTTTAGAAATCAGGGCATTTCATTAAAAAAATTCAGATTTCTGATCTGTTTAATAAATGGTGATCTGGTATGACTGGGCCGGCACCTTCCCCCTTGAGATGGGGCACATGCCTTCTGTTGCTACAGTCCCTACCTGGCCAGCTTCATCCACCTACATGACCCGCTTGTCCCTTAAAGACACATGAGTTTGTGACCCCAGACTAGGTAGTAATTCTAAACACTTTACAAAGTTACAAAGACAAATTTATCTCCTCCTATCCTTGATCTGGATAAGTAAGGATTCTTAACCCATTTTATAGGTTTGGAGCCCAAGATTCAAAGACATGAAGTTGCTGTGTGGTGCAGCTGGGCTCACACCTGTCTGACCCCCAAGCCCACCCTCCTTCCAGGCCTGCATTAAGTAATGGGTCGATCCCTGGGGTCTTCCTGGGCTCACTGAGGCTAAGGGTCCTGCCAGGCCTTATTGGAGGCCCTTACACTCCACCTCTCTGCCACTGGGAGGAGAGAGGGGAAGGGCTGAGGGGTTGGCAACACGTGGAATGTTCTCTGACTCTCTGGTCTGGGGTTCCCCCAGAGGATTAGGAGGGATCAGGAGACCCCTGTGACGAGGATTCCCAGAGAGGCTGGGCTGGGCAGCAGGCAGGGTGCAGGGCTGGGTGTCAGGGGATTGACTGGGTCCATTCCCTTCCCTGAGGCTTCCTGATTACATGACCACAGGGAGGCTGATTCTCCACAGACCTTGGTTTCCTCATCTGCAAAATGGCGCTAACCTCAGCCTTTCTTCGCTCATGGGGATGTTGGGAGGAGCTCAAGAGACAAGGGTTTTGCAAAGTTGCAGAAACTCAGGGCAGAAGCTAGTGTCATAGTTATAGTATCATGATTAAGAGTTCAGGCTCTGGAGGGGAATCTACCATGTGAAAGGTGTGTGTCCTTGGGCGGGTCACTTAACCTCTCTGGTCTAAAGTTTTCTCTTCTGTAAAATAAGACTGATCATAGTTCCTACTCAAGCAATTGTGAGCATTCAGTGAACTATCTGAATAAAGTGCTAGCACCGTGCCAGGCATACAGTAGGTGCTTAATAAATGGTAGCCATGAATATACAACATGGACAGATAAATGGGCGTATGATAGCCAAAGATGGGAGTGGTATAGGAATGCTGATTCCCACAGAACAATGACTCTGGCTGGCCCAGGGGCCCAATGCAGGGGGAATAGCGTAGAAATGACTTCAGCCAAGTCCAGGCCATGGCCTTCCCCTCTTTCTCCTCCGTGGCAGCACGGAAGCAAGAGTCACAGGGAAGACCTGGGGCTTTGGCTTGGGCTCTGGGAGGGCTTGTCCTGCTCCCCAGAAGGTCGGCTCAGAGCTCATTCCTCTCCACTCCCCGCCTCTCACGGAAAGCCAGCCTGGAGGCCTGGCCCAGCGGGTGGGCAGGAGGTGGTTGACCCCAGATGCTGGGCAACTTGGTCAAGTGGGGGCAGTTTCAGCCTGACCATGATAAGAGCCTGAGGTTAATGGAGGGACCCAGCGGTCCCACTGTTGGGTGCTGGAGGGACAAGATTTTAAACAAGCCCTCAGCCTTGGAATCCACTGCCCTTTCCAGGTAGCTGGGCTGGGGAGGTCCTCAGGGTGCTAACACTGGCCCCTCTCTGAAGAGCTTCCCGCAGGTACTTTCTCCATTTCATGATCCCAGAGGCATCTCCTCCATGGCAGCTCTGCAAAGGCTGAGGACAGCCTGGGCTGCTCTGCCGTCTGGCAGGGCCAGTGGAGCATTCCAGGCAGGAGAGTGGACTCAGGGGCCAGACCAGTGGGATCTGAATCCCGGCTCTGCCACCTGGCATCTTTGACAAGTAAAAAAGCCACCACCACCACCAAACCCTCTAGTGCCTCCCTTTCCTCATCTGTGAAGTGAGGTAAAACTATGTGATGTATCTCATAGATTCCTGTGAGGAATTATTGAATCGGGCCTTACAACAGCCTGGCACAGGGAAGGGCCAGCTGCTAGTATTTTGGTGCACGTAAGTGGCTGTGTTGGGGGAGGGGGTGAACACTGGGCCCCTCCACAGTTATTTGGAGGTCCAGAGATGGGAAGAAATAACTGAATTAGAGAGAAGCAAGGGAAGTCCTTATTGGGACAAGGGACAACATCATAATCTCTTCTATGCCTCATATGAGCTCTCTGTGCTCAACTGACTCATCCAAGATGCAAGTACTGCTCTTCTGATGCTTCAGGCCCCATCTGCTCTGGTAATTTCACTTGTACCCCTGGATCCAGCCATGCCTGAAGTATGACTGGCTTTGTGGCACCTATAGATTTCTTTCTTCCTTACATTTGTTCGAGTTGAATTACTTCTAATATATAGATAAACATCCCAGCCACATCTGCACACTCACAGATCTTGTGCAGACTTGCCCCTCAGCCTTACACACCCAATTGTCCCCCAACTGAAAGCTGTCTTTTTTTCTCCTTCCTGTGGCTGCTTCCATCAGGGCTGCAGTACTGGCAGCTGCCATCCCTGCAGCATCAATAGCGTGATTGAAGTGTTCCATTAGCCCGGAACGGGGGAGCCATGATCAGATGTGGTTTGTGGAACAGCTGCCCGTGCAGGGCTGGTAGTTAATTAAAAGCCCCATGCACTTAGTGATTAACTAATCACAGCATGGTGGCAGCCGGCAATGATGCGGTGACTTTTCTGTGGGAGTCAGCTGAAGCTCCAAATGTCTGCCCTGGGGCGGCGGTGGCAGCGGGAGGCTTGGGTGGCCCCGGTGTAGACGTCCCAAGCAGTTTGCAGAGCAGATTCCCAGGTGTCTCTCCTGCTTAAAGCTCCCAGGAGAAAGAGTGAAAGGGAACCTGGGTGGGGAGGGTGAAGATGGGGACATCACTGCAAAGGATGGGGTGGGGCTGGAGAGGAAAGGAGTGAGGGCTGTCATGATTTGGGGAGCACCAAGGCGGGAGTCCTGGTGGGATGTCGGGAAGGCAGGCAGGGGATTGGCCACAGGGGCTGGGCAGGATCCTGGGCCAGCTCAGGGGAGGGAGAGATGATACACCCCTGTCCATTTCAGGGCAGTGTGGCACGATGGTTCAGTATGGCTCTGCCACTTACTGCTTGTGTGACTGTGGACATGGGTTTCAACCTCTCTGCCTCAGTTTCCCTACCTGTAAAACCTGAGATTAATAACCATACCTGTTTCCAGGAGTTGTGGTGAGGATTAATCTGTGTGAAAGATTTCTAACCCAATAAGCACGTGAAAAATATTACCGAGCGCTATTAGAAGCAGAAGGCTACTTCCTCACAGTAAGGAGATGAAGGGCCATGAAAGTGAAAAGTGACCTTGGCTCCAATGTACCAGGCTCTACCCCTCCCCCAGCTCCCCTAGGAGAAGGCTGGGAACTTCAAAAGCCATGAGGCCTTGAGGCTGGTAGGGCTGGGGCGCCGCTAAAAGCCAGTTTGCGGTCTAAGCAAGCGGCTGCTCGAGAAGCTGCGTTCCCCTCGAGTACCCCAGGCTGTTACCCCTGGGGCTGTACTTCAGCACCTCGGTCACGCTCCTGGGCCCAGCGCCCTGGTTCCTGATTCTGACCCTGCCCATCGGGGTGACCCCACACGACTGCAAGTAGCTGTGACTTTGATGTCTTTAATCTTGGCCCCCAGACTCCCTCCGACTCAACAGGAAAAGCTCATACTTCCTCACCTCATACTTCCATGCACCCCTGATCTGCTCCAGCCTATGTTTCCAGTTCTATCTCTCATTACCTCCGTGCTGCCTGCAGACCCCGAAGCTGCCACGCTCTTGGCTGATAAATGCTTTCTCTACCCTCTTCCCATTTCACTTCTGGAAGTCTGAATCCTCCCCTTCCTTCAAGACCAAGTTCGAGAGTGTTTTCTGCAGGGATGCTCTGCTATCTCTCTCGTTGCGTTGCTTTCAGCTGGCCTGGGGGTGGCTTGGTAGAGTTCCATCTCGAGGTGGTCCTGGAGGGCCTCCCTGAGAGGGCATTGCTGGAGCTGAGCCTTGTGTGAACCTGGAAAGAGGTCCTATGTTGGGAAGGGGCTGGGGGAGCCCGTGGAGCTGACTAAGGTCTAGGAGGCTGGAGTGAGGAGGAAAGTGATGTGAGGCTGGGCAGAGGACGAAGGGCAGCAATGGCTCACAGCAGGTGCCATCATCCCTCACTGGTGTGAGGTGGGAGACCTCACCTGCCTGTGCTGCAGCCTGGCTGGACATCACATGGCCTGTGAAAGTCCAAGTGGGGAGATTGGGTTCCCAGAAATCGACTGTGCATCTGGGACTTGTGTGAAAGTGATAGGGACAATCTGACTGGCTGAGCCGCTCTCACATGATCACCCCTCTGCCGGGTGGGACCCTTGGCTAAGCACTCCGAATGTATCCTGTGGGGAGGGATGGTTCTCAAAGGCAATATTGGGGTGCTAGTATCACAGAGGACAAAACCAACAGATATGTCCCCTTCACTGAGCCACGTCCAGTTTCTAGGAGGGACATGTGTTATCCACGTCTGTGAGGGGGCGCCTCCAACATCTGTCCAGGCCCTTCCCTGAGGGGCCAGGCCATCGCTGGGAAATGGTCAGCAGGTGAGTGCCCATTCACTGTCACCCCCAGGTCTACCTCTGAGGGCGCAAGTGTCTAGGATGCTCTCCAAATTCTGAGGAATGTTTAAGGTGGGTCAATGCGCTATCTCGGGCTGCCGTGTGACTGTGGCGACATCTCTGCCTTCTCTGAACCTTTATGTCCTTGCTGGGAATAAGAGACATAGTGCATGAGAAAGTGCTTTGGAAACTGTGAAGTGCTCAGTCACACCACCCATGACTGCTTTTATCTCTGCTCACGGTTTAGGAGGGAGCAGCCTGTTTCTACCCTTTGGTGTTGGCCCTGCTCCCCTTTAGTCCCCATCCCTCCCTCTGGTATCCTCCCCCACCCCCTGCCTCCCCTTGGGGCTGGGACATGTGCCTGCATTCCTGCTGAAGGTGTTGCTGTGGGAGCCTGTTCCCAAGGCTCTGTCACTTCTCAGCCCAGAGGAGACATGGCTGTGAACGGGGTGGGTGTGGGGTGCCTGGGAGGCTGAAGGCCAAAGTGGTCCCAGGGTGGGGGTGGGGGGGATCTGGGGAGCAGCAGTGATGTGAAAATGGTGTGGAGGGCAGGGGCATGGTCCCCACAGCCTTGCTCTGAATAGAGGACATTCAGGTCACATTCCCTATAGCAAAGTCAGAGGGACCCAGTTTCTCAGCCAGAATTGCTGGAAATAAACATCTGGAGCTTGGGGGTCATCACTGATCTGGGGGAGCTCTTGGTTTTCATGGGATTGGTCACTCACCAGATAATTCGGTAAGTACCTTGTCAGCTCGGCTGCTACAACAAAAATACCACAGACTGCATGGCTTAAAGAACAGAGATTTAGTTCTCACAGTTCTGGGGACTGGGAAGTCTGAGATCAGAGCCCTGGTGAGGGCTCTCTTCCTGGTTTGCAGACGGCTGTCTTCTTGCTGTGTCCTCACATGGCAGAGAGCAGAGACAGGAGCAAACTCTCTGGTGTTCTTCTGACAAGGACACTAATCCCACGATGATCTAATTCCCTCCTCAAAGGCCCTACATCCTAATACAATCACAATGGGGATTAGGATCTCAGCATATGGATTTGGTGGGGTGGGGGTCGGGGACGCAGACATTCGGTCCACAACATACCTCTTACAAGTTCACCAAATTCATTCATGTCTATTTTCTCATTGGGCTGTATCTGCATTTCACAGGGGGCACACCTAAGCCAGAGGGGCCAAGAGATTTGCTCAAGTCCACAGAGTAGTGGCTTAAGCTTGATAGAAGTTTCTCTCTCACTTAAAGAAGTATGTGGTGAATGGTTCAGAATGACCCTTGGGACCAGCTGTACTACAGCCTACCTGGATACCATACAGGCTATGAAAGACCAAATGGGGAGGGAAGGAAGTCCTAGGTTGGGTTTCCAGAAACAGACCCTGCACCCAAGATTCCTGTGAAAGTAATTTATTAGGAAATGTTCCAGAAATGACCAGGAGGGGCTGGGAAGCGATCTACATAGAGTCCTTGCCCTGTGGAGAGGGAGGCTGGGTCAGCTCATCTGCTCCAGGGCTTGTGACTTGTGACGTTTTGGGAACTGAACCTCTCACAGAAGTGTGCAGGTGGGTTGGCAAGGGCTGCCCTGGCCCTGACCATGTCAGGGATCCAGTCCCCTTCTATCCTGTGCTCCTCCATCCTCCAATATGGCAGCATAGGCTCCAGCCATCATGCCTACCTTTCCAGCCAACAGAAAGGAGGAAAAGGGAAGAAAGGGGGTGCTGCTCTCTATAAGGACACATCTTCGAACCTGTACATGGTGCTTCAGTTTCCATGTTTGGGGCCAGATCTAAGGCTTGTGGGTACTCCCAGCTAGCAAGGGAAGCTAAGAAATGAAGTCTTTATTCCAGGCAACTTGTGCCAGCTAAATTTGGGTTCTGTTACTGAAGAAGGAGAGGGGATAGATGTTGGGGAAAAAGTAGCAGCCATTGTTATAGCTACAGAGTGTGAAAATGGACTTGACCACAGTCCTAGAGATTTCTTTGCAAGGGAGCAGAGAGTTGTAGCTGTTAGGAATGGGGTCTTTACAAGAGGAGGAGTGGGCAGGGGCTGAGCTGCAGGATCTCTGGGTCCACTGAGGTCCTTATTTGTGGGATAAGACTCCACCCAAGGAATAGCTGACTCCAGAAGGATGGTGGTGTACACAGAGTTCCCTGGAAGTGTCTTGGGGGTGGGCAGGCAGGGGGAGCTGTATCGAACTTAATCCTTAGCTGGGAGCTGGGCGCTTGACTTTTGAGTTCCTGGCTTACCTGGAATCTTCTAGGTCTCCTTCGGCAGGCCTATAACATGCCTCAGGCTCCACCATCTGTAAGATGGGGACAATGTGAGGAACTCAGGGTCAGACAAGGCTGAGGTGAGAGGTACTTAATTCTGACATAACATTTAAGAGGGCGCCAAAAATCTCAGCAATTAAGATCAGTATTTTAATGCAGCATTTTTTTATTGTGGTAAAATATATATAACATAAAATTTACCAGTTTAACCATTTTAAGTGTTCAGTTCAGTGGCATTAAGTATATTCACATTGTTGTGCAACCGTCATCACCCATCTTCAGAACTTCTTCATCTTCCCCAAGTGAAATTCCGTATCCATTAAACACTAACCCCCTATTCCCTGCTTCCCCCAGCCCCCAGGATAACTCTACTTCCTGTCTCTCTGAATTTGACTAAGTAGTTCATATTAGTGGAATCATGCAGCATTTGTCTTTTTGTGACTGCCTTATTTCACTTAGCATAATGCCCTTGGGTTTCTACCATGCTGTAGCATGTGTCAGAATTCCCTTCCTTTTTTTAAAAAAATTAATTTTTATTGGAGTATAGTTGCCCCTTCCTTTTTAAGGCTGAATAAAATTCCACTGTGGATATACCACATCCAACGATGGACACCTGTGTTGCTTTCCACTCATCCAACGATGGACACCTGGGTTGCTTTATCCACTCATCCAACGATGGACACCTGGGTTGCTTTCTATCCTTTGGCTATTGTGAATAGTGCTGCTATGAACATGGGTGTGCAGATATCTAAGTCCCGCTTTCATTAATGCAATATTTAAAAAAAAATCAAAATTCATGCAAAAAAGTCCATTATGAATAGACTGTCAAAAAGTGCAAGACGAGATCAGTAACAGCCAGTGCTGAGCCACAGGAGAGCAAAGGGAAGGATGGGTGATACTCACCTTGCACGATCCTGTTTGTGGCACTGCCTTAAATCTTGTGCCCCAGGCCAGTTTCTCACTCTCCTCGCCCTTGTCCTGGCCTGATGAGGATGAAAGGACCCTGGCTGAGCACGCTGGGCCAGGAGCCTCCTCTTCCCCTACCACCCTGGACTGATTTAGGAACTGGAGTGATGGAGTAAGTAGCCTCTAGGTTAGAAAGCTGAAGCTGGGGTTTCTTCTCCCCTTGGATAGATTCATCTTAATTAGCCCCCTCAGATAACGGTTCCTTCCCAGGCTGAGACAGCTGAATTATGGAGACAGTCACTATATCTTCCTTCCCCTTGAGTTGTTTTGCCAAGTGACAAAGAGATGCATGTCCCCTGCTCCAGGTTGCCTTGCAGAGTTGGCTGTGAGGTCACTTAATGAGGCAGGAGACAGGGCTCCCAATCTGTCACCTTGTAGCCCGGGCAGGTGGTGCCTGCCACTGTGTGCAGGGTGTGACTGTGGGTACTACCTGCGTGAGTGAGCATGTAGGGGTCCCACCAGGACGAAGAAACATTCTCCTTCCTGAGCTCAGAGCCCCCAAAGAGGAGAACTCGTGAAATTCCCAAAAGGGAGCGCCTTCCCTTAGTCATTCAAGGAACATTTAGTGAGCACCTACTGTGTGCCAGGCAATGAGTGAGTAGGTGGGCGTGAGGGTCGGTAAAGAGATGGGTCAGTTGTGGTCCTGAGCTTATAACAAAAAATAAATGTTTTTTCATGTGTCAGGAACTGAGGTGCACCCGGTTATTGGGTGTGAGGGAGGGCAAATGATGGGGTGGTGAGAGTCCGTCCAGCTCCCACCCTTGGCTAGGGAGTGTGTGTGTGTGTGTGTGTGTGTGTGTGTGTGTGTGTGTGAGAGAGAGAGAGAGAGAGAGAGAGAGAGAGAGAGAGAGAGAGAGAGAGAGAGAGAGAGAGAGGAAGGGGCTGCCCTGGACCTTGCCTGCTAACCTGAGACTGACCAGCAGATGGCGAGAGTGCTACGGGAAAGTCAGGGACTGCTGGGGAGGGAGGGAGGAGAGAGAGAGGGAGACAGAGAGACAGACACAGACGCAGAAACACAGAGTCAGAAACACAGAGTCAGAAACAGAGACAAAGACAGAGGCAGAGAGAGAAAGAGAGAGACAGAGAGAGAGACAGAGACAGAGACAGAGACAGAGAGAGACAGTATATTAGTCTGTTTGGGCTGCCATAACAAAACACCATAGACTGGGTGGCTTGACAACAGAAATTTCTTTCTCACAGGGCTGGAGGCTGGCAAGTCCAAGGTCAAGGTGCCAGCAAGGCAGGTTTCATTCTGAGCCCTCTTCTCTTGGGTTGTAGGCTGCCGCCATCTCACTATGCGCTCACAAGGCCTTCCTTAGTGCATGCTCGTGGAGGGAGGGAGGGAGGGAGGGAGGGAGAGAGAGAGAGAGAGCTCTTCCTGTTCATATAAAGCAGGCAGTTCTATCAGATTAGGGCCCCACCCTTGTGACCTCATTTAACCTTAATTAGCTCCTAAAGACCCTCTCTCCAAATACAGCCACATTGGAGGTTAGGGTTTTAACATATGATTTTAGGAGGCACAATTTAGTCTACTGCAGAGAGAGAGAGAGAGACAGGGAGAGAGGGAAAGAGAGGAAGAGAGACAGAGACAGAGATGGGGGTGGGGTCGGTGGGGGGAGGAGGGAAGAGCCCACGGCACTGGGTTGGGATCAGAATTCCTGGTTCTGGGCCAGCTTTGCCATTCACTTGCCATTCACGGACGCTGTGACCCCAAGCAGACACTTCTCCCTTGGAGCACCCACAACTTCACCTCCAAAGGAGGTAGACGTGCACCCCTACCACACCTGCTGAAGTAGCTACACACTTACAGAGAGCAGCTCTTAAGAGCCTCCCCCCTATTTTCTCACTCAGGGACAGAGCAACCCTATGAGATGGGCATTCACGTTGCCTCCATCTTTCAGATGAGGAGACCGAGGGTCAGGGAAGCTAAGTGGCCTGCCCAAGGTCACACAGCTCGGACTCAGACCCAGGTCTTCTGACCCTGTGGTCTAACTAGTGAGCGCTCTGAGAGGGTAGAAGATACAACACAGATACGAAGGAAACTCAGAACTTCTTTGCACAGCTAAGGTTGACCAGTTGGTCTCGCACTGGGGGTCTCTGCTGGGCCTTCCACAAAACTCTGGAGAAAGGGCAAATTTGGTGCAGGGAACACAGGCCCCCAAGCCAATGGTCGGGAAGCTGGCCCAGAGACCTGGGAACCCAGAAAAACACTTCCTGGACACAAGGATACCGAATAAAACTGTCCAAGACGGTGGCTTCTGTCCTGCCTTGGTTCGCTGGATGGTGAAGCACATCTTGCTCTTGGCTTCCACTGTGTGGCATGTACGGGGCCGTATGCAGAGGAGAATCTACTCCTTTTCTCTCCGAGACACACGAGGGACGCCTAAATCTAATAAGTTAATTTAGACTCCTAGAAACAAGATTAAATTTTCAAATGATGGCAGGCTCTGACAGCTAAGGCATAAATCTTTTATTTAAAATAGAGACTAAACCCATTCAAATGCTATCAGCAATGACAGATGCAGATAGAAACACGCTCTGATAGAATAGACGCGGCGTGGATTTGTTCACTCTTGGTGACATATCACAAAGGGTGACCTCAAGTTCAGTCTGAGTGTCAGCCAACAGTGAGGACTCTGCATCCATTTCCATGTGGCTTGTTGACCCAAGGTGGAGCCAGGGGAGATGCCAAGGCAGGTGGGAGGGAGCCAGCCTTGGAGGGCATCGTCCCATTGCTACCCCCTCAGCTGCCACAAGAGGGCAGGAAAGAGGGCCAGCAATGTTTGGCGGTCCCCAGAGTGGCAGCAAAGGAGCCTGAGGGGGAGAGAATGGGGAGCTGTCGAGAGCAGGCAGGAGACAGTCGAGGTAAGAGGAGAAGGTAGGTAAGGACAAGTGGGGCATTTCCTAGAGCTGCCAGAGCAAAGGAAGCTCTGCCGACCCCAGACCTCCGAACAGTCTTCTGCTTCAGCTGCCTGTGGGTGGGCATTCCTGAGTGCCAGACACCGGGCATTCCCTACACGATCTCACTCTATCCTCACATCAAACCCTTTTACAGATCACAGGCCGAGGTTCAGAGGGGTCAAGTCCACGCCTGAACTGCGCACCCAGTTAGTGCCAGAGTCACGAGCCCTCCCAGGGCGTGCTGACTCCAGTCCCTCACTCTTCCCCTCTGCCCCTCCACAGCTCACAGACATCCAGAGATGCCGGGGGGTCTAGCAAACATACTGGCACCCTGTTTGTTCTAACTCAGGCAAAGAACAGAGAATGAGTTCTTCTAAGTATCGCCCCCTTTTTGAAGTTTTCAGTTGCTTGCCGCCGCCAGACCTCTTTACAGCAGCACAAACTGAAAGTCACCACCACAAACATACAGCCCTGAGGACCGGGGGTTCCCAGACGGATAACCCATGAGTTCATGTTCAGCATTTTCCCAACTTATTTGAACATGAAATGTTTGTGTTCCTTTCATTAGACATAAGATCACATCAATCCATCTTCCAAGGAACCTATTCTGGGAAACATTGATCTAAGAATATTTCAAGTTGGCCTGTGGCTCCCTGCTTCTCCAGAATGCGTATTATGGTCCATGAAACTTCGCCGTTAAATACTTGAAGCAGATGCCCAGAGAAGCCATCGTTGACACTGGTGGTTTTCAGTCTTTTCAGGATGTCTCCTTGGGTGACTTGATGAAAGTTGTGGGTTTTTTTTCCCCCCAGGTGGAGAGAAGCATGCACACATATTATGTACATACACTCGAGTGTTGACTTCAGATTGAGGGGTTTGTGGGTTCTTTGTTGCCCAGAGGCCTCAGGTCATAAACTTCCGCTTAAAGTCACCATCAGCTGGAGTCCTTGGTGCCGCTGGCAACCGAGCACTTGGCCTTGGGAAGAGGGCCAAGCCTGTTGGGTTTAGGGCTGCTGAGAGGGTCTGGGTGAAGGGGTCTGGTACACTCCTGTCCTGTGACAAAGGAAGCCCGGAGGGTCATGCCAGTATCATGTGTTCAATGTAGAGAGTACTCAACAGGCTTCTGGAGTAGGAATGGAAGGCATCAGGCAGCTTGGTGAGCAGAGACCTCTCTGCAGGTCTGAGGGACCTGCCCACAGCCCTGTGGGGAGTATGAAGGTCAGGGCTCCCACATCTCTCAAAGCCCCCCATAGCCTAGTGCATGAGAATCTCTGTTGCTGATGCTTGCCCAGCACCCATTCCCTGTCCCCCCCTCTTCTGGGGATAACACTCTGGTTGTCCCTGGGGAACCACCGCCCGCCTCAAACTAGTCCATGTGTGTGGTATGGCTCGGACCTCGCCCCCAGATTCAGGGCGGGCTCATGACCCAGGTTCATGACCTGGACAGTCAGAGGATCCATTTTTCAGGTCACAGTGACTGGTTTAGGGATAGGCATGTGATCCAGGCCAGAACGATTAGTTCCAAAGGGATAAATTATGGAACTTTTCCTGAGAAAGAGCAGTGTTCTCTTGGGACTGTGGATAAAAAAGTATGCCTGGAGCTGCTGGTGGCCACCTTGACCCATGAAGAGAGATTGCCTGAAAATGGATCCTCTACTGAAGAGATCAGGTAAGAGATGGAGAGCTGGGGTGTCCCAATGAGACTGTTTGAAACTATATCCAGCCACGACCCAAATTAATCCTATCCCTGGCACAATTACATGAACCAGTGCATTTCCTGTCTTGCTTAAGAGCATGTGTGTTGGATTTCTGCCACTTGCAACTGAAAGAGTCCTGAAAAATCCCCTGAGGTTAAAAACACATCCCAGGTCCATGCCAGGTAGCTGAATTAGAATCTCCAGGAATGTAGATCTATCTGTCTATCATCATCATCATCTATCTATCTATCATCTATCTGTCTACCTACCTATCTATATAGATATACATATCTTCCTGGGGGATCTAATGATCTAACAGCTCTAGCTTGTAATAATTTCCCCTGCTTTTGTACCATGGAGGTCACAAGATGCCCAGCTAGGGAATCCAAGATTATCCACATGTGGAATTCATCCAGTAGAAGCCCAGGAGTCAAGATATTTAACATGGTTTGTCCTTAGTTTATTCCCACTTTCAAGCTCTCAAGTGGGGCTAAGAATCACGTGATTGTGACAACTTAGCTTTGCACAGGAGCGAGAAACTGCTCTGTGTTCATCTAAACTCATCTCCTCGTCTTCCTGTACCCACTGCTAGACCACACCTCCTATCCCCTCTTGTAGGTAGGTGTGGCCATGAGCTGGGTTCTAATCAATAAAATGTGAGAAGTGATGTATGCCATTTCCAGACTTAGCTTATAAAAATCTCCCTGGATATTCTTCATGATTTTTCCTTTTAGCTCGATAAACACAGGAACCTAAACACAGGAAGCCATGTTGGAAGGTGTCAGAGCCACAAGGAGGAAGGACCCCAGGGTACCCGGTACCAGAATCACTCTTGGAGGCAAGCTTCCTGGCTATCAGGAATCCCTGTTTGGGCTTTACACAAGCCAGATATAAATGTCTATTGTGTTAAGTCACTGGGATTGGGGGAATCCCAATCCTACAGCTGTTTCCTTAACAGTGAATTTTTATGAATTTCAGATAACTTTTCCATCCATTGATTCATCTGTGTTTTATAAGAACTCTGGGTGGCAGTCTGGGAATGGCATTTTACAGATGACAATGCTTGTTCTAGCTTAAGTAGTTGGTAGGAGGATAGAAAATGCTTCTCAAAAGAGGAGTTTGATGCAGATGTGAAGAGACTATGATGATAATAGCTCTTTCCTTGGCCCTGGCCCCTTCCTACTTGTTCAGGCATTTCTGTAGTTAGAGTTCTTCCCTGGGACTCAGCACCCAACTTCCCACCCTCTCTGCCCCCAGTCCTCTCCCAGTGAAGACTCTGGGGGCTCTGCCTCTGTCCATGGTGCTGAAGCCAGTGGCGTTTATAGAGCCTCGTTATGGAATGAACTTGGGCTTAAACACTAGAACTGCACTTTACTTCTAAACATTTGCTCCCTTGGAAAGCCTTTTAACCTCTCCAAATGTTAGTTTTCTTATCTGTGAAATGGAAAATTATACTTTCTTCATGAGATTGTTGTGAAGACTAAATAATGTGGAGAAACTACTGGTGTAGTAAGAGTGTCATTTTACACCCTTCTCCCCCACTTAAAAATTACTGAACCACTTCCTTCCCTCCCTCCCTTCCCACCAAGAATAGTAGGTGAACTGAGGATGATTCTTATTTATGTGTAATATTGACTTCAAGGGTCAGATCTATCATCCACTGAGGTTTGAGTGAATTCAGAAAAAGGAAACAGACTAGAGAGACTGTCTCTAGAGAGACTATCCCTCATGATTCTAGCTGCTATAGGCTATAAAGGGTTACAGAATATTCTAAGAGTTTAAGGGAAGTGGAAATTTGGAACTTGAGGAAAAGTATTTTTTGTGTCCCCTTTCTTCACTTGTAAAATGGTGAGGGGGGGCGGGTGGCAGCTCAGCTTTTCTGACCCCATAGAACAAGGACAGCTTTTAGTATTCTCACCGCTCATGGATCCTCTTCTTTGTAAAGATTTTGCCAATTAAACACTCTGCACTTATTAAGGAATAACTAATTCACTTCCCCAATTTTATTAATAAAAGACATTTAGGAGCGATTGTGCGATAGAAACAGTATTAAGCTTCCCAGTTTAATGAAGTAGCGGGTGCTGTAGTTAGTCTGTGTGGTCTCATTATCGGCTAATGTGTGGATTCCCTTAGGTTTTCTGAATTTTTGCCAAGAATTCACAGGACCCAATGCTACTTCTGTGAACCTCAGTGCAGGAGTCATTGCTTTCAGTGGGCTCTCAGAATCCTTCAAGCTCTGACCTGACTCTGTTGAGCTCTGATATACCAGGAGGAGTGGAGCACAGTGGGCACAGGAGAAGAGGAGGAGAGGGGTTGTGGGAAAGCAATATGTACCTTGGGGGTCGGAACAGTAGGGACATCCCCTAGTGTTTGGCTTAATGCTCATCTGGGAGATGGGGAGAGAGGGAGAGAGAGAGAGAGAGAGAGAGAGAGAGAGAGAGAGAGAGAGAGAGAGAGAGAGAGAGAGAGAGAGAAGGCTGTAAAGTTGGTTTATTAATGAAAACATACCCACCAAGAGAAACAGTCAGTTGGTCCTCTTTCTGTCAACACGCTCTCTCTCGCACATAACATAGGAAGCTAATTTGAAATAAGAAGGATGCTTGGTGGGCATAGAACTAGAGTTAGGGAGTTCATAGTTTTAACGACATTGTCTTCAAACCAGGATGGCTATTGGGATAAAACTTCCTAGAAAGGGCTATCCAGGCCCTTTCAGGAGTGGAAACCCCTCTCCGTCCCAGATAATGCTGGAAGCCATCCACTAACGCTTTACCTTTGGGCTCTGCCCCCCACTCGTGCCTGCTACCAGGGAACCCACCTGAGACATTCAAGCTGCTGCACTTCTTACCTGCTCTGCAGTTCAGTGAAGCTTCTCTTAGTATGGTGAAGGAACGGCCTCCTTCATGCTGCTGGCCTCCTTTTGTAATATCTTATTGGTTGGTTTCAGCCTCAATGGTGTCACCCTCAAGTTAGGATGACAGCCATTCTGGATTTGAACTGATGGCATTCCGAGTCCAGAGCCCGTTCTCTTGACCACAACCCTAACCTGCCTCTCTAAGGCACCTGGCCCTGGAACCCTAGAGGCACATCTCCTCCTTGTCCACCCTGTACAGAAAGCTCAGCCAGAGGGCCTGGTGAGCTAGAACAGGAGGAGGTCTCCCCCAGGACGCACCGACCCTGACTCCAACTCTGCAGCCTCGGCACAGCGGAGGGTTTACTCTCCTCCCAAAGGCTCAGGGCTCGGTCTCTCCCCGGGTTTATGAGCTGAGTAGGTGAAGGGCATGTTTGACCTTTCCAGTCGCTTCTCCCTGCTTCATCACAGTAGCTGCTACAGAAAAATGAACTTCTTTTTTTTTTTTTGCGGTACGTGGGCTTCTCACTGCTGTGGCCTCTCCCGTTGCGGAGCACAGGCTCCGGACGCGCAGGCTCAGCGGCCATGGCTCACGGGCCCAGCCGCTCCGCGGCACGAACCCGTGTCCCCTGCATCGGCAGGCAGACTCCCAACCACTGCGCCACCAGGGAAGCCCCAGAAAAATGAACTTCTTTCATGCGTTTCCAACTGCCAAAAACACAGCAGGCGCGGCCAAGGACTAGGTGTGTGATTTGCTGTAAGCCTGGGACCTCGTCCTTCCTGCAGCCTGACGCTGCCACGGCCCAGATGCAGAGCAGAGGCCTAGTGACGTCTCCCCTGGGCCCAGGACTGAAGCCCCCGCAAGAAGGACGGAAGCTTAGAGGGCTACACAAGGTCTACGGCAGCCATTTAACTTTAAATCTGCTCCCAGCACCCAGCTTTCCTCCCTCACTCTCAGCCCCAACGTTTACCCTGATCCTCCTGGCCAGCTCGCTGCACCCCCGTCCCATGCTGCTGCCTCCAGAACGGGGACATCTCTCCCACCTCTGGGGGGTCACCCACTCCTTCCCAAGTCCCTCGCCTGGGATGAACTGCTCCTGCCTTCGTCTTGCTGTTCACTTTGTGACGTGCGTTGTGTGGTTCCCTCCTCTATTGTGGCCCCTTTACTTTCAGTCTTGGGTTCTGTTTATTTGCAGGCTTCCTTCTCTTTAAAACAAAACAAACACAAGGTGCCATTGTCTGGATCTTGAGAAACTGCGGAACCCTCCTCTTTTTGCATTGCTGGGTACATTTCTTGTTTCTACCCGAATGATCGGCCAAGGCGAGAATGCTAATTTATCTGAGTGGGAGTATGCCAACATCACCCTGAAATAAAGGTGTCGGCACTTAGGATAAAACCCGAACCCCTCATGATCTGGCCCCACTCACCCTGACCTCATCTCCCATCTCTCCTCGTCACCGGCTAAGCTCTGGCCACACAGCCTTGAGTCTGGTCCTCAGGTGTGCCAAGCCTGCTTCTGCTCAGGCCTTTGCAACCATCATTCCCTCTGCCTACAGCACTCCCCCTGCATCTCTGCAGGCTGGCTTCTTCCCAGCACGTGGGCTCAGCTCAGCCTTCCCGGACCTCTCCATCTTGCCCCATACTCCCCAGTATCTCTCTATTGGAATATATTTTCCTGATATATTTTCCTCTCTGCACTTAACAATTTCAGAAGTCATCCTTTCTTTAAAAGATTAGTTTCACTTTGTTATCGTCATGCTCCACTAGGACATAAAGTCCACGTGAACTGGGATCTTGCCCATTTGCTTTTGCTACATCCTTAATGCCTAAGAGTGCTGGGTGCACAGGAAGTACCGACTTCAAGTTTGCTGAATGAATAATGGTGGGGTGATCACATACCAGTATCACATGCGAATGTCTGTCCTTCTCCTGTTTTGGGAGTTTCTACCCCAGCACCTAGTGTCTTGCCTTTAGCATGGAATAAATGTGAATGAAATGAATTAAAGGGCCCCTCACCCACTAGATTATCTTTTATGGGACAGGCCAAGTTGTGTGTTTCTGACTCCCCAGCATCTTGAAGAGCAGCTGTTCAAAGCACCTGTTGAATTGAATAGAATCCTTTGAAAGTATTATGTCAACTTTGGTAACTGAGGAAGAAGGGCCTGTCTGGTCCTTTGAATGTGACTTGTTGGACAAACTAACACCTTTGAGTTCTCATTCTCAGTTGTGGGTTCTGGGTCATGTGAGTGCAAAGGCTGTACCTCACACAGCAGATGTGTTGATGGAAACAGGGAGAATCTGCCTAAGATGCCGAGTGTCAGAGGAGCGGCACAACATCCTTCTGACACTTGAAAATTGCAAATTTGAAAGACTCCTTCTCACTTGTCAGCTATCCAGGCCTCCCCTGCACAGATGGCTTCCAGGCCTCGCCCTCCCAGGCTGGATCTCCCATTGTCCCACAGCCAGCCGGCTGGTATCTTTGAGACCCACCATCGGCACAGTAACTCAAACGTCCTAGTCGCTTGGTTTCAGACTGTTTTCTCAGGTCTCTTTCAGTTACAAGTGACTTTAAAAAGGGAATATATTGGCTCAAGCACAGAAAAGATGTTGGGTAGAAGTTGCTTCAGGTGTGGCTGGATCCAGGGGGCTCTGTGTGACTGTTTATTCTTCACATGGGGTCTCCCATACGGCAGCTGTTAGGGGCAAGGTGGCCCCTAGAAGCCTCAGCATCACCCCTCTACTTCAATTGTCCAAACATTACTCACTCCATTCTAGCCACTCACTTTTTTCTGTTCCTTAAATAAACCAGGCATACTCTTGCCCTAGGATATCTGCACTATTCCAAGTGCATGGAAATCCCTAACCCCTCCCCTCCATGGCTGTGTATCTCATTCCCTTACCTCCTACAAAGCTTTGCTCAAAGCTACCTTCTGAAGCTGCACCTGACCACCCGATTTAAAATCAGAATCCATCTCCCCAGCATTCCCAGTCCTTACTTTGCACGTCCTCTGCCCCCTCCATAGCATTTACTGCCTTCTAACTTCCTGTATATTTATTATCTCTATTGTCCTCTAGCCCACTAGAATGTCTGTTTTGTTGGCCAATGTTTTTTCACCAGGAACAATGTTTTGTTCACCAAGAACCCAGTAGAGTCGTGTCATATAGTAGTTGCTCAATTTGTTGGATGAATGAATGAAGCAGAAAGAAATTAATTCAGCATCCAGACATAGGAAATACAGCAGTAAACAAACAAAAAGCTCTGCCCCTTGGGACCTTACTTCATTGCGGGGAAGGCAGAGAATAAATGAGATTCTTAGAGAGTTCTAAATACATGGAGTTTCAGGTGACAGTAAGTGCTGGGCAGGCAGACACGGCAGATGCCCACAGTCAAGGCGAGACCTAGTTCCTGTCGTATGCTGAGAACCTGACAAGGATGGAGATGATTCTTGGTTCCTCTGCTGTTTAAATATTACTCCTTTTGAAAGTGAGACAGGATAAGCGCATTGCTAATGACAGTAATAAAGTGTCTCTCAGATTTGTTTACAGGCTGTTTGCTTTTATTTTCATTCCCTTCCCGATTCGGTTCAGGAGCGGGTGTGGGCAGCCCCCTGCCAGTCCGCATTCCCTTGACATTTCCCACTCACGTGGTGTAATGAAGAAATATGCAAACTGGCTGGGAGCTACTGGTGTTTGGAAGCCCCTCTTGGAGCGGCTGCTGCGGGGAGGAGAAGAGACCCAAACCAATAAGCAGGTATTGATTTGCATTGGCATCAATGTCTTTTTATATCAACACAAGTATTTTATCAAAACTTGCCTGGGGGGAACATCCATCTTCATATTGACAAGTGGAAGATATTACAGGGTGGGTGTTCTATCTACATAGCATGGAGCTCTGCATACCAATACAGATGCATAATCAATATTTCATCATAAAATTATGATCTGGTTTTGATGTTCTGCAAAAAGAATCTCAAGATGAATAATAAAGTACAATCATAATTTTGAAATGCAAAGATTGTTTTTCCATTTTAATAAAAGTTGGGGGCTTCTGCTGGCCATCCTGTGTGGGCAGCAGGAAAAGACCCGTCTGGCTGGAGGAGGGGTATGGTGGGAGCATTTGCAGACCAGAAGGCTGCCTCGGTTTTGCTGTTTGAGAATCAATTGTGGACACACTCTAGGCCTATTCGTTCATCTACCTGTGGCCCCCATTGCTGGCCCACGTCCGGATGCTCTTTGGTCTCTTCATCACTTCTGTGCCAGCTTCACTGTATCTTTGGCTCCAGGGGGTGGCAGGTGCCACTCTTGTGCTCCTGGAACCACTTTAACTGCGAAAGCTGAGAACTGGAAGGGACTGGCTGTTTCTATCCCCCTGGGTGGCCCTCAGGCAGAGATTGAGGAGTGGGATTAAGAGAGCCCAGCTCCCGGGCTTCCCCGGTGGCGCAGTGGTTGAGAGTCCGCCTGTCGCTGCAGGGGACACGGGTTTGTGCCCCGGTCCGGGAAGATCTCACATGCCGTGGAGCGGCTGGGCCCGTGAGCCATGGCTGCTGAGCCTGCATGTCTGGAGCCTGTGCTCCGCATGGGAGAGGCCACATACTGCTAAAAAAAAAAAAAAGAAAGCCCAGCTCCCTAGGTCTAGTTCCCTGGGGGATCAGGTGGAAGCTGCCCTGGGGGCTTTGTTTGATCCTGTTCCTGTTCTCCCCCTGCCCCCACTTCCTGGCCTACTTCTGCTTCCCCCTCATGAGACCCCCAGGAACATTTCATAATATGACACCTGCACAGGAAGCCTTGTCCACCAGTGTGCTTCTGGGAAATCTGACCTAACACATACCACCCATTCCAAAATGATTTATTGAGTCTCTACTGTGTTCCAGGCACTGTGGCAGGAGTTAGGGATAGAACTACGAGGGAAGCAGATACAGCCCGCATCTCTGTATCAATTTTGGTGCTTTAGGTGGGCTATAAAAAAAGGAAATCTCACACGGATGGGAAATCAGAGGGCTCCAGCACCCTCACGATACAGCAGCACCACGCACCTGGTTCTTCCACCTCTCTGCTCAGCCGGGCGCAGGGCTGGCTTCACCCTCAGGCTGGGAGCATGAGGCTGCAGCACTCCTAGCCGTCCCAGCCAGACGTGACAGCATCCAGAGGAAGACGAATGACCATCTCTTCTTCTGGCTTTCTCTTTAAAGCAAGGATGCTTTCCTAGGTCCCTGGCTTCCCTAGCAGAACTACCTTTGTCTCATTGGCCTGAAATGGGTCACATGCTCCCTCTCGGAGCCTGTCCCTGGCAAGGGGGTAGAATTACCCTTGGGCCAGTCAGGTGCACCCTTGGGGCCTGGGGGTTAGGATGGTTTCTCCCGGCTTGGGGACGTTTGAGGCCATGGACAGCTGAATGCAACAGTGGGGGTTCTGTTAGGAGGGCGAGAGTGTTGATGCTGGGTGGGGACCACTGCTCCTCTGTCACTCTGCCCTCTGGGTTCCTTCCCGGCACCTCCCTCTGGCCACCATTCAACACTCACTGTCTGTTTATGCGGTTTGGTCTGTCTTCCTTCTACACGGTGACTCTCTGAAGGCAGCAACCTGTTTTGCTCACTGCTCACCAATGAATAGCATAATGTCACACATATAATTTGCTCAATAAATATTTGGTGAATAAGTGAACGGTAATAGTGACCAAACGAGCGTATAAACGATCATCTATGGTTTGAAAAGTAGATGTGAAGTGAAGGTGAGGGGGTTTCCCACCCCCCTCCAGTGGGGGGTGCCCCGTGATGATGGCAGGGCAAGGGGGCCACCACTCCTGGATGAAGGAGCCAGGATAAAGCAGGAAGGGCTCCTTCTGGAGGGAGCGAGGGCTGAGGCTTTGGGTGAGAAAGGCCTGGGCTCACCTGGGCTCTGACACCAACTTTAGGTGTTACCCCTCCTCTCTGGGCCTCACTACTTTCTCTAGAGGAGTTGGGAGGATTCGATCATTGACCAATTTGTTGAGCACTTCTTATGTGAAGATGCTGGGATGCATGCAGGAAAAGCACAGGGTGTGATTCAGGCGTTTGGGGGACCCAGCTGTGGGGCTCAGGGCTGGATCCTTAAGCTGAGGTTTGAAGGATGCATAATCGGGCAGCTGGGGGTGGAAATGGGGATGCACTGCAGGCAGAGAGAAAAAAGCAGGTAGAGAGATGCTGGGGTGGGACCTGAGCTTGTTTGAGGAAAACAAGGCTGGCCTGGCATGAACTTGGGGTGGGCAGGGGCGCATGGTAGGAGATGAGGCAGCGAGGTCAGCGGGAGCTGCAGCCAGGAGGTGGCACAGCACAGACTTCGTACTTTATTCCCAGGGTGACAGACATTACGGATGAGGTTCAGAGTGAAGCGAGGGGATGAAGATGGGCAGACTGGGTGAGGGGCTGCTGCAGTCTCCTAGCAGGAGTCGAGGTGGCTTGGATTGGCACAGTGACAGTGGCGAAGGAGAGAAAGGGCCTGACTGGAGAGGTCCTCAGGAGGAGATCTGGTAGCTGGGAGTCCAAGATTCTGCCCTGGTTGGGCGTCAAGGACACCTGTCCTCTCCTGCTCCTTGAGCAGTATAAACCAGGTTCTTGCCACCCAGGAGGGAAGCTTTCTTTCACTCTGTGCCCAGGGAAGGAAGGGGTGAATCAAGCATAAGGCAGCTAAGAAATACTATGTAATCAATCACGCTAGCTTAAATTAAATGCAGTGTCCAAACGTGTTGCCTAGCATTTTTTCCACACCAAGCAGAGGCCAAGGTGGATAACCAGTACATCTAGAGTATCGCTATTTGAAGGTGGAGAAAGGCATCCTCATTATTTCTGGTGAATGAGAAGGTTGGAGGGGGGAAAAAAATAAGGGAAATGTTTTGGGGCGTTAGTTCTAGAAAAACTAACACCTTGTCCAAAATGAGTGGTGATGTCACGGAAAGTGCATAGAATTTGGAGTCAGAATCCCAGTCATGCTGTGTGACCCTGGGTGGGTCATTAGCCTCTCTGATTCTTATTTTCCTCACCTATAATATGGGGATGATAACGGTTGCTTAAGAAGGTGACTGTGGGTATGAAATAAAATAATGTTGGTGAATGTGCTTTGTCAGCTGCAAAGCACTATCTAATGTCAGGATTATCAAGAAAGTATTTTTTAAGCAAAAAGAAAAATCAGTTGGGTGATACTATTGAATTAAGGTTAAGTTGGGGGTGTTATGTATTTATGCTTAGGAGATGCATGCCAAAGTATTTAGGAGTGAAATGTCAAGTTGTCTAGAACATTCACATCGTTCAGTAAAACCCAAAATTGTACAGCTCAGTGCATTATCTGTCTATACAAATATCTCCATCTATTTATATCTGTATCTATATATTAAGAGACATAAAGAAAAAGTGGCATAACACTAACCACTGGGGAATCTAGCTGAAGGGTATGAGTGTTTATTAAGTTATTCTAAACTTTTCAGTAGATTTGAAAACTTTCAAAGTAAGAAACAGGGAGAAAGTCACAACTGGACTGTGGATCTAAGTATGAAAGGCAGAACAATACCTCAGGAGGTCACTCAAGGCAATACCTCCCTGACCGTGGTCTTCAGTAGGGAAGTGCAGCCACTGCCACACTGTGGCCTGGAAGGGCTGGAGCAGAGGGAAGAAATGCCCCAGCTTCTCTCCCTGATCCCTCCCATCTCTTCCTGGTACCCCCGCCCCCCGCCCCGTGGGCTGAACCCACTCAGATACCAAGGGCGGAGCCTGGTGATGAAACCCATGGATATCAGCCTCCAAGGGCACAGAGCTGGCAGCAGGGTGGAGAAGGGCAGAGGATGGGTCCAAGGGACAACTGGAGAATGACCATCACCCTCCTTTTGCCTTTTGCAGCGACTGGCAGGCAGATACTCCTTTCTCTCAGTCCTCCTAAGGCTAAGTGATAGGAAAATGACACCGTCCTGACCAACAGCTCAGCTGTAAAGTGGAGTCTCTGCCTGGATCTGGGAAATATTTCCTTTTTTTTTTTTTGTTTTTTGATTGGAGAATGATGCATGAGGAAAGCCAGTCTCTCCCTCCCTGATTCTGGATTTTATGGTGTGAGGACATGACGCCAGGGACTGCTGCAGCCCTGCTGCCACCATGATGGAGGGAAGGCCAAGAGGATGGTAGAGCAGTCCTTTATAATTCTGCACCTTGAAAAAAAAAAAAATTCTGCACCCAATTCCAACAGGTGTGGGAGGTTTTCCCACACAACCAAACAATTCTCTGACACCAGGTATCCTACAAGTCAACTCAATTCTGACACTATCTACCTGGATGCTGCATCAGACCCCACAGGTTAAGGGCTCCATCCTACAAGACGGCCCTCACACCCCCATTTCAGATGGCAGTTGCAAGCCCCGCTTGTTTCTGACTGGCTGTAGATCAGAGGTTCCAACGCCCCCCTACTTGGTTTCCATTAAGTTGCTGGAGTGGCTCACAGAACTCAGAGAAACAGTTTACTTACTAGATTACAGGTTTGTTATAAAAGGATGTAACTCAGATGGAAGAGGTGCGCGGGACCAGGTGTGGGGAAAGGGCACGGGGCTTCCATGCCCTCTCTGGGAGCACCACTCTCCCCACACCTCCACGTGCTCACTCTTCAAACCCCGTCCTTTCAGGTTTTTATGGAGGCTTCATCACATAGGCACGACTGATGAAATCATTGGCCTTTGGCGATTGCACTCAATGTCCAGCCGCTCTCCCCTCCTAGGAGGTTAGGGATGGGGGCGGGGGTTGGGACTGTGGTTCTCTTGGCAACCAGCCTCCATCCTTAGGTTGGAGGTCTAAAAGTCACCTAACAAAAAATAACAAAACACCTTTATTGCTCTTATCTCTTGGGAGATTCCAAGAGTTTTAGGAGCTTTGTGCCAGATAAAGGACCAAATACATATTTCTTCTTATAAATCACAATATCACACCCTTACTAAGAGCCCTGACATTGCTGAACAAGTGAGTCAAACCTGGACCACCTGCTGCCAGGCTTCTCGTGTGTGTGTGTGTGTGTGTGTGTGTGTGTGTGTGTGTGTGTGTGTGTGTGAGCGTTCCCATTACAAAGGCCCTTGGTTGGGTATCTTGTCTCTTTCTCCCACTAGCATCCTAACTGAAGAACAGGTTAACGTGGCCTCCTTAGTCACATTCTCTCCCTGACCTTCTAGAATTTCCACTCCGATGGTAACAAGAAACAAAAAACAATGAAAACTGAGGGAATGGGCAATAAGAAAGAGAAAGGTATTAAGAGGAAATCTACTGTATCAGAGGAGGAAAATGTAGAAATACGCTCTATTGTTTGTCAATACTGTAGACATACAGGGTGCTAAGCTAATGGATTTAGGAGACCATGCTCTGGCCTGCGTGGCAAATACTGTCAGTGCCCAGCCCAGACCTCCCGGATCCCCTCATCCGCTGTGCACCCATCTCCCAGCTTCTGTAGGCTCTTCTCCTACCAGCTCCCACCTGTGACCTTCAGGGGATGCTCCTTGGGCCCTAGAGCTGCACCCCTTCCGCAGAGAGCCCAAAGCCTTCCGGGTGGCCTTTAGCCAATGCCCGGCTCCCGTGAAAGTACACAAGTCTCGCACCCTCTGTCCCAAGGCTGGACAAACCCTGAGATGTAATTTGTGCCTAAGCCCCTCTTGTGACCAGGCTGCATCTGGGATTTCACTTCAATTACACCCTTGTTTGGCTTCTTCCCCTTCCCCATGCTGCTCCCCCACTCTGCTTAGTCCTGGGAGCGCTGTAGGAGATGGAGGTGTGGGGCAGAGGTGTGAGGGGCATGCAAGGCTCTCTGGCGTCTTTGTACTTGGGAGGCCTGGCCAGCCTGTGGTCTCTCAGCTGCCCCTGATCTTGGCACACACCTCCCTAACTGCCCCTCCTGCCCTCCTTTAAGGTGGAACTGCCCAGGCCCACTATTGCCCAGCCTCTGATTCTCTCTCAAGTATTTACTTCATTTGCAAGTGGCTTTTCTCACCATAATCTCATTAACGCCAGGAGGGACCTGAAAGCCAGGCATTTATCTGGCAGTTATGTCTGTCCTGCTCCCTGCGGTTTCTGCAGGGCAAGAAGCAGTCAGGAAGTCACAGAAGGAAGGGGACATTTGCTCCGATACAGACTTATTTAGTGTTTCCTGCCAAAGCCTCTCCCTTCACAAGGAGTCCTTGCCTTTTGCTGACCCCAGAACGTGCCAAGACCTTGAGCTTGGCGGAGGCTGCCACCAACGTTACCTCCCCGGTTACCCATGTCGGTCACTAATCTGGGACTACATCAGTGGTTCCCAATCCTGGCTGCACGTTAGTTAGATTCCCCCGGGAGCTTTTCTAAATGCATTTACTCCTGGCTGTCCTCCCCGCAGGATCGCGTGGCAGGGGCCTCCGGCGTCAGTCTTTTTCTAGCCCCCAGGTAACCGCAGTGCGCAGCCCGGACGGAGAACTGCTGCTTTGCAGGAAGGAGCGTGTTCTTGGGGAGCCACCCCTAGGGGGCGGCCTTCCCTTTGCCTGGGCTGGTTGGTCACCTTCGTTCTGGATGAGAGACTGCTGGATGCTCGTGGCTTCTTTCCTGCCGTTCCCTTAGGTCATCCTTCTACTTTGTAAAATCTCTCTTTCTTTGAATGTTCAAGTATAGGGCTTATCTGAAGCTGTGAGCATTTCTAAAGATCACCAACTGTCGGTAACTGTAAGATCCGAGGAGGCAGAGTCTGAGGACGGGTATGTGGAGACGGGTGTTCTTCCCGGTGTCAGGCGTCAACTGCTTTGACGGAAACTTGTGTCTTTTTGGTGAGCAGAGGAGCAGAGAGCGTGTTACAGGAAGGAGGGCCTAACAGGGAGCGTTAGACGCTCTGCTTACAGACTTTCTTAGAACATGCTGCCTTATCGGATCACAAAGACTGCTTTTTAAAAAACTCACAGTTTACCGCTTAGACATCAGACAGGAATATTTTACCAAGGCATCAGAAGTGCCACTCGGAACAACAATTTAGCCCTTTAAGAATCATTTTCACTTGCCTGTTCTTTTCACCTATATTCAAGGGGGAAAAAAGCAAAGCCTGATCTTCAGCTGAATGACATAAACCTCCATTAATTACCTAGAAAGATTTGCTTTCTTTCCCCTCCAGTCTAAACACTTTAATGCCCTCTATCAAAGGCACAGGTAGTCTGAGGGAGAGAGTTTCGGATCACCTTCACCACCACACTTCAGGAAATTCTGACATTTTAAAATAATTTTAGAGGACATGTTAATTCCTTCCCTTTGATGGTTACCCTGTGGATTCTCATATTTTCCTTTCTCTCATGTCTGCCAGTTAAGAAAGACACTATTCTTTCTTTGATGAACGATGTTATATCCAATTCCTGGCTTATATAGAAAAAGAAAGTCATTTATTTGGCCCTATGTAGGAAAGAATAATCGTTTAACAGATGGTGCCTGCCAATTTTCATCCGTCTTTTGTGGGAGGGAGTGAATACATGCCACGTTTAGCTATTGTACAACACCAGGTCCTCTAGCCACCTGACCCCCACAAACATTTCTTTCTGAGTTGGAGTTATGCACCAAAGAGAAATACTGCCATTTTCCAGTGCAGACCTACCAGCTGTTACTATGGCCCTCGTCCCATTGCCTGTTCTACGAGACCAGTGGGTTCCAACTCTGGCTGCCCAGCACTTGGGGCTTAAAAATATATGGATGTGTAAGCCCCTGGCCATAGAATCAGAGATTCTGATTCAGTTGGTCTGGGAGGGGGCCCAGGCCTCAGCATATATAGTGGACCCCCAGGTGATTGTAGCATGCAGGTGGGTTTAGAGCCACCAGTGTTGACTGTCAGCCTTCCTGGCAGCAACACTGCCTTCTTCACCTGGTACCCCAGCACCTGCCGTGGAGTCTGGTACATGATAAACATTCACGAGTCTGCTACGAATTATATCCCAAATGGAAGTTGGAATCCTGATACTGACATCACATGACAATATCACCCTCTTCTGATGTATTTCCCAGATGCTATACACTAAGCAAGAAGTCTTAGGATCATCGATTCTAAAGAAGCAGGATCGCTGTCATACTAATGTGCCATGGTTCACTCTGGGCCCACATTCCATTACTTGCAAACACTCAAAGACAATGACATAGCATTTAGCCTGTAAAAATGAGTCAATATATTGAAAAGAAATATTAAGTTATTTAAAAAGGCACAGCAATAGATCCTAGACATATGAGGCAAAATAGCACAAGTAGCAGCAGTACCTAATTACTCTCATTTGCCCCAAACTGTACAGAACGCTGCTCAGAATAAACACCCATTTCTTCCACGTGCCTTTCAGGCAAAATTTGTGAGACGGCTACCTGAATTCCACAGCAGAAGCTGAGTTGTCAATTTGGGGCCTTATTTTGGCTGGTTAGCTGACCGATTGATTGAGTCCCATGTTCCTTCATTTGTCTCAGGCCTTTGAGCCTCTTCTTGGTGCCAGGCACTGCTCTAAGCACTGGGAAACAGGGATGAACTCAGGCGATGTACGCCTGATCTCATGGAGCTTATATTCAATTGCGGGAACTAGACAGGATAGAAGCAAGTAACAGCATGCAGTTCCGATAACAAGTGCCCTGATGAAAACAAAGCAGGAGGATCTAATAGTGAGGAACCAGGGATCGACTTCTGCCTGGTGGCCAGGGAGGGCTTCTGTGAGAGGCGACTGGAGAGGTGAGGTCTGAGATTCAGAGGGCAGACTGTACTGGGCAGGGAGACAGCAAATGCATAAGCAGGAAGGAGCTGGCAGCTTGAGCAGTAGAAAGGCCAGGGGCTAGAGCTTGGCAAGTGAGGGAAGGGTGGTACAAAATGTGAGGCCTGATCACGTAGGGCTTTGCGCACCATGGTAAGGAGTTTGGGTGGATGCAATCAAAATGGTCGATGATATCAGTTTTCACTGTAACAGGATCGCCACCACAGAAGGGGGCTACAGTGGGAAGGTTTGATCGTGTGAGTTTTGTAGCTCTGGGGAAGCCCTTCCACTGGGTCAAGCCAATAGAAATAATTCCAAGAATTTTCTTTCCTTCTTGAGTGTTAGGATGGGAGTTGGGGTGTTGGGCCAATTCATCTGTTCAAATATCACTTCCCCAGAGACCTGTCCTCACTACCACCCATCACTTTCAATGCCCTTCTCTTATTCCGGTGGTCTTTACAGGTCTGACCACTACTGATATTATATATCTACTCGCTCATTTCACTCTTCTCCCTCCCTACCAGAATATAAGCCCCTGAGGTCACGGACTTCATTTATTTTGTTTTCTGCTGTATTCCCAACACTCAGCACAATTCCCGGCACAACAAACACTTGGAGAACGACTATCTTGTAATAAATGCCATTGGATTTTGCTGCCTTTATTTGGGCACAAGGATTTGGGCGAGTCCTAGCGTTCTCGGGCTTCTATTTCCTAAGCACATTCGTGTCCCTTCTAATGTTTCTGCTTTAATCACTTTAAATGTACTGACAAGCACAACTGACCAATTAATAGCACTTACGCTCTTGTTACATCATTTGTAATCCACGATGCTCTTTCTATTTGTAATAGCCTTTCAATTTTTCATGACTCAAAATGGAGGACGTACATAATGAATACAGATAGCAAATTGATGAAATGTAATGTATACTCTGCTGCTTGCTGGGTGTACGCCTGTTAGTAATGACAGGAATCCAGCAAATTCTCATCAAAACACCGATGACACACAACCTTTTAATGCAAGATGTTGGAGCACTAGGGGTCCTAAATTCTCCTAATTACTGAGCAACCACAGACATTAATTTCCCAGACGGCAACCTCTGTAAATAAGAACATCAGCGGTGGCTTTGTCCAAGTTCTTTCTGCCTCTGAGCACAAAACCCATCACGCAACCCATTTTTACTCCACCAGACTATTTGTGTTGTGTTTCAGAAAAACAGATACACTTGAGAGATCGCCTTATGAGCAAAGTATAAAGGACACCACTTGCGCAAAATCAAATTTATTGTCTACTGAGGGAGTGCGTGGTTTCTGGAATGCTAATCTACTGTGATACGGATTTCACATAGCTTCAGCTGGTGGGCTAAGCATTAAAGCATCACAAAGGTGATAAAGCAAAACAAGAAAGTAGATAGGGATCAGAGTCCGAAATGGAAACTATGGTAAAGGAGATGTTTTTAAGAGATCCACCTGGCTAAACGTGCAGTCTTGGTCTCAGACCGCCAAAGGATGAGCTGGTTTGCGATGAGAGGCCATGTGGACCAATCTTTTCTTTCCCCTTAGATAGAAAACCTTCTGGGAAGCAGGTGTTTTCTTTGATACACTGGTGGGTATGGTGACTGGTTTAGCTAGATTGGTACTGGGAAAACAGTAAAGCACTCGTCTGATAGGTCTGTAGAGAGAGTGGATGAAATGGATAGGAGCGTTTGTGGAGGCCCACTTACGCTTAGCAGCCAGCATTCACAGCACGCTAGATGCTAGAAGCCCGACCACTGCTACTAACATCTCCCTCCTCCAGTATAAATTGGCCGTGCTGCAGAAGGAAAGTTGAGTGAGTGAATGGCTGGCTACGGTCCTTGCCCACCTCCCCAGCAGTCTAAGCCTTGACAGGTCTGCACCCCTGGTGAGCTGAGCTCTGAGTGGGTAGAATTCCAAACCCAGGGGAAGCAGTGGTCTGCCAAAGTGTGCCCAGCCAACTTAGGGCCCAACTTTAAGCCTAAACCAGGCTTAGCAGATTCCCTTCTGCATTTTAAGTGTATGAACCATCTTAGGTTGGAAACCCCAGAAAAGACCCAGAGCCAAGGATGTGAGAACCAAGTGGTTTCTTGGGAAGTAGAGGGAGCCTGGGAAGGTGAAGGGAGAGGGGAGACAAGGAAGGGAAGGTGGTTGGACAAGAAGGGGGGCATTACTAAGTCAGCTACCATGGTGGGTGACTGTAGTTGAACCTCAGAGGGAAACTGGAAAACTGTGCAAAACACATGCCTTGGAATTAGCTTGGTCAAGGGGGCGAGGCAGCTGGGATATTTATCCCCATATACTCCACAGCCATTGCTTAAGGATGCCTCCAGGGAGATGTTAATTCCCAGGTACTTACAGCTTTCCATGCTATGGACAAAGTGGGTTCCAGTAGCTGAAGGGCAGCCTGTCTGACAAAGACGCAGCAAATATGGGTGGGGCACCTGCAGAGCCATCTTGAAAAGCCACCCCAAGGGCTAAGGATTCCCTCTGGTAGATACAAAACCCACACCTACCCCAAACTTCTGAAGCTTCACTCTTACTCATGATGAAAATGTCTGATAGACTTGCGCCAGGCATTGAGTACACTGTTGAATGTGATTTGAAAGGGGGATGAAACTAACAGACTCTCCTTGCTGAATTTTCCACTCTATGGAGATAGCAAGACAGATTTCTTGCTAAAATTTAGGAAATACACATGCCCTCCTCCCCCACTGTCATATGTCTATGTGAGAGAATAAAGAATTCACAACTAGTTCTAAAAAAAGGCCAAACTCAGAAGAGAAATACATTCACAGACCACAGAGTAAGAGACAGTGCTAAGGGAGAGGAGGACAGAGGGGAATGAAGAGTTCATTTGTTATAATTTGAAAAAAAAAATTTTCTTTGGCACCTTAATACATTTCCCCCAGATAAAGCCTGAGGTAATAGATCTGTGCTGGAACATTTTGATTGTCATACTGGATCTGGTTATCAGGACCTCATTTTGTACTGGAATTTATCTTTTAAAGCCAAAGAATTCCTCAGCATCTCCACTTCTTTTGATATCTTAGTTGTGAAAATCCTTTCTTAATACATAATAATAAAAATCACAATAATTAGCATTTATTTAGCACTTATTACCTGTGAATTGTTTTTTATTTATTAACTCATTAAATACTCACAACAAACATATGGTTGGCTTTTATTTCCCCCTATTTTACACAGAAAGAAACTGAGGCTCAGAGAGGTTAAGTGACTAGCCCAAGATCACTCAGCAAGTGGAGCTAGGATTTGAAACCAGGTTTTCTAACTCCAGAACCCACATCTCTGCATTATCTTTCTTCCATGTGCCCTATTTACTTACCTTAATAACCAAACATTTTGATAAACATAAATCCTGTCCTAGTTGCTTATAGCCCAAGGATGTGATGGTTTTGACATTTTACTCCACGGTAAGTACAATATCTTCACATGAAATAGCCTAGAACAAAGCCCATTCAAAGAGGAGAGAAGTTTTAGCTTCCCAAGGGCCACTTTTGGTTTCTCCAGCAGCATACCCAGGTCACTGTACTAGCAAAACCTTTTTAGTTTTATCTCACACAAAAAACACTGCTCTCTAAATCTACAGAGACCGTGTGAGACGCAGGAAATCAACTTTATTCGCCTCTCTTGGCTCCCAAGTGAGACCATTCAACTCCTCGTCTCCCTACTGAGTAAAAATATGAAACATGCAAATGGCATTGCTTTCTTATTGGCTTTTATTGGCACTTACTAAATAAAAGAAGGATATTGTGTGATTATAGATGGAACAATTGCTTAGATTCACATTTATTATAGTGCGATCCTGACTCTAAAAAAGAATTGACATTTTTTCTGGTGCGGCTTATAAACGCAGAGGCAGAGAGGCCTCTCATTCTTCCAAACATCCTTCAGGAGGAGATGAGAGGGAAAAAGCTCATGCCTGACAGTGTTAAAAGCTTATGGTTTGCTTTTCCACGGTATTTCTATTACAGTGTAAGTGTGTAGACGGCATAAGCACATATGCACATAAATGCTATTTGCTAAATTTAAAAGAAAGATGGTTTTCCCACTTCTAACACTTACGAATTTATAAAAGATAATGCTTTAAGAGCCAGCAAAATCAACTACTACACACACATAAAAGACCCTCTTATTTCTCGAAATATTTAGAGAATTAGTCTAGACAAGGACCACAGCAGGATCTACCAAAGTTAGATTGGATGAAATGGTAAAAACACACCTAAGGAACAGTTAACGTATGCAAGGATGGATGTGGATGTGGGGTGTGTGCGTGTGTGTGTGTATCTATACACACACACAAGGGAATAAATGCTTTTAGGCAAAACCATTCAAGAATTTCAACATTCTGTCGTGACTTATTCTTTCCATGTGTTCGTGTTTAGTGATAACAGGAGATTTGGAAGTGTTGGACCCAATCAGTCAGGAGGATGTGTTTAGGGATTGTGACCGGTCACAATGTGACTATTTAATCTACACGTTTTCTGACCCTCATAATAAGTAACTGCTCTTTTTTATTTTTTAATATTTTCAACACTTTTATTGAGATATAATTCCTATATCATACACTTCAACCATTTCAAGTATATAATTCAGTGGTTTTTAGTATATCCATGGAGTTGGGCAATCATCACCATAATTAATTTTAGGACATTTTCATCACTCCAAAAAGAAATCCTATACACATTCATGGTTATCTCCCCATCCCTCCCTACTCCCCTTGCCCTAGGCAACCACTAATTTGCTTTTATCTCTGTGGATTTGCCTATTCTGGACATTTCATATAATTAGAATCATATAAAAGATGGCCTTTATGAACTTTCATCAAAAAAAACCACAACACATTATGCTCAGTAAGTAACTGCTCTTGCACGGGGCTGCTGTGTGATGAAGGGCAGCCTGCTCTCTAGCCAGGCACCCCCAGCGCCTTTGCTCTTAACGCATGACAACAGCGACCGCCCCTGTGTGGGCAGGCAGGCAGAGGTATGCACAGTGTGGCTTGAGATGCCCTTGTCAGGCAGGTCTCCTGATGTTGAACGGGACTGGGCAGCATTGACAACAACTCTAATTAGGCGATTTGGATTTTAGACTCATCTTTGTTTCTGTAAACTCCTGTGAGTCTCCCTCCCTTGCCTCAAATATCCAGCCAGAAACAAATATAAGAATATGACATTGTGCACAGAAGTCCCCAGAGATGGCATTATATGGACTGAGACCATGGAATAAAAAATATAAGTCAATATAAATTTCAAAAAGCCATTAGTTGAAGTCATATATTTATAAAATAAAGTCAAGCATTTACTGTTGCTTTAGCTTTCTTGACAGCTTCTTGGTAATCTGGGCATAAGATGCTAGGACAATAATGACGTGGGCAGATGATGCTAAATAATAAAACAATATTAAGTGTTATTAAATTAAATAAGTACTAAAATAATATATCTTATATCATTATATAAATAATATAAATATAATATAAATGTAAGTTACAAATTAAATAATGCAACAGCTAAGTAACTTAAAAATGGAAAAGGAATGATAAATCAAAAGTATCTCTGTAGGGGCTTCCCTGGTGGCGCAGTGGTTGAGAGTCCGCCTGCCAATGCAGGGGACACTGGTTCGTGCCCCGGTCCGGGAAGATCCCACATGCCGCGGAGCGGCTGGGCCCGTGAGCCATGGCCGCTGAGCCTGCGCGTCCGGAGCCTGTGCTCCGCAACGGGAGAGGCCACAACAGTGAGAGGCCCGCGTACCACAAAAAACAAAACAAAACAAGTATCTCTGTAACAACTAGAGATAATTCTGCAAGCCTTAGATAGCTGTGAAATTCGAACACTATAGAAAATAAAGATGTTAAATTAGGAAGGAACTCAACGAGGTTGGAAAACATATTTATTGTGTTAAAGTGGCCCAGTAGCTACATAACAAAGGTGAGAGTACATACTGAATTTTATGATGGAAAATTCCTAGTATCAACTTGTTGATGAGAGGTGGGCAGTTCAGAGGCAGAATTTAAAGTAGAATTGAGGAAAACTGAAGGTTGCTACTAAAGGAAAGATGAAGGTGTCAAGGAAAAGTCCTGCTAAACATGACCCAGTGAAACAGGCAGGAGGACAGGAGTCATTGCTGCATAAAAGACCTAGAAAAGGAAATCAGGAAAGGTTTTTTTTCCGTCAATATTCAACTGATTTCCGAAAATGCAGCCTGTTGAAGTAGGAAATATTTTGATAAAACAGAGAGTAGAATTTTTACTTCTTGGGAAAGGCAGATTAGATAAAATGCTGAAAGATGGAGTAAACCTTTATCTTTATTTTATTCTATTTCACTTCATTTTATCTTATTTTAAATTTATGAATGCTTATATAGTACCTACCATGTATCAGGCACCATTTAAAGTACTCCATAAGCAATAACTAATTTAATCTTCAAAACAACCTGAGAAAATATTCTTGTTATCCCATTTTACAGATGAGAAAACTGAGGCTTGGAGGAGTTGAGTGCCCAAGGTCACACCGTTAATAAGAGGTGAGGCTGTACACAGGCAATCAGGCTCCACAGTATATGAGACCACTATGCTTTGATGCTTTTATAAGCCAAGGAATTGTAAGTGACGTATTTTGATTAACTCACTCAAATTTCTTGGCTTCTGAATCTTTGAAAGATTTCATGAATATATGATACAGCTCCACATGCTAGATAAAGAAAAAATTGAGGAACTTTGGCCTTATAATATGTCCATTTGTCTTTTTAATTATACGTTGAACCTGAAGGATCCTTTGAAGGATTAAATTGATATTACAAAAAAACAAAACAAGAGGCTAGATGAATTGGAAACATATATTTTTCTGTTATTCCACAATAATTTTCACAGTGAGATCAGATTAGAAAATGACCAGGTAAATGGCCATGAATAAAATTCTCCCAAGTGTGCAGACACATTCTACCAGAACACTGTGTGACAGCATTTTTAAGAAGTGTTTCCTACCACAAAGGTGCTAATGTTAACAGCTCCAAAAAAGCTGCAGCCTAAAAGAATAATGTCTTGAAGGGTAAACTGCATTTCCCTATAAAGGTCTTAACTATAAGCACCCTTACCTTCAGCTTTGACTCCTTATATCTGCAACCTTACCAATAAGAATGTCATCCTCTCACTCATTCATTCATCAAACATTTATAGGGCTCCAATTGAGATAATCCCAAAACGAGTGAGACACAGTCTCTACTCCTTAAGAAATTCATTTAGAGATTATGAATTTAAATAAATAATTACAAGGCCATGAGCTCCTGTTAACAGAGATTCCAATACCACAAGAAGCAGCATCTTTTTAAAAATGTGCAGTGTGCTTCTGGGTCAATATGGTGGTACGAGGACATGCATTATTTCCTCCCATGACTAAAACCCCACGAATGAGAGTAAATGCCAAATTCCCACTTCTGGCCAAAATGGAGTAACAGGGACTTGACTTACCCTCACATCTAAAACAACCAAAAAATGGACAAAATATATGAAACAGCAGGATGCGAGACACTGGACCTCAGTCAACAAAAACAGTGGTCTTTGGGAACTCCCTGGTGGTCCAGTGGTGTAGGACTCCGTGCTTCCACCACAGGAGGCATGGGTTCAGTCCTTGGTCAGGGAAGTAAGATTCCGCATGCCACGCGGTGTGGCCAGAAAAAAAGCAAAAAACGAAACCAAAAAACAAACAAACAAAAAAACCAGTGGTCCTTGAGATAAGGGAAACAAATGAGGTGAGCTCAAAGCCAAATGATACCTGAGGGAGGCTCCAGGCCATGGCACAAAGAGGACAACCCAGGTGGAGCCTGGTGGACTCCTGGAGTTGAGTGGCTTAAGCTGAGTGCTGGAGGGCATGTAGACAGCTAGAGTTTACAGAGAAGAGTCCTGGAGAGGAGTGAGCTGTACAGCGAGAGAACTCCAGAGCCTGGAAGATGGTCCTCCTTGAGCATTCAGCTGAGGACTGAAAAGTGCATGCTGGGGAGGAAACTACCCAAGGCCAGGTAAAAAAGCATTAAAAAAGGACTAGAGAACAGTGCTGCTTGATCACACAGACTTGGGAAAAGTCCCTATTCCAAAGCAGATTGGAAACCTCAAGATTTACTGGGCTGTGTGTACACACACAGAACAGTTTGCCTCAATTGTGGGGAATAATTACCCCCAAACCAAACATTTCTTTGGTCCTACCAAACACATCTTTAAAGCAAACTATAACATCTAAGATAAGAACCACATTGGATAGGATTAATGGTAGATTAGACCTTGCAGAAGAAAAGATTATTGAACTTGAAGACACGGCAATAGACAGCATTCAGAACAAAAGACCAGGAGAAGGAGAATTTTATAAAATGAGCAGAGCATCAGTGAGCTGTGGGATAACTTCAAGCGGCCGAATACACAGGAAATTGGAGTTCCTGAAATGCAGGAGAGAGAGGGCAGGACAGAAATAAATTTGAAGAACTAATGGGTAAAAATTTTCAAATGTGATAAAAAACAATAAGACCACAGATCCACGAAGCTCAATGAGTCCCAAGCACAAGAAACATGAAGAAAATGACAGCAAAGTACATCATAATTAACTTGCTCAAAACCAGTGATGAGAAGAAAATCTTAAAAGCAGCTTCAGACAAACAGACATATCACATAGAGAGGATCAAAGTAAGATTACTGCAGCTCTCTAGACGGAAATAATGCCTTCAAGAAGATAGTGGAGTCACATTTTTTAACTACTGAAGGAAAAAAACTGTCAACCTAGAATTCTATATTTAGCAAAACTATCTTTTAAAAATGAAAGAGAAAGCAGAGGAGCTGAATGGGCTGGGCATGTGCAGCCGAGCGGCTTGAGTCTAAGCACACAGGTGTGGCCTCTAGAGGTGGAGAATGGAGAATGGGGCCCAGCCATGCACCTCCTCCCCTGCAGAGGTCTCTCTAACACCCATGCTGTGACCCCTATAGCTGACGGGCACTGGAAGACAGAACCAACTACTGCAATATGTTAAGTAGCCCGGTGCCTGCTCAGAGCAGTACCAAAGCCAAGGATTTAACATGCAAAATGGCAATCAGACTGGCATACTTTGTGCCCTTACACATGAAAATTCTCATATTTAATACCCCACTCTTCACCACTAAAGCGGTTTCCAAAATATGTCCAGACCTTCTTCTTCAAGTGAGTATTCGTGAACAAATAATACTAACAGTAGGTATTACTTCTGTCTGTTTAGTACATACTCTGTTTAAAGCCTTTACATATCATTTAATCCTCATAAGAACTCTATGAAGTGGATTCTATTATTGTCCCCATTTTATATGTGGCAATACTGAGGCACAAATTAAGCTATTTGCCCAAAAGTTCAAAGTTTTTAAGTGGCAAGGTCAGGATTTGAACCCAGAGTTATATAACAGTTATACTATAAAACTACTATGTATATTGCTTCACTCAGCTTTTAAAAAATTAATTGACTTTTAAAATTAGTTTTAGGTTTACAGAAAAATTGAGTAAGGTACAGAGAGTTCCCATACACCCTGTCACTCCTTACACCAGTTTACTCTATTATTCGTGTGGTATACTTGTTACAATCGATGAACCATTATTGATACATTATTATTAACTAAAGTCCACAGTTTGCATTCGAGTTCACTCTTTGTGTTGTACATTCTATGGGTTTTGACAAATGTATAATGACATGTGTCCACTGTTACAGTATCACACAGAATAGTTTCACTGCCCTAAAAATACTCTGTGTTCTGCCTATTCATTCCTCCCTCCTTGCTAACGCTTGGCAACCCCTGGTCTTTTTATTGCCTCCATAGCTTTGCCTTTTCCAGAATTTTATATAGTTGTAATCATACAATATGTAACCCTTTCAGATTGGTTTCTTTCACTTAGTAGTATGCATTTAAGGTTCCTCCATGTCTTTTTGTGGTTTGATAGCTCATTTCTTTTTATTACTGAATAATATTCCATTGTATGAATGTACCACAGTCTGTCTATTCATTACTGAAAGACATCTTGGTTGCCCTCAAGTTTTAGCAATTATGAGTAAAGCTGCTAAAACATTCACATGCAGGGTTTTGTGTGTATATAGTTTTCAACTCATTTGGACACCTCATTCAGTTTTACAGCAAGAAAATCTGACATTATAATTTCTTTAAAAAAGGTAAATAAAGACTTTTTCAGACATACAAAAGCTAAAATAATTCATCACCAGCAGACTGCACTGAAAGAAATATTAAAGAAAATCCTTTAAGCAGAAGGAAATGATATCAGATGGAAATCAGAATCTACACAAATGAATGAAGAACACTGAAATGGGTACATAAATAAATTTTGCCCCTAATTAAAACCTCTTTAAAAGATAACTGTTGTAACAAAAATAATAACATAATGTGGGATTTGTAACATCTGTAGAGGTTAAATGTATGGCAATAGTGGCAAAAAAAAAGGTTGAAGGGGGAGAAACAGAAATATACTATTGCAAGATTGTTATACTATATGTGAAATAGCATAAAATCACTTGAAGGCAGACTGGTAAACTACACACACACACATGCTCTGAAGTACTAACTAAAATAACAAAGAGTTATAGCTGATAAGCCAATAAACAACACAAAATGGAATTGTAGAAAATATTCAAGTAATCCAAAATAAAGCAAGAAAAGAGAAAAAAGGAACAAAGAGAGGATGGCACAAACAGAAAACAAATAGCACTTAAGCCTTATCACATTAAATATACATGGTCTAAATGCCATAATTAAAAGGCAGAGACTGAATAAAAAAAGAAAGACCCAACTATATGTTGTCTATAAGTAACACACCCCAAATATAATGGCAGGAATAAGTTAAAAGTTTGAAGGATTAAAAAAAATATCATGCTAACACCAATCAAAAGAGAGCTATATTAATGTCAAACAAAGGAGAATTCAGAGCAATGACTATTACCTGGGATGAAGAATGTCCTTTCCTAATGATAAGGGGATCAATTCATCAAAAGGACATAACAATCATAAGTTATAAATGTTTATGTACCTATTAACAGAGCTTCAAAATACAAGAAACAAAAACTGGAATAATTACAAGAAGATACATATAGACTACTCCACAAACATAGTAAGGTATTTTGATACTCCTGTCTTGATATATAGACCAAATAGACAGAAAAATCAATAAGGAAATAGAATATTTAACCAACACTATTAAACAACTTATCTAATTGATATTATAGAACATTTTACTCAACAATAGCAGAATGAACATTCTTTTCATGAGCACACGGACATTTACAAGGATAGACCATATTGTAGGCTATAAAAGAAGCCTCAGTAAATTAGAAAGGATTCCAGTCACACAAAGTATATTCTCTGATCATAATGGAATTAAATAAAAAATCAACAACAGAAAGATCTCTAGAAAATACTCAAATATTTGGAAACAAAATAACATGCTTTTCAGTAACTCATTGGCCAAGGATGAATTCAGAAATGAATTTAGAAAGTATTTTTTAACTGAATGAAAATCAAAATAGCAACATATCATAATTTGAGATGCCACTAAAGAAGGACACAGGGGGAAATTTATAGTACACAGCTGCCTGTGCTAGAAAGGAAGAAAAATCTCAGCTTCCTACTTAAAAAACTTAAAAAGAAAGAGCAAGTTAAACTTTATGTAGAAGGAAGGAAATAATATAAGAACAGAAGACAATGACATAAAAAAAGAAAAACAGGGGCTTCCCTGGTGGCGCAGTGGTTGAGAGTCCGCCTGCCGATGCAGGGGACACGGGTTCGTGCCCCGGTCTGGGAGGATCCCACATGCCACGGAGCGGCTGGGCCCGTGAGCCATGGCCGCTGAGCCTGCACGTCCGGAGCCTGTGCTCCACAACGGGAGAGTCCACAAGAGTGAGAGGCCCGCGCACCGGAAAAAAAAAAAAAAAAGAAAAACAATAGGAAAAAACCCCAATGAGACCAAAAGCTGGTTCTTTAAAAATATCAATAAAATTGATTAACCTGTAGCCAGTCTTTTCAGGAAAAAAAAAAGAACGAGAAGACGGAATTTCCGATAATAGATCTGCGAGAAGTGACATCACTATATACTCTACAGATGCTAAAAAGATAATAAGGGGGGATATTGTGAAGAACTTTATGCCAACGAATCTGACAAGTTAGATGAAATGGACAAATTCCCTTAAAGACACAAATTATCAAAACACACTCAAGAAGAAATGGACAATCTAACAGTCCTGTATCTATTAAAGAATTTTTAAATAAAAATGTCTTCCCAGGAAGAAAACTCCAGGCCATATGGCTTCTTCACTGGTTAATTACATAAACTATTAAGGAAGAAATCATACCAACTCTACACAACTCTTCCAGGAAATTGGAAAGAGTTGGGGAATATTTTCCAATTTATTCTATGAGATCAGCATTGCCCCAATACCAAAACTAGACAAAGACTTTACAAGCAAAGAAAACAGAACAACATCCTTCACAAATGTAGAAAAATTCTAAACAAAATTTTAGCAAATCAAAGCAATAACATATAAAAAGTATAATACATCATGACAAAGTAGAGTTTATCTCAGGAATCCGAAGTTGTTTACCATTCAAAAGTTGATCAATATAATTCACTATGTTAACAAGCTGTAAAGAAAAAAAAATATTGTCATCTTAATAGATACAGAAAAGGCTTTGACAAAATCTAACATACATTTCTGATAAAAGCTCTCAATAAAGTAGGAATTAAAGGGAATTTCCCCAATATGATAAAGGGCATCTACAAAAAATATACGCTAACATCATACTTAACACTAACAGAGTGAATGTTTCCCCCTAAGATCAGAAACAAGACAAAGATGTCCACTCTCACTTCTGTTCAATAGCACGCCAGTGTTTCTAGTCAATAGAATAAGTAAAAGAAATAAAAGTCTAGATTGGAAAGAAGAACTAAAACTGTCTTTATTTACAGATAACATGATTGTCAATGTAGAGAATCCAATGTAATATACAAAAATGCTTCTGTAACTAATAAGTGAGTTTAACAAGGTTGCAAGATATAAGATAACTATGCAAATGTCAATTTTATTTGTATAAGCTAACAATGAATCATCAGAAATTGAAATTTAAAAAAATTTATAACACCATTAAAAGATGAAATACTGAGAAATTACTGAAGATAAGTGAACTGACATCTTTACAAAAATCTGAAACACTTAGGCGTAAAATCTTGTACATCATTTTGAAATGTCAGAACCATAAAAATAATGAGAGGATCCTAAAAGTTTCCACAGGGCATGAACTGATCACCCATAAAGGACTGAAAATCACACTGGCATTAGACTTCTCAACAGTCAAAACATCATGAAGCAAGAGGAAAAGGGAAGTGGTGATGGCGTTAATTAATTTCTCATCTAACACAGCAAGAAACTATGGTAAATTACCAGATAAATGTATGAGCATATTACATAGAAATGTGGAGCTTTCCACCAGAAGGCCTAATAAATAGAATGGGTTAAAATCGGCTGCCTCGGGGAGTATGCTTGGAGGAAGAGGATGGTGGGATAGAAAATAAATGCAATCATTTAAAAGTTTTATTTGTATTACTTAATTTTTTAAACCACATGTGTGATTTCAAAATACTACTTTAAAAATACGATGGGTACATATTGACATCAGAGCCCAAAGCAAGTTAAGTGGAGCAAGTTAAGTGGATTCTAGAGTAACATGGCTGCACTTTTCAAAATATGGCCATTATATCCTATGGTACGGCCAGTAGGCAGTTGTTTTCTTCCTAAAATATGCATGGATTCCACTGAATGTAGTTCTTCTCTCCCTCTCTGTCTCTCTCTCCCCCCATCCCCCTCTCATGCTCCCTTGACAAACAGCCTTTCTGGATGGAACAGTGCTTATATATGAAGCCAACTGATCTAGGACTAAGCTAAATCCAGTAGAGTATATGATCTGGATACACAGAGCAGTAACCTCACACCCAAGCTCTGTACATCAGTCAACTCATCCCGAGATGATGTGTTCAATCAAATGCACTCTAAGGGGAGATGGGACAAAGGCAGTTGTTTTGGAGGAAAAGACAACTTGACCTCAGAATTACTAGGGAAGTGGGTGGTGGAGAATGTCACACACTCTCTCCCAAACTAAAGAAATTTATTCCGTTTTCAATTCTCTCTTAATTCTATTAAGAAAATCTTAGTTTGTACTGTTATGTATTTAACACCTTTCTCTCTGTAATAGTTACTAAATCTCCCTTTTAATCGAGAGATAGCAGACCTCAGCCTCAGAATATTTCACTACTACAAAATCATTGTTTGTATTTATTTCCATGGTTACTGTCTATCTTATATATGACAAGTGAAACATTTGTGGTAGGGACATAGTTTAAATTTATCCTTTTAAAAAAACTTATTTACAATTAAAAATTAGGTGATTGAAGAAGAATGTTAAGTAAATAATAGCACAGGAGGAAAGTTATGGCAATCTTTGAAAAGGTGTTTTCCAAATCACTGAGGTTTGGGGAACTCCAGTCTATCAAAGCTCTGTCCTGGTTTACCTTCTGAATATGGCTACTTGCGGGACAGAGAAACAGGAAGGGAAGAATGGTCTCATTTAGGCTGAACATGGACAGCAATTTCTGGGTGAAAAACTCTGAATTTGCTCATGCTTTTTTAATAATCTCCCAATTAAATGCAGCTGTTGTGACATAGATCCCAATTTGAAGTGTACAATAAAACCTAGAATATGGCCTTGGGAGTTGTGGGCCCATAGTTTCTGAAAAGTGGATGGCAGGTAAACTGCTGAGCTGGTTTTTTTTTTTTTTCCCTTTCCAATTATACTTAGAAAAAAAAAAAAAAACAACTCCCATATATGATTGCACTCACTAGCTCCACATACATGTTCCCTCAAACTTCAAGCCCTCAACCCAGATAAACATGTGGAAGAGAAGTTTCACATCAAAGCTAAGCGGCTGCAAATGGATTTTAGTACCAGTCACAATTCTTTCCCCCATGAGCCTCTGCTACAGCTGTGGATGGTAGATGGCAGCAAGGTCACCATGGAAGTCTCAGCTCTAAACCTCATCTGAATACGATTATTTGTAAATGTAACCAGCATACAATAAGCTCAGGATGATAATCACTGCATGTTTACAAAAAAGTCTGAGGAAAAGAAAAATAAGATTGAGAAAAATAAGTTACAAAAATAATGGTGACAAAAAGATATTATAAACAAATTGAAACACAGGCCATGTTCTGGGAGACTGCAACATGTCTAACAGATAAAAGATTACAATAGAGTATCTATATGGCTTATATATATGTGTGTACACACACATATACACACATAAAACTCCTACAAATCAATAAGACAAATAACCCAACAGAAAAATGGTCAAAGTGTATGAATAAGCAAATTATAGGGAGGAAATGCCAACAGCCAATAAACATAAAACAAGCGGTTCAACCTTATTAGTAATAAGAGAAACATATATTAAAATAACAAGACACCATTTTGCACCCATTAAAGTAGCACACGTTTTAATGTCTGACAATATATTTTTTTCCACCCACACACACTGTATTTTATTTTTACAAGAGATAAATAAACTGACACCAAGCATTGTAAACGGATGACCACAGCAAAAGCAACAATGATTGCAATTACCAATGTCTGACAATATTAAGAGTTGGTGAGTATGCAGAAGACACCAACCCTCGTCCCCTGCTCGTCGATTGGTATCTCCAGTGTGAAGAGCAAGTTGGCCCAGTCTGTTAAACTGTAAAATGTGCATATTCTGTGGCCCAGCATTTCCACCTGTAGGTATAAACCTAGAGAAGCACTTCTGTGCCCAAGAAGGCACATACTACTGCAGCATTTTTAATAGTGGAAAACTGGAAAAACAATTAAGTGCCCCTGTATGGGAGAAAAGCTAAATAACTATAGCACAGGCATACCATGAGATGTTATGAAGCAATTAAAACAAATGAAGTCAATCTATATGGATTAACATGAAAAGGTCTCCAAGAAATATTAACGAGTGAAAAAGCTACCCGCAGAAAGAGACATACAATATTATACTGACATGGGGAAAAATCTTTTAAAAACAATGCTGTCTAGTTGCTTAATGCTATTGAATCACAGGTACCATGCTTAAAAGTATGAAAACCATTTCAGAGGATACAGATTAACCGATCATGGTTACTGGGAGAGTGGAGGGCAATAGGAACCTGTAATGGTGGTAGGGGTCCAAGGTGACTTTCACTTATCTGTAATGTTTTAATTTTTTTAAGGAGTTGATTTTTATTACTTGAATATTTTATTACTTTATTACTTTTATTATTTTATTACTTTTATTACTTTATAACAATATTTTATTACTTGAATAATTTAGATAAAACCAAAAAAAAATTTTAAAGAATAGCAGTAATGCCCTAAGAAGGACGGAGAGAAAGGACAGAGAAGTGAGGCCAGCAGTGTAGGGTGTGTCTATTATTTTATTGAAATTCATGAGAGAATCAATTGTCTTAATTCATTATGTGGAAGGCTGTCCACATGGGGGTCCCCTCCCTTCGTAAAGGAATCTGTGAACTTGCCAGGCTCTCAGGCTCCTGGGGTCCATGTCTCCCTCATTCAGTACGACAAAAGGTTGAGACCTCACTGACAAGACCCAAAGAACCCTTGACTGGAGAAAATTCAAAAAGAAAATACACATGCATTGTATCAGAATCCCTGGGCTTCTTTATTAAATTGTTATATCCACACATAGCACTTCAGCAGCCAAAATACAGCCCCCTAATGTCGTCTCCTGATAATAATACTGTAAAACAATACAAAATGGCAATAACTCTACAAGGTGGAGGTCTGAAATCTGCAGTGTTTTCCTCATGAACCACAACTGGGTAAAATGCAGAGCTATTAGAAAGCAGATCCTCTTCCTAAATGTCTTAAAATTCATGCCCTTTTTAATTGCCCAGAATTCATGTCACTTGTGTGAAGCTATAAACATACACAATCATAAAAATGCATTTAGACACCTTGAACAAAATCAATGCCCTATTATTTTAGTTTATTATTCCTTGTAGAGTTCACACTGGTCTTCCTACTTTGATATTTATTTATACCAAAAAAAAGAAAGAACATAAATGCCACACTTGGGATAACTCTAATGCTAGAATTGAGTAGAATACATATAGCTTCTGCCTTAATTTAAAAAACTAAAGCCGTCTTTACAAATCAACCTCACATAATATAGGACAAAGCTGAAGGTCACTGTATTATTCATTTAAAAAGGTACTGATAAGGATTAAAATTAAGGTTCATGAGATTTGAAGAACTGTTAGCTTGCATAAATGGCTTCTTCCTTCTTAACAGGGCAGACGGGGTTGGGGGAGGATGATAAATAGTATAAGAAAGAATATACTTTTTCTTTTTCCCCTGGGCTTTGTTATTTGTCTCTCTTTGGAACCTCTAAGCTCTTTATTCAAGAGGTCCTCTGCTATTCACAACTTTGCTGCTCTTATGAAAAATTAATGATTGCTTTCTCTTCGACAGAAAACTGACTTATTTTGCAAAAGATTAACAAAGAGGACTCGGTGCAGAAGTGATTCCCTCAGCAGGAGAAGCTTATCTCACACCAACCCATTTATGGCTGGGGGAAAATACCCCGTTAGTTCAAGGATAGCAAGTAAAGAGATGATGTGCAGCCTGGTACAGACTGTAGAACAAGGACTACATCCTTCACAAAAGGGACGTGCCAACAAAAACCAGCCTGCCCCCGACAGCAGGCTGACCCCACGCCCTGCCCACTGACTCCTTTATGCCTCACACACAGAGTGCTGTGCTGTGTTTGCAAGCTATTGTTCGGCAGGCAGATTTTCTGCTGGGGGTTAACAGGTGAGAGCAGTTATCCCATATGCAATAGCAAGAAGAAAATAGAGAGGACGCTTCTAGTTAAGCTACCAATGCTCAGAAAACACTTCTGAAAACATCACAGCTCAGTATTGCATCCTTCTGGAATGGAGGAGCTGGGGAGGGTGGGGAGGGGCGAACTTGTTTCAGAATGATTGACCAAGGTAAGGAGAGAGTGTAAATTGCAAACATAAAATATTTCAAGTTCATATTTTGTCATGTGTATACATCAGTCTTCATTTTAAGATCCAGTGCTGTCCTCAAAGGAATTTCTGATGAAATTCCACTTTCAACATTTAAAAGCCCTACATTTTTACATCACATCTCCCCTATAGTTGAAAAAACTGAAGTGTTGGGAGGTTATGTCAATTACTGGTCCATTTGTGTACGTGTGTGGGGGGGGTCAGGTCTCAAACTCAGCTCTTCTCACTCAAACCAGCACTCTCTGGTAAGCTGGTGGAAGGGCGTTTGGCCAGGAACTGCGGGCAGAACAAATTACAAAACATTCGATGAGAACAAAGGGTCCACCAAACTGACTCTAAATACATATTAATAAGTGAATTTAACCAATATGCATTCGCATCTACTTTGCCTTGGACTTCATGGGGCTTACAGACTAGCGGGGGAGGAAGAAGTGAACAAATATTTACACAGATAACCGTACAATTGCACTTGTAATGAGCCAGACTTTTGGAGATGTGGTACAAGGTTATATCTTTTGTTTTTCTGGTTTTTAAATTGTTGATTTTTAAGTGTTTGGAGTAGGCAAGCACTGAGCTTGGGTGGTTAAAAGCGTGTCATGGAGGGCTTCCCTGGTGGCACAGTGGTTAAGAATCTGCCTGCCAATGCAGGGGACACGGGTTCGCGCCCTGGTCTGGGAAGATCCCACATGCCGCGGAGCAACTACGCCCGTGCACCACAAGTACTGAGCATGCGCTCTAGAGACCCCAAGCCACAACTACTTAAGTCCACGCGCTTAGAGCCTGTGCTCCGCAACGAGAAGCCACTGCAATGAGAAGCCCGCGCACGCGCAGCAACAAAGACTCAACGCAACCAAAAAAAAAAAAAAAAGTGTGTCACGGAGAATCTATAAAAGATAGTTCTGCATTGATCAGTTGTTCCCAGGAGTGTTTGTATTTGTCCATTTTTCTGTATCACTAATGGAATATAACATGACAATTAGAGAAATTAGCTGCTCTTTAACTTCTGTATACCTTTCAGAGAGCGCTAAATTTACAGTGCTTTTCCTCATTACAAGAATCTTGAAATATTTGAAGGACGACTGTCCTCATCTGTAGTGTACTTTGTCTGTGCCAACCACTGCTCGAGGATGTTCTGACGTGTTACGACTCACTTAACCTTCACACTGGTCGCAAGAGGCTTGTGGTATTACGACCCATTTTACAGTTGCGGGAACTGAGAAACAAAGAATGGAAGTGATTTGCCTAAGGTTTCTAGGTAATAGGTGGTAGAGCTGGGATTCAAACCTGGTGGACTAGTTCCAGTCTGCATGATTTCTGTCTGAAAAGGTATGTTATTTAAAATAATTTTTAAACATCTAAAATCACTTGCAGCATAATTATAGATAGCAGAATCCAATAAGTAGAAAAGGAAAAGAGGAAAAGAGCCCAGAAGAAACACTCTAATTTTAGAGTACACAATGAAAGGCAAAATCAACCCTTGCTTTAAAATCTATTACAGCATTATTTGAAATAAACCGGATGTAACTTAAATATCCATCAGCAAGAGAATGGGTAACTAAAACTGTGGTATGTTCATTTGATTTAATAGTTAGGAACACTAATATAGATTTAAACGTAGCAAAAATGCATGAAGCTGAAAAACAACGATAAAAGTGAAAAAAGTTGCAGAACAAAATACAGTGGGATATTATTTATATAAATGTCAAAAAAATCCATGCAAACAATATTATGTGTCTCTAAGTATATGCATATATATGTATATGTGTATATATATATATATATATGTAAAACTATATGAAATGGCTGGAAGGATACACACCAAGTTCAGAGAGTAAGGGAAGGAGACTATGGCTGGATGGATAGGCAAAGGGAGATTTAAACTCAATAAGATGCTATTTTTTTAAAGGGAGAATTCACTCATATATAATTTGTATAATTAAAAAATATATTATATACATAGAAAGAAGACAGGATCAAATATGCCAGTGATTAATTCCAGGTGGTGGGAATATTGCTGGTTGCTCCTTCCCCCCTTTAAAAAAAATAGTTTTACATTTTTTCAAGTTTCCAAAATAAAAAAATACAATTCAAAAAGCAATAGAAATGTAACTGTGATTTTTAGCTGAACCTGCAGTGTCACGCTCTACCTCTTGTCATTAGCTTTTCTTTATTTTTATCTTACACAATTATGCTCTTAAATAAGGAAAAAATTAGAGTCAGAACATTTTGATCCTCCATTTCTTTTTCAACAAAAAAGAACATAATGCATTTGGACAACATACCCTTTTTTTTTTTTGTCTGAGAGAACTTTGAAATCAGAGAGGCATACGTTCCATAAGTTTTGGATGGCATTGTTTGAAAGACATCAAGTTTGTGGGCTGCATCATTTCAGGGAATCTCACGAAGATGCATCTTTAAATAACAGTTATAACAAAGAGTTAAAGAACTCTTTGCCACTCTGACAGGTACATCTAAGATGCACTATTAGTTAGTGGTTTAGAGCTCAGCTGTCCAGTAAAGAAACAACATGCTTTTATTTAAATTTAAATTAATTAAAGGTAAATACAAAACCCAAAGTTAGTAGAAGGGAAGAAATCATAAAGATTAGAGCAGAAATAAATAAAAAGAGACTAAAAAAACAATAGAAAAGATCAACGAAACTAAGAGCTGGTTCTTTGAAAAGATAAACAAAATTGATAAATCTTTAGCCAGACTCATCAAGAAAAAAGAGAGAAGGCCCAAATCAATAAAATCAGAAGTGGGTTTCCCTGGTGGCACAGTGGTTGAGAATCCGCCTGCCGATGCAGGGGACACGGGTTCGTGCCCCGGTCCCGGAGGATCCCACATGCCGCGGAGCGGCGGCTGGGCCCGTGAGCCATGGCCGCTGAGCCTGCGCGTCTGGAGCCTGTGCTCCGCAACGGGAGAGGCCACAACAGTGAGAGGCCCGCGTACAGCAAAAAAAAAAAAAAAAAAAAAAATCAGAAGTGAAAAAGATGTTACAATCAACACCACAGAAATACAAAGGATCATAAGAGATGACTATAAACAAGTATACGTCAATAAAATGGACAACCTAGAAGAAATGGACAAATTCCTAGAAATGTACAATCTTCCAAGACTGAACAAGGAAGAAATAGAAAATATGAACAGACCAAATTATCAGTAATGAACTTGAATCAGTAATCAATAAACACCTAACAAACAAAAGTCCAGGACCAGATGGCTTCACAGGTGAGTTCTACCAAACATTTAGAGAAGAGTTAACACCTATCTTTCTTAAACTATTTCAAAAAATTGCAGAGAAAGGAACATTTCCAAACTCATTCTACGAGGTCAGCATCACCCTGATACCAAAAACAGTATGTCGCTGAATGTTTATGTAACATTGAGTCATCGTTTGGTAACTTTTTCCACTGAAATTCAGAACGTGCTCATTCATTCAACATTTACTGAGTGCCTATTATGTGCCAGGCATTGTTCTAGGAACTGCAGATATGTCCGTGAACAAAAAAGATAAGGATCCCTACCCTTGTGGAACTTATATTCTAATGGAGACACAAGCAAGAAACATGATATACAAGTAAATTACACAGCATGACTGAAGGTAATAAGTACTGTGGAAAAAACAGAGGAGCTGCAGGAAACCTGAATTTGGGGAGAGGTCAGATTACAAATTTAAAAGCAGGTAGGGTAGGTGTCACCGAGAAGGTGCCATTGGAGCCATTACTTGAAGGAGGTGAGAGAGTGAACATTGCAGATTTGAGAAGAGCTGGAGAGGCAGAGGTAACAGCCTGTGCAAGGGCCCTGAAGCAAGAGCACAGCAAAGAGGCCAGAGTGAGTAAGTGAGAAGGAGAGGAGAAGAGAGCTCGGAGATAAGGAGGGTGGGGAAGCGATAGTGCCAAGACCTGTCAGCCATCGTTAGGACCTGGGCTTCCACTCAGATTGAGATGGGATCCTCTGGGTAGTTTTGAGCAGAAGAGTGACAGGATCTGACTTACACTGCAAAGGGTCATGATGGCTACTGTACTGAGAAGAGACTGTAGGGGATGGAGGGTGGGAGCAGGGACAACAGGAGGAGGCCACAGCAAACAGTCCCTGGGACAGATGATGGTCTTTGGGCCATGGTTGTAGAAGTGGGGTGTGTGTGTGAGAGAGAACTGGTTAGATTTTGGATGTTGATACTGTAGTCTGACAGACTAGAGAAGAGAAGGGCCAGGGAGGGCCAGGTCAGGGAGTTCTTTCTACAGGACGAGGGACTTGAGCAGCTTTCAAAGTTCTCCTGACACATCCCTAAAATCCATGTGGAAAACTCAATGTATTTGGTGTAATACTGGAAACGAGCATCCTTATACTCACATTAAGTATCAACCATACTCATTTCTTGGACACCTCCTTCTAACAAAAGTATAAATATTCTGCTCTTGGCAAGCAAATGCTCTTGGTATTTGATGTCTACAAATGCCAAAAACCACACCTAGGGATTTCAAGTATTCATTAGCAGTAGAGTCCTTCATCCAAACTTAAAAAAAACAAAAAACAAAGCAAATCCCTATTTTGGTAGGAAAGTGGCAAGTCAAAAATGTACATTAGCACTTAGAGTAAATAAGTGGATAGAAGGATCTCAGGAACCCCTTGGAAGTGGGCGCCATGTGACACAGCCCGGGTTTGCAGCTTTGGAAACGGTTTTTGTACTCACAGAGTGAGATGCAGATCCTGGGTTCTGTCAAGGCTGCTGGGCCTTGACAGACCAGCAGAGTAAACACTGCTTCAAGACCTCAACTTCAACAACCTATGAGGACATAGCTTGTAATAACGTGATTAGAAAAAAATCTTTTTATTTTCTGCCATACTGCTAATGCTGTTAGGGGGATAAGTGGAGACAAGGGGGGAGAGGAAGTGGATACATAAAGGGTGATATCTTCTGCCCTTAGTTCTGTATATTTCTCTATCATTTGCATTTTAAATAAGAATTATGTTAATGTAATTCTTTTAAGTAAAAAGATAATATTCTTCTTTTACCTACATATCTCATGATATACCTCAATTCCCCTGAGAGAACTTTGAAATCAGAGAGGCATACGTTCCATAAGTTATGGGTGGCATTGTTGGAAAGACATCAAGTTTGTGGGCTGCATTATTTTTTATTTTGCAGTAGGGGTCTCCGGGAGGATGAAAAACAATTGGTTTCCATATTCTGTGAAGGAACCCATCATATACTCAAAGACAACGATCAAGCTTTCCCCTCGACATTCTTTTGCAGAGTAAACAGCCAAGAACTGGTTGTTTTTGCACAAGTCACCATGTACTTCAAAAGGATTAGGGGTTACACTGCATAAATCGTTGAGGGGCTTATAACTGCTGGTAATGGCCTGGGACTCATTTTAATGATAACTCTTACACCTGCTTCCTTTAGAAGGCTAGATGCTGACGAGGAGGAGACAGAGATGGACAAACGGCAGGGACTCTGTGCTGAGACAACACAGACGGAGGACATGTGCATGAAGATTTGGAAAGGGATGTTCTTGACATTGTGTGTGCACAGGTCACAAGTCCCCCCTTTTTTCCCCAAGCCTGGGAAGGAAAAAAAAGTGGACCGGTTGGCATTTGCTAAACTTTAATGGTGAAGATTACTGAACCATACGGTAGAGTATTCTAAATAGCAAACAAGGGGAAAATAGAGTCTCGTTAAACTCAAGATGAGAAGGACACTTTAAGATCATCGATCTTGTAGGCTGGGGTACTGAAAATGTAAAGTGACATCCCCAAAGGAGAAACTGAATAACACGAAAAGAAAAATGTTGGTGACGTATTGATTAAGCCTCATGTGTTGCATATCCTCTGTGTGTTCCTCCAGACCCACTCTCACCCTTCTCCAACATGCTCTGTGCCCTCTAGACTGATGAGTGTGAACAGCCTGAACGGGTTCCCTGGGGCTCTGGTTTCTGGTTGGGGCCAGTGGGAGCCTCAGCAGGGGTTCACAGGAAAGGAAGGGGGAGAGTTGGGGCATTTACAACTCTGGTTCTCTCCCTGAGGGGTTGCCCAGGGCTGACTGCGTCTGTTTTATGTGGTCTTGGCTCCTGTCAGGTTACTCTCTGTCTCTCCGTGTCTGGTAATTGCTCCTTCCCCTGGCTTCTTCAGGCCTGGAGTGGTAACAACTGTTATTACTCCTGAAGTACTCCACTGTCCCTTGTGATTTCACTACACCCCATCCATCCTTTGTAAATATCCCCTTTACTCATTTCTCCTCCAATAACCCGATTTGATCATGCCATTTTGTTGTTGTTAAGAATCAGAAATACCAACAAAGGAAGCTCTTAATTAGGTCCTTGGTGTCTTGAAAATTCTAGTGGCCATTTGTCACTCTTTTTGCACCTTCCCTAAATCCCTGCCCCCCACCGCTCCAATCTGAGCTAACTTTCTTGTCTGGGGATTTCCCTACCTCATGGCCCTTGATGAGAGATGGAGACCAACAACCACTTGGAAGACACATCCTCACTTTCCCAGCCTCCCTTGCAGCTAGGGCTCAGACATGTGATCCAGGCTCACCAATCAGATGGAGTTTGACTCTTGCCATGACATGGGAAAAGGGGGGCTGCAGAGAACCCATTCTGGTTGGGGTGGCAGCAGCACTGGGAGCTACATCAGTTCCCAGAGGGAGCAGTTGAGCCTAGTGTCAGGCTCGAGGTACAGGTGGTGCATCTGAAGGAATCTGCACCCAGCAGTGGTGGCAAGTTGGTTCCCTGCAGAAATCTTACGTATTGCTCCTGCTTCTGGGGTACCCAACACTTGTCTCTATGGACCTCCCAGGACCTTCAAGTAACCGAACAGCCTTCAGTTCATCCCTTTCCTGCTTGAATGAGCTAGAGTTGTTATACTGCTTGAAACTAAGAACTCTGTCTGATATAAAAATCAAGCTAATTTTTTGACCCAGAGATTTCCGGCATCCTAAAATCCTCATCTCATTTTAAATAAATAAAAATCTTTTTTAATAATAAATAAATCCATGTTTGAGTATCTACTCTGTTTCAATTACTGTGCTAGGTGTTACAAAGCTAATTAAGATGGAAAAGTAAATAACCATAATCAACACTATAAACACTGTAATGGATCCTTCACTGTTGGAGTACATACAGATGCAGAAGTGATTCATTCTGCCTGGGAGGGTTTTGGAAAGTTTCAGAAAGGTAGTGAGCTGAATAGAGGGATGAGTACAGGTAAGAAACAGTGGGAAATGTTTGGCATGTCCAGAGAACGTAGGTGAGCTCAGAGGGGCTGGAGTAGAGCACAACAGAGGGTCACTGGAGGTGAGGCTGGGAAAGCGAGCCAAGGACCAGTGGCAAAAACCATCTGAGCTTCATTCTCTAGGCAAGCAGGAGAAGCCACAGCCATGGGTTCTGGAGGATGGGTTGAAGAGGGGGAAGAATAGAAGCAAGAAACCCGTTTATTCTCACAAAGGGCTATGACTACAGCAGAGGCTATGGTATTGAGAGGCAGGTCGAGAGACGTGAGAAACATTTAAAAAGAGGCAAGTGAGAGTTCCTCTCCTGTTCGGTGTGGAGAGCCAGCGAGGATTCCAAGAGGGTCTTGAGGCTCTAGCTTGCAGGAGTGGGTGGGTGGCAAAGTTTCCTACTAATATGGGACACTTGTCAATTAGCACAGCTTTGGTGTAGAGGAAGAAACTGACATGCCCGTACCCTTTCTTATCTTAAGAATGAACTAATATGTGCATTTTTATACACTGGGATTTTGCTTCTAATCATTGCTACAAACAAAGGAAGGATGGGGTTGTTTCAAGTCTGGCTGCTGCTTATTCCCTGCTATTCATGGGGCTACTCTAATTGCTATGGGTATACCATAGCCTTAAAGAGCATGATCATCTGGAATGTTCCTGGGTTGGCATTTAGGAAGATACAATTCTTTAGAAGGGCTGAAAGTAAGCTATTTAAATTCTCTCCACACTAACCTCTTTCTCAGCTCTGGTATAAACGTGACCTAGATCCACTTACCTAGTCCACTGCCAGATCCACGCTAGAACATTTGGGAGGTCACTGGACCCCAGGACCCACGCTAGTCCCCTCTCTGGTCCATCTGCTGTTGACTCTCTCCATTTCATTCCTGACCCTGGCTTCTCCTGCCAAGTGCAATTGTGAGAGCTGACTGTGGCAAGCTTGGCTTCCCAATATGTCCTTTTTATGTAAACTTACAAACTTCAAGAATGTATTGGGCTCTGCCCCCTGTGGTACTAAGCCTCATTGCTGACAGCATTTTGCCTTTGTTGTGAACAGTAAAGTTCTTCTAGTTGGCTTTTTGTTAAGAAGTGTGTGGACCTGGGGTTTGATGACATCTTTAGACTTGGATTCTAAAAAGGTGCTACCACTGTGCACTTGGCTAAAGGAATCACTTACATTTTACCAGTGAATGGCTTTCATTTATCAAATTCTCAGTCAGCACAAAAAGCTAAGGCCATGCAATGAGTACTATACTACAACACTCCTCACTTCTGAAAGCACAAAGCGATGGCTGGTAGCTTTAGAGATGTTATTTGGAAACCGAATACAGAAACAGCTCTGTTATCCCACACCTAGAGAAACAGAAGATGCATGGTCATTTATTCATTTTTGCTCCCTTTTGGAACAATCATCTATCAGGTGGTGTGATTCTCTACTAGACCATGAGTCTCTGAGGACAGAATAAGCTTCTAATCCATATCTAAATTCACATCATCTGGCACAATGAATGTTACATGGCTGGGGGCAAATAAAAGTTCACTGAATTAATCTGTAATATATAGCAAGAGAACTCACAGCAAGAGGGGAGTTCCTCTCAGCCACAGTAACTGGGCAACTGAAACTGCTTTGCCACCAGCAGCGCTAGAGGCAGAGTCAGTGACTATTACCATGTAATATGAAACTCCCAAATGAATGGAGAAACTAGACTCATAGATAAGCAATACAGTCATCAAAGCAACAGTGTCTTAGAGATTATTCTTAAAGTCATAACCATGCCTCATAAGCAATAAATTATGAAGACTGAGCATGTGAATAAAACTTAATATGGTCATAAATTTTATGACAAAGTTAATTTGACGTATTTAATGACATGCATAATTATTATGCAGCACTGTAATCAGACATTAATAAGTAATACACAACGACTGTAAGAGTCTTTACTTGTGTTCAGACAAACCAAATGCTTAGCATTTTCCCCCCTTCTTAGTTATTAATTCTTCACACCTACTCTATCCATCCGTGGTGATGGGCTTCTCTGATGCTGTGAATAACTTAATCCTCAATGCACAGATACAGAAACCCTTACTAAGAGAGTCTCAAGCAGGTAAGGCTCTCTGCATTCCCTCTGCCACCTAAGACACCTGAAGCAGAAGTCTATGGATGCTCTGTCCACAGCCCTGGGACCACCTTCAATGTATTCCAACTCTGATAGCTGATGTCTGCTGTTGGGAGGTGGATCACTGGGAAAATGGAGAATGTCCTCTGGCTTCCTGACAACTTGGAAGAGGGTGGAGGGCAAGAGTACACCTGGCTCGAGCAGAAAGGGGAGAAGAGAGAGTCCCACTGCTCAGGAAAAGCTGCTCCACGTGCCTGATCTGCAACAATTACACAGTCCAAATATCTCTGGGCAATAGGTCTCTGGTGGTCCTGATGTCTAGACCAACTCCCAGCTCATTCTTCTCAGGGAGGAAACCAGGATATTTCAGAGACTTTCATTTTACAGTTAGAGAAAAAGTTAGGCACAAACAGCCAGGCTAAAATGTAAATGACTAACGGCTTCTTTTCTATTTTTATGGTGGGGAGGTGCTTAAGAACATAAAGGCACTAACGAAACAAAAAAAGAGGAAGGAATGTCCCTGTCAAACAAAAGATAGAGAAGGGGGAGGGCAGCGGTGCCCAAGGTCAAGCCCCTCTCCTATGTTTGGCCAACAGCTCTGCCTATTACAGCTCTGGGGCTGGGGCGGCAACGGAGATGCTGCATATGGAGGTATCCTATGCCATCCCTGCTGATCAACACAGAGACCCACAGAGTGTTAAATTCCAAGCCAGAAACACAAATGTAGAGAATACACCCTCACTAGTGTCAGAAGAAGTCTAAGTAGGGGTAGCGGTATAGGAAAGGATCACACATAGAGTTTACGGTCCAGTGCCACTGCTCATTAGCCTGTATGCTGAGTAGGTCACCTGCAGTGTATGGGCCTCGATTTTGCCATCTGTGAAACAGGGGTAATAGTCTTCATCCTGCATATGTCAGAGTTGATTATGAGGCTCATGGGATGCGTCCCTGGGAAAGATGTGTTGTTTAACCGTCTGACTGAATAGGTTGAATCCCTGTTCAACACACTGCAGCTCAACCTGGGCAATCTATTTACCATTGGTTTCCTCACCTGAAACTGAGATTAAAAAAAAAAAATCATAAGATTATCCCAATGATTAATTGCAACAATGCATGTAGAGAATTTAGCCTGGTCCTTGGTACTTATTATGTTGGCTATTAAAAACAATATGTAAAATACAGAGTATTTTATAAATGTTTAAGGCACTGAAAATAAACTCGTTGCTTACTGCAATAGTCCTGAGCCCTTTTAGAGGGCTGAAGTCAGAACGTGAAAGGTTAATGATTTGGCTGTGTAAACGTGGTATGCTTCTCTTTGCTCCAGATACAGTGGGCTTACCCTGTTATTAAAACCTGTTTAGTGGATATAGAGCTGTCATGAGGCCTAACATTTAGTTCCAGTTATTAGATTAAATATTTGCTCGGAATGGTATTTGAATTGCTAGGTTCTAGATTTTTCTGGTTGGTAAGGACTCCTTTGTATTTTGTACAGAGACTAAAAGTGGTAGACTGACTACACAACAGATGTACCATTTCTCAAAGGATATTAAAACCATGGTTCACTATAACATTGTACCTGGTGGCACGGAATTCAGTGAGTAAACTGAACTTTACTTGACGAGGAAACATTGAGTGGAAGAGACAGGACTCTATTTTAGGTATTTTTCATGATCAAGTCATTCTCATTTAAACATCTAAGACTTTGTTGCCATGCTCTTTTCCCCTTACTTTCAGTCTGCTAAATGCACGGTTAAGTACATTTCTGATTTAGAGTTTGTTAACAAAAAAAGATAGTATATGATAGCCAAATCAATATTAAGCACTGTAAACGAAAAACTTATAAAATTATAAACTAAACACGTATGTGACAACACTAACTTTTGTTAACATATGCTTACCTCTCCTCACGGGCACATTCCTTCATGCTAAAGTTCTCACATAGTATGAAAATAAGGCAGATGCATTTTGGAAAACAAAAGAGGAGTAAAACAAAAACACACTTTAAGCAAAATCTTACACATCTCAAATTCATGATTAACTAAATTTTAGAATTTAATAAGTTCATTAGGTTAGTTTGGGTGCCTGGGTGCTTCTACCCCAAATCATGATCTTTGAGGGACTTCTGGGTCCATGTTACACAATGATCGCATGACACTTTCCAAAGTTACTCATCTCAACACACCACAGGAAGAAAGGTCATATTCCATATACGTTTCTGTATATCTATACCATGTGCTCAAAACACCTAGGAAAAATAAGCTTGGTATTTATAAGATGAAGCTCTCTGAGTGGTATCATAGATGTGTCAGGCCAATCAGCTTGCAACGGTAAAAAGAACACTGGTACATACAGAAATGGGGTGGGAAAGGAACAAGGGAACAAAGGATTTCTCCTTAACGGATGAGAAAGAAGTATTAATAGCATATCACAATAAAATGAGCTTTAAAAAATATTTGAAACTTAAATCTTCAAAATGACAAGAAAATACAAATGATTCACAAATAAACCCAATGGGTCAAATCCTGTTAAATGCCTGACTGGGGAGAGCAGTGGGTTCAGTCTATACACTTAAACCCATTGGCTCACTTTGCCCAGTGTCCACTTCTCAGTATGCTATTAATACGTTTTACAAAAGGACATATTGGTAAATTGTACACATCTACTTCTAGGTACCATCATGTAACCTGGTACAAAGTAAGCAATCTTCCTACAGGTAAAAAATTTGGATGGTGTGAAAATTAGAAAAAGAAATGTCCTATCATTATGTTGTGACCAGGTTTATGGCACGTGAATTTCACCTTCACCCAGTAAAAGGTTAAAACCTGGAAATTAAAAGGTAATGCTGGCCTTCCCTGGTGGCGCAGTGGTTGAGAGTCCGCCTGCCAACGCAGGGGACGCGGGTTCGTGCCCCGGTCTGCGAAGATTCCCACATGCCACGGAGCGGCTGGGCCCGTGAGCCATGGCCGCTGAGCCTGCGCATCCGGAGCCTGTGCTCCGCGCTCCGCAACGGAAGAGGCTGCAACAGTGAGAGGCCCGCATATCGCAAAAAAAAAAAAAAAAAGGTAATGCTGTGTCAATAACACGCTACCCCTCATTTCGCAAAATGTCAGATCACAAAAGTATCACTTAGGGCTTCCTTGGTGACGCAGTGGTTAGGAATCCGCCTGGCTGGGTCCGTGAGCCGTGGCCGCTGGGCCTGCGCGTCCGGAGCATGTGCTCCGCAGCGGGAGGGGCCACAACAGTGACAGGCCTGCGTACCGCAAAAAAAAAGTATCATTTAGGTAATTGCTTGTAGTTTATTCCTTTGCTGTTGTCTTTTCTCTGCACATCTTTCTAATCATTTTTTAAAAGTGGATATGTAATTGTCATGTGAACAGCTGTAAAAATGATTAAAAGGTATGGAAAAGCGTAACACGAATGCCAATAATCTGTTTCTAACAGTAATATATATGGAACGCTATTTAGGGGCAAAAGAGAAAAAGGAAGAAAAAAAGAGAGGTTTATCATCTTTGAAATTTTTAAAACTGGACTTCATTGCCTAATAAGAAAAAAAAATTCACATTTAAAGTTAATAGCGCTAACTGCTAGCTAGAAGCACTACGTCACCGTCACTGGATTCAGCGGGAGTGCCTTTTCAGAGGGGCAATGTTGCAGAGAAAGTGGACAGGTTTTTAGAACAGGGGACAGAAAATAATCTCACCTCTGCCAGCTGAATGAGTTTGGGCAAATTAGTTTATCTCTGCCAGACTACATTTTGACATCCAAAAATGGGATATAATAACTATCTGAAAGCCTCATGTTGAGGTGTGTCTATCAAAGGTTTACTGGTTTTTAAATAGATAGCACTGTGCAAATGAAGGCTATGGTTTTCTATTGCCAATTGTCAAATATACTATTTAATTCTATCCAACTTACATATGTATAAGCGCCTAACGGTCTTTTAAATGGTTAAAGGTTTATGAATAAGATGATTTTCCTACTGGGATTCACCTGATGCTTTTCTTAAACATGTAACCTTGAGTCCACCACACAAAATAATGCTTTGATTAGAGCAATGCACATAATAAAGGTTATCCTCATTTCTAAGACATCAAACATCATTCACAAAAGAGAACTACTTTTGAAAGAGATGTATTTGTGCTGGGAAGAGAAGATTTCTACTTCTAGTTACAGATGATTTATTGATGAATGTATATCATAGCCTGTCTGAGAGGCACTGCTATGAGCACCCTCATGTGTGGTTTGCAGGTCAAGGAAGAGGGGAAAATGCCTTGGTGGTACCAATGGACGTTGCGTGGACTTTAATATTCTTAAAAGGAAATTCTCTTTTAGGCATTTAAAAAAACTGTACTCTAAAATACATTTACTGAAGTTTATGGAAGGCTAAAAAAATCATAATCCTAACTAAAGACAATTATCAGTTAATATGCTGATTAATATACTTTACCAGTCATCTTCTATAGTTTAAATAAATTTTATAATTCCTGTACATATGTCCTATAAATATAATTTTGTATTTTGCTGTCTTCCCATTTAATATCAACAGACTTTAAAGAGCAATAATTTGGAAATTGTCTTGGATATGTGGGAAAATCTGTTTCAACTGAAATAATTTAGTGGACAATAGAAATGTCATGAAGAGCCCCTAATTTTTCCCATCTTGTTGAATAGAAACAAAAGTTCTTATTTAGGATGAGTGGAAATAATCAAACTGATTTAGGCCTCTATTTATCCTCTAGTTAAAAAATGTAGCCCCACGTAGCAACAATATTATGGGGAACAAAAGAAAAAAAAAACAACTCTGTAAATTTGCAGTAAGGTCATTTCCTCAGACTACCAAAGCCCATCTATTGACCAGCTCTATGCTTTAGGCTTAAAATGGATCTCTCTGAAGCAATGACAGAATTTTTTGCCAAGTGACTAGGATATAAACACCATTTTGGTCACACAGTGAGACATATGCTATAAAGAAAACAGGTTCAAAATAGGCAAGTGGGTTTCTCTAGAATAAATGAGAGCTCATGTAAACAGCTTCAGCTTCAGAGCTTCATGTCTGCGCTGGTGTGGAAGCTCTTTGTTTCTTCCACGGGGGATGGCGGCACACTGTTTCCCTGATTCCTTACACTAATGAACTGCTATAAATTTGTTTGCGATATTCCAGAGAGCCCTAACTTCAGCTTTTAGGCAATGCTGAGGATGCACCCTATATGCCAGACTCACCTTTTGCAAGGTGTACTCTCAGCACTGTGGGTGATTTCCATGGGAGAATATTCTATTTAAAGAACTACTGTCCCAGCATAATACAAAAAATCACTTATGAAGATGCAAGAGACAGGGAAAGCTTTCAATGATGTTTACACAAGCACAATGTCAGGGCCTCCCTTTCCTGTTCCCCAAGAGGGTGGGGAGGAGAGTGTTCCTTTGTGAGGAAAGGCATACAAAAAGTATTCATGTAGTCATAGGACTGGGAAAATCGAAGCTCTTCCAAAGGGGATATGCACATACACTTCCCGAGCCCAAGAGTGTGCTGTGAGACCAGACAGGCATTGATACAAAGGAGGGAGGGAAGGAAGGAGTCTAAAGCAGAAACACAGGCTCTGTGTACCTTGTTTTTTTTTTTTTACCTCAAGCACAGACATCAAATTCTTCTCCTAGCATGTTTTTTAAAATGGAATATCTTTAAAACAATATATATTTAAAGGGCACATTAAAATTTATTTTAAAAACTTCATAGATGAAAACCAAGCAAGCCATTCTCCATCGACAAAAATGTGCCAAGGCAACATAATAATTACCTTCAACTTTCACTTACAGACAGTCAGATTCACAGTACTTGAATCTGCTTACATTTAAAAATGGAAATGACAACATAAAATTTATAATGTTGATGATTTTCCAATTAAATCTCAAGATAGAAAAAAATTTTGATGTCATAAAAAAAAAAGATAGCCAACTCCCGAGTTGTGAGATGTTTCAGCAGAAAAAGCTGTGGTCTCATAATTGTGTGGTCCAATGAGGTGAGGATGATTTAGCTTTAATATCAAGGTGTTAAAATTCATAATGAGAAGAATACGGTTGTCACAAAATCAAATCTCTCCCTCAGATAACTTACACAGACGTCAGGAAGTTTTGCCGGTTTTGTTCCCTGATGTATCCCCGGTGCCCACAACAAATACTTGTCACACTGTAGGTGGTCAATACACATTAGTTGAATGAATAAATAAATACAGAAAGAGGAGTGCATGATATGTTTGTGAAACTGTGCCAACTGTGTGTATACTATTATCGAGGTACATTAAATAGTCTTTGCTTTAAATTTGCAAATGAGGACTTTCAATGGAATATATCTACAGAAATCAAACCAAGACATTCTGGCCTGGACTTTTGTGCAGCAAGAGAAGAGAAAACACTGGCAGAGAGCCAGGGGAGTGGCTGGCCAACCTCAAGATGAGTCTGGAACAAGCATGGGGCAGTGGGGAATGCACCTGGGCTTCTAATTCTAGCACTCTGACCACCTGGGCACCCGAGGAGGCAAGCAGCAGTGCTCACGCATGGACAGCCTGGGCCAAGTGTAGGCTAATCACATGGATGGATTAGCTCATTCCATCCTGAAAACCAGCCTTTAAGGTAAACGCTTACTGTTATTCCTACTTTGTGGATGGGGGAACTAAAGGCAGAGAGATTACATACCTTATCAAAGGGTTCCTGCCTACGAGGCACCAGCATGGGATTTTGGCCCTTGCATTCTGACTTTGGAGCCTGCACAAGAACCACTGTCTCAGAGGAGCTTACCCTCCCTGGGCTTCCATCTGCAAAATGCAGGCAGTTGACTTGCTAAGAATTAGGGTTCAACATCTAAGGTTCAAGATACTCCAGGCTGAAGATCCAAAATCCTGGTCTTTATTTATCTAAAAAGACCATAAAGGTCTCACTGCATTAATACCCTATCATCTTGATATTGTTGGTGCATTAAATATTGGGACCAATTTCATCATGAGGACAGAAGAATGTATTCACCAAATTTTATAATATACTGACAAAACCATAGATAAATCTCAATACCTCTGCAATCACTTAAAACACTTACAGAATGCAGCATGTTACCACAACAACCAAAAGAAACAGGAATTTAACCAGCCTGTTCTTCTAGACCAGTGAACACTAGAATTGAATAGGTATTTTAATTGAATTTATCCTAACGTTTGTTGCCATTTGTGGATAGCCTACTGGTCAAATCTTACTTCCCAACTGCTTTCTATTTCCTAACTAGCCTTTAATACCGTTTTGGTAAGGACCTCAAACAATACTAGGCAGTAGGTGTGAAATGGACAGTTAAGTTGAATGGGTGACTAAAAGGAATTCCCTCATAAGTACCAATATATTGAAACATACTTTATTGTGGCTTGCTTTCAAACTGTTGTTTTAAGATCTAAAACATTACCTGTTTCAGAGAATAATAGTAAAGCCCTTATTTGTTGAGAACATGCACAGATAAAATTTACAAGTTTAAAAAATTGAATAGCAGTAATTATCATGCTCTTCAATAAGAAAAACACATTTTCATATTTTAAAACGTTTTTATATTTTAAAAACTCAAAATAGTTTTATGAACTCACAAAGTAATACTGTATTTTTCTGAAGATATTAATATATCCTTGTATTGCAAGCATAGGATGTATTTTACTTGGAGCATTTGCTATTTTAAAATATGCTTCTTTTGATTTTTTTCACTTTAATATTCTGAAGACAGCACAATTACATTTATCAGCAGTTAATTTGTAAAACTCATGATGAATAGTTTTGTTTGAAATATGTAACTTTGGTAACATCATGCACCTAATCTGAATTCGAAATGTATTAGGGTCTAATTCATAGTGAGTTTTTCTATGATACAACTAGTGATTAAACAACTAATGGCTCCACAAGAGGATAAAGTATATCAAATCTGTTGGTTCTGAAGGTGAAGCAAGATTTTGTACTAATACAGTCTATCACTGAGATCCCAGGAGGAAATAGAATTAAACTCAGATAGTTCGAATGGAGGGATTTTAATGAAGGGACAACCTACAGAGGTGTTGGCAGGGTCTGGGGAATCAGCACAAGGTGCTGAGAACCCAGAGATTGGCAAACCTCCCATCCTCATGCTGAAGATACAGAGGGAGGAAAGAGTATTACTGGAGTGAGAGCTGGAGCCCAGGAAGGGAGGAGGGGTGCTGGGCAGGAGCTACAATCTTGAAAAGGGGAAGCACCGCCAGAGATTTTTCAGGGTCACTGGTTCACACCACCTGCACTGAAGCAGGGAGAGATCTGGAAGAAATACCCCAACTTCTCTCTGCCCCTTCTCTCTGACCCCCTGCGTGTGCCTTCCTTCTGTTGGCCCAAACCAGAAGCCAGCTGGAAGGAGTCAGCCTTCAGGGGTGAGAACAGCAAAGAGGAAAGGGAATGGCTCTGGGGTGGGGGTTGAGGGGGTGTCAGAGCACTAGGAAGCTAATCACGTCACTGCCCCTGAGGCCTGACACAGTGTGGCAGGATGAAATGTGTTTCTCTGATCTCATTTCTCAGAAGTCTACCAGGAAATATCATTTGGGGAAAATAATTTTTAAAAAATACAAAACCCTCTTTTTTCTTCAACATTTTTTCCCCTTCAAGTTTTATTTAAATCCTTCCTTTCATTGACCTCCTAGTAACACAGAGGTATTCGGTTCAACCAGCCCTCCAGTTGGCAGACGTTTTTCTAAGACCTCATCCTGAGAGCTTTCTGAACTGTGGGAAGTCTTTACACAATTGTCAACGAATGCAAGATCCAGTAAATTTCCCTAAGATCCCTATTAAAGTTGGTGACAACTTGTCTGCAATCTCAATCCAGCCACCCACAGATGATATCATTCACCATTTCTTTGATAAATGTCAAATGCATTTGAAGTAACACCTGAAATATTTGTTTGAATGTTCTCTCATCTATTAATTTTGCACGTGTGCATAATTTTTGTGTAACTTCTGATTATAGGGCAATTGTAAACAAATACAGAGAATAATCAAAGCTACCATGTAAGGACTTATGTAGCACCACTACTAAGAAGCCTTCTCAGTAGAACCAGAAGGATCTTAAACGGAGGTTCCCACGGATGCATCCCTGACCACCCTCAAACATAAAGCCTGGGGTGGTGGGTGCGGGGATCAGATGTGAGTCATCTTTTCAGTAGCCAAGGCCCTAAAACAGTGTCTTGCACATTTCATGCACTCAATAAATATTTGCTGAATTGGCCAAACCTTGGTTTGTCCCCATAATCACCACCCCATAAGCACACAGATAATTACTTCTTGGAAAAATTCCAACTAGTGTTTGATGTCACCTATGTGGTTTCTCTCTCAGGAGCAGCTCTGTAGGATTACATTATTTTATGTTTTTTTTCCTTTCAATTTAATGTCGTATACTTGAATAACAGCTTTATACAGAATTCCTACCAGCACAACCACAGCAGATTCAAGGCATCATTTTAAAAATGGTACCAGCATCTTTCAATTTAGTGCTGTCAAGTGGCTAGGAAAATGCATAATTTGGTATTAAGAGCTAAAGATATTTTGAATATATTCTTTAGTTTTTTTAAGATCAAAGTTTTTTTTTAAGAATTAAAATGTTCCCATAAACTTGGCCTTCACTGAAAAATAATCCTGCATTTCTTTGCATTTAATGAAAGTGTCCAATTACAAAGTTAATTTTGTAACATACTTTTTAAACTTAAACAGCAAAAATATATGCAAAGTGAATCTGAATAGGCAAAAAAAGACATATACAGGAAGACCAAGGTTTTGGTGAAAGTTAAAATATTATTTCATACTTTGCACAACTTAGAATTATTCACAAATTTTATAGTCTAGATCCAAACGTTAATTTGAAATGACCTTGACCATTGAAATCCTAAATTGAACACTCTTCAGAACAAAATAGCCTTTCTCTTCTCTTCGTGGGCAAATGAACTAAATACTAGGGAATGGTACTGCCTGGGCCTTTGAACCAAGGCTAAAAGAGATGAAATACTGTTTGATGTGTATAAACATTAGAGAATCCATTTTGAGTTTATAAAAGGATGAGTTTTTTTCATATCCCGTGACAAAATATTCCCTTTTCCTGAAAATGATCTCATTCTTACAATAGGGGGTTGTTATTTTTTTTCCAGGATGGAGGTGGAGGGATCAAGATAGCTGTTATGTTTATTTCTCAAAATGCATTGTGGTGAGAAATTCAGAGTGCAGTGTGGGGAAATAAACCTTGACTTCACCAAAATATAAAGCTGCATTTAAGGCAGTAGGTAAAGGATACAACAGCAACAGTACACGTTCATTATTTGCAATCGTGCAGTTCCTGAAATCTCTATAACACATTACTTTAAAAGCCTCAGACAGATGATTTTATAAGACTTTACCAACATTTCAACACCTGAAAAGCCTCAGCAAGTTAAACCCTCTAGTTTTAAATTTCGGACATGACCTCACTCAATCCTTTTATTTTTCAGACTTTCTCAAATTTTCATTTGTTTTCAATAATCAATGAATAATGATGAATTTTAGGTACCTATCCACAAAGAAAGTAGATTTTCACTTTTTTTAGGAGCCTAAGAAGTGAAAAGGAAAAAAAAAATCAACTCCAACAAAATGTTGCTGTAGAAATCTTTTAGAACAGAATGTTAAATTACTTAATTATTTAGAATCATCTGGCTCTACCATTCGAAGTGCATTCAGACTTCAAAGCTAACCCTTCGGTAGCATCAATGTTGACGATACCGGATTGCATGTTTAGCTGAGATCTTGAAGATCCCATAGGACCAAAACGAACACATATCTACTGTTCTGGCTACTGCATCACTCTTCATCACCATTCTTTTTGGGTGAAATATATTGCAGTTGACCCTTTGAGAGGGACTAAAATAGACATGTGTTGTTTCTGCCTACCCAGCATCCTTCCTCTAATTTTCCTTTGGAGAACTCCTCTACTCCAGATAATGTGGAGCTAACAGACGGGGTTGGCAACCAGTATATATCTGTGGAATGCCTGTGTAGAGCCAGGGCACTTCCCTTTCTGGAGGAAGACATCTGAATCCAAGCTTAGTCAGCAGAACGGTCCATTCTCCATGTTCAGAGAGGGGCAAGTGATACTGATGCCCCTGTAAGAACAGCTCTGGGACTTTTGCAGCAAATATTGAAGAAAAAGTGCTCTCCTTTCCTTGCTCTGAGTTGGCAGTAGCTTCTAAGGGGCTATCGTATAGAAACAACTTGTCTGAAAATGAAGCCAAAACCAGGAAACAGATCCTGATAACCTTGACTGATGGCTCCAACCATACTTTAACTGGCAAGACCTACCTATAGGCTTTTTCATCAGTTAAATGAAATCCTTTATACTTAAGCCAGTGTGAATTGGTTTTGTCACTTGCAGCTAAAAGAATCCTGAGTGTAACAATGTGACAACATTAAAAATAAACATGACTGCTTTTGAGGTTTCTAATGAATTTACCTCCTCATATGCATTACTTTATTTAATCCTCCCAATTCAGGAAGGCACATATCCATTAACATTAAATTCATTATTTTTTAAACGCATACTCTGTGGAAGAGGGACAGGCAATGCCAGGGGAGTAATCATTCTGAAGTATGGTGGCCAGGGAAGTCTCCCTTACGTGGGAGAAAAGTGGGGGTTACATATTTCAGGGCACTCGATAGATATCCACAAAATGAAAGAATAAACACTATACAGCAGAGCCAGGAGGTGATCCCTATACGAATTCCCTGACTGATAAAATTAGGAGGCTTTTGCAGTATCCCAGGTCAGAGATGACGAACCCCATACAGGCAGCCCTACAAGAATGGCTCAAACAAATAGGATGTAAAGATAGAGTCAAGTTAGATGTGGGGATCCCTAGGTGGGTGTAGCTATTGTCACTGGGATAGGGAAAGAAGGAAGAGACAGAGTCTGGGTGACAAAGGGAAGGAGACAAATTATTGGTCAGTTAAAGATGCCTGCAGGATATATAAACAAAAGAGGTCCAGCAGGCCCTTAGAATGACTGGTCTGGGATGCAGGGAGGCTGCGGAGACTGCCCATACAAGATCCCCATCACTGGCATACAGATGGCAGTTCGGGCTTGGGCACTGCTTGCCAGAGCCTCCCCAGGAACAGAAGAGGAGGGGGTCCCTCCAGGTAACCTCAGTCCTGTTTGTGAGCTCCATGAAAATAGGTTTCCCCACCAGACGGGGTTGGCAACCAGTAAATATCTGTGGAATGCCTGTGTAGAGCCAGGGCACTGAGCGCATGCCGTTGGTTCTACACGGGTATTTCGCCAGTTACCCTCCACCGCTGGAGCTGCCAGCTTCTGCGGCTATACTGGGTGCAGTCTCATGACTCAGCTCTCCCCTCTTCAATTAGTCCATGCTCTCACATTAAGTGTAATCACAGCTGGCAACGTTTTCTGGGGATGTCTCAAAAAGATCTGAGTTGAAAGAACAGTTTTGTGTCAATTTAATTTAAAGTAAAATTGTTGCCTCTTCCCTGCTCCTTCCCTTTCTCCTGGCGAACTCAGTGACCCCGGCAGGCAGGCGTCCCAACGGAAGCGAGGGTCGGCCATGGGGTACCTCCAGGTGATTCTCAACAGCTAGCTAAGTCACAAAGACACAAAGGAGGCTGCGAAGCTGAAAGGTGTGGCTGTTGGCGATTCCAAGGCAGGCTCCCGCGTAGGGAAGAGCGTACCCTAGGCGACTGCACACCCCGCCAGCGGCGAGCCCGGAAGCCGAAAGGAGGTGCTGTCAGCCCGCGACCCGTCTCTCCAGATCCCCGGGCTCGCACCAGGCCGCCGCCGCCGGCGGCCGCACGTCTGCTCTGGCTCGGCAGAGCACGCAGGCTCAAGGTCGCCCGGCGGGAACCAAAGCTCCAGGTACCCCGGTGGGCAGCATCCCGACCCGCCTCTGCTTGGCGTCCGAAGCCCCGCGCTCTTGCTTTGGACTTGACGGAGAGGTCCGCTCGCCCTCCAGCCTCCGCCGGGTTAACCGCCGGCGTGCATCTTCAGGTCTCTTGCCTTCTCGCACCCAGGCTGGAACGCGCCTTTCCTCTTACCATCTCCGCTGCTCCTCTCTCTCTGCCACTTACCAAAGCTGTATTTTCACTTTCACGTTTGTGACTACTTGTCACACTTGTGTGTAAAGTTCTAAGTTAATACGTGAGGCGAAAATTCACTCGCCTTGAAATTTCAAAATCACCCTTGAAAAATCGCCCATAAATCACAAGATTTGGTGTCTATACTCAAGGCAATAATATGCAAGTACACGTGGATAAAACATGCCGCAAAAGTGCATAGTAAATAAAAAATACGGATGCAAAATATAACTTTTAAGTGCAAAAGATAAAAATGATATCAGGGAAATGAGCCTGACTGCGACGCCACTGGACTTGTCACTGCCTCCTGCACTAGGCTGTAAGAGGCACGAAGACAGGCCTCCTCTGTTTTTGCTCATCACTACATCTTTGGCGCGTGGCCCTGTGCCTGGCACTTCGTAAGTGTTCAATGATCTATCTCGAATACATGAACGAACGAATGAATGAGTGAACGCTAGATCTGACTCCGCGACCCGCAGAGCTGGCACATCAAGAAGCGAGAGAGAGCTGCCGGCCCAGCGTTACGCTCTTAGCCGCGAGGCCGGGATGCTGACAGTGGCCTCCAGGCCCCGCCGCCCCAGCTCCCGGCGGCTGCACGTGCGCCTCCTCCCACTAAGGCCTTGGCGCACGCCCCGCCCCGTCGCGCACGCACGCGCCCTGCAGCCAGACAGTCTGGTCAGCCCGCACGCCACGGCTCACCCGCGCGCCCGCTGCCCCTCGCGCCTTTGCCCGCTGGAGGGCGCTCCCCTCCCGCCCCACGCGCCCACACGCAGGCGTCTCTCGGCCCCCTGCGACTCAACGCCGGACCCTGGGCGCGCGCCGCCTCCTACCTGAGGGCCGGCGAGGGAGGTGCGCGGAAGGGCTGAGGGGCTGAACAAGACCGTGGCGAGAGGCGGGAGGCGGGAAACGAGAGAGCGAGCGGCCGCGGCAGACGGTCCGGGCGCGGGCGCGCGCGCGCTCCCGGCCCTCTCTCTCTCAGTCGACTCCCGGCCAGAGCCCAACCCTGCTGCCGCGCGCCGCCGGCCTCGCCGCGCCTAATAACAACAGCGCCCAGGGTCAGGTGGCCGCGCGCGGACAGCGCCGCCATTGGCTCGGCGGGGAGCGCGGCGCGCCAGGATTGGCCAGGGGGCGGAGTCTCTGTCGGTGCGGGGGCGGGGCTGGAGAGGGAGGTGGCAGGGGCGGGGCCAGGCCGCGGTCCGCGCCTTTGTGCCCGGCGCGCGCTCTCCGCCCGCTCCGGCTGCATCGCCGGCTGCATCAATAATTCAGAGCGGCGGCGGCGGCGGGAGCGGCCGGTGCGGGCAGGAGGCGGCGGAAGCAGCGGGGATCAAGCGGCAGCGGCTATGCATCCAAGTGCGGCTGGGCAGCCGCGGTACCCCTGAGGCCCGGGCAGGGCTCCGGGAAGCATCGCGCGGGGGGCACGCTTGCCCAGGAGTGCAACGAAGACCTGAAGTGTCCAGAGCGGCGTCGGTGGAGCTGCGCACGGAGCTGAGGAGGGGGTTACGGAGCGGGCCTGGGGCGGGGGGGGCGGCTGGCGCAGGCAGCCCCCGGGGTGGGGGGCGGGGTGGGCGCCGGCGCCGCGATGCTGGGCGTCGTGGAGCTGCTGCTGCTGGGGGCAGCATGGCTGGCGGGCCCGGCCCGCGGGCAGAATGAGACGGAGCCCATCGTGCTGGAGGGCAAGTGCCTGGTGGTTTGCGACTCCAACCCTACGTCCGATCCCACGGGCACAGCTCTGGGCATCTCTGTGCGCTCCGGCAGCGCTAAGGTGGCTTTCTCTGCCATCAGAAGCACCAACCACGAGCCGTCCGAGATGAGTAATCGCACCATGATCATCTACTTCGACCAGGTGAGTGCTCCGGGAAGGCTGGATTGGTGGAGGTTAGGGGAGAGGTGGTAGGTAGATGTCCGATCGTCTCCGAGGTCTCTGCGGAAACGCAGGGACAAGCGTTCTGGACAGATTCTTGCCTACTCCCCTTCGTTCCCGTCTCGTTATAGGTACTAGTGAACATCGGGAACAACTTTGATTCAGAACGCAGCACTTTCATCGCCCCGCGCAAAGGGATCTACAGTTTTAACTTCCACGTGGTAAAAGTCTACAACAGACAGACCATCCAGGTCAGCTGCCGCCTCAGGGCCAGGCCCCAGCCCCAGTAGGGGGCTACTAGCCGCGGGAGTGAGCGAGCCCTGTGGGGGTGGGAGATGGAAGGGGCAGCTGCATGTGCCCGGGCTGCTTGGAGGGACGGGTAGCAGGTTCTCACGGTTCTGTGGCTTGCACTCTCCCTTGCCTTCCCTGTCATTGGTTCTTGGAACCTGTTCCCATCCCCAGGCACAGTTTTCTGCCTCTGCCTCTGGGACCCTCCAAAGAGGTTCTCCCGCTATGGGACTCCAGGGAGTTCCCTTAGAGGTTTCTGTTAGCATCAGGGACAGTTCCCGCTTCGGGAAGCTTTCCGCGATCCTCGCCCTCAGCACCACGGACAGTATCCCCGACCCTGTCCCAGCTCTGAAGACCGCGAGACGCCTGTGCGCTTGCGTTCAGCGCCACGCTCGGGGTGGGGGTGGGAGGTGTCTCCTGGCGTCTTTATGGGGGCCGACTCCGGATTTCTGAACGAGCAGCGCCGAGCCATAGCAGTTTAAGGGTGGAGACACAAGGGAGGGGCATAGTGCCACTCCCTCCTGGCTCCGGCCTTTCCTTAGCCAGCCCTCACCGGCTCTCCAGGTTCCCAAAGGTGTCCAGGATTCCTTTGGGCGGACACAGAAGGCGGAACGCGCGGTTGGGGAGAGGGCGCAGGGCCTTTGGCTTCTGGTGCCACCGCAAGGGCAAAACCAGGCGGTGGCGGGCGAGGCTGGATCTGGGACGGGAACCGGGCCCGGGGTTTGGGGATGAGGCACAGAGTGCAGCTCTGCGCGAGATTTCTCATCAGCCGAAGCCTTCCCTGGCTCCTCCATTGCGTCTCTGCTGTGTCCTGGCAGCCGGGTCCGGGAGGAGCCAGGCGTTTTGTTTGTTTGTTTCTATTTGTTTGTGTTCCCGGAAGCGCCAGTTGCCTGAGTTTCTCTTTGAGGCTGGGGGGAGGGCGAGGCTGAAGGTCTCTGGGCGCTTGAGCCACCTACGGGTTCATTAAACTGGATAAAAAGCGAATCAGGATTTTCTACTGGCGCGTCCAAGAAATGAAAGTGCCTCCTGTTTTGGGGGCAGACCCTTCCTGTCACCCAGATGGGCCGTCTTTCGCCTCATTGGACCCTCAGCAGTAAACTGCAAAGCGCCTTTTCTTTCCGCTCTCCCGCCCCACCCCCGCCCCCTGCTTCCAGGCCTTACGGCTATTAGCCCAGCAGCGAAGGTTCGCGGCTTTATCGCCGCTTCGGTACCCGCCTAGGTTGCGCCTCTGAAGCGGGCCTGTCTCTTTCTCAGGTGAGCCTCATGTTAAACGGGTGGCCGGTGATTTCAGCCTTCGCTGGTGACCAGGACGTGACCCGGGAAGCCGCCAGCAACGGAGTTCTAATCCAGATGGAGAAAGGCGACCGAGCATACCTCAAGCTGGAGCGGGGAAACTTGATGGGGGGCTGGAAGTACTCGACCTTCTCGGGATTCCTCGTATTTCCCCTCTGACTGGCTCATCGCGGGAATGGAGGCAGGGAGAGGGCGAAGGCAGGAGGAGAAAATGATAAAGAGGCAGAACTTTAGAGGACGAGAAAGCGGCACGACTTGAAACTTCCTACATGTTCCCCAGCTGTATCCGGGTGAAAGGTGCGCACCCGGCGGTCGGACAACTTTGTCCGTTTCCTCTAGGAGAAGTAAATTCCGCTTAGCTCTGCGCACTCCCATTTCCAAAAATAAACTCGCCTCCCCCATTCCAGTGGCAGTAATCAAGAGAGACTCCTTGTCATTGTTTCTTACCCTCATGTTCATGTTCCCTACAATTTATATAAAAGAAACTTTGCATTTCACTGTATAATGTGAAATATCTTCCTCCTCTGAGTCGCCATCTGAATCTTTACAACCGCTGAAATCTAATATGTCCCTCCCCCCCTTTTTTATTTTGGAGAGGGGGGAAGGTTTTTTTGTTTGTTTGGTTTTTGTTTTTTTGATGGGGAGGTAGTTTTAATTTGGCAAGTATTGCTCGGAAAACACCGCTCGAATTAATTAGCTGGAGATACTTTGTATCCTCGGCTGCTTGTTAGCAGAGAAAGGACTCACCTTAGTGGTGACTGGTTTAAAAAAATATATATATATATATAAATATATATCATTTGTACACGAAGAACTCTTCCCAGTGGAAACTGGCTGTATTTCCGTATTTCTATGTCCTATTCGGAGTGATCGTGAAATCTAAGGCTGCTTGACGTTCTGATGCTCGTTAATGCCCTCGTGTTCTGTGGCTCCACTAAACGCCAGGAGGTTCTTCCGGACGCTTCCTCGTCCTCTGTAACATACCTGTGAATAGCCAAGATTTAATTTTGCTTTAATCCAATAAAGTTGAAGTGGGGCTTTTATTTTTCTGAAACGGCTTCCTAAAGTCCGCACCTTCCCCAGTTGCGAGGTCTGGAGGCAGGGGTGCGGAAGCGCGAGATTCGGAGGGGTAGGGGACTTGGTGGGATGCAACCCAAGAAAGGCCAGGGCAGGAGGGTTTCCTCGCCAAATCGGCCTGCGCTCCTTCCTGCGCAGGCCTAGGGCCAACCCTGCATTCGCCCCGTGCTCCCTGCTTCGGCGCAAACGTAAGAAATTGGGCTGAAATCTTGCTAGGCCAGGCCCGGCTGCCGGCCTGGAAGCGAAGTTTGGGCTTTTCGCAGTCCAAATGCATCAGGAGTAATCCCAATCCGAAGAGCCGGAACCTTTCTGCCCTAAGCGTCACGCTTCCCACGCCTCTGCCTCTGGACTGTCCGCTCACAGATCCCGAAGCAGCGTATGTTTTATTTCGCCGCCTCTGAATCCCGAGTCCTCCCTGCCGTATTACCCCGCCTCCGGGACCTGCGATCGCGCTCATCGCAGGACTTTTATTTAAGAGGTTCGTCCAGGAGTTTTGATTGTATCGGAACATAATGTGAAAGCAAAATTGAAATAAACGACTTCGTTTTAAGTCTGGAAGTCTGACCAAGTCGCTTCGGCCGAGGGGAGGTCGGGCGTAGGAAAAGAGGTGGGCAGCCCAGGGGCGGGAGCCGCGGCCTGCATGGGCCCCTCTGGCTCTGTTCCTTTTGGAGGCTTTTTCCTAGCCCGAGATTCAGAGATGAATTTAATTAGCTCCTGGAGGCTGGAGAGAAGGGGGGTGTGAGGGATTACTAATAGCATAATAAGCAATGTTTCTCTATTTGTTCCCGCGGCTCCTCCAATTTTGAGAGTCAACAGGCACGCGGCCTGCGCTGAAATTCAGACCGGATTATTCCTTTGCTCGCGGTCCAGGGGTCCGCATCTCTAGCAGGCGCCATCCGCAGCCCAAGCGGCCCCGGATCCTTCACGGGATAGGTAGGGACTTTGGGAGTGAGGAGGGGACCCGGTACTTTTCTGTTCCTGCCCCACAGTTCTCCACGCTAGTCACTCTCCAGGGAAGTGAGAACGAGGAGTCCTAGAAGAATTTTCTTTTTTTAAAAAAACTATTCTTTAAAAAAAGGAGACACTTAAAAACAAATCCTTTCTTTGCATTCTTCCGGTTGGGAGGTAGAAATCCGGGAGAGCTGGAGCCTTGGGCAGCGGAAGCAGCTCGATCCAGTCGCTCAGCCTGAGCAGAGCCCGCCCGAGGCACACAGATACCGCCCAGGCCAGGGCTCACGGCCGCGGGGCTGCGGTAGTCACCGCCCGAGGGAGCTGAGCCCCAAATGCACTTGAAGCTTACTTGGCTGTGAGTGGGTGGTCACCCCTCTTCCTGAGGAGCAGATCACGAGGGTGGATGTCCAAGCTGTGGGACCACGAGGCTGTGCTCCGCTGGGAGACTTCAGCAAGTCCCCTGGCTTGGCCTCAGTTTGCCCAACTGTACAAAGACAGAGAGGAATCTGAACATCTCCAAGAGCCCTCTTGCCCTGAGGTTCCAGCAGTTCTCTGGTCCTCTCTTGCCCCCAGTTCTTTTGCCTGGGTTTAGTGAGTCCTGGCTGCAGCCGAGCTGACCTGGCTCCTGAAGGCTAGGCCTGAGGCTGGGCTGGAGGCCAAGGGGAAGCCTCCAGGAACTCAGGCTCACTTTGAACCCCTGCTCTGGGACCTGAAAGGTGAACACAGAGGGGGAGCAAAGGGGACCCCAAGTGGGACCAGAGTGAGAAGTTATCCCTTGATTCTGCTGTGGCTCCAGCTGGCCCCTTCCTGGGGGAGCTCCTCCTCTCCAAATTCTGACCTTGGCATTGGAGATCCTTCTCAGTCTGGTTCCAGCCACTTCTTCCATCCGCTGATCTCTTCTCTTGACCATTTGTTGAACCCATGTCCCACTACTGTCTTCATACCTCTGCACCCGCTGCTTCTTTGCTTCCAGTTGAAGTACCCTTCTTCTTCTTCCCTACTTTTCAAAATCCTATCTTTCTGGGGATCTAAGCAGATCATCTAAAAAGCTTGTCCTCCGAGAAGTGGTCCTGTCTATACAGCACAGATCCTACCTTCCCAAGCCTCACAATCACCTCCTCACCCTCCCTCCAGGCCTTATTTGGAGCTAGCAGGGTGGAGACATTGGCGGCTGGGCCTGTCTCCCCTCTGCACTGGGCTCCAGGGGTTAGTGGTGACCCACACCAGCAAGCGCTGGGAAGTGCTAAGCTGCTACTCCTGCCCTAGGGGGCTCTGAGGAAATGTGCACTTCTCCACCCCTCAAACTGCCCTCCTCCTCAGGCCTGAGCTTCCCATTAGCCTGGATGGGGCTGTCGACAGCTCTCTCTCTACGAGGCCTAGCTGGGGCCTCACCTCCCTCACCTCACCTCGGTGGCAAAGGTGATTATTACCTCTGCCAGAGACAGGTGAATGACCTTCATCTGAAAATTGTGCTCCAGCTTCAAGGGTGGTGTGTTGGGGATTCAGAGGGATAGAGAAACAAGGGGTCATTAGCTCAGTAGGGACTACCTCCCTGCCCCCAACCAGAGGCTAAGAAGCGGGGGGGTGGGGGGGATTCTAACCTACACCTCACAATGGCTTCCCTTAGTGCTTAGAATCCTCTAGGCTTCTAGATCTGGGCCCTGCGTCTTGCTTTTATCTCAAATAAACCTGATCAGAATCAAGCCTGTAGGGGTTCCAGGACCACCCCCTCATTCAACCTCACCCTCTGTCTGAAAGACTCCTCCGCTGCCCAGGTCACCTTGGTCACTTCCTTCTTTCTTGCCTCAATGGTAACCTCCTCCTCCGGGAAGCCTTCCCCACCCCAGATAGGCAGAGTGGTTAATGCTTCCCAGCCTTCTATGGAGTGTGGTCTCTCCTACCACACTGCCTCCTCCCTCACACAGTTCCCTGAGGGCAGAGATTGAGTTAGGGGTCTGGTGCAGGGCAACTGCGGAGCGGGGATGGGGGGCCTGAAGCTGGGGTGGAGGTAGGGTGGTGATTTCTAGGACCCAACGAGCACAGACCAGACTCCTAGGCTTCGGTTTTCCAGGAAGCCCCCTGAGCTTCAGGGTGCCTCCGGGCCAGTGCTGGATCCCCGGCCAGGTGCCGGGTCACTGTGCGCTCTGTTGTCTGCTGAGCCCCAGAGCTCGCTCCCTCGACACGGCTTCCACTGTTAGCAGAGCTGGGAGCGTGCCCTCCAAGCAGCTCCTGGCCCGGGCGGATGGGCTCCTAATGAGAACATAATTACCCAGATGGAGCTGGAGCGTCACCTCCCTTCTTAGCTGTTACCCTAACGGAGTAGTGGAGGTGGAGAGAGTGCTGGGCGGAGCGACGGGCTGGACGTTTCCTCGAGTGCAGGGCGGGGTCCTGGGACCCCGCGGGCCCGCCGAGGGTGAAGACCTCTCGCTCTGTGCTCGACCTCTGGCGTGCTGTGCGACCTGAGACTACTTCCTTCCCAGCCTGAACCACATTTTCCTCAACTCCCAAATGCAAGGGGTGGGCTAGATAGATGTCTGGGGTTTCCTCCAGGTGATCTAACATTTCTGATCAACCCGTCCGTGAGCCTGTCTTCCCCTCCCCCCACCCCGCCACCCAACTCCTAGCTGCGTTTGGCCGAGTCCGTGTCATCCCTACTAGCTTTCAAACAAAACAGTGAAACTTCTTACGGAGTCTGGGGAGGTCAGCGGTGCCCTTGAACTGGAAGGTCAAGCTGGGAGGGCAAGTGCAGGTACACTCCCTTTGAGCCAATTCAGTGGGAAAGAAAAGCTTTCCCGGGGTGATGACAAAGGTCTCTTGGCCTCTTTGCACAGGGCTCCTCATTGAAAATACATCCACACTCTATCTGAGCCTCAGTTTGCTTGCATTTCAAATGGGGACAATAATGCCTTCAGAGCAGGGTGGTTGCTAAAATGCATAAAAAGTACTCAGTGCTGCCTGACACACAGTAGGTGCTGAAAAAATGCTAGCAACAATGAAGAGCAATGGGCACCGGGCGCACCACACTATCCCAGAAGCAAGACTTAAAGGAACATCAAGCAGACAGGAAAACTGAAACCACAGAGGGGAAGGGACACAGAACACGTGAATTAGGATCCTGTGTCCTTTGTTTCCCCTGCACATTCATCTCCCCACCCACCTCCAGTTAATCATGAGAACAGGGGAATTTTACCCTGTAAGTGTCTTTCATCTCCATCCCTGTTGCTCAAATATTTGCATCAATCACTGTGGATGAATACTGTTTGCATGCTTCTCCATTGGTTATGAGCGCTATTTACATATCTGTGTCCATTTAGAGGGTGAGCCCCTTGCATCCTGTTCATCTCGCTTGGCCCAGTGCCTTCTGTGGTGTCAGGTACAGAGCAGGGCTCCTGTGATTGTGTCAGGAGTGAAAGCAAACTGTGCCTGGCACAACTGCAGGATATGGACCCAACCAGTGAACCTGCCCTTCAGGGGACCTCTCAGTCCTGCATGCACCCCCATCACTGACAGGAATGCTGGTGTGGAAGTGCTTCCAGACCCTGTGCTGTCAGGGAAACCTTCCCAGGCACCTGCACTTACTCTCACCTCTTCCTATTTCACTCTGCACTCAGCCGGTCCACAGGAAGTCCCAGCTTTGACCCTGGGATAGCAGTGAGCAGGGGCAGTGAGGAAGAGGCCAAGGTTAGATGTACGGGTTGGTGTTTGGATTTGTGGCTAGGTCTTCACACTGGGCAAACATTTTCTGGCAGCAGTGAGGAGACACCGTGCAGCTGAAGTCAGAAAGGAGAACTTTATGATTATAAAGAAAGAACTTCCAGGTGTGTGGCCACAGCCCAGAGCCTAGGGAGGTCTTCGTTCATCTTGCTCAACTCTGAAGAGGTCAGGGAGGAGACGCAGAGGGAGGGAGCAGGGGAAGGAAATAGGCTCCAATCTGACCTTTAGATCCACTTCATCGCCAAGTCCTCTCTGAACCCCACCCATAAGGGCCTGGCCCTCTGCTGAGCACCTGAACTCTCCCATTCAGGTCACACCCTCGCCACAGTTCTGTTGGACTCTAAGCTCTGTGGGCATCAGTCCTCATCTGCTGTTTCCCACAAGGCATCCAGAGCCTGGCACAGTGTCAGGGCTGGTAGATGCGCTATAAATGCTCCCTGAATGCATGAGCGAGTGAACACATGAATGGGTGGGCAGAAGGAGGGAGGGGTTACTGGTTGCATGGCGAGTGCCTTTGTCTGGTCCACCAGAATGTGAACTCCATGAAAGTAGCTACCTTGTTATTGGCCTTATTTACAGTTACATTCCCGGTGCCTAGCACAGTGCCTGGAATAGAGTCAGCATGAACAGTGTTTCCCGAACAAATGAATAAAGAATTACGGTAATTTGGACTGTGGGATTCTGGATTGCAGGCTTGACCTTGTACACTTCTTGAGACCCCCACTATGCCCATGAACAGCCACATTTATGTATTTATTTATTTAAAACATCTTTATTGGAGTATAATTGCTTTACAATGGTGTGTCAGTTTCTGCTTTATAACAAAGTGAATCAGCTATACATATACATATATCCCCATATCCCCTCCCTCTTGCGTCTCCCTCCCACCCTCCCTATCCCACTCCTCTAGGTGGACACAAAGCACAGAGCTGATCTCCCTGTGCTATGCAGCTGCTTCCCACTAGCTATCTATTTTATGTTTGGTAGTACATATATGTCAATGCTACTCCCTCACTTCGTCCCACCTTACCCTTCCACCTCCCTGTGTCCTCAAGTCCATTCTCTACGTCTACATCTTTATTCCTATCCTGCCGTGAGGGTTCTTCAGAATCTTTTTTTTTTTAGATTCCATATATATGTGTTAGCATACGGTATGTGTTTTTCTCTTTCTGACTTACTTCACTCTGTATGACAGACTCTAGGTCCATCCACCTCACTACAGATAACTCAATTTCGTTTCTTTTTATGGCTGAGTAATATTCCATAGTATATATGTGCCACATCTTCTTTATCCATTCATCCGATGATGGACACTTAGGTTGTTTCCATCTCCGGACTATTGTAAATAGAGCTGCAATGAACATTTTGGTACATGACTCTTTTTGAATTATGGTTTTCTCAGGGTATATGCCCAGTAGTGGGTTTGCTGGGTCATATGGTAATTCTATTTGTAGTTTCTTAAGGAACCTCCATACTGTTCTCCATAGTGGCTGTATCAATTTACATTCCCACCAAGAGTGCAGGAGGCTTCCCTTTTCCCCACACCCTCTCCAGCATTTACTGTCTGTAGGTTTTTGATGATGGCCGCCACATTTATTTTAGCGTGAAATTGGATTGTACCAGCTATCTGGAGTTGACCTTACAACACAAGTTTTCTTTCATGCTACTTGCCCCACCCCACCCCCAACATATGGGCAATTCCTTAGAGGGTAGGGACCATACTTTATTTTCCTTAAAGGACAACACCTAATAACATGATTCAGTATTGGTCGATTGGTTGCTTAATCCAGGATCAAGCCATTAGGTCTGTGGCAATGTGTGGGCTTGAAGCCCCTGGTGATGGTGCCAAGCAGCTGGCGAAGCCCAGCAGGATTTTCCACGGTGCCAGCAGAGAGGCCAGTTGTAAGCAGTAGCTGCGCAGTGCATTGGTCAGTGAGGGAGCTGGTATTTCCCCAGCAGACCCTAGCTTGTGGCTGGGCATGGGCTTTCTGGGGTTTTGCTCTAGCTAAATGCAGAATGACCTCTGAAATCCCCTCACAGTTTTGGATTCTGCTGCAGACCATGGAGGTGGAGTGGGCTCAGTTGGTTTCCTCTAAAGAACGTCAAGGATTCCCCCAAATCCCCCTCCTTCCTCAGACCCAGTGTCCGGCTGGGTGTTCAGCTCAACAGAGAGTTCTCTGGAATGCTCTGCTAGCCAGCAGCAACCTGCTTCCTCAGGTGAGGCTCCAAGAGCCCTTCCTTCCATCATCAGAAATTACTGCATGCTTCCAGGGAAACTTGCACAGAGGGGAGAGGGAATTAGATGGAGAGGCAACTGGGCATCGTGTCCACCTCATTTAAAAGGGAACTGTGTGCTCTGCCCAGATCCTGTGTTGGACAGACTCTCCTTGGTATTCTGAGAGGCTCGAAAATAAACTCCCCAATGTGTACTTCAACCGAGAAGTTCAGATGATTTTATAATGACTGAATGGCTCCAAATATGGAGTTAAAATGCAGCTGATGAGGAGCTTGCAATTTTACTTATAACTCATCTTGATCAGAGTTGGTCATTTTAAGTCTCAGCAATGTTCCAAATGCTCACTCTCTCTTTCTTTCTTTTTGGAGGAGTTCATTTCAGGTAGACAGATTATTTACTTATTCTGAAGATGCCAAGGGAGAGGACGTGTTAGCAATACCAACTGATCTGTGGGTGTGGGCTCGAAGCTCAGCCTTCATGTGGCATCTGTGTGTCTGTTCCTTTTCCTTTCTTTCCCTCTGGGCTCTCTGTGCTTCCCAAGTGGGACCTTGTCTGCCAGGTCCATCTAAATCATCTCCAGCATCAGTTTGAATGACAGTGGTGCTCTTTGAGGCTGTGAAGTTTGCAGCTGTTTTCCTTGATTGCCTAAATGTGTCCCTGTCTCTGTCATAAGAAGTTGGGGTCCAGGCTGAGGGCAGAAACAAACCTGTTCCCCCAGGAGCGAGACCACAGGACCTCCAGATGCGACCCCTATAGGATCCCGTTTCAACCAGAAGTCTATGAGATGCAAGATTCTCTGGGCGGCAGCTGGGGTCTTCATGTCTGAGTTTCCAGCCTAAAGCTGTCACCAGAATCCTGCCTTCCAGCCCCAGCCTTCAGAGAAAGCCACCTGGTGACTAGCTTTCAGAGCTGTGACATGGATTTTCTTTGGGCCCGTCATAATTCATTCTTCCCTCAGTAGCCAGAGTGAGCTTTTCAAAACATAAACCAGACCACACCGCGTGAAACCACCTAGCGCCTCCACAGTGCGCTGTGACTTTTTACTGTGGCTGGCTGGGCCTCCCTCATCTGGCCCCAGCTGACCTCGAAAAGCTTCTATTGCTTTCGTCTACTGCAGACAAGCTCATTCTGGCTTTCCGTCAGCTCCTAGAATATGCCAAGCTCTCTCCTGTCTCAGAACCTCTGCACAGGTCGATCTTCTGGGGCTATTTCCTTCTCTCTCAGGTCTCAGCAGACCACCTCTGATTACTCTCTCTGATACCAAGGCCAGATTATTTCATTATTTCATTGCCCTGAAATGCTTATTTACCTGTTTGGTTGTTTGCTGTTTCTCTCCTTCCCTGGGGACAGGGACCTGATCTGTCCTGGGTGTTGCTTTGTCCCCAGAGTTTGGAACAGAACCTAGAATGGTAGGGGCTGAATTAATATACAAAACAACTGAATAGCAAATTAGCCATCCAATCATGACCCATCAGAGCAGAGTCATCTCATTGGTCCCTCTCCTCAGAAGCTCAGGGGAGCCATTAAACATTTCACCCACCGGAAGGCATATCCTTCCAGAGGGGAAGCAAGCTGGAAGTCATGGGGTCAAGGATGGGGGCTGGAAAATTGGTCTCTTATTTACAGGCCCAATGAATTTTTTTTTTTTTTTACTTATTAATGTCTATTGTTAAAATTGCTTAATTCAGCCAACCATGTGGTGGGCTAGGGAAAACTGAAGTGAGCTGTGAATTATTGAATTTCTCCCACTGAAGTTATCCTGCAACAGAAAAGCATGAACAAGAGAACAAGGAGAAAAGAAAAGAGACCTTGGTCTAGGGCAGAGGTGGGAAGCAGCCAGAGTGCTGTTCCTGGAACTGTTAACTCTGCTTGGAGCAAAGATAGGCAGTGAGTGGGGACTAAGAAAGGAGAAGGAAGACTGGAGAATCATATGCACAAGAGAGAAGGCAGCTTCTCGACTCTCTCCAAGACGGGAGGAGGCAGCACTGTGGACAGAAATGGCAGCAACGTGGATCTAAGGCTGTAGAAAAAAAGACATGTATCTTCAGACTGCAAAATATCCACTGCAGAAATACCCAGCTGGCATGGAGTTGTCAATCACACATTTATTCAACAATATTTACCTCGCAACGCCGCCTGCATGCCCAGCACCAGCTCTGTTCTAGAGGTCCAGTAGAAAAACCCAGGCAGGGGGCCAGCCTTGCCTGCAGTGCAGCTGAAGGGAGCATAGTACAGAGAAGGATAGGAAATTAGGGCAAGGAGCTCAGCTGTCTGTCCTACTCGATTTAATCCTCTCCCTCCTACACCACTGTGAACTCCTCATGGTCCAAGTCCATCTTTGTGACCTTTGGGTTTCACCCTCCTTTATACGGCAGAGTAGGGGGCACTGGTTAAGAGAATGAGCTTTGAGTTAAGCAGAGCTGGTTTTGAGGGCTGCCTTTGTTGCTATATTCATCAGGACCCTTATGGTTTCAAATTATAGAAACCCAACTCAAACTGCCCTTAGTACCTTCCACCCAAAAGAATTTATTGGATTGCATTCAAAAAAAGAAAAAAAATCCAAGGATAATTAAATTGAGGTGTGGCTGATCCAGGCCCCTAAGCAATGTCATTAGAAATCTGCCTCTTTTTACATCTGGAGTCACTTCCAGGCCCCCAACTGTGGCAGCAATAACAGACCCACATTTTGTCTCGTTTCCCCATTAGAAAGAGAGCATTTTTTTTCTCCACAGTTCCAGAAAAAATTCCAGAGCTGATGAATATTGGACTGACTTGTCAGGTGCGTTCCAGAGCCAGTTTCCTTGAGCAGAGGAATAAAATAAGCTAACTGGCCGGGCGTGGAGCCAGGCTGAGGGTGGGGTGGGATGGGGAGAAGCAGCCCTGTCTGGGGGGCAGCTGGTACAAATGAAGGGGGTCTGGAGGTGCAGTGAACAAAAGCAAGAGATGTTCACCACCACAGCCACTTCCTGTAAGGGAAGTGTGACTTCAAGTAAGCGGTTAATAATGTCTAATTCTGTTAGCATTAATGAGGTAATAACTATGAAAGATTTAACAGAGCAAAGAACGTAGTAAGCGCATGGTAAATAGCAGTTGTTATTATTGCTCTGGAGGCCATTTTTGCCAGTGCCCATGCGCCTTGGCATTGTTATTTATTTATATCACAAAGATATCTTTTTTTCCCGGGAAGAGCACAAGCTCCTTTTGGCCTATGAATGCTTATTTGTGGATTCAGATCATCTGGAGATCTTGTTAAAATGCAGATTCTGATTCTTTAAATCTGGGTTGGGGATTGAGGTTTCCGATTTTAATAAGCTTTTTATAATTGACTTTTTAAAAGAATTTTTCAATTCTAATAGTCTTTGAAAAATTCTACATGACGAACTCACTACAGATGACACTTGAGAAGCAATGGTATAGGATCACGTATATCCCACAGCTAATGCCTAAATATCTGTCCACAGATGTGTTATATCAGAATCAAATGAGACTTTTTTTGGAAAGAGAGTTTACTGGCGGCTCACATAAGACAAGGTAAGCATGAGAGAGAGAGATTGCTTCAGGCATAATTTGATCACCCGTGCCTGGTCTCTGTCTCCCTCTCTCTTGTGCTCAGCCCCTTTCACTCCTCACAGTGACGGTATAGCTGCAGAAGCTCCAACCCTTCAAATCCTCTACCCAGAAGTCTTTGCAAAATTCTCATGGCATCTCATTGGCCCTAAAGGAGTCGCATGCCAATCTCTAGATCAATTTCAATGGAAAGGCAATGCAGGCTCTGATTGGTCTGCTTAAGTCTTATGCCCCTTGTGAGGTCAGAGTGTGAAATGCACTTCATTGAAGCATCAGGGATAAAGAGAGTATGTATGTGTGTGTAGGAGGATTTCCAAACTAAAATTGAAAGCTAGCACAGAAAGTCAAGGGCCACCCATCTCCAATGCCACCCCCAGGTTCTTATACCCAACTCTCCACTCACATAGCTAACAGGCATCTCAGATGTACGTGATCAGAATGGGTCCCCTGATCTTTCCCCAGATCTGCTCCTGCCAAAGCCTTTTCCATCTCAGTTATGGCCACTCCATTCTTCTGGTAGTTCAGACCGGAAACCCTGGCATCACCCTTGATTACTCCTTTCTTATACCCAACCTCTAATCCATCAGCAAGCCCTATCACTTTACCTTCAAAATAATCCAAGAGTCAGCTGATCCAGACCACCAGCACCTCTCCCTGGAACAATTGCAGTCACCCAGTTTGTCTCCCAGCTGGCCCTCTTGCTGCCCTACATCTACAAACACACATGCTCACAGCAGCCACAGAATGGTCCTGCTAAGAGGTGAGTCAGATCATGGCATTTCTCTACTAAAACTTCCAAATGGGTTCCCTGCTCTTTTAGAATAAAATCTAAAATATTTTTCTGTCCCCCACCCCAGCCCACACTTCCTGACTGCTTCTCTGACCTTCTTTACCTTTCATCTGGGAGCTTATGTAAAGTTCACCTGCCACTTCCTGCCCCTGGAGATTCTAATTCAGTAGCTCTGGTCTGGGTCTGGGGGCTCTGTGTTGCTACAAGTCCCATGTGTGATTTTGATGTGCTGCCCAGGTTTGCAAACAATTGCTCCCAACACCTGGCCTGGGCTCTGGCATGGAGGTAGTGCATAACGTCTGCTGAATCAGCATCTCATCTTTCCCTCTGTACTTGTGTGTGGTTTTTAGACTGGCATGGAAAGTGGGAGCAGAGCAGGGTTACTTATTATTTCCCAGAGTGAAATCTGATTATACAAAGGCTGCTACTTTTATAATACTGGGGGAGATCGTCCGAGGAGTGTAATTATCATCAGCTCGCTTTGCAGGAGGAGGGATATCCTGCCCTTTTTGGCTGACACTCCCGCCTCTCAGCGGGATGCCTGCGAGGCTGTTTGGTGAATGCATCCTTCACTTTCACTTAGTGGTAACAGTGCATAGCAGCACACAGTGTTTCTGCCCAGCTTCTGCGCTGATAACGAAGGCAGCTTCACGAGAGCCCTTGTACAAACTGTACCCACTGGAGAGCCTGCCCGCCTGACTTGTGTCATTTTAACTTTGGCCCTGCCAAAGCCACCGTGTCTGCTGTCCCTTCTTGCCCACTGCCGTTCTTGGGGCTGCCTGCTCCCTGAGGTGCAAGCATCGGCTTCTTCCTTCCCTCCCCTTTACTCCCGGACCTGGTCCTGGAGGCCCCTGCCCACCTTCCAGCAGCTCCTTCAGCTGTCCCGGTGACAGGCTTTGAGCCTGGAGTTCTGGAAAGTGTCTATCAGGACACTTCAGTTGTAAGGAACAGAAATTGGCTATTGTAAGCAGAAGAGGAATTTCTTCATATGCCTTATGGCAGCTCACAGAATGGAAGTGAAGCCTGGAGAACTAGACTCAGAAAAAGCCAGGAAGTGCAACAGCCCTGAAGACAGTCCCTTTGGGAGCCCACCTCCAGGGTACATTGGTGGTAGTAGTTTCCACTCTCATGTCACTCAACATTTAATGTCCCTGGAGAGGGGATTACCTCACAAGCTCACCTCTTACCTAGGGGAGCACCGAGCATCATGACTGTCCACACCAAGCCTGCAGATGACGTAGCCAAGAAAGTTCCTCAGGATGAAGTGTAGTTAGAAGTGTGGGCTCTGGGGCCGGGCTGCCTGGGTTTGTATCCCAGCTCTGCCATGATCCACAGTGTAGCTTTCAGCGAGTTATTTATTTATTTATGTCTGGACTTCAGTTTTCTCATCTGAAAAATGGGAATAATAATAATGCCTTCTTCATTAATTAAATGAATATATGTAAAGCACTTAAAATAGTGCCAGGCATACAGTAGGCACTCAGTTCAATCAATGTTAGTTATTGCCCGAAAGATGGGGTGTGCATGTACGGGTGCTGTGAAGGCAGCGATTCAAGGGTTCTCCCTCTCTCCAGGCCCTGACTTGGGTTTCCTCTCCTCCAGTGTGGGTAGTGCCTGGTCAGGAGGAAAGAAGCCTCAGGGACTTCCTGGCCCATAGGTCCCATAAACACAGAGGGACGGGTCAGGACAAAATATTGATCAAGAGCTTTAGGGGCAACTTGACCTTGTTTAAATTCTGGCTCTGCTGCAAGGAGCTGTATGACCTGTGTAAGTTGTAGAGTGTCTCTGAGCTATGCAGGAAGCAGGATAATAAAAACCTACTTCTCAGGGTTGTTGGGAGGGTCTACTCATTCAAGTAACAAACAGTTATTGAGCCTGGTTGGAGCCTGACACTGCTCTAGTGTTGGGATTACAGCGTGAACAAAATAGATACCTCCTTGTTCCCATGCAGTTGGGGATACCTTAGTCCAAGCATCATTCAGAGTTGCATGATTAGAGCAATAAGGGCTCTGGAGGACCTGCCTACCTGGGGAACTGTGAGCTATGAGGGGGTTTGACTTTGAGCTGAGAATTGAAGTTTGACTAGGAATGAGCTAGGCCAATGTTGGGGACCGGAGAAAGCATTCCAGGCAGAAGGAGCAGCATGTGTGAAACCGCCAGGTGGGAAACATCATGATTCTGAGGACTGAGGGAGGGCCAATGTCACGCCCATTTAGGGAGGAATGGGGGGTCAAGGTGAGGCTGGAGAGTTGCAGGGGCCAGATCCTGTGAGGCCTGGTAGGCCAGGGCAAGGATTCAGGTCTTCTTTCTGAGAGCGATGGATCCCCGTTCAAAGTTTTAACCACAATTGTCTTTTTTTTTTTTTTTTTTTTTGCGGTATGCGGGCCTCTCACTGCTGTGGCCTCTCCCATTGCGGAGCATAGGCTCCAGACGCGCAGGCTCAGCGGCCATGGCTCACGGGCCCAGCCACTCCGCGGCATGTGGGATCTTCCCGGACTGGGGCACGAACCCGTGTCCCCTGCATCGGCAGGCGGACTCTCAACCACTGTGCCACCAGGGAAGCCCACCTCAATTGTCTTTGCACTTTCGGAATGTCAGGGTGGCTACTGGGAGGAGAAGGCCTGGAGTGGGGCAGGAGAGGATGCAGCAGTCCAGGGATGAGGCTGTGACAGCCGTAGGACTTAGGGATAAAGGCAGCTAGGACTAGAGCAGGGATAGCAAAGTTGGAGACAAGAAGATGGATTTAAGAGGTATTTAGGAGTTAACGGTTTAGGATTTAGTGATGGATTAGGACACAGAGGTGAGGGATAGACCACCAAGTGTGGTTTATGATTTCTCCAGAATTTCTGGTTATTCTGTAGTAGGATGGGCAGCATTGCCACTCCTGGAGAGTGAGATCCAGGGGCAGGAGGGTTGTGAGCTCAGTGGTGGACGTGTTGTATTTGAGATATCATGTGTCAATGCCAAATAGACAGCTAGATAGGAGGTTCCGGAGGCCAGAGGGCAAGTCTGAGTTGGAGGCATAAACTCAGGCCTCATAGGCATTAAGGCAGGTCAAGAGCCCTGAGATGAATAGGCTGATGGGGAAACATGCAGACAGTGCGGGGGGAAAGCTCTTAGGAAGTACCGCCTTGTTATGAAGACTTAAACCGTTGCTCTGTGTGTGTATTCCTGCAGCCAAATCTCCCCTCTCAAGGCTGCTGCTATGACTGGCTTCTGGTAGGGTGGGCTTCACCTCATACTGGGACTTGTTTGATTAGCTCCTATTGTCGCCTAATAAAGCTTAATACCCACAAGAGGCTACGTTATCATGGGGTGGAGGGGAGGGGAGGGAGATGACTGAGGCACAAAAGGGAGTCCTGTTAAGCGCCTCTCACCTACGCCTACGCCTCTCAACATACACACAACTCAGACCTGAGACTTTGATAGAACTTAATTTCTTTCTTTCTAAAGGTTTTCCTGGAAGAATTACAAGCCCAGCTTCCCCTGACAGCACCAGGGGGAGGACGGTATTGGCGATGGCATAAAAGTGAGGACAGAGGGAAGAGCGAAAGACAGAGCATTTATCCCAAGAAGAGTCCTGGAGCACCAGCCACCTTCTGAGCAAGAAAGAGAGAAACCCAGGGCTTTAAAAATAGAACTGCTCCATTGCTTCAGGCGGGGACAACAACCCAGACTAAAGCTGACCTTCCTGATTCTAAGCAGCTGATCCCCACTGAAGCAAAGAGGGCCCCCGAGCCCCAGAGAGGAGACAGAGTGCAGCTGGATGGCAGGGGGTGGGCAGAGCTGGACTATGGGGCTGGATCTTTGTCCTGGAGTGATCAACATGTCCCCTGCCTCGGAAGAGTGACCCCAGTCTACGGAACACAAGGAGCCCTTATTGAAGACAGCAGTCTCCAGAGGAAAGGCATAGACCATAGCACCAGGCTGTTTCTGGAACAGACCAGAGCATCTGCATGCAAGCATAGCTGGTTGTCTCCAAACAGTTCTCAGAAGATGCAATTCCCCTTTTCGGATGGTTGCAGGGTTACAAAGTTACGGACGGCAGCGTTGGTGCTGTGGGAAGGCGTAGGGATTGGCGGGGATAGGCCTGGAGAAATGCCCTCAGGGCCATGGTGTGGGGGCCAAGTCCCATGGGGTATTGGAGGAAGCAGAGGGCTTCTGGGAGGAGGTAGTCTTGTTTTTATTAGATTTTATTTTTTAGAACAGCTTTAGATATACAAAAAAATTGAGAAGATAGTAAAGAATTCCCCTATACTCCCTTGCCCAGTGTCCCCTGTTATTAACAGCTTACATTAGTGTGGTGCACTTATCACAGTTAACAAACGGATAGTAACACATGATTATTAACAAATGTCCATGTTTCATTCAGATTTCCTTAGCTTCTACCTAATGTCTTTTTCTGTTTCAAGATCTCATCCAGGATGCCAATTATATTTAGTCATCATGTTTCCTTAGGCTCCTCCTGGCTGTGACAGTTTCTCAGAACTTTCCTTGTTTTGATGACAGTTTCAAGAAGTACTAGTCAGGTATTTTGTAGAATGTCCTTTTCCCAGAATTAGTCTAATATGTTTTTCATGATTGGAGTGGAGTTACGGGTTTGGGGGGGGAAGTCCACAGACATAAAATGACATTTTCATCACGTTATATCAAGGGTACATACCATCAACCTGGTTTATCACTGTTGCTACTGACCTTAGTGATCTGGCTGAGGTAGTGTTTGTCAGGCATCTCCACGGTAAAGTTAATCTCCCTCCCCTTGCCTCACTGTCTTCTTTGGAAGGAAGTCAATGTGTGCAGCCCACACTGAAGTGGTGGGAAGATATTTTTCCTCTCCTTGAGAGCTAAGTATCTACATACATTTTTGGAATTCCTCTGAAAGGGAGATTTCCCTCATTTACTTATTCAATCATTTATGTATATCAGTATGGACTCATGGAGTCTTATTTTATAGTTTGGGTTATAGTTGAACACTATTTTATTGACCGAATGGTTTCTGCTTTAGACATTAGAAGCTCTTTCGGTTGGCTCCTATCTCCTTGACATACCCACTTCGATGTAGTTTTTTTTTTTTTAACTTCCTCACTTCTTTGGCACGATAAGATAAGATATTCTTGGACATTTCTTGCCCTAGTCCTAGAATCAACCATTTCTTTAAGGAGCACTGGGTCCTCTTGTTGGAGAGTGATATTAGAAACCAAGATCTGGGTATTCAGTGTGCTCATTGCTATTGGGGACGAGGGTCATTTCTTCTAGGGCCTCTTGGCTGACAGAACAAGAAAATGTATGATGTATACGAAACTCAATATATACAGGCATCTGTAAGTATGTCTATATGTAACCATCTGTATCTATATTAAACTAAAGATGAGTTCATACTGACATCTCCAACTCTAACTCATTACCATATGGATCACTTCAGCCCCCTTCCCTTGCTTGTCTGTGCGTTCCCACTCTAACAGTGTAAGATCTGGCTCCCAGCCACCAAGGTCCATATACTTGTTCAATTCCAGTATACATTTATGGTGGCTTCAGAATTATTAACCTCCAGGACCCCTATAGGAAATAACTTTATCAAGTAGAGTACAGTGCTTATGTGAAGTTCTCTCTGGCTTTAGTTTTACAGACTCCATTCATATGCAAAGTTACTTAGGTCAGCACCTTTTCTCCCCACCCTCTTCCCTGAGGTTGTACCATACATTTATAATACAAGTAGATTCTCTTGTCACAGTCTGTATTCCTTCCTGTGATCCCCTAACCTCCTGATTTAAAAACATTTGCATACATTAAGTTTCACTCTTTGTGCTGTAAACGTCTATGGGTTTTTAAAAGTGCGTAATGTCATGTATCCACTATTCAAGTGTCATGCAGAATAGTGGCACTCCTCTAAAAATCTACTGTTCGTTATATATTCATCCCTTCCCCCTACTCTCCCTTAAACCCTGACAAACATTGACCTTGGTACTATCTCTATAGTTTTGTCATTTACAAAATGTTATATAATTGGAATCATACAGTATGTGGCCTTCTCAGACCGGCTTCTTTCACTTAGCAATATGTTTTTAAGATTCCATGTCTTTTCATGTTTGACAGCCCATTTCTTTTTATTGATGAATAATACTTCACTATATTGATGTACCAGTTTATTCATTCACCTACTGAAGGGCATCTTGGTTGCTTTTAGGTTTTGGCAATTATGAATAGAGCTGCTAAATACATTTGTATGCAGGCTTTTGTGTCGATTTAAGTTTTCAGATTAGTTGGGTAGATACCAGGAAGGCAAATGCTGGATCATATGGTAAGATCATGTTTAGTTTGGGAATTCTCTGGTCGTCCAGCAGTTAGGGCTCCGCACTTCCACTGCAGGGGACACAGGTTCCATCCCTGCTCTGGGAGCTAAGATCCCACATGACGCAGGGTGAGGCCAAAAAACAAAAGACAAAAGAACCACTTGGAGGGACTTATTTCTGGTGGACAAAGAAGGGTGTAAGAGAGGAGCAAGAAAGAGAAAGTCATACACTATGGATAACAAAGTGATGATGAAATAAAATTCATATTAAAAACAAAGATCATGTTTAGTCTTGTAAGAAACTACCAAGCTTTCTTCCAAAGTGGCTGTACCATTTTGCATTCCCACCAGCAATAAATGAGAGTTCCTATTGCTCTGCATCACCACCAGCATTTGGTACTGTTAGTGTTTTGGATTTTAACCATTCTAAGAATTGTGTAATGGTTTGCTATTGTTTTAATTTGCAATTCCAAAATGGCAAATGATGTTGAACATTTTTTAATATGCTTATTAGTTATTTGTATATTTTCTTTAGTGAGGTATCTATTCAGATCATTTACCCATTTCAAAATTGGGTTATTTGTTGCATTATTGTTGAGTTTTAAAACTTCTTCGTATATTTAGTTACAAGGTCTTTATCAGATATGTGCTTTGAAAATATTTTTTCCCAGTCTGTGGCTTGTCTTTTCATTCTTTTCACAGTGTCTTTTGCAGAGCATAAGTTTTAAACTTTAATAAAAGTCCAGCTTACTATATTTTCTTTTATGGATTGTGCTTTGAGAGCTGTATTTAAAACTCATCACCAAACCTATGGTCACCTAATTTTCTTCTCTCTGTGTGTTTTTCTTTTATAAGTTTTATAGTTTTTGCACTCTATATTTCGGTCTATGATCCATTTTGGGTTAATTTTTGGAAAAGATGTAAGGTCTGTGTCTAGAATTTTTTTTTTTTTTTTTTTTTTGCATCAGAATGTCCAATTGTTCCAGGGCCATTTGTTGAAAAAACTATTCTTTACTGACTTGGCTTTGCAAAGATTGGTTGACTATATTTGTGTAGGTCTATTTCTGGGCTCTTTATTCTGTTCCATTAATGTATCTGTTCTTTCACCAATACCACATTGCCTTCATTATTCTAGCTTTATAGTAAGTCTTGAGGCTGGGTAGTGTCAGTTCTCCAACTTCGTTCTTTTCAGTATTATGTTGGCTATTCTGGGTCTTTTGCTTGTCTCCAAGTAAACTCTGGAAATAGTTTATCAATACCTGCAAAGTAGCTTGCTGAAATTTTGATTGAGATTTCACTGAATCTATAGATTAGGTTGTAAATAATTAATTAACTTCCTAATAATACGGACTTTTTCAATCCACATACATGTAATATTCCTTTATTTATTTAGATCTTTGATTTCCTTTACCAGAATTTTGTATATATATGGACACTACATATATCTTGTTAGATTTATGCCCGAGTATTTAATTTTTTGACAATATTTTGAATGGTATTGTGTTTTTAACTTTAAATTCCAGTTGTTCATTGCTAGGGTATAGGAAAGCAATTGACTTTTGAATATTAACCTTGTAACCTCCAACCTTGCTTATGAGTTCCATGAGTTTTCATATTGATTCTCTGGGATTTTGTACATAGAAAATCATATCGGAAAACAAAGACTTTTATTTCCTTCCAATCTGCACCGCTTTTATTTTCTATTCTTGTCTTATTTCATTACCTAGGACGTCCAGTACAATACTGAATAGGAGTGGTGAGAAGGAATATCCTTGCCTTGTTCTCATTCTTAGGGGGAAAGAACCCAGTTTTTCACCAGTATATATGATGTTAGCTGTAGGATTTTTGTAAATGTTCTCTATCAAATTGAGAAAGTTCCTCCATATTCCCAGTGTGCTGACAGGTGTTTTCTTTAAATTTTTTTTTATCATGAATGGGTATTAGCTTTTGTTAATTGCCTATTCTGGATCAATTGATATGAGCATAATATGAGCATATGGTTTTTCTTCTTTAACCTGTTGAAGTAGAGGATTATTTTAATTCATTTTTGAATGTGGAACCAGGCTTGCATACCTGGAATAAATGCCACTTGACTGTGGTCTGTAATTCTTTTTGTACATTGTTAGATTCAATTTGCTAATATTTTGTTGAGGATTTTTGTATCTATGCTCATGAAAGTTATTGGTCTGTGCTCTTTCTTGTAATGCCTTGTTGGGTTTGGGTATTAGCATAATGCTGTCCCCATAGGATGAGTTATAAAGTGTTCCCCCTGCTTTTATTTTCTGGAGGAGATTATAGAGGACTGATTTTTTTTTTACTTAAACCTTTGGTAGAATTCACTGGTGAAACCATCTGGGCCTGGTGCTTTCTTTCTTAAAGGTTAATTATTGATTAAATTTAACTAGTAAATACAGGTGTATTCAGATTACCTGTTTTCTCCCTTATTAAATTTCTGCCTACCTGATCAATCACTTACTGAAAGAGTTGTTGAAGTGTTCAGCTTTAAGAGTGGGTTTTTCTATTCCTCCTTGCAGTTCTATCAGTTTTGTGTCACGTATTTTGATGCTCTGTTATTAGGTGCATACATATTAAGGATTATGTCTTTTTGGAGGAATTAACCGCTTTATTATTATGTAATTCCCTTCTTTATCTCTGATGATTTTCCTTGTTCTGCAGTGTGCATTGTCTTTCGCTTGATGAGTATTAGCATGGTATATCTTTTTCAACCCATTTACTTTTAACCTATCAATGTCTTTATATTTAGAGTAGGTTTGTTTTAAACAATATACAGTTGAATCTTGTTTTTTAAATTCACTCTGACATCTGTCTTTTAATTGTACACTTACACCATACACATTTAAAGTATTATATCTACCTATCTACCTATCTATCTGTCTATCTATCTATCTTGTTTGTAACTGTTTCTATTCATTGCATTTGTTCTTTTTTTCCCCCATTTTCTTCTGACTTCTCTGGGTTTAATTGGGCATGTAGTATCATTTTATTTTCTCACCTCCCTTTTCATATTAATTATACTTCTTTTTAAAAATTTTTAGTAGTTTCCTTAGAGTTTGCAATATACATTTACCACTGATCTAAGTCTACTTTTGAATAACACGACTGCTTCCTAGAGCAGTTATTTTACAGCAGGGTATTTCCAATTCTGCCCACCCATTGCTATAACTGATTTCATTTGTCCATATGCTATAATCATACAGTACATTGTTACATTGTTAGTATTATTTGAACATTTATTTATTAGATCCATTAAAAATATGAAAAATAAAAGATTTTATTTTACCTTTATTTTTTCTCTGGTGCTTTTCCTTTTATCACGTAGATCTAAGTTTCTCACTTATATAATTTAATTGCTTCCTGAGAACTTCTTTTTTTTTTTTTTTTTTTTTCTGAGAACTTCCTTTAACATTTCTTACAGGGCAGGTCTGCTGGCAATGAATTCTCTTAGTTTTTGTTTGTCTGAGAAAGTCGTTATTTCCTCTTCAGTTTTGGAGATGATTTCACTGAATATAGAATTCTAGGTTGGTGATTTTTCAACACTTTAAGTATTTTACTCTACTCTCAGGTTGCTTGCATGATTTCTGATGAAAACTCCACTGTAATTCTTATCCTTGCTCCTCTATAGATAAGATGTTTATTTTTCTATGGTTTCTTTCAAGATTTTCTCTTTTGTTTTCTGAAGTTTGAATGTGATATTTCTAGGTGAAGAGTTTTTGGTATTTATCCTGCCTAACGTTCCTCTGAATGTCCCAGATCTGTAGTTTGGTGCCTGTCATTAATTTTGGAAAGTCCTCAACCATTTTTAGTTTAAGTATTTTTCTGCTCCCTTCTTCTTTCTTCGCCTTCCAATACATGTAAGTTAAATCTTTCAAAATCACTCCACAGCTCTTGGATATTCTGCTATGTTTTTTAAAAAAAATTCTTTTCACTCTTTGTATTTTAGTTTAAGTCTTTTAAAAAATTATTTATTATTTAATTTTGGCTGCGTTGGGTCTTCATTGCTGCGTGCAGGCTTTCTCTAGTTGCGGCGAGCAGGAGCTTCTCTTGTTGTGGAGCGTGGGCTCTAGGCACGCGGGCTTCAGTAGTTGTGGCACACGGGCTGTAGAGTGCAGGCTCAGTAGTTGTGGTGCATGGGCTTAGTTGCTCCACAGCATGTGGGATCTTCCCAGACCAGGGCTCGAACCTGTGTCCCCTACATTGGCAGGCAGATTCTTAACCACTGCACCACCAGGGAAGTCCTAGGTTAAGTCTTTATTGACTTATCTTTGAGTTCATTGATTCTTTCCTCATTTGTGTCCAATCTATTGATGAGCCCATAAAATGCTTCTTCATTCCCATTACAGTTTTTTTTTTATTTCTAGCATCTCTTTTTGATTCTTTTTTAGAGTTTCCATCTTTCTGTTTACAATACCCATTTGTTCTTGCACAGTGTCTACTTTTTTCCATTAGTGATCTTAATATATTAATTATAGTTATTTTAAATTTCTTGTCTGATAATTCCCAGATCTGTGTCACATCTGAGTCTGGTACTGATGCTTGCCTTGTTTCTTCAGACTGTGTTTCTTCTGCCTTTTATAATGTCTTGTAATTTTTTGTTGAAATCCAGACATGATATTTTGGGTAATAGGAACTGAGGTAAATAGGTCTTTAGTACCAGTGAGGTTTTGTATTAATCTGGCTAGGTGATGGTCCATATTTAATGTTTACATAGGTGTCAAGGACTTTAGATTCCTCTAGTATCATTTTTTGTGTCTCCTGTTGTCTTTGGGTTTTCCTAAAATCTCCTTTTTAATTAGAATCTGATTCTCGTAGGTCTTTCAGCTATAACCCACTATTATTACACTGGAGCCCTGTTATTGTGGTGGTAAGATATGGGTGAAGGGAGGCATTCTATAATTTTCTGATTAAATCCAGTGTTATGGTGGACCTGTGTTCCCAGGCTGTGACCTTCACAAGGACTTGTTACCTTTTTGTCTCTCCTCCTTTAGGTGAGATAGAGAGGCTATCGTGGGCAGCAGTTGGGTAATCACCTGCCTGCCTGTGTGAGACAAGGCTCTGGTAAAGTTCTTTTAACTAGAGAGTAGGCCTTTGTTATGAAGAATGCACTGGGCGTATTTCAAAATGTTGCTTTTTCCCTCTCTTTGCCAGGAATAAGAGGGATTTGTCTTAGCTTTTCACAATGAAGATATGGTGGAGTTCCTGCAGTTAAAACCCATGAAAATGCGAGGAACTCTGTAAGACCTTGGTTCCATGATTGTTTTACTCTCAAACTAGTCCACACTTATCTTCTAGCAAGTCACCAAAATTACCATTTAAATGTCCTACCACCTTATGGCTCCAATGTCTTGTGCTCCAAGGAAGCTGATTTTGGCTCTTTCACTGTGTTTACCTGTCCCCCCAGGTTTTGGGACATCCATTTGCCCTGCAATCTTAAAAATATTCTCTAATAGATCCAAGAAAATATATTTATTTTCAGTTTGTTTGGCTTTTTCTTATTTTTAGGATGGGAATGATGATTTCTAAGATCTTTGCATTGCAGACTTGAAACCAGGAGTTTCCCGGTGACTTTTGAGCTGGATCCTGAAGGACAGGATGATTTTCCCAATAGTGCAGGTGGTTGGTTACATGCAACTGAGAGCACATGGCCCATCCAGACCTGTCTTCCTCTACTTTTCCTCTTATTTTTCGGGAGCTGTCACCAGGAATTTACCTGTGAAAGTCATAGCAGAGTGGACATTAGTTGTGTTTTGATCACTCACCACCCACTCTGCCTTCTGTGAAAGGAAATATGTTCTGGAGCTACTAGCAGGCATTATGGGCTCAGAAGGGAGGAGCTTGAGACAAGCACACTCACGTAGAGGAATATGGATCTGCAAGGATAGCACAGAAGAAAACCTTGTCCTGGTGATACGGTTTAAGCTTCTGCTTCCAGCTCTGCCTGAAAACACTTAGACTTGTGAACAGGATCCTTTTGTTACAGGATTCTCATTTTGTTAAAGCCATGTGGGCAGAGTTTACTTCTGCTGCTGCTTACCAAAAAAAAAAAAAAAAAAAAAATCCTAAGTGATACAGAAATCTTCAATCAACTACATTAATGCCAGAGTACAATGTCTTACTAAGGAGATGGACATTTAATTTCAGACACCATAAGGGAGATACAACTTAAGTCCCACCAAAAACGTTCCCATGTCTGGGTGACTACTCCCCAGTATGTGGTACTGGGGTAAATACTTGTTTGCTGAAGTTTCATGTATTGGGGCTTTTCACCTCTTTATTATCTGCTTTTTACCTACAGTTTACTGGGAAGTTTTCCCAATATCCTATTCATCCATGCATGAGATTTTGAGATGTCTAAGATACTTTCTTGAAGATAAGTCTGCCTGTCCCTGTCATTTTATATCCTCAGCCTCTGAAGTCACAGATCTCTATTTAGTGTGGGGTTAAGGTTACTGCTGCAGCTTTTACTCTGAGGGAGCCAACCACAGCCATATGAAACTACCACAGACTGAGTGCCTTAAACAACAGAAATTTACTTTCTCACTCTTCTGGAGGCTGGAAGTCCAAGATCAAGGTGTGCGCAGGTTTGGTTTCTCCTGAGGCCTCTCTCCTTGGCTTGCAGGTGACCACCTTCTGGCTGTGTCCTCACAGGTCTTCCCTCTGTGTGTGCCTCTCCAGCATCTCTCTCTTCTTACAAGAAAACCACTCATATTGGCTTAGAACCCTGCCTTTATGGCATCATTTTACCTTAATTACCTCTTTAAAGGCCCTACCGCCAAATATAATCACTTAGAGGGTTAGGGCTTCAACATATGAATTTGGGGGGATACAATTCAGTCCATAACACCACCTTTCAGCCAGTCCTAGTGATTGCTTTTAATTCCAGATAAATTTTAATTACCTTAGTTGAGTGATGATCGGAAGTTGTTTTATTCAGCACCTTCTCTGTACCAGCTACTGAGCTGAGCCAATGGGACCTCCTCTCACCCTGAGAAGACATCATGGCCTAGAGGGCAAGTGAAAGGAGGACTGGCCTTTGACTGGGTGGTGTGTCCTCTCTCTCTCAAGCCCATTCCACTCCTGATATTCTGTGGCCATCTACTATCCCCCATTCAGGCCTCTGCTCCCCCAAAATGCCTCCATGTACTGAACTGATATACCATACTAACTGATGTACCACCCAACTGCCCACCCAAGCTTGCCCTTAACTATCTACTCCTGGGGAAAGTGATCCTGTGAACAAGTCCACTCTGAGAGGCTAGTGATGGATAGCTGCCCCGGGAAACTGCCTCTCCCAGGGACAGAGCAGAAGCCAAATGAAGAAAGCCTCACTGGTGGAGTTCAAGGCACTGGTGAGGAGCTGCTTCAAGGATCCTTTCTGTCTTCCTTCTCACTGTGCTAAGCAGGTGACACTTTTACAGAGTCCGGAAGGGATAGCCACTGGAGAGGCGGAGACATAGCTTAGTAGAAGGCCACCAATAAAGACCTGGGTTTTAATCCAATGTTGGCCCTGGTGTGTTATATAACCTTCCTCTTTCCATGCCTCAGTTTCCCTACCTGCACGATAGAAAGAATAATTCCCGTCTGGCTCAGCTCTCCAGGGACACTGAGAATGACTGCCATAACAGACAGAAAAGTGTTTTAGATGGAAAATGCCATAAAATAAATTCAAGATGTTATTATTTTAAGGTGTAAAATCAGAACTCATAAAAGCAGGCATAAAAATGTCCTGGTGGATATATTTTCATTCTGGAGAAAATTAATGGCTACATCTTGGGCTTGAATCTTCCACAGCGTCCATCCCAGAATGTTGGAGTTGGAAACACCCTTAGAGATATTTAGTCCCACCCTTCCTGATGGGGAACTGAGGCCCAGAGAGGGAAGGGACCTGCTCAGGGTCACACAGCAGGTTAGTGGCTCAATTGGGACTGGGACCTGGTAGTACTGACAACTTTTCCTTCATTCTATTTTTCCTTTTCAGGGGGATGGCAGAGAGTGGCAGGGCTAAAACCTATGAACCATCTCTAAGCAATACCTGAGGTTTGTGAGACCCACCTCAACGTCCAGGCACATCTGTTCCTGATGGAGATCTCTGACTTGCAGGCCCAGTGAACTCTCAGAGGAAATTCCAGCCACAGTCATCGACTTCATCTCCTTAGCACTACAGAATGGCTTGACCTGGAAACTCTACTGCTGGTCACATCTCTTCTGCTGGGCTGGCTCCTGTATAGTGTGGCTTGGTCTGGTTGAGTGTAGAGGTAATTGCAATATACTGAGGTTTGGTATTGTAATAAAAATAGGAGCCATTACAGCTACCATTTATGTCATTAGTATTTAGTGGTGGTGTGTTGCAGCTTTTTTAGTGCTCATAAAACTGTCGCTGCTTGCAGATATGTCACGGTGTTGACATAAATTTAAAGGGTTGGAAATCCATAGGTCATAAAAACTAGATAGTAAATAGCAACAGAACAGGACGGACAAGAACTGTTGCATTAGGCATGCAAATGCTTATGGATTTGCATGTCTAGTGCTTGCATTAGCATAATGAGAAGACATTTACATTACAGATGGACATGATTAACTAGGCCCTTGTAAATAAGCCCACTCAGCCTAGATAAGGTGTGTTTGGACCCTAGAGGAGGCATTGTTACAGGACCCAAAGGGCAAGTAGGGTCACTTCTTGCTTCTCTTCTGACATGGACTTAGTAGAGAGGTCTTCAGAATCACTGATAATGCTCAAATGGGGATGGATTTGGACTCATGGCTAACACGAGTTGAATGCTTACTATGTACTAGCCACTATTTAAACATCTACATATGTTAAATCACTTAATCCTTACAACAGCTCTATTATTATACCCATTGTACAGGTGAGGAAGCTGAGGTATAGAGAAGATAAGTCAATTAATAAGTGGCAAAACCAGGATATGAACCCAGGCAGCCTGGCTCAAGGCCCAGGCTCCTAATTACTACACCAGCTGCCTCTTATTCACTGAATTCATGCATGCATGCAGCGAACACTTATTAAGCATTTGCTACATACCAGGCTCCATGCTACTGTTAAAGGTATGAAAACAGCAAGATAAAGACTCACTCTTCTTAAAAAGCTCATGTAGTCTAGCTGGAGACATTCAGATGAAAGCAAAACTTCTCACATTGTGCTCAACGAGCTCAGAGAGGACACTTAATCTCCAGGAAAAATGGGTAAAAGAAGGCTTACTTGGAGGAGGTGCTCCGTAAACTGAGACTTGAATGATGTGTAGGAGTCCAGCAGGTGAGGAGTAGAGGATTAGAGCACTTGCTCAGGGAACAGTAAGTACAGAGCCATGGAAATGGGGAACACTGGCTGCGTTCTCAGACCCTTAAGTCATTCCACACTGGAGGTGGGGAACATATGAAGGGGAGGCAGAAGGAGAAGCTGAGACTGGTCATGAGGATTGGCGGCACATGGGAAGACTTGGAGGGTTCAACTGATCAAACAATTCTCTGAACAAAATCCTCCCTTCAGATTAGCCACTAGGATTTGCATCTCAAATACCCACTCCCTATTACAAAGTCCTGTACCTCTTCCATTATTTCATAGATTCGTTGCCCATCCCCCCAGAGTTGCTTAAGACATCATGGCCATTCAGACCAGCCCTTTGATGATGCATGAATCCTGCTACAAGCTCCTCATAACTGGCGGGTTGTTTAGGAATCTCCATCTGCAGTTGGGCAGGCGTGCAATTTGAGCTAGCTCATTGCTGGGAGCCCAGTTTAATGAGAGGTCCAAGGACTACACAATATTTTTGAATGCTCTCCATTAAAATGTACCTGTTCCACAAGCTCTCCTTGTGATAACAGCTCTTAATGGTAAATATACTCATTCAAAGTACATTTGAATGGAAGCCTCCAATAAATCATTTTTTATGGTGGCAGACAACTTGGGGAATTCCTGAGAGCTTACAGTTCTCTTTGAAGAGAACTGGTCATCTTTGCCACTGCTTGGAACCTTCTGTCTCTCTTATTGGTGGCTATGTGATCTTCGCTCAGCAGGCAGAAGTTGTCATCTTGAAGTACGTAATAGACACTGCGTGAGGATGTTGGTCCTGGGTCTGTAAGCCATAAGTGGCCTCAAGAAGGCATCTGGGAACAATGAGTGATGGGGGTTTCAGAATCAACAAAGCATCGGGAAGAAATATGGCAGAAATGTCCCAGACAGAACTTCTCACAGGAGCAGTGAAAGCTATGCTGGAGAAACCATAAGGTCATGATCATCCCCAGTCCTCTTCCACCCCACCTCTCAACCCCCGACTCCTGGTGAACTCTGGCTAACGCCCATTCGTGTTTCTTCTTCCCCCAGTGAGTCCAATGAAGATAAAGTTTGTCACACTCGTGGCTGCTTCTGCCCTTTGGTCAGCCAGGAACTTCTCAAAAATTCCTTTTCAACAGATGGTGGAAAAGCTGGGTTTGGCGGCCAGAGACCTAAGTGACATAATGCTCCTACCTAGCCCACTGGCTTGCAGCATCCACTTCCATGGTCTCAATGCCAGCGAGTCTCTGACAGCTGGATCTTCCCAGAGCCTGTAGAGCACTGTCTCCTCTGACCTGCCTCTGTCCTCCACCCTGGGCCATCAGCACAGCCCCAAAGTGGGTCTGTGTAGTGTTGACTTCAAGCTAGAACTGAGGCTGGGGACATGGTTTCCTAGTTTCTCAGTTTCTTGAAGGTGCTGGACATGTGGTCCAGTTCATGGATGTACAGTTTGTGACAGTGTAACTGTATGCCAAGTGACATATTATTAGTGGATACATATATGTGCATATTTGTCTCTTTGTGATTATACATCAATATATGTCTGTATGTATTACATATACATGTATGTATACCTTGTTCTAAGTGTATATGTGTAAGCATATTTATATATTTCTCTCTCCGTAGAGTTGTATAGGCGTGTACAGGCACTTATGTCTGTGACCATGTGTTCCTATGTGTGCATCCGTACAAACCTGTGTGTACCGGTGCATCTGTGTATATACACATCTGGAAATGCCAAGGAGTGTTAGGCAGGTGCTTGGGGCAAGGCTAAGAGCTGACATTGTAATTTCTTCCCTGGAATTTCAGAGCCTCTAAGGACAAAATGCCTTCATAGGAGGCAGCAGCATGAGTTGCCAGCTGGTCTGTAAATCCCTTTCATGTTGCCCAAGGTCATTGTCTGAGGGATTAGCCCTGGTCTAGCAGGCTACACAATGACAGGATCTGCAGGAAGGCGGGGTAAGAGCTAAGGGGGCTGCAGCTTCCTCTCCCTGTACCTCTTGCTCCCCACTCACCGTGAAATAGGATCACAGCGGCAGAGGCGAAAGAACAGTGACAGAAAGCCTTGCTGAGCTACGTTTTACATATATGAACTCATTTGAGTCTCATGACAGCTCTCCAAGGACTAATAGTCCCAATTTCCAGATGAATACATGAAGGTACAGTGAGTTTAAGTAACTTGTTGGGATTGGATGTCAAGCAATATTCCTCCAAATGCAGTCTGGCTCTTGTGTACTAAGTTCTTCTGGACTGAACCATACAGACCTGAGATGTCTTATTCCCAGTGACCAGAGGCCACTCTTGGCCAGAATGCCAACAAAGGGAGGGTTGTTTTTTTTTTCTTTGTCATTCTTCCCTTCCTTCCTCATTCTTCTCTTTGCTCTGAAGATGTCCACAACTCATCCCTCAGTGAGCTTCCCACTGGGGTGTCATGCTAGAACTTGTCCTCCCAATACTCCCCAACCTTTTGTTTTCATCAGAATTGCCTGTCTTGCAAATGGACACTCCCTTGCTGCTCGGCTCTCTGCCTTCCAAGGTGTTTCCATATTGAGCAAAGATGCTCAACCAGTGCTAGGATGATTATGGCTACTAATGAAATCCAGTGTCTCACTTCCCTGGGACAGAATGCAGGAGCTGAAAGTTCATAAAATCCAATGTCCTCTTTTAGGCTCACAGGAGGGAAGGGACCCAAGGGGCCAACAGCTAGGAAGATGGTGTGTTAGCCTTGAATCAAGTCTTGTAGTTTCAAACCTAATAGTTCTCTCACTTCACCAACTTCTGATTTTACAGTTAATCCCAAAGAAATGTGATGATGGTGGGAACTACAGGCATTGAGACTGGTCAGTGGTGGAGACAGTTTGGCCATACTACAGGTCTCTATCTGTGAAGAGAGCTGGCTTTCTTGAAGTGTTGCAGTGGGAGCCTTCCTGAATGGATTCAATATGACAACTTGCCTATCCGTCTCCTGGGTATTTGTCTAAGATCATGAAAATCCCAACCTGAAATATGACCTCTTGCACAAATCCAAGATGACCACAAGTGTCAGCCACCCAAGCATCAACTTTCTTTTAAGAATAAGGTATAAGAAAGGGGGATAAAGGATAACTTTTATTGCGATATTTGGGCTAAATACTTGTTGCAGACCACTTGTATGGAAAAGTCTGGACAGAGGTCACTCTGTGAAGCTCCTCAGTAGCTGTTCTTGCAATGTTTTAAATAAACATGGACTTTCAAATTACCTGGTTACAGTGTCTTTATTTACTTCGTGGAGCATTGAAAAATACATACAGAAGCAGCAAGAATCTACAAACCCCAACGTTGGGGAGAGGAATCTGGGGCATCTTCCAGCCGTGGGTTCTCTGCTTTTCCTGAGCTAAGGACCCAGGATCCCTACTGGGCTTTAAGGGACTCAAGGATACCAGATGTCCTGCAGCACATATGGCCTCAAGGTTTTCCCATCTCCAAGAAACTCATGAGCTGCTTTAAATGAGTTTCCAAATGTGTGTTTAGGCTGGATTTACATCTGGGTTGCTGCATATTAAATGCTGATTATTAAAAACATTTGCATGGTGCTTTAGCAACGAGAGATTATGTATCTGTTACCTAAGTCTCAGTGAAGGCTTTATTAATTCATTATTATTTTATCAACATACAATAAACTGTTCTATTAAATCTAAATTACACAGATATTTAGGGAGGGATCATCTAAAAGGACCTCAGCCGAGACTATCCCCAGGGAGGGACTTAATGAAGTTTCAAACAGTTAATAACCCTCAGTTCATAAATAAACCATGCGTATTTAAAGACCTGCAAAATAGTAAAATAAGATGTTGAGACTCAACAAAAGAGGTATGAGAGAGCACTCTTGGAACTACCCTCCTTGTAACTCACAGGTAAAACCTCTACTTTTAGACAATATTTCTTGGATACCTGGGAATATGTGACACTCCTGGGGACTTTAGGATTAACTTTGCCCTTGGTTCCAAATTCACTAAGGAAATGGGCAGAGGCAGCCTTGAAATAATTTTTTCCTTCTCTCAAATAATCCACCTTTGACTTTAAAACATATTTTGGTCTAAGAGGTGAAGGGTGAGAAAGAGATTCTGCCCTGATGTAAGGTAATGTGGTAATTTCTTAACAATCCTACAGGGTAAATTGAAAGTCAAATCTCACAACTCATACTCTGCAGGCAGGATTAGCTACATAATTTTCAGGGCTCAGAGAAAAATGAAATGCAAGGTCCCTTGTTCAAAAATAATTGAGAATTTTAAGATGGTAACAGTAGAACAATGAACCAAGAATGGGGGCCCTTCTCTGTGCGGGGCTCAGTGTGCCTGCACAGGTTGAATGACCATGATGCTGGCCTGTCTGGATGGCTCCTGAGCAAGGTGGATGGAGGCGTAGGAGGCAAAGGCCTCAAGGTGGGGAAGTTCTGGTGTTCCACTGGAACATGGGGAGTATAGAGATTTGTTGGGACCATTGTAGGGAGAACAGTCAGGCCATAGGGGTAAGTTGGAGCCAGATCATAAGAGGCTTATCTGCCAGGCTAAGGGAGACAGGAAGTTATAGAAAGTTCTTGAGCAGAGTGTGATGACCTCAAAAGTTCAAGCTCACTGATGGTCAAAGGCCAAGGACTGACTTCGTTGGGAAGGTTTCTTCACATTGCAGTGATCTGTCCTTCCAAACTTACCCATATTTGAGCACTGCTCTGAGCCAACTCTTGGCTTTTTTTTTCTTTTCATCTTGAGTTCCCAGCAAACTCTGTGTGGTTTTTGGGGTGGTGATCAATTACAGAAGAATTGAGTCTTTCTTAATTTAGGTTCTCCTGAAATAAGAGCCTGAGATATAGAGTCGGGGGTAAGTAGTTTAATAGTGGGGTGATCCAAGTAAGCAGAATGAGAAAGCAGAGAGAAAAAGAGAGAAAGAAAGAGAAGGAAAAGCCAATAAAAGATGTATCATGGAGTGATTTACCACATTGGGCAACTGGGATTCAGTTTCCCTGGGAATCCTCTGTGGTTCAGAATGCACCACGGAATTGTTGCTCTGAAGAACAGGAAGCTGAAGTATTTATCCACTGACTCCCATGCCCCACAGGTTGAGGATGCCCTTTGGAGGTATAATCCAGTGTGAACTTTGGGGCTATACCTGCCAGTATCTGAAGGGCATTCATGGGTTTAGGTAATATTTTGGGACAGAAAGAAATAGAGAGATGCCGAAACACTGTTGATGTAGGATGTTGGCTGTGTGCTCAGAGGTGCCCCCACGGCTGCATAGAAATCAGGTGGGGCTACGGCATATGGTGTGGGATACAGAAACTATTTGTAACAGGCTCCTTAGGCCACTTAAAAGTGTCTAAAAGTTTTCATGGCCCAACCTAATCAGGACTTAGTCTCTGGAGACCCACAGATGAGTGGAAAGGTTTTGGGAAAGCAGTTGGTTGTCTTTCCCAGTGCCAACCATAGAAGCAGAGTATGTGTCTCAGATGGGGATAATATAGAATGTCAGTATATAGGTTAGACCAGAAAGCTGCCCTGGAGGGTACACTGAGTGTCCCCACATCTCTCTTCCTGTTGGGTGCCTAGAATTCCGCCTCTACCCTGAAACCTTTAGTGGGAATGGCAGCATGGGAATGCTGGACTCCTGGCCTCATGGAGTGAAAGGGAAACACATGACTTTGCCAATGACCAACTCTGAATCCAAAAACCATGAGTTAATCTTAAGAGCATGCACTATGGAGAAGGGCAGCCCCGGGTTTCAATCCTGGTACTTGTCAACTGTGAATTTGGGGCAAGTCAGTCATTCATCTATGTAGCTATTAATTAACTAGGTAGTTACTGAGCATTGATTCTGTTCCAGGCATGGAACAAGTCCACCTCAGGTTTCTAGGCTAGAGGAGAATTTAGGCAATAAAGGTTAGGGAAAAATGGATAAAAGCAAACTGTTATAAGTCTATAAAGATGAATCATGTGAAATGGTAGAGTATGATTGGAATGGGGAAGGTGAATAAACTATGTAGATAGGGTAGTAAGGCTGGGTTCCTTACTGGAGTAAAAGGAGACAACAGTGGGAAAAGCAGAGGTAAGAGATTTCCAGGCAGATGGAACTACATGTGTTAAGGCCAGGAAGTATTAAAGAGCTTGCATAGTTGTGGAACCAAGAGGAGGCCAGGTTGACTAGACCACATTAAGTGATGGGAAGAGAGGCAGGAGATAAAGTTGCAGAGGAGGGCAGGAGTTACACCATGTTGGCATCGTAGCCCAAGTAAAGAACTTCAGCTTTTTATTTTGAATGCAGAGGGGAGCCATAGAAATATTTTAATCAGAGGAGTAATGTGATACAATTTTTCATTTTAAAAAAGATCACTCTCAATGGAGTGAGGTGACTCATTTGGAAGGAGGACAAGAATAGCCATGGAGGGACCAACTAAGAGGATTTTGTGGTATTTCAGGGATGACAGTAGTACTGGGGAAGAACAGAGGTGGGTAGATTTGAGGTGTATTTGGGAAGTAGAGTCAACCAGTCTTGCTAATGGGTTGGATGTCAGGGTGGAGAGAGGAGTTTCATAGATGAGTCCCTGGAGAAACCATGGTGTCATTTACCGAGGTGCGTAAGACTAAGATAAAAATATGTGTGTATATGCATGTGGGAGATCAAACAGTTGGACCTGTTGAGTTTGAGATGTCTATAAGGCATGCAGGTAGAGATGGCAACTCCGTGTCGGCTGTTTGGGTCTAGAGTTTGGTGAGGGCATTTTTGCTGGAGACTAAACTTGGGAGTCATTGGCATAGAGATGCTTTTTTGAAAGCCTAGGAAAAGATGTAAACTGTAAAGTGGGGGCAAGAAGACCTTTCTTCAGAGTCAGACATTGTTCAGGAAGTGCAAGTTCCCTTTTCCTTCTCCACGTCTCCTCTCCTTCCATATGGGGACAAGTGGGTGGGTCCTCTGAAGGCTTGCACAGAGGCTGGAGAGAGGGGCTCAGCCTCAGAGAAGAGAAACAGCACAATCTCGGCCCAACCCTGATCACAGGCTACTCTCATGTAGGCTCTTTATTTCTGAGCAACATGGCACACTGGGTTGTGCTGGAGGACTGTCATAAACAAGATGGGACATGGGCCTTTGACACTGTACTCATTTCTAATGTAGAGGCCACACTGATTCATCTTTCTTTCAATGCTGTGAGCTGGAGAGGAGAGGCGGGCCTTGGTGTCAGGAACTTGAGTCCCACGCGCAAAGCGAATGGGAGCCCATTTGAAGCTATGATGACAAAAGACCTTGGTTGCTAGGAAGAAGGCAGTGGAGAGGTCCCACATAGGCTGTTTCCCAAGGTGGATTAAACACACATTGAAATATGAATCACTGGAGGCATTTTAAAGACTGTCGCCTGACATATAGAAATCACATTTCTCTTCCAGTGGAAAATGGCAGCAGGTATCAATTGTTAGGGGACACGGTGTGAATGGATGGCAGGCCTTGTGCAGTGCTTTGTTCCATGTGGAACAATTCTATTGCGCAGTGACAGTGTCTACACAATGGCTGCAAAGGTACATGGGCAAAACCACACACACACACACACACGCGTGCGCGCACACACACACACACACATTATTCATTCATAGGTATTTTAGATCTTCCTTTGAATTCTTATTAGGAGAGAGGATTCACGTGGATTTAACTGCCTTCATCTAGCTCCCTAAAGGGTTTCTACTGCTGAAGAGTTTTCAAGCAACTATTATATCGGCTTCAATCATAATATTCCCTTATGTTAAGAATCCTAGTTCTGGCCTTATACATTTCCTATATGTAAATCGGGAACGATAATATACAGTCAGAGTGTACAGAGCTATTGGGAATGGTGAGGGGTTTAATGCCCAGAGAGCACTTAGAACAGAGCCTAGGTTGTGGTAGGTACTCAGTAAGTGCTGTCTGTTACTCCCATCCCAAGCCCTGACTCTCAGATGAGTTGACAGAGGTCACTAAGGCTAAATGAGTCCGCCAAGGTCATAGCTGTCATGGTGTTAACGACGGAATGTTTGTGCCCCCTTCCCCAAACCAAATCTGTATGTTGAAGTCCTACCCCCCATTGTGATAGTATTTGGAGATGGGGCCTTTGGGTAGTAATCAGGGTTAGATTAGGTCACGAGGGTGGAAACTCATGATGGGATTAGTGGCCTTATAAGAAAAGGAAGAGAGAATGCTCTCTCTCTTTCTCTGAGCTCACACCTGGAAGAAAGAAATGTGAGGACATAGCAAGAAGTTGGCTATCTGCAAGCCAAGAAGAGAGGCTTTATCAGGAACTGAATCAGCCAGTACCTTGGTCTTGGACTTCCTAGCCTCCAGAACTGTGAGAAACAGATCTCTGATTGAAGCCACTCAGTGTGTGGTATTTTGTTATGGCAGCATAATCTGCCTAAGACATATGGGAAGTCCCAACTGGAGCTCATATTCTGTCCCCAAACTTAGGTACAAATCTCAGATAAGCCCTAGAAATAGGCTTAAAGCATCCATGGGCATAAAGGAAATTAGGAAGTGGGCCTACACTTTTCCTCCCTCTCTTCTTTCTTCTTGGTTTCCATGGGATTCTGAGTGGGAAAACATACATAGCTTCCTGACCCAATGTCAAAGTGTCCAGGTTGGGGACCTCCCTGGCGGTCCAGTGGTTAAGACTCTGCACTTCCGCTGCAGGGGGCACAGGTTCGAACCCTGGTTGGGGAACTAAGATCCCACATGCTGCGCGGCACAGCCAAAAAAACAAAAACCCAAAACCCAAAGTGTCCAGGTTACCAAGCATGGGTATGGCGTTTTTACTCACAATCAAGATTCATTTGATTCACACTTTTTTCATTCATTCATTCATTCCTTTAGCACATTTTCATTCAACCTTAAATCACTCAGCACTTATTGAGTACCTACTCTGTGCAGGGTCTTTGCTAAACAAGTGAAACTCAACGTTGCAAACTCCGCGAGTCAGTGGCTTTGGAGATGCTGTGCAGCGTGTTCCGGGCGTGAGGCCTTTCCTCTCCGTCTGCTGTCCTCCTGAGTCCTTGCACCATACACATACCGGATGACGTCATGGTGCTCATGAGCTTCCCTTCCCGGCATCCAACTCCAGCCTGCAGCCTTTGGATGGTGAGGGTGAGTATTCCAGTGCCTGTCCTTGTGTTTGTTTCCTGTTGCTGCTGCTGCAACAAATTACTGCAAACTCGGTGGCTTCAAAAACAACACAAATTTCTTATCTTTCAATTCTAGAGGTTAGCTAAAGTTTGACAAGGGTCTCACTACGCTAAATTCCAGATGTCATCAGGGCTGCATTCCCTTCTGGAGGCTCCAGTAGAAAATCATTTCCTTGCCTTTTCCAGCTCCTAGAGGCCACCCACATTCCTTAGCTTGTAGCCTCTTCTTCCAACTCCAAAGCCAGCAACGTTGCCTGTTTCTGACTTTTCTGTCATCATATCACTCTCTGACCTGACCAGGAAAGGTTCTCTGCTTTTAAGAATTCATGTGGCTAGATTGGGTCCACCTGGATAATCTGGGCTAATCTCTCCTTTCTAGGCCTTTAACCTTAATCCTTATCTGCCAAATCCCAAAAGGTAACATATTCACAAATTTCAGAGTTATGGCCTGGGCGTCTTTAAGGGTGCATTATTCTGCCTACCATAGTCCCTCAGCAGAACTCTGGGTGCGGCCAGCACCACCTGGTGGGCTCAGAGCGTCTGCTTCTGCGCTCTGGCAGGCCTATAGGAGGGTTTCATGTCCAAGCTAAGAAGGACAGTGAGTGGAAGTTCAGTTTCAGCACAATGGATAGAGGCTCTCCAGTCAATCAAGTTATACTTCAATCAGTTCGTTTTAATCGCTCCTCTGGAGAGAAGTAAAACCTTGTGTCGAGGAATACACAGCAATTTTATTGATGACAAGTTTAATTGTTTCACTTTTCCTTACTGTCTCCAGCACAGTCGACTTTTAATCAGTGGGAGCTGACGTTCTAATGAAGTAAAGTCCACTTCTCCGCAGTTCACAACTAGCTGGAAATAATTGGGCTGAGGCTTCCATCCAGATACTGCAGAGCCCCTGGCATTTTCCTGAAAACTGGGCTTAATTGCTTTGCTGATGTTGTTAAGTAGTCCTGAGGGGGTGGAAGTAGTGACGCTGCCCACATATGCCGGGAAACAAACCCCAAATGTCTTAAAGAGGTATTCAAAGTCTGTCCAACTGGTCGCAAGGAAGCAAAAAATGAAGCTGAGTGCGTTTTCCGCAGGCAGGGCCCCGAGGGTGGTGTATGGGAGCCATGACACAGACTGCCACAGTCTGATCCAGAGGAACTTCCATATCAACATCTACCACTTTTTCCCTTCCTCTGAAAGCTAAGCAGGATTCCGAGTGCAGGTGTGAGTGTGCGTGCCCACCTCTGTGTTCTGCGGGCAGTTTCCAAGGAAGGCATTAAGATCTTAGGAGCAGATGCCTGGCTCTGGCCTCTGGAGGGGAGGGCTGGTGATGGCAGAGCTGGAGAATACAAGTGGCTGGTGTCTCAGCCCTGAGCAGAGACAGAGGGATTGGCTGGACTGGAGAAATTCTAGGATCGCGGAGTCAAGGCCAGGAAGAAGCAGCGAGATTCCCTCCTTATTGTTCCCCCATCCCCACAATTTAACTTCACTTGATGAGAACGATGATGATAATATTAACAACAGCTCTTAGTTTTTGCTCACTTACCATGTGGACAGATATTTGGGCTAAGTACTTTCGATATGCTCTCTTTTTTTCCTCACCAAACCCAATAAATCAGTTGCAATTATTATCCTTTATTACAAATGAAGAAATCAGAGAGCTTTCCCATTTACAAAATTTGCCCAAAGCCACCAACTTGTAGGATTTAAACCTAGATCTTCAGGACACCAGAACCAGTTCTCCTGGTCCCCTATACCATATTTTCAGCCACCACAACATCATTAAAAATAGATAATTTTTATTGAACCTTTACTGTGTTCCAGGCCTAGTACTAAGTGCTTTCTGTAATACTATCTCATTTAATCTCAAAAGCAACCCTAAGAGGCATGTTTCCATCTTGAGAATAAGAATAAGGGAATTGAGGTCTGGAGAGAAGGACGCTGTCAGAGACGACTCAGCTGGGACTCTAACACAGGTCTGTCTGCTTTGAGATCATGTGTGTTTATAGATGGCACGCTGCTGGGGAAAGGACCCAGCTCCTAAATGGGGACTGATATTGGTGTTCTCTCAATCCATGCAGACCTGAGATTCTTTACTTCCATGGTTCCAGATCTGGATGAGATGGGTCAACAAGGGAGCATCTCTTTAAAGAGAAAAGGAAAACAGAGTCCTGATCTAACAACTGTGGCTTTGGAGACCTGAGTTTGATTGCTGCCTCTGACACCAGCCTTGGGAAAATAATTTAACTTTGGTACATCTCCATTGTATTGTCTGAAATGCGCTATTGTAAGGATTGAGTGGGATGATGTATTCATTCTTTTATTCTAGAAATTTTTATTGAGCTTCTATTCTATGCCAGGAACTGTCCTAGGTCCCAGGAATGCAGCAAGAGACAAGGCAGCTAAGGTCCCTGCTTTTGCGGAACTTAGATTCTCATTGCAAAGTCAGATCATAAACAAGTAAGCACTTCAATAAATAGGAGAATTCTTGCTTGTGATAAGTTCTACAAAAAATAATACAGTAGAGGGTAACTCCTAAGAGTGGCAGGGAGGGTGGGTGGGCAGGAAAAGCCTCTGAAGATAAGAGACCTGGGAGCCGCATTATTTGCGGAAGCCAATCACACAGGCACCTCAGGCAGTAGCCTGTTAGGGAAAGGTAGCAAAACGTGCACGGATCTCAAGGCAGGAATAACCTTGGCTTGTAGAAGAACAGAAGAAAGGCCAATGTGGCTAGAGTGTAATAAATGAGGGGGGAAGAGGTGAGATAGGAGGATTAGAGGGAAGCAATGAGCAGATCATGTAGGACCTGAAGGAAGAGGCTGCAGACTTTGGATTTAGTTCTAATCTCAGTTGGAATCCACTCCAGGGCTCCTAAAAGGAGAATGACAACCTTTGATTTACTTTTGAAAAAAGGGCACTCTCAGTTGACTTAAGGAAGCAAGTTTAGAAACAGAGACCAGGTAGGCAGCTCCCACAGTAGGACATCCTGAGGCCTCAACGAACAATAGATTGTTATAATGATTAGTATCCTCCAAAGGAGTTAGCATCTGGGGAGATAAATGGTTAAATTTATAGGTAGCAGGAGGAAAAAAAAGGTCTCAGCAGGAGGAAAAATGGTTTTGCCAGTTACCTAAAATGTAAGATGAGCATTTTTAGAGACAAGTAGTCATGAATCATTATGTTCCTTAATGAACTGAAAAATGGTGTGAGGGCTTCCCTGGTGGCGCAGTGGTTGAGAGTCCACCTGCCGATGCAGGGGACACGGGGTTTGTGGCCCAGTCCGGGAAGATCCCACATGCTGTGGAGCGGCTGGGTCCGTGAGCCATGGCCGCTGAGCCTGCGCGTCCGGAACTTGTGCTCCGCGACGGGAGAGGCCCGCGTACCGCAAAAAATAAAATGTCGTGAGTGTGGAAAACAGAAAAAGAAGGAGCCTGGATGATAATGATGGAACACAAGTGATTGATCAACCTATTTGTTTACTGCAATTATGACTGTATGATTGCCAAGTCATTTCAACAATTAATAACCAAAAAGACCCTTGAATGGATGAATCTGGGAGACGGCAATATCAGCAGAACCTTGTCTTTAAAGTCCTACTACCCAGGCCGTATCTCAGCATTTGCCAACACAGTTCTTATCCCAAGCCATGGGGATACATTTACTTGAATTATTTCTTCTCCTACTTTTAGGTAGCTAAGTGTGAATTAAAATACTAGAAAAAGTTACAGGGGGAAAAAGCGAAACGAAGAACACCATTCTCCTGGCATTTGTTTCAAAACTGCAAAACGTAGAGTGTCTTGACAGCATCGAGAGAGATTTTTCTCCTTTAAACTAGGTGTTGGAAAATGTGCTCCATTTAAGCAAATCAATATCTTTAATTTCGGCCCGTTGCTCTGGATTTAGTGCCCGATTTCCAGGGAAATGTAGAAAGAGTCAAGCCTCATAACTTTGCGTAGTTTCCATGAAAAGGAAGCAGAAGCCCATGGGTGACAAAGCGGCTATTTTCAGGAATGATTTAACTTTCTTCTACTTCTTGGTAGAACATGGACTGCTTGTGAAGCAATAGTGCACTGAAGAAAAATAAAGGAGAGAAGGGGGTAGGAAGCTTTGAGTGTGGAGGGAGTAATTGTCAATATTATGGTCTGAAAATGCCTCACCGAGAAGGTGACATTTGAATAAAGACATGCGGGGGGCAGGTAAAAACCTGGGGGACGAGGAGCACAGGCAGAGAGAGTAGGAAGGGCAAAGGTTCTGAGACTGGAGCAGGGTTGAGTGTTTGGGGGTGTCTTAGTGTGGCTGGTATGGAGGGAAAGAGCGTCTGGACCATGTGGGGCTTTGTGGGTCGTTTGAAGGAATTTCACGTTCATGCTGAGAGAGATGAGGAGCTCTCAGAGTTTTGAATAGAACAGCGATGTGATATATCTTGCTTATTAACAGGGTCTCTCTGGTGCTCTGTTGAAAATATCCTGAAGGGGAACAAGCTGGAATCAGGGAGAACTGAGCTATCATGGTAGGCTGAACCAAGATTTGAATCAGTGTAAGTGGCAAGAAGTATAAGATCTGGTTGTTTTGTTGAGGTAGAACCAGCGAGATTTGCTGATGGGTTGGATGTAGGATGTGAGAGAAAGAACAGAGTTATTGATGAGTCCCAGGGTTTTGTCTGAAGCCATCAGAAGAACAGAGTTGCCATTAATGGATGTGGGGAGGATTGTGGGAGGACCAGGCATGGAGGACTGGAGATCAGGAGTGCAGTTGGGTCATGTCAAGTTTGAAATCTCTTTTACAGATACAAGGGGAGATGCGGCAGGGACAGATGGATAAGACTAAAATTCAGGATAAGGTCCATGTTGGGAATACAAATTTGGGGGTTGTCAACATTTAGATGATAAAGTCGTGAGACTATATAAGCTCAGCAAAGGAGTGAGGATATATATTAAAGAGAATAACTTTAAAGCTGGGCCCAGGGGCCTCTAACTTTTGAATTTAATTGCTTTAATTATGGGAGAATTAAGGCAGTTGAAGGAGATGAAAAAGCAGATGAAAGAAGAAACTGCTGATCTAAGCTTTCGTATTGGATTTATATTACTGCAAGTGCTTCACTTGCCCGGGACCCATCCATTCATCCATTCACCCATCCACCTATCCATCATGCCTTTCTCTTTCATGGTATGGGTGAAAGAGCCTTGACAATTTTACAAAATTGAGATTCTCAAACGAGTTTTTTCTCAGGTTAGCTACTCACCTAGCCACTCAACTTCCTTGGCCTCAATCTCCCCATTAGTGGATTGCCCTATACGATCTCTGAAAGCATGATTACTCTGATGTTCTATGATTTTAGGGATCTCAGAAAAATTTGGGAGTCCTTATTTGAGTTATCTCACATGGATGCAGCTGGATAAACATGGCAAGAATTGTCCTTTATTTCGTGCTGCTTCGTTGATTCCTGACTGTGCATGAAAAGGCACACATAAAAGATAATATCAATCCTCTGAGTCCACTGTCTCTAGGTTCCCAAATTCATTTCTTTCCAAATTCCTTGAGCTTCTCTCTGCTTTGAGGATAACTTTCCTGTACTGAGGTGCTGACAAGCAGCTGCTGGAAGGTTTGCTGAACAGGCAGTTTGGGGAGCAGAGTGTCACACTGTCCAGGGGCAGAGCAAGGGCAGTACTCATCGGGACCACTTGCTGATGGATGTTCGCCAGTTGGCTCATCTCTTCTTATGATATTGTTATTTTAGAGACAAGAAAAGGCCAGCAGGTTTAAAAAAATATGTATCTAAGAAGTTGTCTTTGTCATCAGTCAAGTTGCGACAGCCCTTATCCATATGCATGATAGAGTACGAGCTTCTCTCTGTGTTTGACCTCCTGTTGTCTTTTTTGCGTGACAAGCTGGTTCTCCCACAGATATAGACCAGTGACCCTTATCCCAAATATCTGACCAGGCTTAAGGCCCAGAACTTGGAGATGGGGGTCCTTCCTGGGACCTTCATATCATTCCAGGTTCATCCTGTTATGAGAATATCTTTCCATTAACTGTCCTCTGCCTTTCAAACCATCTGTTGACTGCTAGGACAAATTATTAAAATAGATGACCACACCCAACATCTGGATAGATCGATCTTATCCTGGGTCACCTTGGTGGCTCCTGTTATTGGTAGTGTGTTTGAAGCTTTGGCATGGACCAAGGAAGGCATACCTAAGCATTGGCCATTGGCTTCCAGGCAGATACTGACCCTCTGGCCATGAACATATTTATGACCTTCCCTTCAACTCCCTCAGGCAAAGGAGTTGTCATAATAGAGTAGGTGCAATTTATTTTGGTCTTGCCAAAGGTACATCCCCATTCCCCAGGCTTCCATCTTCTTCTCCCTCTTTCTTTGACGTTATTTGTCAAATGAGCCAAAAGTAATTTTTAATACCTTTACATCGCACTGAAACTAAGTTCTGCTTGGGTTATTAATGATTAAATATCTTCTAATCACCTACCTGCACAGTCTATAACAAATTATCCCCAAAAAGGAGATTAATTCCATCACAGTTTTGAATAAGAAAATGACAAGAGAATGCCCTGCAGTCTTTAGAACGGAACAGTTACATTAAAAACCTCCTATATATCTGGGAAATTGCTGGTTTTATGGAAAGGACTTGACTCTCTCCTTCATAGGTCATTTAGCAGGTATTTATTGAGGCTTTGTGGGATATTAGTGTGGTGTGGGGTGCTGCAAAACTTGGTTAATCCTCAAGATCATATGGGGAGCTTTGTAGAAACGTTCCCTTTAGATCTACTGAATCAGGATTTTTATGAGTGGAGCCTACGAACAAGCATTTTTGGAAGGCTCTCCAAGTAATTCTGTTGCAGCCAGTCTCTAAAACTGTTTTGAAATCTCTGCTTTGGAGGATGTAAGAAGAGAGTCAGATTCCTTGCCCAAAGAGAGTTGACAATCTCACAGGGTCCCAGGATTTACCCAGGATGCATTATCAGATAATGAAGGCTGTCAGTGGTTTAGGATGAGGGAACTTGCTTCTGAGTGAGGTATTTATGTTTTATAAATTGTGACAAATGTAGAGGTTAGGTCAATGTTAGAAACAGACTGTTCTGAAGGGCAAGAAGACTTGGGATGGCTTCATGAGGACATAGGTGAAGAAAGAAACTGCCCATTAAATCCAAGTGGGGTATAAGTAGTTAAAATTTTGATAACCAAGTGTATGAGGAATGGAGATTCTTATCTATCTGCCCCTCTATCTATCTATGTATCTATCTATCTATGTATCTATCTATCCATCTCTTCCTATGAATCTAATCTAATCTAATCTAGTTTTGGTTTATTAAGTTGGCTTTCATTTTATTATTAATGGTCTTTCTAGCACACAGGAGGTGGGCAAGGGTCAGGCATTCTGGATTTGAACCTTGTTCTGCTTCGTTAGCTTTTTGACTTTGAATAAGTCTTTCCTCCTCTCCAGGGCTCAGTTTTCCCTTTTGTGAAAGAGGAGATTGGAGTTGATGACCTCTAAGTTCACTTCTAGCTCCAAAACTATGAAAATAGAGGAGTCCACTTTCCTGCCTTAGCAAGGACAGTTTAGTGGCCATGGTGGAATCTTTCTTTCACGTTGAAAAATCAGGCAGGAACTTAAGTCCTCATCCTGAATATTATTTCCCATTTATAAAGGATTGAGGTGGGAAAGGTATAAGAGATTTGGCTAAATGTTAATGGAGCACAGACCAAACTATGGAAGGTTATTTGTTCTGAAAAGACTAAATACTGGCTTTGAGCTCTTTTTGGTATCATCTGACTTTTTCTCTCAAAAGTGGATGCAGAAAGCAAAAATACTAGTATCTTGGGTAATTATAGTGAATAGATGTTATACTTAATTTGTAAGGTCTTCTGATCATTATTATCCACAGTAATGGAGAAGGCAGTGTCATTTACAAACAAGAGTTTATTGAGCACCTATTATCTGGCAGGCTCCATGCTAATTCAAATCAGCATGTATACTTCAAGTTGGAATGCTCTGGAAATTTTGTTTGTTGCAATCAGGCTTTTTTCTATTATGTCAAATAGACAAATGGTAAGAACCAGCTTGTATTCTCTGATGATGATTTGGTTTGTTGGTGGTAAGAAGGCTATAGGGTGGGTGTTGGGCCATTTTCTTTAGTATCTTCAACATGGGCCATGCCCAGCAGCCCACTTATGCCTTTGGTCCAGCTATCCATACACCAGAAGTGATTTTTTTTTTGCCTGGTCAAATCCGTCCATTCTTTATCACTTAAAACCTGCATCCTCCGAGAAAGCTTCCATGGCTTATCTTATCCCCCTTGTCTCTGATCCAACTATACCTTCTGCTGTTCACTGAGCACTTAGTGAGTGCCAGGCACTGTGTGCTAAACGTTCATCTCTGTAACATTACCTTACCTCCGATGGAAGCACTAGGATGTGACTCACATTTTGCAGAAAAGGAAGGTTAGAGACATTAATCCACTTGTCTGAGATCCTATTAAGAGGTGGGACCAAAATTGAAACCCAGGTCCGTGTGGGTTTTGGCCTCTTCATTCCCCTTCACTTCTCAGTTGGACCCCCATTTACCTAATAACAACTTGGCATTTCAAGTTGTATTGAGCCTGACCCAGAGTGGTTCAGCATGCATGAGAGTCACCACTCAAGTTTCTTTGTCTGTCCTACAGTTGAGTTCAGTGTTGATGGCCCAGTCCCTTTGTTAGTAAACACTTTCGGAGTTGAATGTAAGTGGTACATTTGGTTACCACCCAGCTGATGCCTGGCTTTAAGGTCTGGAAGGAGAATGACTGGAAGTCCCCTGAGGTCCATGCCCTTCCTCTCTCCCACCAGCATTACCAGTGAGTTGTCCCCAGGCACCCATTGAAAAGAAGCTGGGGGACCAAAGCAACAGCTCCTGAACACAGAGAAAAGCCGTGCCTTAATAGAAAGCAAATTATTACTGTCTTTGTGTGTAATAACGAGGGTGGGTTGGGAAAGGAATGATCATTTCTTCGAGTGAAAAATAAGACATCAGAGCGTACTGGAAAATTACCTTCTTTTTTCCTATAGAATTAATCTAATCATCTAAAGAAAATTTTACTTATTAGGGACCAATTATTCTTATGATTCAATAATCTCTCTTTTTTTTTCCAAATGAAAGAAAGACAACTCTATTATGGAAAAGAAATTAGCTTCACATCTTAGAAGACTTTGTACAGGTGCTTTGAGCCATGGACTTTCTAGCAGATATTTATGATTTGATCCTATACAAATGCAAAACTTCAGTGGACAAGCTGCTTTAAAGATCACTGCTATCCCAGCAACTGCAAAGATGATGAAGAGCAACACTTTAGATACTATGCATTTGATGTTCAGTTATTGCTAATTTTTTGGAATCTGGGCAAGCTCAGTTTCCAGAAATCAGATGTAATATTACAAAGACACAGGGTTTAATTTTCAGCACTATTTATATAAATTTAAGGATCTCATGCAAAAGCAAATAGAGAATGCCTCCTTAGAGGTTGTTTGATTATATTCACAGGGAAACAATCACCTCAACCCTGCTAGGTTTTTGCTTCTTTTGGCTTTGCCACATAAACGAATGCTACACCAATTGTGCATTAGCAACTTGAAAAATGCACTAGAGCTTTATTTTGCATTCAGGACAAATGATGTCTCTTTTGTTTTGCATTTAAAATAGGAACCATGAATCAATAACCCCTGCCTAACCTCACCCAGTACCTGCAAAGGAAGATGGGAATGCCAGCATAATTGAATATGTGGCTTGACCTCTAAACAAGGGACAAGGGCAAATGTAGCTTTACCCTTGTGAGGGGTTTCTGGAAAAACACAGTGCTTTTTTTCTTTTAAGGATGGCTGCATTCCTTGGTTGAATTCTGTGGCTTTGAGATGCAGGCCAACAATTTAAAAGGTGGACTTGAAACCATGGTGACAGCTGAGATGCTGTCAGTAGCCATAAAGAAGCTCAACCTGGTGCAGTGAGGCCAAGGATGTTTCACCTGCATGACATTTGGTCACAGATTATCTCTCCTCACCCTGTGACAGCACTGTGAGGTAAGAAGAAAAACAGCTTGGTATCCCCTTCCAGCAAATAAAGTACCGGGGACCCAGAGAGGTGAAGGGACTTGCCTGCAGTCACGAAGCATGTATTGATTGGGAGGTCTGGGGGGAACTCTCTGAACTAGTGCAGGGGTCATGTTGCTAGAGCCTCCCTGCTTCCACTCTGTTTTCCCTGGCTATTGTAGCAGCTTCCCCTTACGCTATTTTGCTTAGGGCATGGTTTTCACTCTTCTTATCAAAGCTCAATGACCCTGAATTTCTAGAAACCCGGTAAAGAAGGATCAAGCACTAAGAGCTGGTAATTGGGAAATCCAGTGGTTAGACTCTGCTTTAGGATCCGGCAGAACTAGGGTTGCCTTCTGTGTGACCTTAGGCAAGATATTAACTTCTCTGATCTTGGCACTTTCATCACTGAAATGGAAATACAGCTATCCCCCACTTTTTGAAAGTTCCCTTTACACCACTTCACTTTTATAAAAGACCTACATTAGTACCTATTTTCACTAATCAAAAGACATTGGAAGAGGATTTTTGCTTTTACAATAAAAGGTGAAAAGCAAAAATTGCGTCTTCATTTTATACCATTTTGGCTTACGAAAAGTTTCATAGGAATGCTCTGTTTTTGGATACGGGGGGAAATCTGTAATAATATGTATCTCACATGAAATAGAATAGTATACATTAAGTATACAGTAGTTAACCATTGTGAGCCCTTAGTTCATATTCTGATGATTGTCTTCTGTGGCTTAATCCAAAGGGATTGGATTGAAGACAAAATTACAGTGAAGGCAAATTTTGGGGTACTATTGGAATGCTCACACTGTATTTCATGGGTGGCGGCTTCTTCTTACCTCATCTGAGGCATAGAAATAGAATATCACAATGGAGAAGATGGTTGGGGGGTATCCTTTTTTAACCCAACTTCGTTTTGTGTATGGGTTCATTGACTCCCAGAGGCAGGAAGGGACACACAGGACGTAAGTGAAGAGAGAAAGAAGAAGAAAGCAGAGTGGAAATATGACGTATGGGACATGGCAGAGCACAGTGCACAGGCTGTTTCTGCACAGGGGCACTGGGATGAGAAGTGGGCAGTGCTTATCTCCTCTGGGGGTGGAGTGCCTGGACATTACATGTCTTGTTAATTTACATGAAAGTGCCACGTGGACTAGAAGTGACCTGCAGGCTATCCGTCCTAAAGTCAGAAGACTTGGGTTGGGGCTTAGGCTCTGCTCGGATGAGTAATATTCCTTCTTTGGAGCTCAGTTTTCTTTTTCATAAAATAAAGTACGGTTTCCTCATGCTCTCAGAGCTGTTAGAGAATCAAATGAGATACCGAACGTAAATGATACGTGATACATTGTGAAATGCCTAGGCTGTCTAATTGATAGTCTTGGAGTCTCCTCTTTCTCTGGACTTTGTTCGATGCCCCTTCTATTTTCCTTTACGTCTAATTAAGATAGGCTTTTGTCCTGGGCTGGCTTGGTGATTTTGAGATCGCCTTGCTTACCTCTGCTATCTCAGTATTCAAGTCTGTGCTACACAGATTTTGTGGTTTCATCAGTGAGAACTCTTTGGATGCAAGTGACAGAAAACCAACTCAAATTGACTTGAGTCAGTGGGAAAGGGGAAACATTTTTTTTATTCATGGGACCAAGAAGTTCAAGGCTAGTGCTGGCTTAATTTCTGACTCTCAGCTCTGCTTTCACCTTTTTGACTTCATTTGCAAGCAGCCTCTCCCCATGTGGTGGCCGAGAGATGTGTCTGGTAGCCTTAGGCTTGTGTTCTAGCCACAAAAGTCCCAGGATTGAATCTTTTTGGACCAATATTGGTCACGTGTCTTGTCTGAACCAACTACTGTGACCAGGATAATGGAATATGCTGAGATGAGTGATATTCTCCCCTCTGGGACAGATTTTAGGATCATCTGTCCCCACACTATACATACTGAGTGGTATGTGTGTGTGTGTGTGCGTGAGAGAGAGAGAGAGAGACAGAGAGAGACAGAGAGAGACAGAGAGAGACTGAGACAGAGGGACAGAGACAGAGTCAGAGAGACAGAGACAGAATGACAGAGAGAGAGAGATAGATGGAAAGTTCTCCAAGGCAAGAAATTTGCTTAAAATAAAATTTTTTTTAATTTTAATGACCTTAGTCTACAAAGAAAACTAAACTTATTGACTAGATAAACCTATCAGAAGATAAAAAACGAGTGTTCTAATAAGATTTTCTTTTTACCGATTGGATTCTCTCCTGACAGAATCAGAACTCATGCTGGCATTGTCTTTCTTCTTCCTCCTTTCAGATTGCTTTCTTCTTGACTCTTTGATCTCTGCTTCTCTCTACCTCTCCCCCTCCTTCTCTTCAGGCTCCTGGGTAAGAACAGAAGAGAGACTGCTAAGGCAGGTGTCCAGCTCACTCAGTTTTCTGCAGTGCACCTCCCTCTCCATTGGGGAGACCAAGACCTCCATGGAAATCCCTGGTATCATACCAGGAACTGTTTCTTGGCTTTCACCAACCCTCTGTCTGGATCCCTGATGCTGTTCTGATGTTTCCATTTCTATGCCAGTGTCTTGAACCTACTTTATGGTCCCAACTTAAAAAAAAAAAACATTTCTTCACTCATCATTTCCTCCCAGTTACTCTCTGGATGCTCTGTTCTCATTGCAGCAAGGTTTTTCAAATCAGTTAGGGTTAGCCTATCCTGCCAAGCCTGTCCTGCCATCACTACTTTCTCCCCTCCTATTCTCTCTTCAGCCCATTGGTATTCAAAATTCCATCCCCACCACTCCACCGAAACCACTCTTGTCAGGGTTACCAACAAGATCATGTTTCCCAAGCCAGTGGTCATCTCTTCATACCAACTATCCCAACCTCTCCTTAAAACACCATTGATCCATTGGAAAGATACCCTTGATCCCTCCATCCTCTTCAAAACACTTGGCTCCCTGGTTACTGTTGCCCCTTCGTCTCTTTGGCTGGTGCTTTGCGTTGGAAGGCATTAGAGGTCAGTTCTTGACTGTCTTCTCTACCTAAGTGCATCTCCCTAGTGCCCTTATTACCAACTATTATATGTTATGACTCCAAAAGATCCACCTCAGACCTAGAATCCTTTCATGAATTCAGGTTTGTATTTCTGAACACGTTATTTGTCTCTTCACATAGATGTCTAACAACCATTCCCTGACTTACTTTTCCTGAGTCTTCTCACATTAGTAAAGGGCATAAATATCCACCCATCTAATCCAGCTACATATCTGGATATCATCCAAGATTTCTTGTTTTCCCACCTCTTCTTGCTAACCCCATGCTCCAGGATGCTGTAACAAATATCTAAAAATGGGGAAATGGCTTTGGAATTGAGTGCTGGATAGAGCCTGGAAGAGTGCTCTTGTTATTTCTGCTTGTGTTTTTCCCCCCAAATTTTTTATTGTGGTAAAATACACATAACATAAGATCTACCATCTTAACCATTTTAAAGGTACAGTTCAGTGGTATTACATAAATTCATAATATTGTACAGACATCACCACGATCCATCTCTGTAACTCCTTTCATCTTGTAAAATTGAAACTCTATAACCATTAAACAATAAAACCCATTCTCCCCAGCCCCTGCAACCACAATTCTATCTTTTGACCCTATGATTCTGACTACTAAGTACTCCATATATGTGGAATCACACAGTATTTGTCTTTTTGTGACTAGCTTAGCATAACATCCTCGAGGCTCTTCCATGTTATGGTGTATTGAAGAATGTCTTCCTTTTTAAAGCTGAAAAGCATTCCATTGTATTTATATACCACGTTTTGCTTATTCGTTCATCCATTGATGGATAATTGGATTGATTCCATGTTTTAGCTATTGTGAATAATGCTGCTATGAACATGTGTGTGCAAATACACTTCAAAATTGCCAGATCATATGATAATTCTATTTTAAAATTTTTGAGGAACTGCCAGACTTTTCCACAGTGACTGTACCAGTCCCAGCAACAGTGCACAAGGATTTCAATTTCTCCACACCCTCACCAGCATTTGTAGTTTTTTGATAGTAACCATCCTAATGGGTGTGGGGTAGTGTCTTACTGTTTTTTTTTGTTTTTTTTGTTTTTGCAGTATGCAGGCCTCACACTGTTGTGGCCTCTCCCGTTGCAGAGCACAGGCTCCGGAGGTGCAGGCTTAGTGGCCACGGCTCACGGGCCCAACCACTCCACAGCATGTGGGATCCTCCCGGACCGGGGCACGAACCCATGTCCCCTGCATCTGCAGGCGGACTCTCAACTACTGTGCCACCAGGAAAGCCCGTCTCACTGTTTTGATTTGCATCTCCCTAAAGATTAGTGATGTTGGGCATCTTTTCATGCACTCATTGGCCACTTGTGTATCTTCTTTTTTTTTTTTTTGCGGTACGCAGGCCTCACACTGTTGTGGCCTCTCCCGTTGCAGAGCACAGGCTCCGGACGCGCAGGCTCAGCGGCCATGGCTCACGGGCCCAGCCGCTCCGCAGCATGTGGGATCTTCCCAGACCGGGGCATGAACCCGTGTCTCCTGCATCGGCAGGCGGACTCTCAACCACTGTGCCACCAGGGAAGCCCTACAACTTATTTATGTTTGGCTGCACTGGATCTTCATTGCTGCACATGGACTTTTCTCCAGTTGCAGTGAGCGGGGCTACCCTTCGTTGCACTGTGCAGGCTTCTCATTGCAGTGGTTTCTCTTGTTGTGGAGCACAGGCTCTAGGCAGGTGGGCTTCAATTGTTGTAGCACACAGGCTCAGTACTTGTGGCTTGTGGGCTCTAGAGTGCAGGTTCGGTAGTTGTAGCTCATGGGCTTAGTTGCTCTGTGGCATGTGGGATCTTCCTGGACCAGGGCTTGAACACGTGTCCCCTGCATTGGCAGGTGGATTCTTAACCACTGCACCACCAGGGAAATTCCCTGATAATTCTTTTAAATGCATTAGTCTTTTAAATTATGTAGAAAACAATAATATAAGAATATGTTTGTTTTTCTAAATGTATCAGTCTCTTAAATCATGTAGAAAAATAAAAGTACAGTTACAAACCATCATTACAATAACACTAGCTTTTATAAGCCCATCTATTTACCTTTACTGATATTTTTATTTCTGCATGTGGGTTCTTGCTACTGTCTAGTATCCTCTCTTTTCACCTTGCAGGACTCTCTTGATCATTTCTTGCAGGACAGATCTAGTGATCACAAACTCCCTCAGTTTTTGTTTATCTCAGAATGTGTTACTTTCCCCCTCACTTTTGAAGGAAAATTTCACTGGATATAGCATTCTTGGTTGACAGTTTTCTTCTTTTAACAATTTGAATATATCTACCCACTACCTTCTGGCCTCCAATATTTCTGATGAGAAATCTGCTGATAATCTTATTGAGGTTCCCCTCTTTCTTGCTGCTTTCAAGATTCTTTCCTTGTCTTTGTCTTTTGAAAATTTGATTATAATGTGTCTTGGTACATATTTGGAGTGTATTGAGCCTCTTGGATGTTTATATTCATGTCTTTCATCAAATTTGGGAAGTTTCAGTCATTATGTCTTAAAATTCTGTCTGCTCCCTTCTCTCTCTTTCCTCCTTCAGGGACTCCCACAATGTATATTTCATCTGTTTGATGGTGTTCCACAGGTCCCTTAGGCTCTGTTAACTTCTTTGATTGTTTTTTTTTCTGTTTTTTAGACTTGATAATTTCCATTGTCCTATATTCAGGTTTGCAGAATCTTTTTTCTGCCTGCTCATATCTGCTTTTGAATTCCTCTAGTAAATTTTTTTTCAGTTATTGTATATTTTAGTCCCCAAATTTCTTTTGGTTTTCTTTTAAGGTTTCTAGCTGTTTATTGTTGTTTTCATTTTGTTCATACATTATTTTCTGGCTTAATCCACATTTTCCTGCAGTTCTCTGAGTACTTTTATGAATTTTTAAAAATGTTTTTGTCTTGTATATTTGCCATCTGATCATTTTCAAGGACAGCTTCTATTGTTTTTTCCTTTGAATGGGCCATACTTTTCTGTTTCTAAGTATGGCTTGTGACTTTTTACTGAAAACTGGACATTTGAACCTAATAATGTGATATCTCTGGAAATCAGATTCTCCCCATTTCTTAGGGTTTGCTATTTTTTGTTATTTTTGTTGTTGTTTTTTATATTTTTGCTTACTTGATTGCTGTAGCTATCTCTGTGTGGAGGATCAGTGTGGGGTGTAAACATAATGTCTTCTCAGGTCTTTACTGAAACTTTCCTTAGGCATGTGTGGTCACTTTCCAATTTTCCCCATATATGCAGTTTTTAATGTCTGACACTCAAATGGAGGAAGAGAAAAATGAAGGGGAAAGAAGGGTGTCAGCCCTTTACATCCCCTGGAATTCACCTCAGCTGAAGGGAGAGAGGCTTGCAACAATGGGAGGTACAACAATGGCTACCCACCTCTTTGTTTGCAGCACTGTGATAAGAAGCAGCAATTAGCAAACAGAGAATAGATTCCTAATATGTGGAGGGCAGGGCCTTTTTTGTCTACCCTGGTCCCCACAAGCTGTGTGCAAGCTGCTGCAGGAACATGCACAGCTGCCTTCCACAGGCTAGGGGTGGGAAATAGGTAGCAGCTACTGTGCTGAGAGCTGAAATTCACAGATATTAACTGCAATTGTTATTTTCCAAGTCTTCCCTTGGAAGTTGCAAGCCTTTAATAGATTCCAGAGTTCCAAAATAATTATATCAGACAGACTCTGCCATTGCAATTATTGTCTAGGTGGGAAGACAGATTCCTGGTGCTTCCTACTTTACCATCTTACCAGAATCCTATGAGACTTGGAAGCGTTTTGAGGTTTATGATAGGCAAAAAACCTAGATTTCCTTGAAGAGACTATTGTTAGACATATAAAAGTTAAAGTTGCTTCGAGTCTCAGACGGAAGTGAGAAACATGTTATTGGCAACTTGAGGAAAAGTGATCTTTGTTATAAAGTGGCAGAGAACTTGGCTGCATTGTGTGCTACTGTTTTGTGGGAGGTATAATTTGAAAGTGATAAACTTGGATATTTAGCTGAAGAGATTTTTAAGCAAAATATTGAAGGTGTGGCCTATTTTCTCCTTGCTGCTTATAGTGAAAAGCAAGAGGAAAGAAATAAATTGAAGAAGGGATTGTTAAGCAAAGAAACTGGAACTTGAAGATTTGTAAAATTATCAGTCTATCCATATTACAAAAAAATGAGAAGGCGTGCTCTGAAGAGAACAAGGGTATAGATGGATGACCATTTGCTAAAAAGATTAGATGTGTGACTTAGGAATCCAGTTGACCATCTCAGCAGAAATGCCACCAGCTTGGACTGAAGCAGACAGGGATGGGACAAAATAAAGGAAGACTCTTGGATTTCTGGGATTCTACAGGTCAGGCATGAGCATGTCTTATTGGCGTTCCTTCCATGATATATCCCCAATCAATCTACCTCTCCACCTCCACTGCTGTTCCTTTAATCCTAGTTACCACCATTTCTTGCTGAAATAACTTCAGTAGTCTCATAAATATTCTTCATGCTTACACCCTGCCTCTTGCCCACACTGATCCATTCTTTATGCAGCAGTCAGAATAATCTTTTACAAATGTAAAAGACCTTGGTGTGGTCTCATCATGCCTCATAAACCATGGCCTTTAAGGTCACACATATGGGCTCATGGGCTCTTCACTACTTCTCTGACATAATCTTCTACCATCTTTCCTTCCTTCCCTCTGCTTCAGCCACACCAGCTTTGATTATTGTTGTTGTTATTCTTCAAATAAGCTTGGTTTGCTTCTGCCTCAGACCCTGTACTCTTTCTGTTTCCTCTGCCTGGAAGACATTTTCCCCAGAAATTCACATCTAGATTTTTCTCAAAATTAGGTCTCAACTCAAATATTACGTCCTCAGAGAGGGCTTCCTGGACCAGTAGGTATTGTTCATCTTATTTGACAAATGAAGAAAGATTCAGGAAGTTTAACAATATGTCTGAGGCCATGGAGCTGGAGAGTATAGTGGGATTCAGGAGGAGAAGGCAAAGGTTCCAGCCCCCTGGCTCCAGGCCTTCTCTAACTGAATACACTGAGTAGAAATGCAAACACCAGTTCCACTCATCCTGGGAAAGTGGGGGATTATTTAGGCCTCTTCTTTTGTCTGTCTCTCTCACTAGGGGATGCCCACCCCCACCAACTTTGAGCCAGGGCAGTGGTATGCTGTTTGCATTTCTCCTCCATCCATCTTGGTTTGATTATTATGTGATGAGTGGCTGGCTCTTGAAAGATTACAACTCAGCCTGGGTGAGTGAGATGCAGAGCACAGTGGAGCTTTCCGAGTGCCAGCTAGACATCAAAAATAGCCTCTGAAATGGAGACAGCTAGTGCCATTCTTACTTTGTCATGAAGGCAGACACAACCAAAAGCTCCAAAGGTGGCCTAGATACCACACAACCTGCTGGTCTACCTGAAAGTCTCCTTTCTCCATGGGGCACTAGCTGGTTTCCTCGTGCTTCTGACAGCAAAGCAGAGAATGCTCACAATAAGCCCCCAGTACTCTGTCAAGCCTGGACCAATCATCACACAAGCACAGGCTTGAGACCTTGGCTCTGTTCCCCCTCCCCCACTTCCTCCACTTTCTAATTCCCACTCCTCCTGTAGGACACCATCAAAATCTCACCCCCTCTGGAAAGTCCCTCATGTGATGGCTTTTAGTTTGGGTCCTGACTTGATCTGTTTCCCAACCTCTTTGGCTTCACTATGTGCCTGTTGTGCTTCCCCACTCCCGTAGCAGGTCTTGGACAATCAGAGGCTCAGGAAACCAATGGGCAAAGCTGTTGGGATTTTGCGCACAAAACAACAGTGCCCAAACAAGCATCTGCCACTGGAGGAAGATCCCTGGTCCTGGATGTGGAGATCAAAATGGGAAACTGGCTTGCTTTCATAACCAAAATCCCATTTTGGCTCAGTGCTTGTCAGGAGCAGGAGAGCTGCTGGGGGTGTTTATCCAGCACTTTCCTCCATTCTCCCATCATGAGTCACTGGTCTGGAATCACTTAGCAGCCAGAAATGATGGAACTGTTCAATATCATGGATTCAGGGGCACTGACCCCGGCAATCATCTTCTGGCCCAGCAGCTGGCTCATTTCTGGCCTCAGTGAACTAAAGAACAAAAGGCACTTCCAACCACATGCAGGGCAAGTTTGGCCTCTCTGGGAAAGCACCTCGCATATTATTCTGGCCAAGACTGACTCTGCCTGACTGCCCTGGGAGACCTATCAGGGGCACGGCCCCAGCGCCAAGACTTCTAAGCACATCTAAGATACTTGCTGCCCTGAAGGAATTCACTCATTTATCCATTCACTCATTCATTTCTTTTTTTCATTCTTTATTTAAGGGTCTGATATGGATCTGGCACTGTGCTAGGCTTTGGGGTTGAACAAAAAGACAGACGTTTTGTTGCTTTTATTGATGAGTGGGGGAGATAGTAATGAAATAATCACATTAATCAACATCTATTGGGAATTGGAAAATCCCTGTGAAGGGGAGATAGAGTCCTCTAAGTGTGCATTAAAAATGAAATCTTGCTGGCAGCAGCAGGGAGTTGGAGGCTTCCCCTAGGCAGTGAGGCTTGAGCTGAGAGCTGAGCAATTAAAATGAGCTGAGCGGATAAAAGGATAATGATAAAGCATGTGCAAAGGCCCTGAGGCAGGGAAGAAATTGGCACTTTCCAGGAACTAAAGGAAGGCTGACCTGGCTGAAACAAAGAGTGAGAGGAGAGATGGGATGGAAGGGCCTGACACAGCAAGACCTTATGAATTGTGATTTCCTAGGACCTGGCATCATGCCCTAGGCAGGTGAACCAGGGGCTTTCCATGCAATCACAGTCTCTATCACGGTGACTTAATACCCAGCAGTGGTCATTCTTGACTTAAAACATTAACCCAGCCCTGTTAAAATGCAGGAATTAATGATGCCTTATTATGAGACAGGAATGCCTTCGCATGTACCTCACCTATCTGGACTTGAAAGAAGGAGCATGGAACCAATCATTTCTGAGCAGAGCTGGATCTGAAAGGGACACCTTGTTTCATGTATTTTGCTTGCTTGACAAGATTATAAGTTGAGGTCTGGAATTTTCGCATCCTCTGCCAAAGGCCTGGGACCATGCTGGGCATATAGTAAATACTTAGCCGATAGCCTCATGGATTGAGTCTCTCTCCCCTGGATCTTGCTGCTCCCTGCATAGACCTCAATGACAACCTCAGGCTGTGTGTGTGACAGGAGACCAGATGTGTCCTTGCCCAGAGGTCAAAGGGGTCAAAGAAGACCTCGTTCTAGAATGTCATGAAGGCAGTTCCACCAGATCTACCCAGTATCTATCTGCTAGCTTCCCCAGTGGACTTCTGGCTGTTGCCCTAATTCAACTGCCCACAGTGTATTTTTTGGGGGGGGTATTCCTCCCCAGCAGACTCAGGCACCTAAAGGTATTCTGTTCAACCTCTCAGCTGCTTTAGGGTCCCCATGTTAGAGTATAAATTTTGCCCCTCGTTAGTTTCTCTCTTGGGCTTCTCTATAATAGTTCTCATGTCAGTAACCTGGAAGTCATCACGGGCTCTTCTTTTTCCCTCCCTCAACCACATACCCACTCTAGCAACAAACTCTGCCAGTTCTGCCTCCTAAATACATTGTGGATCCATCCACTTCCCTCCATTTCCAAAGCTGTTATTTGGGCTATAACAACAGCCTCTTCGCTGCTCCATTCTCAGCTGGTATACAGAGATCTTTCAAGCATGGAAAGCAGATAATGTCACTCCTCTGCTTAAAATTTTGATAGCTTCCCATTGCATTTGGGATAATCTCCAAGTTCCTGCCCCAGCCCCGAGCCCTGCCCTATTCCTCATTCACCCCATCCCCCCGCCAACCTCACTTCATAGCTCCTTTTTTTTTTTTTTTTTCGCGTTACGCGGGCCTCTCACTGCTGTGGCCTCTCCCGTTGCGGAGCACAGGCTCCGGAAGCGCAGGCTCAGCGGCCACGGCTCACGGGCCCAGCCGCTCCGCGGCATGTGGGATCCTCCTGGACCGGGGCATGAACCCGTGTCCCCTGCATCGGCAGGCGGACTCTCAACCACTGCGCCACCAGGGAAGCCCCTGATAGCTCCTTTCTTGTTTCTTTCCCTTTCCTTTCTCCTTCCTTCCTTTCTCCCTCCCTCCGTCCCTCTCTCTCTTCCTTCCTTCTTTCCTTGATGGTGGTACGAACACTTATGTGAGATCTACCCTCTAAACAAAATTTTAATTGCACAATACAGTATTGTTAATTATAGACACAAGCTTATACAGCAGAATTCTAGAACATACTCACCTTGTATAACTGAAATTATACCTGTTCTTGTCTTAGGGGTTCCACATACGCAATTTCCTCCTTCTAAAATGGCCTTCACTCCTAGCCTGACCGATCATTACATATCTTTTAGGTCTCAGTTTATATGTCATTTCTTCAGAGAGCCTCTCACTGACCTCCTCCAAGCCGATCACCTGGCATGTCCTGCACAGCCCTGACCACAAGATGTAAGATGTATTCACTGTTAACTGTTTACTTGCTGCTTCCCTCACTAGACACTAAGCTCCAGGAAGGCCTGGTAGCTCACCTCTGTACCCTCTGCATTGTGCTTGGTACCTGGCAGACACTTCATATACATCTGTTGAATGAATGAATGATTCCATCAAATCGGTATCTCATGAGTCCCATACCTGGATGTGTTTGTACCCTTGCCTCTGGTGGTTTTTCTCCATAGTCCTTATGGCCTTGTGCACAGCCCACCCCCATCTGTTCCCACATTCACCTTGCACAGACAAATCCCAAGACTCACTGGCTCTTTTTTCTCCTTTGCTATTTGTCCTATGTTGCTTAAGAGCCATATTTCTCTAAAAACAAGAGCAACTTCTTTTTCTAATGAGTATTTCTCAATAGGGTCACATGGAAAGTAAAACTAAGCTGAGGGGAAAGAGGACAGACTGGGAGGAAGGAGCCCTCACTTACCAGCTTGACAATTCATTTCATCCCTCAGAATTGTATTGTCTCCATCTATACATAAAAATGTTTTCTTTTTAAAAATTAATGCCTGCCTCCATTTTTTTAAAAAAAGATAATGAATGCACTCTGTTAAAAAAAAAGATACAGAAGTGTGTAGAGTATAAAACTAAACCCACCTCCTGGAGTAAATAGTAGTAGCCTCACATAAAGCATGATAAGCTGGTAGAAAATTAAGATCTTTTGAGTATTTAAAAAAATTTCACAATAATAGCAATTTATTCTAGAAAATATAGATAAGTAATGATAGAAAACCAAAACCACTTAGAGAATACTACTATTACAATTTTAGTGTATATTTTTCAGGAATTCTTACTATGTTTTTATTTGAGCACATATAATATACCAAGCCTTGCACTTGCTGGTTTCAGACACATGATCTCATTTAATCCTCATTAAATTCTGGGAAGAGAGTTCGCTTCTGCCCAATCCTCTGATCAGTGAAGGAGCCACAGCTCAGGATGTTACGTCATCTAAAGGATAGAGTCAGAGTCCCTACTGAGCTGGGCTCAGTTTCAGAACCACTGGTTTCCCAAGCTCTTCCTAGTTGTCCAGGGGCTCTTCTGACTCCATCTGGGTCCTAAAGCTGCCCTTCTCTAAACTGTGAGCAGCCAGCAGCGTGGAGGGAGGCCTGAGGGAAATACCCTCCCTTCCCTGGTGTGTGTGTGTGTGTGTGTGTGTGTGTGTGTGTGTGTGTACTGAGTGTGGGGAGCTGGTACAGAAGTGATGTCTTATTTTGGGGGGAGCACTTCCTATTCCAGTAGGGGATAGAAAGTGCTTCAGTGGGAGTTCTAACCTGGGGTCAGGGCCTGGGCGCTTCGCACAGGAGCCAAGCTCACACCCCACGCCCTACATTAAGATTTAACGTGCCTTCCTTATTTATACCCAAATGAGGTTTTTAATGGATTAATTAGCAAAATATATCAGTTTGCTTCTTTAAATCTTGCCTCTCTCAGAGGTAGCACTTTTAGCTATTTCCAGTGTTTAATAAAAGATGAAAACATTTATTTCTCCCAGTTAAGGAGGACTGTGACTGTTGCCAACCTGGCCAATGAGTGCTGTGCTGTCCAGAAATTTTTGTCATCAGTTTTGCTGTGCTCACTTGAATCTAAATTAAACGGCTAAAATGAAAGGCTTGCAGATGAAACCACAGTTCACCAGAGGCCTTTTCTTTAATTTGGAAAATCTTTTAGAAATTCAGACAGAGGATAAGTGCAAAGAGAGCCTTTGCTTTGTCGTTCAGAGCTGCCTCTGCTCACCCTGCTTGAGTGACAGAGCCTTTTTTTCATTTGTTTCCTGGACATATCCAGAAAATTGGGGAACATTTACTTTTAATGACTTTAAGCATTGCAATATATTATTTTTGTGTTAAAATATTGCAAAAAATAAAACAGCACGAACCTAAGATAAAAATTGCCCACAATTCTATTGCTTAATGAAATTGGTGTTTGTTGTTTGTTACATTACAACCCTTGTCTACATGTTTACTTCATTTGTAAGTTTTTGCAGAATTGTTGTAGATAATATTTTATATTTGCGTTTTTACTTATCATACTAATTTTTTCCAGCTTGTAATGGACATTTTTTTCTTCTATACCCTCTCCTCTTGCCTCCTTTCCCTCATCCCTCCCTCCCCTTCCATGAGGGAAATAATCAAGGTAACTGCCTAGTGTCGATAGTTCCAGGTCTTTCTCCAAGACCAACAGACATTTACAAACATATACTCTAATATGGGCTTTTTTTTCTTTTGCCCTTTTTTCTCCAAAATGGAGATTTTACTGTATACATATGTATATACTATATACATTTCTCTGCAGCTTTCTTTCCCACCCCCTCACTTAATACATCATGGGCAATAGATATAGATGTAACTTTGCGTTTGATTTATTTTTGTCTTTTTTACATTTAAATTGTCAGACAGAGGTCTAACTTTGTTTTCTTCCAGGCATATAGTCAGTTATGCCAGCATCCTTTCTTAATCAGGACATTCCAATCATGTTCACAGCTTCCCAGACCCCTTGGAGCCAGAGGAAGGAATGTTTCCTGGTTTGTGGTCCCATCCTTAGCCCCTGGAGTTTACAACCCTGAGAGGGCATCTGGTCTGATACCTGCATTTTACAGATGGCCGCACTGAAGGCCAGAGAGGCCAACAGGGTGGAGAGGTCATGGTGGTGTCATGGGAAAAACCCAGAGCCTGGGGTCAGCCAGACCTGAGTGTAAATTTCACTTGTGATGCTTTTCAGCTGTGTGACTTTGGGCAAATTACATAACCTCCTTGAGACTCAATTTTCTCATCTGAGAAATGGATATTCTAATACCTACCTGGTATGAGATGGAGGCGACGTATGTACAGTGCCTGACACATAAACAGCCCTCAGTAAATGACCATGATTTTTAGAGGCAGCCCTGGGACTTACACCAGATATTCTGATTTAAAAAATCTAGTTCTCTTTCCATTGGACCAATGTTCCCCAAAATGTCATACAAGTGATTTCAGGAGGCGCAGAGGTGGACATTTGGATATTTTCATCTACAGAAGTATTATAAAGTTCATTTTCAAAACTAAATGTATTTAAGGTCAAAGTTTGTTGACTTACAATAATTATTAAGTACATAATAGTAGAGGTGGTATAAGAATATGGCAAAATTGTGCAGGTTGCTTGTCAATCAATGGCTAGGGGTTTTGGGCACAGTACCTGTTCCTGCCATTTCTTCAGTGCCTTCCGCAGGCTGGGGGAGTCGCTTTCAGCCATTGCAGGTAAGCACATCAGCCCCTCCTGTCTGGCTCCTCCTCCAAGGGGTTCACCCTACATATGCTCATAAAACAACAGCCTCCAGTGACTTTTGTTCTCACTGTTGACAAGGAGCAATGAGCTCCAAGTTGCACAGGTTCTCACTGTGTGGTGTGTGTGTGTGTGCAAGCAATTCTCTGCAACACCAGCTAAGTGTCCTACAATTCAACTCAATTTTGACACTATATACCTGGAAATAGCATCAGGTCCCACAGGTAAAGGGCTCTGTCCCTCAACACTGCCTTCCTCTTTGGGTACCAATCACAAGTCCAGGTTGTCACTTGTGCTTCTGATGAAATGGCTATAAATCAGATCCCCTCTCCTTGCGTTCGATTAATTTGCTAGAGTGACTCACAGAACTCAGAGAAATATTTTACTTACAAGATTACTGTTTATTATAAAGGGATATAAGTGAGGAACAGCCAGATGGAAGAGATGCGCAGGGCAAGGAGGATGGAGGTTCCATGTCCTCTCTAGGCACTCCACTCTTCCCAAACCTGCATGTGTTCACCAACCCGGAGGCTCTCTGAACCCCCATCCTTCTGAGGTTTTATGGAGGCTTCATTCATAGGCATGGTCATTGGCCAATTAAATCATTGGCCATTGGAGATTGAACTCAACCTCCAGCCCCTCTCCCCTCCCCAGATGTCAGTGGGGTGAGACTGAAAGTTCCAACCCTCTAATCATCTGGTGGGCTCCCAGGGCTACCAGCACCCATTCTTAAGCACTTCCTAAAAGTCATCTCATTAATATGACAAGAGACCCACCCCCTCCCCCCCTTACCGCTTTCCTCACCTAGCAAATTCCAAGGGTTTTAGGAGCTCTGTGTCAGAAACTGGGATTAAGACCAAATACATATCGGCTGGCCAAAAAGTTCGTTCGGAGTTTCCGTGCGAGAGAAAACCCGAATGAAATTTTTGGCCAATCCAATATTTCTTATTACAAATCACAATACCTCAACAGCGCTCGCTGGAAAAGAGGTCTCATTTTCTCTTCATTATCAGCAGCTAATATTTCAGGCTGAGTTCTGCTCTGTGCCCCACGACTCCCACTCTAGTCAAACGCTCCACATTCTTTGCTGGAGGCTCAGCCCTGCTTCTGAGCATCGGTAGGAGGCCAGCTCAGGCCAGCTCGTGGCCCTCCTGCCCTTTTGTGTGCACACTGGCCTTGCCCTTCCTTTTGGAATGCCGGTGCACAGGGTAGGACTCCAGGCAGGGCAGAGGGAGGGTTTCAGTGGGAAGGTAGAAGGATGCCTCCCTAACCCTAATTTCCCTGGAGGATCATTGCCCAGGAATCACAGCCCAAACCCAGGTCCTAAAGAACTGAAAAGAAGAGTCAGTGCAGAACCTGAATGAGGGCGTGCAACAGAGGAGAGCTTTTAACAGAGGGAGTGTTCATGTATTTGATAAGTATTTATTTTGCATCCACTATTTGAGGAGATACTGGTCTATGCTCTGCAGATGTGGCGGTTTCCAAGACAAGGCTTGTGTTCTGCTGTGGAAGACAGGGAGTAAACAATTGAAAATACAGAAAAAGGTAAACATGCATCATGAGAAAAGGTTGGAAGGAAATGAAGCAAATGGAAGCAATGACTGGCTGGGCTGAGGGGGCGTGGTGCTGCTTTGGATAGAGTGGTCAGATATGGCTTCTCTGGGGAGGGATATCGAAGAATCGGACTTCAGAACACAATTCTAGAATATTCTGCGCAGAGCAAAGGCAATGTCCCTGAAGCTGGACCAGGTCAGATTTGTAAAGTCCAGGTGAGTGGAGGCAATAGCAGGTGAAAAAGATGGTGAGCGGGGCCAGATCTTGTGTGCCATGGCAAGGCCACTGGGAGGGGTTCAGAGGGACGCCATCAACTTTGCCTGGTGATTTTAAAAGTTCACAGGGGCTGCTGCAGTGAGAAGAATGTCTGACTGCAGGGGGCCAAGATTGGTAGTGGGGAGATGGCAGAGGATGGGGGCGGGCGGTGGCGGCGCTGCACTCATCCAGGGAGGATTGCTGGGGTGAATGTCCATTGGGAGTTGGAAATTCATTTTCCAGTCTCTCTGGTCACCAGTGCTGTCCACAGCTGTCCTCCTGAAGTCAGGAACTAGGGTCCTCGTCGGTGGTGTGGTCAGTGTTATGGCAGGGGCTGGGGGCACAGGGAGGCCTGGGCATGGTGGGGAAGAGCCTCCTGGGGGAGTTCCTAGGACTAGATGTTTCTAAGAGATAAGCAAGGGGGCAGCTGGTGCCTCTGTAGCTGTGGGTGACTAGCTGAGTTGGGATGATCGAAAGGCATTCTCTCAGGCAGGTTGGAGAGCTCACAGACCCTAACATGGACACAGGTTCCTGGGCTTCTCTGGTCCACCAAGAGAGATGCTGGCATCAGCATGCCCAGCCAGCTGGCAAAGCACTCCCTTCTGGTTCTGTACATCGGCTCGGCCATTTCCCAGCTGTGGGAAATGGAGAAATGGTTGGGTTGAACAGCAGGAGACAGAGAGATGCCTGCTACCTGCTCTCCTGTAACATGGATTTCATCTCATAACTCAGTAAGTTAAGGAGGGCGTGGTCAGGGGGGAAATGTTCTCAGTATTATTATTATTTTTACTGCCATGACTTTGTATTGATCACATACTAAATGCTAGCAACCGTAAGCACTTTACATACATGATCTCATTTGATTCTCACAACAACCTATACAGTACAAACTATTCTTACCCCCATTTTACAGATATGGAAACAGAGTCTAGGGTCATAACACTGTTACTGACCCCATCCCTTGGATTCTTTAATCAATAGAAATTGATGAAGCCAGACGAGAAGTTCAGGCAAGGCTTTATTGGGACCCCTGCTGCAGCACGAGGGAGCCAAAGCAAGAAACAGTTACTCTTGCCCAATCTTGGAAAGGAGCTACTTGGGTCCTTACATGGGGTGACAATGGGGGCGGATCTGTGGGTTGGCCAGGAGGTGTAGCCTAGGTGCTCTGTCCACCCCCTGCCATGTGCAGGGATCACGTGTAGTGTCCTGCTTTGGCTCCCGGCACCTCAGAAATGGCAGCTGGTTTGTGGCATTTTTGTATCCTATTGCTAATAACTGCCCCACTGCCCAGCATGCAGTTATTTTTAGTCATAGTTTCTTTGTATCCTATTGCTCAAGGAGACTTTGTCCAGGTGTAGGCACTCTGGCGGAGGATCCCGGGTCCCAACCTGTCTCAATACTAGTCAGTGTGCCAACCAGTATGAGAACCCAGGCAGCCTGGCTGTAGGCAGAGCCACAACCTTACACTGGCCTTAGCATAGGTAGGAGATGGGGCCCACTAGGGGTGGAATGGAGTCCTTTGGGGGTGCTATTTGGAGACTTTGCACCAACTGAATTGACATGAGATTAGTGAGGGAGGACTGAGGTTGAGATGACCTAGGAATGCCAGGAACCAGAGGGCAGAAGGAGGATTCTATCAGAGAACAGCACAAAATAGACGGGAGCCACAGGACTGTCCAGCTAGGGCAGGTGGAACAGGGTGCTGCTGGGGACATCAGTTACTTCTGCCTGCCCAGCACTAATCCTCCCCCTTCATTTTTCCTTAAGGGACCTGACTCCTTTCCACTTTGATCCATGAGGTAGGGCTGAGGCTGACTCCATCCCCAGCTCGAGGGTGGGCACAGGGTCCAGGTGTGGTCAGTATGGGTGGTAGTCAGGACTTTTGTGGAACCATCAAAAAAGAAGTGTTCTTTCTCTGCTGGGGGTCCTAAGCTGGTAGGATGTGAGCCTGGAGGTGTTGTTGGCCATACTGGCTGAGAATCAAGGCCGCACAGGAGAAAGCAGAGCCGAGATACAAAGAGAGAGATTCCTGACAAGATTGCAGGATCCAACCATACCTGCAGCACCCCTGGACATTTCAGATATGCTAAAATTATTCCTTGTACTGCTAAAACCTGTTTGAGTTGGATTACTATCACTTGCAGGTTAAAGACACCTTCTCTCCAAAGCCAATCAATTCCATTCCAGTGAGGACAGGGTATGATTTCTCCATCCTGCCTATCCCTCCTCCTGAGCTCTCCAGTCAAGAGCTGTGTATGTGTATGTGTATATGTGTGTGTATGTGTCTGTGTCTGTGTTTATGTCTCTCTGTGTGTGTGTATAAGTGTCTGTGTGTATATGTGTCTTTGTGTGTATGTGTGTCTGCATGTATGTCTGTGTGTGTGTGTCTGTAGTGTGCCTGAGTGGAGGGTGATATACAAGGTGATGGTGCTCGGATGGGCCTGTGCTGCTCTGGGGGACCCTGGGCTCCAGGTTCTGGAGCTGTGCCAACGCCTGAGTTATGGCAGAAGTGACACTGGGTTAAGCTCTGCAAGATGTTGGCTCTTTTTCTCTTTTCCATAGTGGCTGTGCAGAGTCTGAGTCTCAGGGCCAGACCTGCCCCATAATCTTGGTGAGCGGTAAAGGGACTTCTTCCCTGAATCATGGAGATGATATAAACAACCCTGGACCCACATTTCCACACACCGCCAGGGCTTTTACTGCTGTTATGTCTTTTCAAGAAAAAACAATTCCCATCCTCCTTTAATTATCTAGACGAGTGGTTCCTAAGTGAGGATCCACCAGTCAAACTGAGCCCAAAGCCTTGTCTTGTTTGGTCCAAAGAATGTTTAAAAAATTAAAAAAATAAGTTTAAAGAATCAGGGAATTCCATCTTCAAAAAATTCCTGTTCTGGGCCTCCCTGGTGGTGCAGTGGTTGGGAGTCTGCCTGCCGATGCAGGGGACGCGGGTTCGTGCCCTGGTCCAGGAAGATCCCACATGCCGTGGAGTGGCTGGGCCCGTGAGCCATGGCCGCTGAGCCTGCGCGTCTGGAGTCTGTGCTCCACAACGGGAGAGGCCACAGCAGTGAGAGGCCCGCGTACCGCAAAAAAAAAAAATTCCTGTTTCTGGATTCTCTTGAAAAAATGAGAAGGTCTGAGAAGCTTGTATCAAATGGTGGTGGCTGGCTACAGCTGGGGAATGGCATGCATGCTCTCAGCTCCACGTGGATCCCTCTGTCACTTACCGGCTCTGTGCACTCACACTTGGGGCTGCCAGCTTCTCTCATTGATCTTACTGCCTGGCCTCTGATTTTCGACCCTGGCCCTAGACACAGAGAACCCCAAGTGTCAGAGCTGGAAAGGACCCCAGCAATAACCATATTCATGCAGAGTTGAAAATGGTGGTGGAGTCGAGTTTCTGAGCACCTTCCCAGGGAATGATCGAAATAGCTACCGTCACTCAAGTGATTATTGTGGGCTGGGCACACTATGCATGTCATGGCAGCAAATTCTTACGCCTCATTATGGGCACCAAATTCTTATTTCTCATTCTCCGTTGGGACACCTATCACTCTTATGTGATAGGTGTCACAAAGGAGAAATCAGAGGTCAGAGAAGTTACGTAACCTGAACAGCGTCATAGGGAAGGCAACAGAAAAAGGATCGGGGTCTTGGTCTTTCTGATTCCATTTCCACAAGACGGCAGTTTGGACCAGCTATCTTCTGGAGTCCTTTCACCCCTACACTTCTGTGGGTCTTCACATTTGAACTTTCTGGACTGTTTCTCCACTATCCCTGCTTCTCTCCCTTGAAACCGGGCAGGACCACACTCCCTTGCTGCAGGAATGGCCCTGAGATCAGCCCAAGTGATTTTTGCAACTCCTGGCAAGTTTCAAAATTGTCCAGTCCAACTCCATCTTGGGGGTGGTCAGAGGAAAGTAGCTATGGCAACCGCTGCCAGCAAGGACAGGTGCAGTTTAACCTCAGTCAATGGTCTCTCTACGCGCAATTACAATTTAGTGTAGGAAGTCAAAAGCGGCAAAGAAGCCGTATTAAGAGTCCTAGTGGGTCGACAGTAATTACCAAGTAATCATTGTGGGAATAAATGGGGCTCTTCATTAGGGAAGGGTTTTATTATTTCTTTAAAAAATCTTTGGGAATGAAGATCAATGTCTCCTATCCAGCAGTGAAATCCCCAAGACCCACAGATCCACAAAGTGTTAGAGAGAAAGGACCCTGTAGATTAGATGAGTCTAACCCCTGCCCACAGGAGCCATCCCTAAAACCACCCCAAGCAAGGCTTAGGGAAAGTCACCCAAGTTCTGCTTGCCCACCCTCAGCAGTGGGGGGCTCATACGTTGAGTTGAAGATGAGTTCATTATTTCTAGATGGCTCCTTGGTGTTAAGAGCATGGGTTCTAGAGTCGACTCTCTGGGTTCAAATCCTGGATCTACCCCTGGCTTGAGCTTGTTCCCAGTTCTCTCAGTGTTTCTATTTCATCGTGTGCTCAGTAGGAGTAGGTGGGGCGCTTGCCGTCTGTGGTTGTTATAAGTAGTCAATGTGGGGACATACACAAAGCACCCGGCCGTGGGAAGTGCCTAGTGAATGTTACGTGGCATTATTGCTGCTGTTATTGTTATTATTAACCTAGGTGAGCTCTGTCTCACTGTATGATGCTTGATATCACAGATCCTTTTCCGTGAAAGTCAGCAGTGTTTCTAAGGCCTTCATGGCATCTTCCACCGGAGCAGCCTCAATTACATCTGTGTCCCACTTTTGGCTTCTAGTGATACTTTAATTTTGAAGGATGATTCTGTAGCTAAGCTCTTCGATAACCACCGATCTTGCTTGACTCCATTTGATAGATGAGGAAACTGAAGAGCAGAGAGGGAAAGGCACTTATGTTCCAGGTGGGGCTGCCAGATGTAGCCATAAACATACAGGATGCCCAGTTAAACTTAAATGTCAGATAAACAAATGCTTTTTAGCATAAACATATCCCAAATATTGCATAAGGGACACACTTATTTACCTGTACTTCAAATTCTGTATTATATCTGGCGATCCTAAACCCAGGTCATATGATGAGGAAGTTCCAGAGACTGGAGAAGGACCATGTCTCCTGAGTCACAGTTTGCTATTCTTCTCACCGGGCCAGGGGTTTCAAACACACGGTCTGTGTGCTTCCAGTCCCTTCTTCCTGTGCCCAGGGCAGCCTATGTTCAGCAGCCATGAGTCTTTCCTCCTGAGCTCTACCTCGACCTCAGACTGTTGGCTTGATCAGGGCTGCCCTGCCACATGAAGTCCCTTTGCCATCCTGGCACTAGACAATGCTGCTGTGCCCTCAGAGCTCCACGGAGTAAGTCAGTCCCTGCCTCCCCAGTCTTGGCCAGTGGTTTTACTTGTGTCTGACCCTTTCCACGCTGTGAGTCCTGTACCTGGGTCCTAGAACAGATGTCAATAAAGCTTTGCCAAATGAGCAAGTACAGCCTCCAGCAGACTTCTGGGTGAGAAATCACTTCTGACGCTCTTTTCCCAAGTAAGAGCCAAGCAGATGAAACCAGTAAGAACCAGGTTGAGACCTGGGATGGGGCAGGAGGAGGCCTTCCCACACTTGAGGTTGAACTGGGACTCCTCATTTTCGGTGCTCACAAACACATCTGACAGTGGGCCCTGGCAGATATGCAGGTGAAGTGGGCCGGGTGGGGGCCAGGACAAACAGCCAGCATGTGCCCCAGGCCCCTCGGGCTGAGCTGCTCTGTGCCCTCTGGACACAGGAGCCCGGGATTGCCAGATCTTCCCGTTCAAGAAGCCCATATCTGAATGTTTATAAGAAATCTCCTGTTTTGTAAATAATGATTTCACATTTCCCCAAGGACCCCATGTAGGCCAGCAAAACACAGCTCTCTGCAGCTTCAGCCACAGAGGGGAAAGGCAAGCCTGGACCCTTCCTTAGCATTCCCATGGAGAATTCAGCTGCCACCCAGCTCTAAGCCATCCAAGGCCATCCTACCTGGCGGCCTCACTCATGGTTCCCTGTGCCAGGAGCCTGGGATAAGGTGGCCCCCACCTCACTCAGAGCAACAAAACAGAGAGATTAATAAAGATTCCAGCCCTGCTGATCTATCCCCTTCCGGCACCAAATTACACACGTATCCCATTATCATTACAGAGCTTTTGGGTTAATTGCAAATCAGGGAGTTAAGATTATTAATGTGAGTGGAAGCTTATGGGGGTGAGGGGAGGGCTCGGACCCAGCTGGCTGCTGTCCGGCCCCTGGTTGGAGGGCCCTCCCGCCAGCTGCAGACCTCCTACTCTCTCCCACGTCGGCGATGCTTTTCACTTGCCCCCTGTCGCCTTGTGCACGTGCCTTCCAACCATTTCCCAGGAACTCTTTGTAGCAGGAGCATTAAAAGCAAATGTGCTCATTATACCTGATGGCGTACAATCCAGGCAGAGGAAATTAGTAACGATTAGGGCGTCATTAGAGGGAGATGTCTCTCTTCACACAAAATATTGATGGCAAAAAACCCAGCCGTGCAGACAACAAATGGATGAGACTCAGACACGCAAAGCGCTGTTGCGATGATCAATGTTGTCCCGAATATACCCCAGACATCGCCAAAACAGAACAGTTAGCAGCTGTTCCAGGTCTTTTCAGTTGTTGCAAAAAAGTATTTGGACGTCCTGATACATTGTTTTCATCACAGTGTTTTACCAAACTCCCTAGGACGTGACAGTAAAGTGGAATACCTGAGTGATGTGGATTTTTAATTTTCGGAGGACACAAAGGGCTGACCTAAGCTGCCTTCAAATACAAGTTGTTTAGGTTGTATGACGCTTTGAAAAAAATTAGAATAGATTGCTTATCTGCATATAAACATCCAGACTTCTAGCTTCTCTAGAAAACTTGGACGAGTGCTGGGCCCATGTCTCTCAACTACAATAAGCAGCTGGAGGTGAGTATTGACTGCCCCATTGGATACACCACCAGTTTTACCACAGTCTCCACCACTCCCCATCTTATCCCCTACAGGAGGATGGAGTGGCAGTTCCCATTAATTATGACATTTATTATATAATATCACTTGGCCCTCTTTGCTTATTGAAGGGCTAACTCTGTGGGCATTTGAGTTTGTAATCCATGTTCAGATTTATGCTTTCCCTTAAGACAGACTGATATTTCTTATTGGGTTGTGTTCCCTATTTCCTCAACATCTTTAGAGAGTCCTTCCTTCCGTCACACACCATCACCGCCACAAGTGCCTGTGGGCTGAAGCCCACACAGACATTTAAAACCCTTCGTAACCTTGACCTTTCTACTTGTCCTGCTTCACTTCTTCCAGTGCTCTATGCGCTAGCTCCCAGCTACCCTGGACTGCCTCCCACGTGGAGGCACACAGCTGCTGTCACCACTCAGACCTTTGCCGCCACAGTCCCTCCAGCCTGGAAAGTTTATCCCTTGTCACTTCCCAGGGACCTTTGCTCCATCCTTCCGGGCCATCTCCCACGTTCCATTTTGGCCCTTCAGTCAGAATGGTGCTCCAGAGCAACCCGCGTGCCCCTCTTCCCTACTTCTTAGCTACCCACTGGCCTATCTGCTGGCCTTTCTCCCCCACCACACAGGAACGTCCTGAGGACAGGTTCCCGCCTTCCCACCCCTGCTACCACCGCGGATGCAACCAGCTTTGTTCTTAGCAAGTACTCGATAGAGCTCTATTGAATGGATTCGCTTGGCACCAGACAAATTTCCTTTTCCTCACACAGTGTGTGATTTCGACTTGAGTTCCCAGACTTTGCTGATGTTCTGAAGAGTGTTAATTCTCACCAAGTGCTTTAAGGAGGCCTGGTAGTCCTGTCCAGGGCCCGCCAGCCGGGGTTTATGGACTCTCATTTCTTGCTCTAATCTGGCTGTTTGCTCTCAGACTGTCTTTTCCCAAGGTCCCCCCACTGCTGAGCGGTCTTCCATTTTCCCAGATTAATCAGTTTAGCACAAAATATGTTTACCAGGCTATTAGAATAGTTTATGAGGTGAGAACAGAGTTGTTTTCAATTGATCACTCAGAATGCATCGAACAGCCACTGGGCTGGATGTTGCAGGACGATTTCAGAAGGGGGCTCACACACTAATCTTCCATGCGGGAATTGCACACATCCTAAGGGTATGGTACAATTTTTCACAAACTACACACACCTGTGCAATAGCACCCAGATCAAGAATCAGAGCATGGCAGCACCCCAAAGCCCTCTGCAGGCTTCAGTGATTAGCACTAAACCCGCCTCTAAGAGTGACCATGATATTGATTTCTAATGGGATAGAATCGTATTCTCTGTTTTTTTTTTACTTTAGATAAAACCATATGGCACGCCCTACTTTGTTTCTTTCACTCAATACTATGCTTTTAAGATTCATCCATATTTTTGTATGCAATTGTATCATCCATCCTCATTGCCATGTTAATATATTACCCTTTATTTGTCTATTCTACCACTGATGAACATTTGGGTTTTTGTCCCCAGTTTTTGGCTGCTGTGAACATTCTTATAGTAAACACACATATGCATTTCTTCAAGATGTATTCCTAGGAGTGGAATTGCTGGGTCATAGATTAGTACATATTCAGATTTGGTATTTACTGCCAAAAAGTTTTCTGAAGTGGTTGTTACTCATTAATTTTTAAGATGTATTCCTTCTTTAATTAATTCATTTAATAATGACTTAACACCTGCTTTGTGTAAGCCATTGTGCTAATTGCTGGAGAAACTATAAAGACGGATAAGAACATTCACCTATTTTAAAACTGTCAGTGGATATTCATTGACTGTAGGATGAAATCTAAATGCCTCAGCTTGGCACACAAAACACTCATCAGTGTAGAGTCAAGTTACTTCACCAGGCCAGAGGTCTGAAACTCAAAAGTGTTCTAGGACAAGTCAGGTAATGTGAATGGATGCAGAGAATGGGTGGGGACTTTGGGGGAATGGAAAGGAGCTCCCTTGTCCCATCCACCTGGGGCCGTAACGGTGGATTTCGGTTGGTTACGCGGGCCTACAATGCCACAGCTGATGTTTCCAGGGAAGCTGAATATCTGGGTTTGATGTAAAATTCCTAAGTTTTAAAAGTTGAAAATTATTTTAAAAATAAAAATACTATGCTGGTCAAACAAAACACTAGTATAAGCAGGATTGTGGGTACAGACTGCCAATTTGCAAACTCAGCACCAAACTTTTTCCCTAGAACTTTCCGTCTATCCCCAGTGCCCCTGTGCTCAGGCCTCCTTCAATTCCAGCACACAATTAGGCCCTTCTTTTTCGCATCTCTGGGACTTACATGTCCCATTCCATTGCCCTGTGAGGTCCCTTCTCCTCTTTTTCACCTGGCAATTGCCTCCTGTTCCTTGAGGCCCAGTTCAAACGCCACTGTCTGCCTGAAGCCCTCCTCTTCTCTCATGTAAACTTCCAAACCACGCTCTAGCCTAGTTTGGTCTCACTGTGACACAGGGCTTGATCACTTCTCTATTTTCCTCACTTGGCCCTCTCATCTGGGACCTGAGAGCTTACTTATCTTTGTATCCCTAGCAACTGGCTCAGAGGAGGATCCCATAAATGTTTACTGAGCGAACCAATTATCTCCCAAGCATACATTTCCTATTCTTCCAGCTCAGCCCCTGGCTTTGATTTGGGGATGCACCCCTCCAGGTCGGGGACAACCAGACCTCAGTGGTGGTTTGAAGGAGAGCAACTGATTTGAAGCCCCCCATGGAGTAAACTCCAGGGCTTCTGTGAGGGCGTCCAGTAAAGAGAATATATGGCTGGAGCACCTGGCTGTCATCTTGCTAACAGGTAAAGCTTGAGATTAGAGGCAACATGGAGAAGAGGAGTAGAGTTATATGCACACCCCAGTCATTCATACATTCATATATATATGGATATATATGGATATATGAATAAACGAATAAAATTCTGCTTCCCTCATGAAGTCTTCCCAGCCTAATCCACCCACACCCCATCTCCTCCTTCCTCTCATTTATCCTCACTCCACCCAACATAAGTTCCCACAACTGTATGCTTCATTATCTCTAGTCCTTTTCTGGGTACCTCTCATCTACCCATCATGATTGTGATTTCTCCTGTGAATGGGATTGTAACTCCTCTGCATATAAATACTTTCTTTTCACGTGTGTGTGTGAGAGAGAGAGAGAGAGAGAATAACATATACCAGGAAGTGTGCTATCATTGAACACTTTGAACAGTACAAAGTTTTCCTTCAAGGAGCTTACATTTTAGTGAGGAGAGACAGATCAAAAACAAATAACCAAACTCCTAATTTATTTCTGCCCCCCTCCATCCCCTTTGTTTTCTGTGTCTGTGAGTCTATTTCTGTTTTGTAAATAAGTTCATTTGTATCATTTTTTTTAGATTCCACATATAAGTGATATATGTGATATTTACCTTTCTCTGACTTATTTCACTTAGTATGATAGTCTCTAAGTCCACCCATATTGCTGCAAATGGCATTATTTCATTCATTTTTTATGGCTGAGTAATATTCCATTGTATATATATACCACATCTTTATACATTCATCTGTCGATGGACATTTAGGTTGCTTCCATGTCTTGGATATTGTAAATAGTGCTGCTATGAACATTGGGGTGTATGTATCTTTTTGAATTAGAGCTTGGGGTTAAAATATACACACTACTATATATAAAATAGGCTAGCAACAAGGACTTACTGTATAGCCCAGGGAACTGTACTCAATATCTTGTAATAACTTCTACTGGAAAAGAATCTGAAAAAGAATATATATGTGTATGTATATATATATAAAACCGAATCTGTTTGCTGTACACTTGAAACTAATACAACACTGTAAATTAACTATACTTCAATAAAAAAAAGAAAGAAAGAAACCCCAAATAACCAGACAAATAAAGTAATTGCCAGGTTGTAATGAGTGCTAGGAGAGAAATAAACAAAAAGTCATGGGAAGACCTTCTTTTGTATAAAGAGCTCAAGAAGACCTCTTTGAGGAAGTGGCATTTAAGCTGATATGCCAATCATGACAAGGGTCTAGCCACATGAAGAGCCAGTGTAAGGGGCATCGAGGCAGGGGCAACAGCATGTTCTAGGGCCTTGGAGTGGGAATGAGCTTGGTGTGTTCAAGGAAACCAGGGGCCAGTGGGCCTGACTGGTCCAGGGTTATCAAGGGAGAGAGTCCTACGTAACGTGGATGGAGAGTTAGGCAAGCCCTAGACCATGCAGAGTCTTACAGGTTGTGGTAAATAGTTTGGATTTTTTTCCATGAAAAATTGGAAAACATAGAAGGGTCTTGAGGAGAGAAGTGACATGATCTGATGTGTGTATGTGTTTTTCTTTTTTTTTGGCTACTCCGCGCAGCATGTGGGATCTTAGTTCCCCAACCAGGGATCAAACCCGCGTCCCCTGCAGTGAAAGAGCGGAGTCTCAACCACTGGCCCACCAGGGAAGTCCCTGAGTTGTGCTTTTAGATCACTCTATCTGTTGTGTGGATAATAGACTGTAAGGCGCAGGTACCTGGAGGTTACTTAAGGAGCTTCTGGGTGAAATATGGTATTCCAGAGCAGATTTTAGGAATGGAGATAAGTGTACACATTTGGAATCTCTTTGGAAGTAGAATAAACATAATTGACTTATGGATTAGGAATTGAGGAACAGAGCAGAAGCAAGGATGTCTCCTAGGTTCCAGCTTCAGCATCTTGGTAGATGGTGGTTCCATTTACCGAGATGGGGAGGAAGTGATGAGAGGGTAGGACAAGTGTGCTTGGCAGCAGGGGGACCATGAATTCAGCTTGAAGATTTGGTGTGGGCCTTGATAAGAATAAACGATTGGGGCAAGGGAAAATAGGAAGGCGCTTGAGTTCAGGAGAGATGATAATGAGGTGGCCAGCACATGTTGGTTTTCAAAGATCATTGAGCCAGAGCCTCAAAATACTTCTGATTATTCATGGGATTTAGCCATGCATCCTTGGCTCAAACAAACAGGGCTTGATCTGTGGGAGGGGAAAAGTATCTGGGGAGATCTGATCAGTAATTCTTTCCATGCAGTTAAACACAGCAGCCCAAGAGTGAGTGAGGGTATAATTTAATAATGTACAACATGTCACTGAGATGCAGTCTGGATAACAGCAGTGATTAATAGCCATCTTTTGCATCTGTGACTTGTTTTCAGTGATGGTGTGGGGAAGGAGGGGACAGAAATTCCTATTATGATATGACAACAAGGTCTAGACTTCTGTAATGGCTGCCATATCAGGCAAGATCCGTGGTGCACACAGCAAGACCCCCAACTTATACACACACGCGCCCCCACCCCCAGCATCTGCAAGGTCAGAAAACCTAAGTAAGCTAGGTCTTAGTTGGATTTGGTAGATGACTGAGTATAGACCAACGGCATCAGGAAACTCAAACTATAGTCCCATCTCAGCCAGTAAGTGTCCTCCATGTGACTTTTGAGAAGGTAATACATCCTCTAAGTCTCATTCACTCACTCATCCTTTCAGAAAGTGTTTGCTGAGTGCCAACTTCTTACTGGGAAACGTGAAGACACAGGGGTTATTGTGATGATCATAAAACACTTGGTTTCTGCTCTCATGGAGCTTACAAGTCTAGTTGACTAGTCAGGGGCCAATATCCCCATCTGTTCAATGAGCTCTGTGGACTAAATGATCTTCCAAAGCCCTCTTTATTTACAAACTTCCTAAAGTTAAAAGTAGGCATTAAAAATTATAAACTATTCCGGACGGTTTTTAATTAATTTTCTTAAAAGCATCTATTAAATTTTTTCTGATTATAAAAGTCATATTTTCTCCTTGTAAAACTTTAAACATGACTGGAAATGTATCATGTAGTAAATGAAATTCCCCATTACAAATCCCTCTAGTGATAAAGGGGAAAATTGAAGTTGTTACTGTATTTAAGCAGTTCTAACATCTATATTTTATTTACATCTTAACATTCCCCAAATCAGAATGGGCCCAATAATTGTTATTGGCAGACAGCAGTCATTATGTGGTTGTCAGTGTTTATGCATGCCATCAAAGCTTGTAGCAGAGGTGACAGCAGCCTGCAATAAAATCCTGAAGGCAATAATGCAGCATTATTTTAGTAAATTCTGTATCTGCAGTCTTCTTGATAGCAAAGAGGACAACTCTGTGTGGAAAAACAGAGGCATTGATGGTTCAGAGATAAAAAGTGATTCAATGACATTTGGACTCTAAATGTGAAGACATTTTAGGAATACCTAACCTAGTTTATATTTTCATTTTTTTATGTATGTCCAAGATGATATTTGATTTTCACACCTAAATGTACAAAATCAAGCTTTTAATAATTATAAAACAAGAATCTAGGTTATAAGAAAACATCACGGCATTTATTTCCCAGATGCAAGGCTGGCTTAACAGAATAAAAGGAAACAAAATTCTGATCATTTCAATAGATGCAGAATAAGCATTTGAGAATTCAAAATCAATTTCTGATCAAAATTCTCAGTCAACTACAAATAGGAAAGATCTTTCTCAATAGAATAAAGCACATCTACCAAAAAAACCCTCACAGCTAATACCATAGCTCATGGTGAAATACTGAAGGCATTTTCCCTAAGAAGGCAAGATCTGTCAACTTTCACCACTGCTATTTAATATAGCACTGGAGGACTTCCCAGGTGGCACAGTGGTTGAGAGTCCGCCTGCCGATGCAGGGGATGCGGGTTCGTGCCCCAGTCCGGGAAGATCCCACATGCCGCGGAGCGGCTGGGCCCGTGAGCCATGGCCACTGAGCCTGCGCGTCTGGAGCCTGTGCTCCGCAACGGGAGAGGCCACAGCAGTGAGAGGCCCGCGTACCGCAAAAAAAAAAAAAGATATATATATATATAGCACTGGAGGTCCCATCTACTGCAATGAGGCAAGTAAAATAAATAACAATCATAAGGATTGAAAAGAAAGAAGCAAAACTGTAGTTATTTGCAGATGACATAATTGTTTAGATAGAAAATCCCAAGGAATCTATAAAAACACTGCTGAAACTAATAAATGTACTTAGGAAGTTTGCAGGATACAAAGTTAATACACAAAAACCAAATGTATATTTATATACTAGCAGCAAACAATTAGAAATGAAATTTTAAAAACCAATTCATTTAAAATAAAGTCAAAGCATAACGTATTTAGTAATAAATTTGATATGTAAGTCCTCTACTAGAAGACATTGTTGAGAGAAATTAATGGATATCCAAAGAAATGGTGAACTAAATTATGTTCAAAGATGAAAAGAATCAATACTGTTCAGGAGTCAATTATCCTCAAAGAATCCTAAAGATTCAGTGTAATCCCAAGCAAAACTCCAGCAGGCTTTTTAACTTTTCTGGTAGAAACTGTCAAGCTGATTATGAAATATATGTGGAAATGCAAAGACCTAAAATATCCAAAATTATCTTGAGAAAGAAGAACAAACTGGAAGACTTCTACCTGATTTTAAGACTTAGTGTAAAGCTACGATAATAAAGACATTGTGGTATTGACGTAATGATTGACAAATAATATGTGAAATGGAATAGAGAACCCACATTTATGCAATCATTTTATTTTCAATGAAGGCAACAAAGCAATCAAATGGGGAAATAAAGTTCTTTTCAACCAATTGTTCTGGGAGAACTGTACACTCATATTAGTAACTACAATTCTTACCTCATGCCATGCACAAAAATTAATTCAAAAAGCAATTATACTCCAATAAAGATGTTTAAAAAAATTAATTCAAGATGTATCTTATATGTAAATGCAAGAGCTAAAACCATAAAGCTTTTATAGAAGTAGGTACAGATTTTATAAGGTCACAGAAAGCAATTTTAATAAGTGAAAAAAGATCTTCAGAACTGATCAAAATTAAAATTTCTGCTCATCCAAAGTTAAACTTAAGAAAACAAACAGACAAACCACAGATGAGAAGAAAATGTTGTCAAAACATATATCTGAAAAAGGACTGGTATTCAGGATCTATAAATAACTCCTATTACTCAATAATAAAAAAGACAAACCACCTAATTAAAAATGGACAAAAGATTTGAAAGGCACTTCACAAAAGAAGATATATGAATGGCTATAAATGCATGAAAAATGGACATCATTAGTCATCAGGGAAATGCAAATCAAAACCATAATAAGATACCTCTTCACATCTATCAGAATAGCTAAAATTAAAAAGAATGGCAACATCAAATTTTAGAAAGGTTGTGGAGCAACTTGAACCCTCATATATTGTTGGTGGGAATATAAAATGACATAATTATTTTTGAAACAGGCTGGCAAGTTTCTTATATAACTAAACATACTACCCTATGACCCAGTGATCTCACTTCTAAGTATTGTCCCATGATAAATATAAACATAAATCCACAAAACATGGGTGTTCATGGCAATTTTCTTCATGATAGTTACAACTGGAAAGAGCCCAGCTGTCCACCAGCAGGGGAATGGATAAACAAACTGGTATATTCATTCAATACTATATTATTCAGCAATAAAAAGGAATGGATTACCAAACACATGCAACAACATGGATGGATCTCAAAAATATTCTGAGTTCAATAAGTCTTACGTAAAAGTGTGGGTACTGTATCATTATTCATGTGACATTATAGAGCAGACAAAACTAACCTACAGTGGGGGAAAAATCAGAACAGTGGTTGCCTTTTGGGGAGTGGGGATAAGATTTCCTGGGAGGAGGCAAGAGGGTACTTTCTGGTGGTGATGGCAGTATCTTGATAGAGGTTTGGGTCCCACAGGTATACACATTGGTTAAAACTCATGGGAGGCACTTAAGATCTGTGCACTCCATTTATGTGTAAATTTTACATCAAAACAAAGAAACTGCAAGCAAATACTGAACTCTAATGAAATCCATGCTGAACTATTAAGGGGGAAATATATGATGTCTTCAATTTACTTTGAAGTACCAAATAAGATGGATTAATGGGTAGATAGATAAGTGATAAAGCAAGCATAGTAAAATGTTAATGATAGACTCTAGATAACTTGGTTCACTGTAAAATTCCCTTAACTTTACTGTATCTTTGAATATTTTCATAATAAAATGTTGTCAATAAAAGAATGCTAAAACGTTTCTTGAAAAAGAAAAAATTCCAAAACTGTCATTGACTTTCCAGGTGACCTTGACGTCTCTGAGTCCCCCAGGAGTGTGGAAAGGATATGTAACCTTCAGCAAGTGAATGAGCGCTTTGCAGACCATCAAGGGTTTTGCCATTTTGGTCACTGAACTCTGCAGAACAGGCTGCAAGCATCCTGTATCAATGCTACCCCACCCCCATCCTGTATCTCATTCCTCCCCCCATCTCTAGAACAGCTTTGATAACCACATAAAATAACCAAACAGCAGACACAGACGGCACTTTACAGAACATGGCTTAAAAACTCCCCGATTACATATTTACTCTAAAGCTGTCAGAAAGTAGATGGCTGCGGGTCTGTAATGAGGGCTGTTTGAAAGTCAAGTGTTCAGCACATTTGTCCGGCAGGCACTTAGGGAGCTCCAACCTCAGAATTACCAAGTGGAGTAATGCACTCACCAGGAGAATCTCCTTCTGCCTGCTGTATACCCACTCCCAGCACACCACCCTGGGCTGGCCGCCTGCTGTATACCCACTCCCAGCATACCACCCTGGGCTGGCCTGCGTAGATGAAGTCTCTGCAACCTCCTTGGAGCCCACATATCCTGGACCACAGGGATTCTCGGATTGAACCCACTAAAGATGAGTGGGTACATAGATAAACAAACGCAAGGAAAAGCAGATCTTGCAATTCTGAGGGGCTGCTCCAGTGTGCTTTTATTAAAGGGAAGTGGCACTAGCCATAAGGCAACGAGAGCCAAAGTCTTCTTCTCCTGGAATCAGGGGTGGTGGGAGAGCTCTGGGAGGGAGGTAGGAGCCATGGTTTATACCTTTCTCCCTGTGTGATTTGGGGCAAGTCCCTTCCCCTCTCTGGACCTGGATCCCCTTTCTGCAAAATGAGGGTATTTAGATTCCTTTGATGGTTTCCCAACTTGGGACTCTTAAGACGTTGTGATGTATTTGCTGTATTCCTTCAAACCTGAGAGATATCATGCATTTTGGTGGCATGGGCAGCACAGCTTAATAAAGCAGTGAACGTCATTGCTTGTGCCTGGAATGCTGTCCACTCAGTGTGGTAGCAGTGGTGGTCACCAGCAGATCCAAAATTCTCATCAGCACTTATAAATGTCTTTTTCTCAAAGAATTTAAAAATGTATTTCTTTCATTTAAAAAATACTACTAATGCCTTACAAAAATAGGACACAGTACTGAACACCTGCAATGTGTCAGAGTCGTCGCTAAGCTCTCTGAATGTATTATTCCATCTAATTGAACAACCTTCATTCATAGGCATCATCCCCGTATCACAGATGAGCAAACCAAGGTGTGGAGGAGTTGATACCTTGCCCAAGGCCCTCCAAGTGATGAGGAACTGAGCTATGATTCCTGTCCGGGGCTGTACTCTTTCTTCTCTGCTGTATGACCTCCAACTCCACAAAATCAATGCCACCACCCTAACACAGCTACTGTTGGTATCTTGATAAATCTATATCACACATTTTTAGTTAAAGAGATACATACTGTGTACATCTTTCATAATTAAAATGTGAAACTGAGTTGTTAATAAATGCTGCTTGGTAAAAATGTCGGGTTAAAAGGTAAAGAATAAAAGAAGGTGTGCTTTACTCTCCTGATCAGAGAAAGTGCTGGATGAAGCAGCTGAAGCCCATAGCCTATGCTGGCCAGACCAGCTACCGTTCAGATCTGCGTGTGCAGGCCGGCAAGGTCCGCTTTCAAACAATAGGTGACCTTAATACTTCTCCAAGGACCACTGTTTTATATCTAGATTATGTTCAGCAGCTCTTTAAATTGTCAGACTGCTTCTCTCCACGTTGCACCAAGTCAAGTAAAAGAAGAAAACACAAAACACCATTTCTCTCTGTGTGTCCTTAAATGCCAAGTTGAGCTCTGTGCAGGTTTTTGCGGCAGTTATAAACCCTCCACCTTAGGCTGACAACAGCAGCAGAGCTTCAGTGCGGCTACACAAACACGGGCGCCATAATAAAGCACGTCTTATTTGATATTATATTGTATCGGAAACATTAAATACACATTAAAGGGGTGTTCTAAGGCTCTTTGCAGTAAGTGACAGATGTTATGAATAATAATCCGCAAAATCCTTCTGAATTCTAAAAAGGTGTGTTCCATAAAGCTTTCATATAAATCTTTAATAGAGCTGAAACACATTGGGCAGCGATTAGAGGAAATCTCTAATCGTATTAAGCTATTAGAGATCACTGAAGCAGGATTGGTAGCCTCAAAAATAAAATAAAATAGAGCAAGAAAACGAACATATCATGGATGCGAAGGATTTCCTAGTTAAACCTTCTGACGGCTCTTTCCTGGAGGGAGTCCCGCAAGTCTGTGTTGCACAAACAAACACGCACGCGGTGTAAAACACAAACTGCCGCAATTCACTGAAATTTATGTAAATGAATATGTATTCCTTTATATGAAAAATCGGCAACATCTGCGCTCCATTTAAACAACCTGATTTAATGGAGTCGCTGAGAGATAAAGAGCAGGGCGGGGGCGGGGGAGGATGACCTCATCCACCCTCCCTTTAGAGTATCTCAAAAAACAAATAAAATAAAATATAGGTTACAGGCAAACTAAACAGAGTTGAAAATATTGTCCGAGAGGACTTCAGCTTCCCAGGAAGCAGAGGTGTTTAAGGAGACAGACAAGAGCCAGCTGCAATAAACTCTGGCTCAATAAAACTTAATTAACCCGTTGGGGGTCTTTGCAAGCAAGCTTGTCAGCAGAGAGAGACATGGGGTCCCAGTGCCTGCGGCCAAGGGGTTAACCTGGCCTTGCTGATGCGGCAATGACAGACCTAAGGGCAGAAGTGACCCTGTGCACATGCACACACGCGTGCATACACACGTACTCACACACCCACCCACCAAACTGGCCATGCATGGCTCTCATCTAACATAGGGAGGGTTCATTAACCTTGAGCCCAGAGTCTCAGAGTCATGGCATTTGAAGACCAGAAGGCCCTTCTGAATAATTTCATCCAAGCCCCTATAAGCTGCAAGGGGTCTCCCAGCCTCCTCTTGAATACTTTCAGTGGCAGGGAGCTCACATTTTCTCACGGTAACTGGCCCTACCTGGGGTCGATCGGTATGATCCTTACACCTGTCTCCTCATGACCCCCCACCAACAGATCTGTTGGTACCGCAAGTTCCTGTGCTTTCTTTTTCTGGGGGGATCGAGGATGAACCAAACCAAATCCACGAGAAATGCCAAATGCTTATTTTTTGCCTACTGGATGTCTGGCTGGTTGTTTCGATTCAAACTCCTGCTCCTATATTAGGGGTTGACTGGAAGTTAAGAAGATTTCAATATCATGAGAAAGAGAATTTATGCCCACATGTAATGTTAGGTAGAAAGTGCTGACTGCTCCAGGAGCTAAGGGCTGGGAGAAGCCAAAAGAAGAGAGTGTTTCCTGATGGTTAATCAGGGGAGTCTTCATCGGAGAGGTGGCATCTGATTTTAGGCCAGGGTCTCCCAAGGGGTGGTCTCTGAAACTCACATGAGATCGTTGCTGGGTTTGCTGGTGCCTGCTCGCTACAGTTCTTTATCAGTTCCTCTCATTATGCCAAGGAGAAAGTGCTTGTATGTCTTAACATACATACTAGACTGCAGTCTCAGAGCCTTTGGCAGGAAGCTTCTGGCTAAAGTTTAGCAAGTACTTCTGTTTTTCTTCTATTGATTTTTAAAGCAAGTGGTATTAGTTTTCTACTTATGGAAATATTATAAAACTTCTTTCAAAATAAATTAAAAATATTTAAATGGTGAGTTAATGTGAAGAAAAATATCAAGTAAATAACACGGGAACTATATGGCAAATCGTGAGTGTGGCGTACATGTAACTGGGGTTTGGGAAGCAGACCCTGGTGGGCATCGGAGCGGGTGATGGTGAAAGTGTCCCCTTCTACTCACCTGACTGCCTCAAAGTGTTGCTGCCTTTGGAGGTGGCTGCCGGGAGAGTCAAACTTCTGCCTCCCCACGGAGTGTGTGGGAACCTGCAGCTCCAGGAGCCCAGCAGATCAAAGGTTTACAGCCAAGCTGCCGGGAGGGTGCCCAGCCCACGGCAATAAAAGCGAGCTAATGTTATCCTGCAGCACGCAGGTTCTCCTGAGCACAGCAGATCTGCGGGCCGCAGCTCACCTGGGCAGCTCGGGAGGAGCGGGGGTGGGGGACTGCGTCACCCCTGCCCATCTCATTGCATCAGAAACGTGGCTGCTGCTCTGGTGGGGTTTGCCTCTTGGCCAGGGCAACCAAAGGAAGGGCCACTGGTTACTCAGCCTTGTTTCCGTCCCTGCCACTGACTCACTCTGTGGTTTCGGGCCAGCCCCTTGCCTTGTCTGTGCCCAGTTTGTGTCTGCAGGACGCAGATTATTAAGGCAGTAATTAGCTTGGACACAGGGATCAATTCATTCCAGAAAGAGCCCATTCAGCTTCTCGTGCAGCTCAGAAATGCTGAACTCCAGGCCAGAAAGAGGCACTTGCAGACTGATTGTACAGCAACACCTGTGGCCAAGCCTCTTTCTCTGTGGCTGCCTGATCGCTCAGCATATTGAGCTACAGCTTGACTGTTTTAGAGCCTGGGGGAACTTCCTTCCTTTTGCTCTGCTTCTCAGCTTTTCAGCACAGATGTCTAAACCTATCTTCTTCTTCTTCTTTCTTCTTTAAATTTCCCCCGTTTTTCAGGGAGATAGGACAGAGCTTTTACCTGTCAGGATTCTCCTCAGCCCAAGGACCACAACATTAAAGGCTCCAGCTCTCACCAAGAGATTGGGATGTAGGAGGAGACCCACAAGTACAACTGTCTTACCATGGACCTTTATCTGGCCCAACAAATAGATGTGCTCCCAGGCTCCTGTTCCATCTTGGATAATTGTACCTGAGACTTCTCATAGTCAGTATCTTCTGGGAATTCTGCAGATCCATCTTAATAGTAAGGAAAATTGGTTTTTGCAAATAACTCAGTTTTGATCAAGCACAAAGACCCCCCCCCCCACCCCAGGCAAACAGAGTAGCTCTGTTCCTCCCGTAAGGTAACATTGTCTCATTGGCAATTCTTATAATATGGGGGAGAATATAGGTTATCTGAGAACATTCTAATCCTTCTACCTTCTCACCCCTTTACAAGCCATCTCTCAGGGTAAAAAGTTGCTTATTCTTTATGAGTACGTTTCCTTTCCAAATAACCATCTCTAACTAGATGGGTGATCTTGGACAAGTCACTTGTCCCATCTGAGCCTCATCTGTAAAGTGAGTTGATTTAATTAGCACAGCCCATAGGATATATGTTAAAGTGACCTTAGAGGTGTTGTATTATCCTTCAGCTTATCGTTGACTTTCCCCATGGCTCTGAAACAGGAGTCACCATACATTCCCAGGAAAGTAAATAAGTTCTTGCTTGTTTCCAGGGAGGGTCTGAGTCTCTCTGGAAGGGTTAGGTAACCTTCCCATCCCATTCACCCAGCCCAAAAGGAGCTTCTCAGTCAAAAGGAGCTTCTGAGTCAGGCTAGGGGAGTTTGCAGATAATTTCCACGACATCATTCTCGAGAATCAGGGCATCCCCAGAGCTTCCTTTAACTGACCCATCATGGATGAAGTGCAACTATCCACAGACAAAAGAGAACAGAGTGATGGTATCCTACGCAGAGCATGACTCTTCTCTGACCCTTGTGAAGCATCCTGAATGATCCACACTTGCCCAGCTGAAATGCCATGACTGTGCACCTTGCAGTGCCCAGAAGAACACAGTGGTCTTGATGGAGGATGTGGGGTAAGCAGAATGGTGTAGAATGAAGAGCAAGGGCATCAGTTGGTGAGTAGGACATCTTGGCTCTAATGCCTTCATGCTATTTGGCCTGGGTCAGTGATTAGCTTTGCTGGCTTTCATACTCCTGATCTGTAAAAGGGCAGAGTTAATAATGCCTGCCTCAGTGTTTTCTCTTGAGGATCAGTTGAGATAATAATGCAACTGCTTAGTAAATTGTTAGGTGATAGCACATGTAATGGCTTTTGTTCTTTGTAAGAGTGGGTGGGACTGTGCCAGTTGGGGTCCCTCCAGCCCCAGAGCCTCCTGAATGGACCAGTCTCAGTCTGTAACATTCCAACCCATGGAAAACAATGTGAGCGGGAAAGCTAATAACCAGATCAAAAACGACAGGCTGGAGGAGGGAGGCTGGCCTGGGAAATGTGCTACGAGCTGATCAGAAAGGAGAAAAGAAATAAAGTCATTAGCTTATTTAAGGGGCAGGAGGGAATGATGAAACACATCTCCAGCAAAACCAAATTAAGCATTTAGAAGGTATTAAAAATGCATTTGAACTCCACTGGTGCTGCAGTTCTAATAACATTTTCTAGGGCTGTAGTTAGCTATCAAGTCAGTCTGAGATCAAGAAAAGGTACCATTTCTCACTGTCTCAAGTCCCTGCCACTTCCAAACCTTCTCTGAGCTAAATCTTCCAACTTCTTGTCCCCTACTGTAGTCTTCTAGTCACGCTCTCTCTCAACATCCCCTTGGGTCAGCATATCACGGGGCCAAACATTTCAACTTTTGGCGAATCTGGCTGGTATTTCTGTATTCCCTGGATCTTGAGTTCTTTAAAATTTTGTGTTCCCATTTTGCAGAGAATCTAAAAGATTTAACATGATTATATTCTGGATCATTAGGATAACTTCTTTATACGATTCACTGTCCATGTTTGAATTTACATTTATCATCATATTAGTATGAAGAAATAGTATTAATACTACCAGTAGTTAAATGAACAGTAGTGACAGATACCCAGCATTTAATGAATATTTACTATGTTCTAGGCACTGTTCAAAGCACACAATGTACCTTAATTCATTTACTATTCACTTTCAGTGAATTTTTAAAATACTATGATTACTATTATGGATGAGAAAATGGAGGCATTAGTATTTCCATTATTATCATCTTATTATATACGTAAGAAAACAGTGTATGAAATTATCATAGGCTAATGAGAATGGAATCGAAGTATCCTTAATATATATCATGCATCTGATTTTGTGGTAATTTATTTTTATTTTTTTTAACATATTTATTGGAGTATAATTGCTTTACAATGTTGTGTTACTTTCTGCTGTATAACAAAATGAATCAGCTATAAGTATACATGTATCCCCATATCCCCTCCCTTTTGTGTCTCCCTCCCATCCTCACTATCTCGCTTCTCTAAGTGGTCACAAAACATGGAGCTGATCTCCCTGTGCTATGCGGCTGCTTCCCACTAGCTATCTATTTTACATTTGGTAGTGTATATATGTCAATACCACTCTCTCACTTCATCCCAGCCTATCCTTCCCCCGCTCTGTGTCATCAGGTCCATTCTCTACATCTGTTTTGCTCTTTCTGACTTACTTCACTTTGTATGACAGACTCTAGATTCATCCATCTCACTACAAGTAACTCAATTTTGTTTCTTTTTATGGCTGAGTAATATTCCATTGTATATATGTGCGACATCTTCTTTATGCATTCATCTGCCGATGGACACTTACGTTGCTTCCATGTCCTGGCTGTTGTAAATAGAGCTGCAATGAACATTATGGTACATGACTCTTTTTGAATTTTGGTTTTCTCAGGGTATATACCCAGTAGTGGGATTGCTGGGTCATATGGTAGTTCTATTTTTAGTTTTTAAAGGACCTCCATACTGTTCTCCATAGTGGCTGTATCAATTTACATTCCCACTAACAGGGCAAGAGGGTTCCCTTTTCTCCACACCCTCTCCAGCATTTATTGTTTCTAGATTTTTTGATGATGGCCATTCTGATCGGTGTGAGGTGATACCTCATTGTAATTTGATTTGCATTTCTCTAATGATTAGTGATGTTGAGCATCCTTTCATGTGTTTGTTGACAATCTGTATATCTTCTTTGGAGAAATGTCTATTTAGGTCTTCTGCTCATTTTTGGATTGGATTGTTTGTTTTTTTGATATTGAGCTGCATGTGCTGCTTGTAAATTTTGGAGATTAATTCTTTGTCAGTTGCTTTGTGTGCAAATATTTTCTCCCATTCTGAGGGTGTCTTTTCATCTTGTTTATGGTTTCCTTTGCTGTGCAAAAGCTTTGAAGTTTCACTAGGTCCCATTTGTTTATTTTTGTTTTTATTTCCATTTCTCTAGGAGGTGGGTCAAAAAGAATCTTGCTATGATTTATGACATACAGTGTTCTGCCTGTGTTTTCCTCTAAGAGTTTTATAATGTCTGGACTTACATTTAGGTCTTTAATCCATTTTGAGTTTATTTTTGTGTATGGTGTTAGGGAGTGTTCTAATTTCATTCTTTTACATGTAGCTCTCCAGTTTTCCCAGCACCACTTATTGCAGATGCTGTCTTTTCTCCATTGTATATTCTTGCCTCCTTTATCAAAGATAAGGTGACCATATGTGCATGGGTTTATCTCTGAGCTTTCTAACCTATTCCATTGATCTATGTTTCTGTTTTTGTGCCAGTACCATACTCTCTTGATTACTGTAGCTTTGTAGTATAGTCTGAAGTCAGGGAGCCAGATTCCTCTAGCTCCTTTTTTTGTTCTCAAGATTGCTTTGGCTATTTGGGGTCTTTTGTGTTGCCATACAAATTGTGAAATTTTTTGTTCTAGTTTTGTGAAAAATGCCAGTGGTTGTTTGATAGGGATTGCATTGAATCTGTAGATTGCTTTGGGTAGTAGAGTCATTTTCACAATGTTGATTCTTCTAATCCAAGAACATGGTATATTTCTCCATCTATTTGTATCATCTTTAATTTCTTTCATCAGTGTCTTATAATTGTCTGCATACTGGTCTTTTGTCTCCTTAGGTAGGTTTATTGCTAGATATTTTATTCTTTTTGCTGCAATGGTAAATGGGAGTGTTTTGTTGATTTCACTTTCATATTTTTCATCATTAGTGTATAGGAATGCCAGAGATTTCTGTGCATTAATTTTGTGTCCTGCTACTTTACCAAATTCATTGATTAGCTCTAGTAGTTTTCTGGTAGCATCTTTAGGATTCTCTATGTATAGGATCATGTCATCTGCAAACAGTGACAGTTTTACTTCTTTTTTTCTGATTTGGATTCCTTTTATTTCTTTTTCTTCTGTGATTGCTGTGGCTAAAACTTCCAAAACTAAGTTGAATAATAGCAGTGAGAGTGGGCAATCTTATCTTGTTCCTGTCCTTAGAGGAAATGGTTTCAGTATTTCACCATGGAGAATGATGTTGGCTCTGGGTTTGTCATATATGGCCTTTATTATGTTGAGGTAAGTTCCCTCTATGCCTACTTTCTGTAGAGTTTTTATCATAAATGGGTGCTGAATTTTGTCAAAAGCTTTTTCTGCATCTATTGAGATTATCATATGGTTTTTATCTTTCAGTTTGTTAATATGGTGTATCACATTAATTGATTTGCGTATATTGAAGAATCCTTGCATCCCTGGGGTAAACCCCACTTGATCATGGTGTATGATCCTTTTAATGTGCTGTTCAATTCTCTTTGCTAGTATTTTGTTGAGGATTTTTGCATCTGTATTCATCAGTGATGTTGGCCTGTAGTTTTTTTTGTGACATTTTTGTCTGGGTTTGGTATCAGGGTGATGGTGGCCTCATAGAATGAGTTTGGGAGTGTTCCACCCTCTGCTATATTTTGAAAGAATTTGAGAAGGATAGGTGCTAGCCCTTCTCTAAATGTTTGATAGAATTTGCCTGTGAAGCCATCTGGTCCTGGGCTTTTGTTTGTTGGAAGTTTTTAAATCACAGTTTCAATTTCAGTGCTTGTGATTGGTCTGTTTATACTTTCTATTTCTTCCTGTTTCAGTCTTGGAACGTTGTGCTTTTCTAAGAATTTGTCTATTTCTTCCAGGTTGTCCATTTTATTGGCATATAGTTGCTTGTATTAATCTCTCATATTCCTTTGTATTTCTGCAGTGTCAGTTGTTACTTCTCCTTTTTCATTTCTAATTCTGTGGATTTGGGTCTTCTCCCTTTTTTTCTCTATGAGTCTGGCTAATGGTTTATCAGTTTTGTTTATCTTTCCAAAGAACCATCTATTAGTTTTATTGACCTTTGTTATTGTTTCCTTCATTTCTTTTGCATTTATTTCTGATCTGATCTTTATGATTACTTTCCTTCTGCTAACTTTGGGGGATTTTTTTCTTCTTTCTCTAATTGCTTTAGTTGTAAGGTTAGGTTGTTTATTTGAGATTTTTCTTGTTTCTTGAGGTAGGATTGTATTGCTATAAACTTCCCTCTTAGAACTGCTTTTGCTGCATCTGATAGGTTTTGGGGTGTCATGTTTTCATAATCATTTGTTTCTAGGTATTTTTTTCTTTCCTCTTTGATTTCTTCAGTGATCTCTTGGTTATTTAGTAGTGTATTATTTAGCCTCCATGTATTTGTATTTTTTGCAGTTTTTTTCCTGTAATTGATATCTAGTCTCATAGTGTTGTGGTTGGAAAAGATGCTTGACACCCTTTCAATTTTCTTAGATTCACCAAAGCTTGATTTGTGACCCAATATATGATCTATCCTGGAGAATGTTCCATGAGCACTTGAGAAGAAAGTGTATTCTGTTGTTTTAAGATGGAATATCCTATAAATATCAATTAAGTCCATCTTGTTTAACGTGTCATTTAAAGGTTGTGTTTCCTTATTTATTTTCATTTTGGATGATCTGTCCATTGGTGAAAGTGGGGTGTTAAAGTCCCCTACTATGAATGTGTTACTGTCGACTTCCCCTTTTATGGCTGTTAGTATTTGCCTTATGTATTGAGGTGCTCTATGTTGGGTGTATAAATATTTACAATTGTTATATATTCTTCTTGGATTGATCCCTTGATCATTAGGTAGTGTCCTTCTTTGTCTCTTGTAACAGTTTTTATTTTAAGTCTATTTTGTCTGATATGAGAATTGCTACTCCAACTTTTTTTTGATTTCCTTTTGCATGGAATATCTTTTTTAGCCCCTTACTTTCAGTCTGTATGTGTCCCTAGGTCTAAAGTGGGTCTCTTGTAGACAGCATATATATGGGTCTTGTTTTTGTATCCATTCAGTCAGTCTATGTCTTTTGGTTGGAGCATTTAATCCATTTACATTTAAGGTAATTATCAATATGTATGTTCCTATTACCATTTTCTTAATTGTTTTGGGGATTTTTTTGTAGTTTTTTTTCCTTCTTTTGTGTTTCCTGCCTAGAGAAGTTCCTTTAGTGTTTGTTGTAAAGCTGGTTTGGTGGTCCTGCATTCTCTTAACTTTTGCTTGTCTGTAAAGTTTTTAATTTCTCCATCGAATCTGAATGAGATCCTCGCTGGGTAGAGTAATCTTGGTTGTAGGTTCTTCCTTTTCATCACTTTAAATATGTTCTGCTACTCCCTTCTGGCTTGCAGAGTTTCTGCTGAAAGATCAGCTGTTAACCTTATGGGGATTCCCTTGTATGTATGTTATTTGTTGCTTTTCCCTTGCTTGTTTTAATATTTTTTCTTTGCATTTAAATTTTGGTAGTTTGATTAATATGTGTCTTGGTGTGTTTCTCCTTGGATTTATCCTGCATGGGACTCTCTGTGCTTCCTGGACTTGATTGACTATTTTCTTTCCCATGTTAGGGAAGTTTTCAACTATAATCTCTTCCACTATTTTCTCAGACCCTTTCTTTTTGTCTTCTTCTTCTGGAACCCCTATAATTCAGATTATGTAGTAATTTAGATAGAGAAAAATGGTGAGAGCAGATGGTAAAATGGACATGACAAGCTCAAAAAGCTCTGGTGCCACAAAAAACAGCCCCGTATTTGTTTAATCCATCAAAACCATCAGTAAGTCCTGTTATCTGTATTCCCAAAAGATATCCTGGTCATCCATCTCTATTCCTACCCATGTAATTACTGCAGTCAATGTAGCAGTTCAGAGGGAGACCAATCCTTGTAGGATCAATGGTGTGAGGGGTTTGGAAGATCTTCATGGGACTTGACCTTGGCCTTGAAGTCTGGACTGGATTTGGAAGCATTCTTAGGGGGAATTCAAGGCACAGAAGTCACATGAGCAGGGAGTGGGAAATGAGGGCAACAGGCTTAGGGAAACGGGAGGGTTATGAGGTCTCAAAATCCTTCTCAAGCTGGATGAAGAACCCCAAAAGATTTATTATCTCAAGAGGCAGAGAGTTAGGCTTTAAGCACAAATGGATGCTGAAACTCAGGTAGTGTCATGAGTCTGGCTCTTCCTTTCTCCACCCCAAAGCTCTGCCCTCTTCAGTGTCAGCTTCTCTCTCACAGAGGCACTTTCTACAAGGTGGCCCCTGGAAACACCAGACTTATGCCCTCCTAGTTGAGCAACCAGAGGGTGAGTGTTTCTCTTTGCCAATAGCTCCCACAGAGCCCTTAGAATCTTAGCTGAGTTAGTTGACTCAAGCCTCATCTCCATTCCCAAGTTGATCCCTGGGATCAGGGAGATGAAATATTCTTATTTTTCAGGACTGAGTCATGGATCCCCTTTGAAGGTGGGAGGTGAGACCCCACATGAACCAATGGGTCAGGCATGAAAAAAGGGTTGTTTCTACAAAGGAAAATTGAGTTATTGTCACCAGAAAAGGGAAGATGGATGCTAGGGAGGCAAAAAGAATATATTTCTACCATGGAAGCCAATCACAATGCAGTAGATGGTTTGACATTTTTTTTCAAACTCTTGGGCAGCCAGGAAAGTATATGTGGTTATGTTCTGAACACCAAGGGAAATGCCGAACATAACCCCAGGGTGGAGAAGAATTTATGCTAAAAACACCCCTTGGCAGAGCAGGGGCTGTCTGTCCCAGACTCAGCAAATGAAGCCCAGCTTAACTGCTTGCAGTCTTGGATGAACTTCTAACTCTTTAGCCCTAGGAGAGGAAAAATTGCATAGACAACCTGCTTTCTCTCCTTGGCATGCTGAGCCTTGGAGAAAGTTATTTAACCTCTCTCAGCAGTGGTTCCCCAGCTATAAAAATAGGATGACAATCTTTACCCATTCAGGACTGCAGGCAGAGCTAGAGAGAAAGCAGGATCTATAACAAAGGCTTTCCAGTTGTGGGCTGGACAGCAGTATAGAAATGTGGCAATAGGACTTTGGAGTCTTCACAGGTTTAGTCATCTGAAGGGTTTAGAGAAAGATTTTCCTCAACTCTCAAAACACTTGGCAATGTTCTCTCCTACTTTTAGTGTTAATGAGAAAATAAAATTTTCTAAAGGCGTGCTTTATCTGTTGGCATTTGTGCCTCCTGTGAATCCCAAACCATGATGGCAATGGCAAAATCTGAGGACTACCTGAAGTTGGTAGCAATATCCTAGAGCACAGGGATTAAGTGCACTAGTTCTGGAGAAAGACTTTCCTCTGCCAGGAGCGGGTGATGGAGAGGTGAACATGTGTCTGTTATTGATGAGTTCAGAATCTAATAAGGGAAGGAGGAGGGGAGAGACAGAGAGAGACAGAGAGAGACAGAGAGAGAGAGAGAGAGAGAGAGAGAATGAATAGTTACAAAAAATTACTCTCTAAAATAGGAGTTGGCAAACTAAGACCCACAGACCCAATCTGGCCCACTGCTTGCCTGTTTTTATATTGCCTGTGAACCACTTTTAAATGACTGAAAAAAATCAAAAGAATAATATTTTGTGACAGGTGAACATTGCATGAAATTCTAATTTCAATGCCCATAAATAAAGTTTTATTGGCACATGGCCCTACTCATTAGTTTACATAATATCTGTAGCTGATGTTGTAGTTCAACAGCAGGAATGAATAGCTAGGACAGAGAATGTATGACTCACAAAGCCTGAAACATTTTACAGAAAGAGGTTGCTGACTCCTATTCTAGAGAAACAGATTTTATTTCAATGAAAGAATGATATGAAGAAGAAGGGGAGAAGCTTTCAATGCAATATACATTTGATCTAGGTCTTGAAGATGGGTAGGATTTTAATACGAAGAGATAAAGTGAGGGACCATTAACCCAGAATCTTGTATCCCCATTTTATAGATGAGGACCAAGAGGCTGAGGGGTGGAGCTGGAACTTCAAGTCAAGTCTGACTTATTTCATAGCTCAGCTCTTTCTGACTTTCCCCTTCCAGCATTTACAAAGCTTAAAATGACTGGGTAGAAACTCTAAAGAGGCCTGAATGGCTTCCTAAGGAATCCAACCCAATTCTTCGCCTAGTGGGCTGTCATCTAAAGCTTGTGAGTTGGAAAGTCATATGAGCCATTATAGAATGATTGTCAGCAGTTGCATAAAGAGTAAGTTAGAAAGAGGAGGGAAATGATATTGAGTAGAAGAGTTAGGAGACCAAGCCTGGAGTCTGGATTAGAGCTAATGAGAATTTCGTCAAGGATAGAGGGAGTGGGCTCAGGGAGAGACATTGAGGAAAGATAGAAGTAACAAGTCTATCAATAGATACAGGAGGTGGAAGAAAGATGGCTTCTTGGATTTGAGTCTAGAATGATGGAAGCATTGGAGAAGGCCAAGCCTGGCTGTGGAAGATGATGTGTTCCACTCAGCCTATGCTGTTTGGAGTAATGCAAGGATATCCTGTGGAGTGGTCTAGCTGACTCTGCCCAGCTCAAAACTAGGCTGCTTTGACCTGGATAGCAGTGGGGTAGAGAGGCAGAAAGAGATCTCAGAAAGGAGGAAGAGGAAAAGTATGCATGTGTGAAAAGAAGAAGGGGCAGGAGCTAGGACCAGGTGTAAGGTAGGATCCAGAGCAAGAGTGGCAAACTTATAAAACAGGGAAGTTGCTAATGGGTAAGGTGGGCCAGAGAGGGCAGTGGTGAAGCTAAGAGCTCATGCCCCATCTAAAGGAGGCAGCAGTTTCTTAGTCTGAGGGGATATACATGCAGCACTGCCAGATATGACTTTTCAGAGTGGAACATTGTATATTTTCTTGTAATCTTTTGATTTTTAAATGTTGGCAAGAAATTCAGTTAAAATAAAAACACTAAACAAGTGAATCAAACATTTATAAAGGGTCGGATCCAGTCTACAGGCCACTAGTTTGCAGTCTCTTACCTAAGAAGGTCCATACAATTTAAAGACTTTTTGGGGTCCTCTCTCCAATCCCTCCTGAATCACTCTCTTGAAGCCCTTCCATCCTCTCCTCTGGGGACTTTCTAGCGTGTCTCCAACACAGCAGTGTTTGTGCCAGTGACAGCCTGTGGCTGAGATGACAGGTTTCTTTGGTGTTCCATATTCAAATCATAATAATCAGAGGAGAGAAGAAACAAATTCAGCAACCACAAAGACCAACCCACAGAAGATTTAAAGAATAACTTTGTCTATGACAATGATAGAATAAAAGGAAAAAATGTCTTGGGGACATTGGCTATTCTCCTGGCCATCAGGAAGAACCAGACAATAGCCAGAGGCATAGACGTCTGGCTGTGCTGGGAGGGAAGATTGCAGTGAACAGTCCTGAAATGTCCTTGAAGGACAGCACCAGGGTCACCATCTGACTATTTTTGAGTGGTGAGCTGGGTTTGGAGATGCGTGAATGTGAACTTTCTCCTAGAAGTCTGCCTTATTCTGTCCCCAGGGCCCTGCATCTGGGAGGAAGAGGTCTCCTCGAGGAATGCATTGGGCAGGTGCTTCTTCTATCTTGAGCTTCTCTGGGTGACCTTGGAAAGGCCACTTCTTTATAAGGAACTCATCAAACACTTTTTTCTCCAGAAGGATGGAGTTACATGAATTCAGCAAAACTTCAGGGAGTGCCTACCATATTCCTAGCCTTGTGCTAAGGACTGCTGAACACATGAGTTGAGGAGAAGCTGCAGCCCTTCTTTCTCCTCAAAGGGCAGAAGAGATATGTGGGCAGAGACATACATATTCCAGTCTGTGCCCAGGGGCTTGAAGAAGGTGAGACAAGCCTGGCTGGGGAGTTGAGAAAGGTTTCCCTTTGGAGGGTGTTAAAAACAATGACACATCCCAGCCTTCTTAAAATAACATTGCTGTTTATATTGTTGGATTTTGGACTTGCTTGGAACCTGTCATCCTTCCTTCTCTCCTATTTCTCCTTTTTAGAATGGTAATATTTGTCCTATGCTGTCCCACCATTGAATTTTGGAAGAACATTACTTGTTTGATTTCGCATCATCAGGTTCACATCTGGAGAAAGACTTGCCTCAGAATGAATCATACTTTGAGTCTCACTCATATTTGATTTAGATGATATTCAGATGAGACTTTGGACTTTACATGTTTCAGTTGATACTGGAATGAGTTAAGACTTATGGGGTGTGCATCCCCTTTGGGATGCAATAAATGTATTTTGCATATGAGGACATAAATTTTGGGGGGCAGAGGTGGAATGTTATGGTCTGAAAATTTGTATCCCTTCAATATTCTGTTAAAATCCTAACCCCCAAAAGTTAGTAGGTGGAGACTTTGGGAGGTGATTACACAATGAGAATGAGGCCTTCATGAATGGAATTAGTGTTACCACAGAGATCCTTAGCCCCTTCCATCATGTGAGGACACAGCGAGGAGTCTGTGATCTGGATAAAGGGCTCTCCCCAGACCATGCTGGCATCTTGAGCTTTGATTTACAGCCTCCAGAACTGTGCAAAATGAATTTCTGTTGTTTATAAGTCAATCAGTCTGTGGTATTTTGTTACAGTAGCCTGAATGGACTAAGACAGACATCACAGAGAACATCGGTATTTCTGCTTCTGAAGGCTCATCAAACATGCCCTGGTAGAAAGGGCTGAGCCATGCCTTCTCCTGGTGTTGTTTAAATTGTCCTTTAAATGAATAAACAAAGGATCAAGTCACTGGCTGCTAAAAGCAGCAGTGTGTAGAACCAGAAGAGACATAAAAGACCTAGGAAAAATAATGTGATTGACAATCAAATAGATAGTCAAGTTTGAACATCAATGCAAAGAAATGCTGAAAGAGGTAGGAAGTAATAGGATAGAAATGAGCAAGATAAGAGGTCAGAAGAGGAGAATCAAGTTCAGAGACGAGAGTGGGAGGTAGATAACTGAGAGAGAGTAACAAGTGCTTTCTATAGGTCTGTGTGACCTCACCAAAAGATTGAGCAGTAAATTAGCTAGATAGGTATTTTCATGAAGATAATCTGCATATATACCCATCACTGTAATGTTGAAAATGTAGCTGGTGCTGGGAGAAGTTAACTCTCAGTATATGACTTTTGAGAGACAAAGATATCACAAAAAAAGAAAATTTCAGGCCAATATCACTGATGAACACAGATGCAAAATTTCTCAATAAAATATTAGCGAAGCAAATCCAACAATACATTAAATGAATCATACACCATGATCAAGTGGGATTTATCCCATGGATGCAAGGATAGTTCAATACCCACAAATTAATCAGTGAGATACACTACAATAACAAAGTGAAAATAAAAGACATATGATCATCCCAGTAGATACAGAAGAAGCTTTTGACAAAATTCAACATCCATTTATGATAAAAACTCTCCAGAAAATGGGTATAGAGGGAACATACCTCAACATATTAAAAGCCATATATGATGAGTCCAAGCTAACATCATGCTCAATGGTGAAAAGCTGAAAGCATTTCCCTTAAGATCAAGAAAAAGACAAGGGTGCCCACTCTCTCCACTTTTATTCAACATGGTATTGGAAGTCCTAGCCACAGCAATCATACAAAAAAAAGAAATAAAAGGAATCCAAATTGGAAAGGAAGAAGTACAACTGTCACTGTTTGCAGATGACATCATACTATACATAGAAAATCCTAAAGATGCTACCAGAAAACTACTAGAGCTCATCAATGAATTTGGTAAAGTTGCAGGATACAAAATTAATATACAGTAATCTGTTGTATTTCTATACACTAATAATAAACTCTCAGAAAGAGAAATTAAGGAGACAATTCCATTTACAATCACATCAAAAACAATAAAATACTTAGAAATAAATCTAAGGTAAAAGACCTGTACTTGGATACCATAAGACACTGACAAAAGAAACTGAAGGCAATGCAAAGAGATGGAAAGATATACTGTCTTTATGGATTGGAAGAATTAATATTGTTAAAATGACCATACTACCCAAGGCAAACTACAAATTCAATGTAATCCCTATCAAAATACCAATGGCATTTTTCACAAAACTAGAACAAATAATTTAAAAATTTGTATGGAAACATAGAAGACCCTGAATAGCCAAAACAATCTTAAGAAAGAAGAACAGAACTGGAGGTATCACACTCCTTGACTTAAGACTATACTATCAATACAGTGCTATAGTTATCAAAACAGTATGATATGGGCAGAAAGACAGACACATAGAACAACATAACAGAATAGAGAGCCCCAAAATAAACCCACACACTTACGGTCAATTAATCTCTAATAAAGAAGGCAAGAATATACAATAGAGAAAAGACAATCTTTTCAGTAAGTGGTGCTGAGAAAACTGGAGAGTTACATGTAAAAGAAGGAAATTAGAACACTTTCTCACACCATATACAAAAATAAACTCAATATGGATTGAAGACCTAAATGTAGGACTGGAAACCATAAAGCTCCTAGAAAAAAACATGGGCAGAACACTCTTTGACATTAATTGTAGCAATACTATTTTGGATCTGTCTCCTAAGGCAAAGGAAACAAAAGGAAAATAAACAACTGGGACCTAATTAAACTTAAAAGCTTTTGCACAGCAAAGGAAACCACTGATAAAAGAAAAAAACAACCTACTGAATGGGAGAAAATATTTGCAAATGATATGACTGATAAGGGGTTAATATCTAAGATATATAAGCAGCTCATACATCTCAATACCAAAAAACAAACAGCTCAATTTAAAAAAATGGTCAGAAGACCTGAAGAGATATTTTCCAAAAAAGACATACAGATGGCCAACAGGCACATGAAAAGATGCTCAACATCACTAATCATCAAATTCAAATTAAAACCACAGTAAGATATCACCTCACACTGGTCAGAATGACCATCATCAAAAAGTCTACAAACAATAAATGCTGGAGAGGGTGTGGAGAAAAGGGAACCCTCCTACACTGTTAATGGGAACGTAAATTGGTACAGCCACTATGGAGAACAGTATGGAGGATCCTCAAAAAACCAAAATTAGAACTACCATATGATCCAGCAATCCCACTCCTAGGTATTTATTCAAAGAAAATGAAAACGCTAATTCGAAAAGATACATGCACCCTGATGTTCACAGCAGCATTATTTACAATTGCCAAGATATGGAAGCAACTTAAGTGACCATCAACAAATGAATGGATAAAGAAGACGTTGTGTATATATATATATATATATATATATATATATATATATATATATATATATATATATATATATATATATATATACGATAGAATATTACTCAGTAAAGAAGAATGAAATTTTGCCATTTGCAACAACGGACCCAGAGGGTATTATACCTAGTGAAATAAGTCAGACAGAGAAGGACAAATGCTGTATGTTATCACTGATATGTGAAGTCTAAAAACTAAAACTAATGAATATAACAAAAAAGAAACAGACTCACAGATATAGAGAACAAACTAGTGGTTACCAGTGGAGAGAGGGAAGGGGGAGGGGCAATCTAGGGGTAGAGGATTAGGAGGTAAAACTACTCTGTACTGATATAAAATAAATAAGTTACAAGGATATATTGTACAGCACAGGGAATATAACCAATATTTTATAATAACTTTAAATGGAGTATAATCCTTTTTTTTTTTTTTTTTTTTTTTGCGGTACACGGGCCTCTCGCTGTTGTGGCCTCTCCCGTTGCGGAGCACAGGCTCCGGACGCACAGGCTCAGCGGCCATGGCTCATGGGCCCAGCTGCTCCGCGGCATGTGGGATCTTCCCGGACCAGGGCACGAACCCGTGTCCCCTACATCGGCAGACGGACTCTCAACCACTGCGCCACAAGGGAAGCCCTGAGTATAATCTTTAAAAATTGTAAATCACTATGCTATACACCTGAAACTTATATAATACTGTAAATCAACTTCTCCTCAATAAAAATATGACTTTGCCTTCACCACAATGCAAATCAATTCTAATGCCTCTCTCAGCTATAGTCTTAAGCATCCTTTAAAATTGTAGCACAGTATTTCAACCCAGTTGGCTGGTAAATCTGATCCTAGAATTAATTCTAGCCAGTAGTTGTGGTAGTCTCAACTTGTGAGAGATGATTGTGTACAAATTTGCCCAATTCTGTGTTCATTGATGCCACAATGTTAATTTGAAATTGACCATGGTAAGAGTTTTTACCGACAGAAATATGCAAAAGCCACAAATAAGCCCTCCACCTCCAAAACCTGTTGTTGAAGAACATTTACCAGCATACCACACAAATGGGTATCAGATGGCATGGTACCATGGGCTCTTTGGCTGGGCAATGGTTCTGACGGTGACTAAGTTGTTGGTTGTAGCAAAGTCTCTTAGTGTTTAAAAATTTGTTCTGATGGTTGCACCTTGCCCAGTTCAATGGGAGATGGGGTTGGTGGAGGGGAGTGGGAAACACTAGAGGGAATTTAAGTCAGATAGGAAGGAGTCATTCTTAGTACAATGATTCTCCTAGGGAATGTGATTAAGTCCAACTTTTCTATTTATTTTCTTATTTTTTCCACTCTGATCTGAGCAACTGATCATGCAACCAGACTCCACCTACATCTGGTAGTAAGATTTGGCAGGAACAGTTTGGAGATAGAGAATGCCAAATAACTCACACTAAGACTTAAAAACAAATGGACATCTCACAATATCTTAAGCTAGATGGAACATTAGTGGATACTGGATGCTCCGTTCCCATTCCCTCTTCAGGGTCAACACATCCATCCCCCAGTTGCTGGGAATATCAGCTGCATTGGCTCATAGCTGCAACCCTCACTTGTAGTTGCCCTTGGGAATGGGGAACTGCCTTGCTCTCTTAGGGGTCAGCCCATGGCCAATGACTGGCTGATGCAAAATGCCAGCATCTTGTCTGAATTGGAACAACTCTGAAGAACCACCCCAGTTCCAGAATTAGGATTGGTTGAGTCCTCAGCTGAAGACTCACTTCCCTCTGTTCAATACACTTTTCATACTTTCCTACATGTGATTCTTCCAAGGGCACTCTCCAATCAACCTCTGCCCACAATGGCCCTTTGTTCCCATGGGACCGAGTTTAAAACAAAACCCTAAATTCATCTGGCTCAATTACTCACCTGATGCCTAAGTCCCCTCCACTGCCTCTAACCAGAGAGGTCCATCCCTGCTGCTTCATCCTCTCATTGCAGCAAGCCAGTCTTGAACTTGCTGAGCAGCTCTACTTGTTAGAAAGCCTGTCCTTTGTTTGAGTTGAAATCTACCTCCCTGTTTAGAAAGAGTCTGATTTTCCAGGTACACATTGTGTGATCTGATTTGTTCTAGCTGACATTGCTTTGGACATAGAAGAGGGGTGATGTACAGTCCCAGTCCCTGAGAACCTTCCTGAGAGAGAAAAGACATGCTGCCAAAAGGGGTGCCTTAGGATTCAGAGAAAGGAGGGGGCCCTGAAGGGTGGTGATGGAGCAGTTTCTTGGGGGAGGTGCCTCTTGAACAAGGCTCACAGAGATGTGTAGGATGTGTACAGGTACTACACAAAATGCTTTTCAGAGGAGATGCTGGGCATGCTCACCGACTGAAACGTACCTCTGCTGTTTTGCCTGACCTACTTTCATTTCCTCTTCATCCACGAACAGCTTTGACTTTCCTTTGTGGGGTTTCCTCTCTCAGTCCACATGATTCAAATCAGGTGGCCACACTCTCTCGGTTTCAAGAATGAGCTTGTGACTCAGGTCTGGTCAGCCAGCTTTTTTCTCCCTCTTGACCACGGTGATGGACATGTGACATAGTTGGTCTCATGGTATTCAACCCCAGGACTTTTATTAGAGTTGCTGGGAGAGAGATGCTTTAATTTTGTTGCAGTTGTTAGACTATATAGGAGTAATCCATGAGACCCTGTGGACTAAACCAAGAGGAATGGAGAGTGTATTACTCAGAGAAACAGAACCAATAGGAGATACAAATATAGATACAGATATATAGATACAGACATAGATATATCAGGGGAAATTTATTATAGGTGTTGGCTCACATGGTTACGGAGGTTCTAAATGTCACCTGAATTGGCTCAGAGCTTCAACCCTCACTGGAAGTTGCCCTTGGGAATGTATTGTCTTGCTCTCCCGAGGGATGGCCCACAGCCAGGAAGACCCACAATCTGCCATCTTCAAGTTGTAAAACCAGAAAAGTCAGTGGTCCAAAGTCTTGCAAATCAGGGAGCTAATGGTGTAAGTTCTGACCTGAGTCTGAAAGCCTGGGAAACAGGAGTGCTGATTTCCAAGGGTAGGAGTAGATGAATGTCTTAGCTCAAGCAGAGAGACTGAACTCCCCTTTCACCTTTTTGTTCTATTAGGTCCCTCAGTGGATTGCATGATGCCCACTCATATTGGGAAGGTTCATCTACTTTACTCAGTCCACCAATTCAAATGCTAATATCTTCTGGAAATACCCTCATAAACACACCCAGAAATAATGTTTTATTAGCTATTTGAGCATCCCTTAGCCCAGTCAAGTTGACTCGTAAGAGTAACCATCACACAGAACTTAGCTCAGGTGGGAGTTATAGAGAGGGAGGGAGAGAATAAGGCAGAGAGAGAGAGAGAGAGAGAGAGAGAGAGAGAGAGTTGTATTTTAATTTAATGATACTGTTTGATTCCTGCTTAGCCTTTACAATTGAATAAACTTGAACCTAAAATTATTTTTGTGCTGAAGCCAATTTGAATTTGATTACATATTACTTGCAACAAAATGACACCTACTTAATGTAATCATGAAACTGGTACTTAAACTCTGGTCTGATGTCAAAGCCCTGTGCTTACTCTTCAGCACAGAGTAAGCAAAAGTGATGGCAACAGAAAGCTCTCTAAAGAAATGGGACCTACAATGCAGCCAGAAAAGTCTGTAAAGGCAGCTCACTAATTCCATTTGTAAAAGTTCAGACATATTTGTTCACTGACTACCTAAAGTTTTAGGATACTATCAGTTTTTCTTCCCTGATTGGCCCTCTCCATCAGCTCTTCTGCGGAAGTTCCACCTTTCTAGATGAATTGCTTTTAGAACAAGTGCCTCTCCAGCCTCATCTTCTGCGAATTCCAGATGCCCAGGTAGCTTAAATGACTTCATTCCTGATGTGAATTTGAAAATTCATCATTCAAAGTGATTCTTAATCTACAGACTATCTTAAAATCATGAGAAATGCCGCATTGGGTTGACCCCACACTTCTATCTGTGATGTGGGCATTAAGGACATTGTGGGCAGGGTAAATCTCCACCCCATCCATTCCCCCACCCCCCAGGATTTCAAAGACTTTGATCATTTCTTTCTCAGCCTTTATATTTCCAGAACAAAGCAACCCATTTTGATCTATCCTTGGATGGCATTCCTGCTCCCACCTCCTTGATCATTTTCGATGTCCTCCTCACTTCCTCTAGCTTCTTTATGTGTTTTAAAGGTATGCTGAGAACTGCACACAATATTTTCAGAGATCAAAGAATCAGGCTTTTATCTTTACCTACTGATGTTAAAAAAGTTGATCATGATAAAATGAATCATTCTGAGGAATTTGTATTGGAATTTAAGCCCAAAGTCATTCATTCCTTCCTTCACCTACTCACTGAACTACTCGATAAGAAATTAGGAAGATCTACTATTTTTCCAGCCTTGTGGTAGGCCTTTTGGGATACCAAAAAGGATGAGAAATCATTCTCTTTCCTTCAGGAGTGTTTAATAAAGCTGCTAATGCAAGACCAACTTATAAGAAGCCACCAACAATAATGTCTCCCACTAGAACTTTACTTGAAACACTAAAGTGGTTTTTCATTTATTACCTCATTTGATTCTCACACCAGTTACATTTTCATAGTGAGGGGAGTCAGGGAAGTGAGGATACTCAGGATTCACATGTAAATCATCCGTCTCCAAGTTCATGAGCCTTTCCTCTGGACCATGACACCCCTTTCCAATCATCACTCAGAAAAGGTCTTAACTCTGAAGTTCGGAGACACAGCAGTAAATATTGAAACTCTGAAGTGAGTTGCAGTCTGAGATAAATGTGAGAATAAAAAGTTTCTATAATAGGAACACCTGTGCAAGGTGGGCTTCTGAAATACAATTATTCCAGTTTAGGGTGTTTCTGGAGTCTTATTAATGGATCTGGAATGAGCTGAGCTTACCTTCCATGTCAACCCCATTCTAGAATTCTATTTCCATTGCTTTGCCTGCTATCAGTCATTTCTTCTTCATCCAAATACAAAATCTTGATTTTGGTTGACATATTTCCCCTCTCCCACTCTCAGCTCAAATTTGAATGACTCTAACCTCTGTCTCTAGGAGGGGGCATATGGCCTGGCCTGGTTACTCAACCCACCATTATCTCCATGCTTCTGGAATTGGTCCAGAGATATAGACATGATTTGTTGGCCAATCTGTGACAATAAGGGTCAGCCCTGTGGTTTCTGGAAAAGTTGGCAAGTTCTCTTGTTGTTGGGAGGTAAGTATGAAGTCCGAGAATAGTCACATAGAGGAAAGCAGAGTGGAGAGGTGAGCTAGATGGCTGATGAAATACACTGAGCATCCCTTAACAGCCCTGGACTTTCAGTTACATAAGCCAATGATATCTCTCTTTTGCATAGCCCAACTTGAGTTGTGTTTCTGTAATTTGCAACCAAAGAGCCTTGACTAATATTCCTATCCACGTACAAATTTCCTTCTGGTGATGGAAGCTTCTTTCTCTGTTTCCCTCTGAATCCAGTAATCTTGTAGTCTTTCTTCAACCATGACCCATGTGCTTTAGTATATCACTTTTTTTCTTTTTTTTTTTTTTTTACATCTTTATTGGAGTATATTTGCTTTACAGTGGTGTGTTAGTTTCTCCTTTATAACAAAGTGAATCAGTTATACATATACATATGTTCCCATATCTCTTCCCTCTTGCATCTCCCTCCCTCCCACCCTCCCTATCCCACCCCTCCAGGCGGTCACAAAGCACCGAGCTGATCTCCCTGCTTCCCGCTAGCTATCTACCTTACGTTTGGTAGTGTATATATGTCCATGCCTCTCTCTCGCTTTGTCACAACTTACCCTTCCCCCTCCCCATATCCTCAAGTCCATTCTCTAGTAGGTCTGTGTCTTTATTCCTGTCTTACCCCTAGGTTCTTCATGACATTTTTTCCCCTTAAATTCCATATATATGTGTTAGCATATGGTATTTGTCTTTCTCTTTCTGACTTACTTCACTCTGTATGACAGACTCTATGTCTATCCACCTCATTACAAATAGCTCAGTTTCATTTCTTTTTATGGCTGAGTAATATTCCATTGTATATATGTGCCACATCTTCTTTATCCATTCATCTGATGATGGACACTTAGGTTGTTTCCATCTCCGGGCTATTGTAAATAGAGCTGCAATGACCATTGTGGTACATGACTCTTTTTGAATTATGGTTTTCTCAAGGTATATGCCCAGTAGTGGGATTGCTGGGTCATATGGTAGTTCTATTTGTAGTTTTTTAAGGAACCTCCATACTGTTCTCCATAGTGGCTGTACCAATTCACATTCCCACCTGCAGTGCAAGAGTGTTCAGTTTTCTCCACACCCTCTCTAGCATTTATTGTTTCTAGATTTTTTGATGATGGCCATTCTGACTGGTGTGAGATGATGTCTCATTGTAGTTTTCATTTGCATTTCTCTAATGATTAATGATGTTGAGCATTCTTTCATGTGTTTGTTGGCAGTCTGTATATCTACTGGAGAAATGTCTATTTAGGTCTTCTGCCCATTTTTGGATTGGGTTGTTTGCTTTTTTGATATTGAGCTGCAAGAGCTGCTTATAAATTTTGGAGATTAATCCTTTGTCAGTTGCTTCATTTGCAAATATTTTCTCCCATTCTGAGGGTTGTCTTTTGGTCTTGTTTACGGTTTCCTTTGCTGTGCCAAAGCTTTGAAGTTTCATTAGGTCCCTTTTTTTTATTTTTGTTTTTATTTCCATTTCTCTAGGAGGTGGGTTAAAATGGAACTTGCTGTGATTTATGTCATAGAGTGTTCAGCCTATGTTTTCCTCTAAGAGTTTGATAGTTTCTGGCTTTACATTTAGGTCTTTAATCCATTTTGATCTTATTTTTGTGTATGGTGTTAGGGAGTGATCTAATCTCACACATTTACATGTACCTGTCCAGTTTTCCCAGCACCACTTATTGAAGAGGCTGTCCTTTCTCCACTGTACATTCCTGCCTCCTTTATCAAAGATAAGGTGACCATATGTGAGTGGGTTTATCTCTGGGCTTTCTATCCTGTTCCATTGATCTATCTTTCTGTTTTTGTGCCAGTACCATACTCTCTTGATTACTGCAGCTTTGTAGTATAGTCTGAAGTCAGGGAGCCAGATTCCTCCAGCTCTTTTTTTCGTTCTCAAGATTGCTTTGGCTATTCGGAGTCTTTTGTGTTTCCATACAAATTGTGAAATTTTTTGTTCTAGTTTTGTGAAAAATGCCAGTGGTTGTTTGATAGGGATTGCATTGAATCTGTAGATTGCTTTGGGTAGTAGAGTCATTTTCACAATGTTGATTCTTCCAATCCAAGAACATGGTATATCTCTCCATCTATTTGTATCATCTTTAATTTCTTTCATCAGTGTCTTATAATTGTCTGCATACATGTCTTTTGTCTCCTTAGGTAGGTTTATTGCTAGATATTTTATTCTTTTTGCTGCAATGGTAAATGGGAGTGTTTTGTTGATTTCACTTTCATATTTTTCATCATTAGTGTATAGGAATGCCAGAGATTTCTGTGCATTAATTTTGTGTCCTGCTACTTTACCAAATTCATTGATTAGCTCTAGTAGTCTTCTGGTAGCATCTTTAGGATCCTTTATGTATAGTATCATGTAATCTGCAAACAGTGACAGCTTTACTTCTTCTTTTCCAATTTGGAATCCTTTTATTTCCTTTTGTTCTCTGATTTCTGTGGCTAAAACTTCCAAAACTATGTTGAGTAAGAGTGGTGAGAGTGGGCAACCTTGTCTTCTTCCTGATCTTAGTGGAAATGCTTTCAGTTTTTCACCATTGAGGACGATGTTGGCTGTGGATTTGTCATATATGGCCTTTATTATGTTGAGGAAAGTTCCCTCTATGCCTATTTTCTGCAGGGTTTTTATCATAAATGGGTGTTGAATTTTGTCAAAAGCTTTCTCTGCATCTATTGAGATGATCATATGGTTTTTCTCCTTCAGTTTGTTAATATGGTGTATCACGTTGATTGATATGTGTATATTGAAGAATCCTTGCATTCCTGGAATAAACCCCACTTGATCATGGTGTATGATCCTTTAAAGTGCTGTTGGATTCTGTTTGCTAGTATTTTGTTGAGGATTTTTGCATCTATGTTCATCAGTGATATTGGCCTGTAGTTTTCTTTCTTTGTGACATCCTTGTCTGGTTTTGGTATCAAGGTGATGGTGGCCTCATAGAATGAGTTTGGGAGTGTTCCTCCCTCTGTTATATTTTGGAAGAGTTTGAGAAGGATAAGTGTTAGCTCTTCTCTAAATGTTTGATAGAATTCGCCTGTGAAGCCATCTGGTCCTGGGCTTTTGTTTGTTGGAAGATATTTAATCACAGTTTCAATTTCAGTGCTTGTGATTGGTCTGTTCATATTTTCTATTTCTTCCTGATTCAGTTTTGGCAGTTGTGCATTTCTAAGAATTTGTCTATTTCTTTCAGGTTTTCCATTTTATTGGCATAGAGTTGCTTGTAGTAATCTCTCATGATCTTTTGTATTTCTGCAGTGTCAGTTGTTACTTCTCCTTTTTCATTTCTAATTCTATTTATTTGAGTCTTCTCCCTTTTTTTCTTGATTAGTCTGGCTAATGGTTTATCAATTTTGTTTATCTTCTCAAAGAACCAGCTTTTAGTTTTATTGATCTTTGCTATTGTTTCCTTCATTTCTTTTTCATTTATTTCGGATCTGATTTTTATGATTTCTTTCCTTCTGCTAACTTTGGTGTTTTTTATGTTCTTCTTTCTCTAATTGCTTTAGGTGCAAGGTTAGGTTGTTTATTCGAGATGTTTCCTGTTTCTTAAGGTAGGATTGTATTGCTATAAACTTCCCTCTTAGAACTGCTTTTGCTGCATCCCATAGGTTTTGGGTCGTCGTGTCTCCATTGTCATTTGTTTCTAGGTATTTTTTTATTTCCTCTTTGATTTCTTCAGTGATCATTTCGTTATTAAGTAGTGTATTGTTTAGCCTCCATGTGTTTGTATTTTTTACAGATCTTTTCCTGTAATTGATATCTAGTCTCATAGCGTTGTGGCCGGAAAAGATACTTGATACAATTTCAATTTTCTTAAATTTACCAAGGCTTGATTTGTGACCCAAGATATGATCTATCTTGGAGAATGTTCCATGAGCACTTGAGAAAAATGTGTATGTATTCTGTTGTTTTTGGATGGAATGTCCTATAAATATCAATGAAGTCCATCTTGTTTAATGTATCATTTAAAGCTTGTGTTTCCTTATTTATTTTCATTTTGGATGATCTGTCCATCAGTGAAAGTGGGGTGTTAAAGTCCCCTACTATGAATGTGTTACTGTCGATTTCCCCTTTTATGGCTGTTAGTGTTTGCCTTATGTATTGAGGTGCTCCTATGTTGTAGTATATCACTTTTTCAATTTCACTAGACTTAGAGCTCCATGAGGATTGGCACCTCATCTACTTTATTCACCACTTAATATCATCAGAGTTGAGTAATAGAATCAACTCCATAATGACACTGGGGATGATGCCACATTTCCTCAGTGCTGGCTGAAATGAATGCAACAGTTCATTTTAAGTTTTTGATAATCTAATATGGTGTTGCAAGTAATTTATTACTAAAAATAGTCAGATAAAAGTACTGAAGTTTGTGAATTACTTCTCTTTTTATAACCTATGCTAGAATCAAGTTTATCCATATAGCATCACTGTCACTAAAATTCCAAGATGCCTTCCTGAATGGGAATAAAAGAGTGTGTGGGACATTATGAATAACTGAATAACCCAGAGCCTTTCAAACTATGTGATGGTCTGCAGTGAGTGTCCATGACTGAGTTATATTTTACATTTGTCAAAATCACTAATTATTTTAGTGCTTTGGAGTTGGATTATATCAAATCTGGTCATGCAAACTAGAGAATATTGTGCATTTTTATCCATCATTTGGGTCATAGGGGAGAAATCTTAGGAATCAGGTCCTAATGTAGTGCCTTCTCTTTCAGTTCTTTAATCTGGCCACTGAATTACTGCAAAATTCTAGTCCACAACATTTTTCCACTGGCTACCATTTCCTATAATAACCAAGGCATTTTTATTCCTTGTCCAGAACATATATCATGCCTAGTCTCGCCACTTTTCATGAAAATCACTCAACCAGAAACTCTTTATTCTTATATATTCCAATCCTGCTCATCTTTCTTTATACCTAGGCAAACCTCACCACTGACATGAAGCCAAGTGCTATCCTCCAACGTAGAAAATATTCCCTTCTATTTTAAAAAATTGTTAAGTTTTAAAAAAATTTAGAAATAGTAAAATTAATTATTTTGGGGATGAATAGTTCCAGGAGTTTTAATATGTGTGTAGGTTCAAGTAACTACCACCATTATCATGACACAGAGCAGTACCAACAAGCCAAAAGTAACCCCTGTGCTGCCCCCTTTGTAGTCACAGCCTCTCCTACTCCAAATACCTAGAAATCACTGAGCCATTCTCTGGCCCTATAATTTTCCTTTCACAGAATGTTATATAAATGGAGTCACACAGCACATAACCTTTGGGATTGGCTTTTTCACTTAGCATAATGCCTTTGAGGTTCATCCATGTTGTTGTGTACCTCAATAGCTCATTCTTTTGATTGCTGAGTAGTAATCCATTGTATGAATCTACCACAATTTGTTAATCTATTCACCTGTAAGTGAACATTTGGCTTGTTTCTAGTTTTTATAAATAAATATGCTATAAACATTTGCATAAAATGTAGACATATGTTTTCATTTTTCTCAAGTAAATATATAGGAGTGAGTGTCTGGATCAGACATATGTAATCATATGTTTAACTTTATAAGAAACTGTCTCTTTTCCAGAGTGGCTATACCTGTACCATTTTGCATTCCCACCAGCAATGTACAAGAATTCCAGTTGCTCTGTATTGTAATCAACACTTGATATAGTCAGCTTACTTAATGGTGTTTGAGTATCTTTTCATGGGCTTTTCTTGTTATCAATATATCTTCTTGGGTGAAGGAGTTCTTCAAATCTCTTGCCATTTTTATTAAATTATTTTCTTATTGTTGAGTTCTTTATATATCCTGGATGGAAGTCCTTTGTTGAATATGTTACTTGAAAGTATTTTTTCTCCATTTGTAGCTTGAGTTTTTATTCTCTTAATAGAGTCTTTTTCAAGGTAATAGTTTTTTTGTTTTGATGGCACACAATTTATCATTTTTTTTCTTCTAAGAATCATGTATTTCATTCCACATCTAAGAACATTTTACCTATCACAAAATCATAAAGATTTTCCCTATTTTCTAGAAGTTTTACATTTAAATATATGAATTAACTTTGTATAAGTTAAGACATATGAATCAAGGTTAATTTTTTTGGCATAGAGATCTTCAATTGTTCTATCATTATTTGTTGAGAAACTTCTGACTAGACTGAAAAAGAAAGTAAAGAGAAGACACAAATTATCAGTAACAAGAATGAAAATGGGGTTATCATCACAGCTCCATAGACGTTAAATGCACATTTATGCACATAACTTTGATATCTTAGATAGAATGGACCAATTCTTCTAAAGCCCAAACCAGCAAAACATATACAAGAAGAAATAGATACCTTTACAGTGTCTTATGTATTTTTAAAACTTGGTCTGAGAAAAATAACCTATTAAATTTACCCAATTTTACCATTTCTGTTGCCCTGCCTTCATTCACAAAGTTCTAAGTTTTCTTCTGTTATAATTTCTCTTCTGTTTTAAGAAAATTTTTTTACATTTATTTTAATATAATTTTGTTGGTCATGAATTCTTTTTGTTTTCCTTTATTTGAGAATATTTTCATTTCAACTTCATTCTTGAAAGGTATTTGCTGTATATAGAATTTTGGGTCAATGGGCTGTTTTATTGTTTTTGTTTTAGGTTTTGTTTTGTTTGTTTGTTTTTACTGTTAGCACTTTAAAAATGTCCCATTACTATAAAGCTTCCATGATTCATGATGAGAAGTCAGCAGTAATTTGAATTGTTGTACCATGTGTGTAATGCTTCTTTTTCCTCTGGCTGCTTTCAAAATTTTTTTCATTGTCTTTTGTTTTCATCAATTTAATTATGGTGTATCTTTGTGTGGATTTCTTTGAATATTTCTTATTTGGGATTCACTGAGATTTTTTGAATACATAAGTTTATGTCTCTTACCGAATTGGGAAATTCTTAGACATTATTGCTTGAAATTTTTTTCTGCACCACGCTCATTCTCTTCTCCATCTGATGCTCTAACAACACAAATGTTAAACTTTTTGGTATCATCCCGTAGTTTCCTAAGGCTCTGTTCCTTTTTTTTTTTTTTTCATTTTTTCTCACTGTTGTTCAGATTGGATAGTTTAAACTGACTTATCTTTAAGTTTACTGATGCTTTGCAATCTACATCTTGCTGTTGAGTCAATCAACTGAAAGTTTTATTTTGGTTATTATTATACTTTTTATTATACTTTTTATATCTAATATTCCCATTTGAATATTTTTATAGCTTCTATTTCTTTCCATATTTCCCTTATTTCAAGAGTGCTTGCCCTTACTTGTTGGAGTATGATTATAAATAGCTGCTTTAAAGTCTGTCTGATAATTTCAACATCTTAGTTATCTTGGTTGTTGTCTGTTGATTGTCTTTTCCTTTGTAAGTTGTTGAGATTTTTTTCATATGTCAAATAATTTTGGATTGTATCCTAGACATTTCAAATATCATGTGATATGACTTTGGAGTTTGTTTTAATGTTATAAAGACTTTGTTTTAACAAAGCAATCAACTCAGTTCTATTCAAGCCACACCAGCTTTTAATGGGCTCTGATTCCCATGTCAGTTCAGTTTCAAATTTGTGCAGTGCTGTTCAGATTTTTTCCACATGTGCACCACTCTGGGCAGTGATTAACCTTATGGTTAGTCCCCAAAGCCTCAGGTATGCTGTTAGGATCAGGTCCATGCATGTGTAGCTTGTGGGTGAGTGCTGAAGTTCATATATGACTTTGTGACATCTCTTTCTCAAACTGCCTCTACTCTTCATTGTTTCTGACACCCTAGCTCCCAGAATCTCCCCTTCTTGGTCCTCTGGCTAGAAAGGTGACTTTTAGTATCCCTAGTCAGTTTCACAGTTGCCACAGGTAAACCTGCCTCTGAGGTAAAGTGGTAGGAAGATAGAGAGAGATTTCCCTCCATTTCTTAGTTCACATAATTTCTCTGGTGAGAGAGAATGTTTCCCCTTCCTTGGAATTTCAAGTGTCAGCTGGCAGCCACTACCATTTCTGCCCTGCCCCTGCCCAGCTGCCACCCAACCACTGTGAGATTAAGCTTTGTGACTGGAGATTGCCTGGGAGCTGGAATAAAAGAAAAAGAAAAACACAAAACAAAACAAAACAAAACAAAAAAACCAGGGGATTTACTCTACTCTTTCTGTTCTGTAAGTGCCCTCTTTCTCATTCTTTGGATGAGAAATACATGACTTCTCTTGAAGCTCTTTCTGCCCATATCTAGTGTGAAGTTCCAGGATTTGGGCTTAGTTTGAGTCCAGGTCTGCAGAATCAGAAGGAAAAAAATCATAATCTGCCTGCTACTGTTAAATTTTCAGTCTTTAGGTAGCTGCTCCATTCATTCTATACAGGTTTGCAGTTACATTCAATGGACAATACAGAGTGGACACTGCTTTGTCCCTCTTACCCAAACCAGGACCTCTCTGCTTCAGTTTCCTTTTTCTCCAAATTATACATTGGCATCTGGAAAGAAATGGCCTTGTGTCAAGCTATCTCTGTCGCTCCCACAGTTCCTAAACTATGTGCTGCAAATCAGAATATGAGCTTTACATGCATTATAAAATTTCATCTTCATAGCAACACTAAGATGTAAATATCCTCACTCCCATTTTACAGACCAAGAGACAAGGTCCAAAAGAGTTAAATAACTTATTTGAAGTCTCACAGTTAGTAACAAATGGACCAGGATTTGAACTCGTGTCTATAGACACTTTGACTTGTGTCAGTGATGTAAAACTTATAATAATGTTAAACATTAAAATTATTATTAGCCTTTTTTAATTTTTATTTTTTTAACATCTTTATAGGAGTATAATTGCTTTACAATATTGTGTTAGTTTCTGCTGTGTAACAAAGTGAATCAGCTATACATATACCTATATCCCCATATCCCCTCCCTCTTGCATCTCCCTCCCACCCTCTCTATCCCGCCCTTCTAGGTGGTCACAAAACAAGGAGCTGATCTCCCTGTGCTATGCAGCTTCTTCCCGCTAGCTATCTATTTTACATTCGGTAGTGTATATATGTCATTGCCACTCTCTCACTTCACCCCAGCTTACCCTTCCTCCTCCCTCTGTCCTCAAGTCCATTCTCTACGTCTGCATCTTTATTCCTGTCCTGCCACTAGGTTCGTCAGAACTTTTATTTTTTTTAAGATTCCATATATATGTGTTAGCATCCGTATTTGTTTTTCTCTTTCTGACTTACTTCACTCTGTATGACAGACTCTAGGTCCACCCACCTCACTACAAATAACTCAATTTCATTTCTTTTTATGGCTGAGTAATATTCCATTGTATATATATGTGCCTCATCTTCTTCATCCATTCATCGTCGATGGTCATTTAGGTTGCTTCCATGTGCTGGCTATTGTAAATAGAGCTGCAATGAACATTGTGGTACAGGACTCTTTTAGAATTATGCTTTTCTCTGGGTATATGCCCAGTAGTGGGATTGCTGGGTCATATGGTAGTTCTATTTTTAGATTTTTAAGGAACCTCCATACTGTTCTCCATAGTGGCTGTACCAATTCACATTCCCACCAGCAGTGCAAGAGTGTTCCCTTTTCTCCACACCCTCTCCAGCATTTATTGTTTGTAGAATTTTTGATGATGACCATTCTGACCAGTATGACGTGATACCTCATTGTAGTTTTCATTTGCATTTCTCTAATGATTAGTGCTGTTGAGAATCCTTTCATGTGTTTGTTGGCAATCTATATATCTTCTTTGGAGAAATGTCTATTTAGGTCTTCTGCCCATTTTTGGATTGGTTTTTTGTTTTTTTGATATTGAGCTGCATGAGCTGCTTATATATTTTGGAGATTAATCCTTTGTCAGTTGCTTCATTTGCAAATACTTCCTCCCATTCTGAGGGTTGTCTTTTCATCTTGTTTATGGTTTTCTTTGCTGTGCAAAAGCTTTTAAGTTTCATTAGGTCCCATTTGTTTTTATTTCCATTTTTCTAGGAGGTGGGTCAAAAAGGATCTTGCTATGATTTATGTCATAGAGTGTTCTGCCTGTGTTTTCCTCTAAGAGTTTTATAATGTCTGGACTTACATTTAGGTCTTTAATCCATTTTGAGTTTATTTCCATATATGGTGTTAGGGAGTGTTCTAATTTCATTCTTTTACACGTACCTCTCCAGTTTTCCCAGCACCACTTATTGAAGAGGCTGTCTTTTCTCCATTGTATATTCTTACCTCCTTTATCAAAGATATGGTGACCATATGTGCATGGGTTTGTCTCCGAGCTTTCTATCCTGTTCCATTGATCTATGTTTCTGTTTTTGTGCCAGTACCATACTGTCTTGATTACTGTAGCTTTGAAGTATAGTCTGAAGTCAGGGAGCCTGATACCTCCAGCTCTGTTTTTCTTTCTCAGGATTGCTTTGGCTATTCCGGGTCTTTAGTGTTTCCATACAAATTGTGAAATTTTTTGTTCTAGTTCTGTGAAAAATGCAATTGGTCGTTTGATAGGGATTGCATGGAATCTGTAGATTGCTTTGACTAATATAGTCATTTTCACAATGCTGATTCTTCCAATCCAAGAACATGGTATATTTCTCCATCTGTTTGTATCAAATTTAATTTCTTTCATCAGTGTCTTATTGTTCTCTGCATACAGGTATTTTGTCTCCTTAGGTAAGTTTATTCCTAGGTATTTTATTCTCTTTGTTGTAGTGGTAAATGGGAGTGTTTCCTTAAGTTCTCTTTCATATTGTTCATCATTAGTGTATAGGAATGCCAGAGATTTCTGTGCATTAATTTTGTAATCTGCTACTTTACCAAATTCATTGATTAGCTCTAGTAGTTTTCTGGTAGCATCTTTAGGATTCTCTATGTATAGGATCATGTCATCTGCAAACAGTGACAGTTTTACTTCTTTTTTTCTGATTTGGATTCCTTTTATTTCTTTTTCTTCTGTGATTGCTGTGGCTAAAACTTCCAAAACTAAGTTGAATAATAGCAGTGAGAGTGGGCAATCTTATCTTGTTCCTGTCCTTAGAGAAAATGGTTTCAGTATTTCACCATGGAGAATGATGTTGGCTCTGGGTTTGTCATATATGGCCTTTATTATGTTGAGGTAAGTAAGTTCCCTTTATGTCCACTTTCTGGAGGGTTTTTATCATAAATGGGTGTTGAATTATTATAAAGAAAGAAAGTGGCTCAGAGAAGCAACATGACAAGTCAGGATTCAAACTATATAACTGAAAGCTAAGCTCTGTATTAACTACTGCAATGGAAATTTATGTGGGTTGCTATGTAAAAAGGACTCAACAAATATTTCAAAACAGACATTTTATAAAGCAAAAATGTGCCTCAACAGAAAAGAATATTTTTATCATTATGGGAAAACTGGGTTAATATTTTAGATCCCATAGAATTGCTTATGAACTCAGTGTGTTCATCCATCTTTTATAGATGTGTTTCCCCTTTGTTTTACTGGTTACAACATTCCAGCTCTTTATTTCCTATGTGTTTTCAGCTGAAGCAGTCGAATTTGAATCTGGTTGTTGCCCTGGGTTCTTCACATTTCCCATGTCAGGGCAAACTAAAAAGCCAGAGAGGTTTCTCCTCTGTACAGTAGTCTCCTGCTTCCCCAAGCACAGAAAACATTGTTGTAAACCTGGAGCCATGTGACTGCACTCATCAGAATGGAGGAGATGATCACATGTGGAATTTATACAAGACTCCATTTGGAGGCTGACCCTCCCCCCAGATGGGAACTCATTCACCATGGCCTTTGAGTCCTTCATGTGGAGTAAAGATGTTACTATAATGATAGTTTATGAAATGAGAGTAAATATAGTGGCCTTGCATCAGAGAGCTTTCTATAGCAGAGAAGATTATAATAAAGACAAAAAATATATTTTGACCCCCCCATCTTGCTGCATTACCATAACAATGCAGCTTTGTGGCTCCAGTGGGGCAAAGAATCAGGTAAGAGATTTACAGATGTTTTATTTATGTACAGATTTTTCAGTGTCAAGATGGAAGAAGGGCTTCTCTTAGGTGTATTTTCCTAGGTAACTGATGGAAGATGAATTCAAGAAACTGTCCAGCCTTTGGAAATCTTTTTACCAGTCGATTCTCAAGCTCTGTTACTAGTGGATTTTAAAATATGTATTTGAGAGAGAATGAGAGAGAGACTTGTATCATCAAAATAAAACATACTTCACTGAAATTGAACTCTTTGAAAGAGTTCCTTGGTGTCTCGGAAATATTCTGCCCTCTCCTTTGAGCTGTTCCTTTCATGTTTTTCCTTTGGAGGTTTTAATTTAGTGAACACACAGGATATTCCAATGTGCACAGCCAATTCAGGACCTACCCTGAAGAGACCCCACTGACACACACACATACACACATTGCTGCTGCCAATTGCAGGAGGAAAAGTACAGAATTTTGTAAAGCAGGGTGGAGATAAGCTACCCCGAAGGCTGGAAGTGAGATGAATTTTCATCCTGTGGAAAGATGGTATGGTCAGAAAGACTTTTCCCTAATAGCTTGAGATTGTAGATTCCAGGGTGTCCTAGGATAGGAAATAGGCTCTTCATCCAGTGGCCATCAAGAGTCAACCCCACATTTCCCTAAGCCCTCTAGTTGGTGGCATTAGGGCCACCAAGAACTTTTGAAGTTGATGTCTGGAGGTTGTTTACCTTGCACGTGGATGAGGATTCTTTAAAATTACAAAAGAAATTTTTTAAAAGAGAAAAATATTCCAGCAACAATTATAAAAACAAGAACTTTACCCCACTGAGTTTTATAGATTCTAGCTGCAGGTGGTGAGCTCAGAGACGGCAGAGAGTGAAGTTACCAACTGAGGAGAAGAGCCTGCCTGGTGCCAGAGAACCACTTGTCATGAAAAAAAGTCCCACACAGATCCAGGTGTCCCAGACTCTAAGAACTGAAGTCAAGTTGAGAGAAGTTTCAACTGTTGACTTCCTTGCAGGGAAAGACCTCAGAGTGGGCTCAGAATGCCAATGGGCTCAAGAATCTTATGAGGGCTTCCTCAACTATCATTAGATTCTCCTTCTGTTTTGTAATTTTCTTCCAGGATTAATTTCTTTAACATGTACTTTTATTAAGGATTTGGGGCTGGTCATGTAGATAAACATAAGCCAAAACATTTTTGAAAGAAGAAAACCAAAAGCAAATAAAATGTGGGATATTGTGTGTGTGTGTGTGTGTGTGTGTGTGTGTGTGTGTGTGTTTTGATGACATCACTGCCAGGTTACTTTGTACGTGATTAGACCACCTGTTATTTAAAAAATAATTTGGTAATTTATATAAATTGTAAAATCAATCAACATTCTCATTTTTTCAAACAATGTATTTTTCCTAAAAATATTTAATTATTTATTGAATGTTTGTTTGTTGTCCTCATTTCCCACACATAACGCACTCTCCTAGGCATTTGAGGGTGTAATATGAAGATGAATGAGATATAATTTTTTTCAAAACGTTTAGCATGTACTAGGATGGAAACAAAATGAATATGAATAAACAGAACAAAAGGTAGAATATAACAAATGCCATAAAATGTTTCAATAAGTGACGTTTGTTTAACCAACCCAACTTTTAGGTACAATGTCTGGTCCAGAGTAGAGTCTCCTTTGCCCAGTGAGTAAATTAATAAGTAAATGAAGTAATGAGTCATTTAGATGAGATTCTATGGGAGTTAAGGGAGTACAACATGAATGAGTGCCATTTGAGCCTTAATTGCGGAGGTTTGAGTATCTGGAGATGAAAGGAAGGGCTTTCCAGGACAAGAGAGTGACATGAGAACATGCTCAGCAGTGGATAATGAGAGATGTGCTTGGGAATGTGTAAGCCATCCAGTTCTGCTGAGCAATGATCACAATATCACCGAAATACACTGAAACAAAAATAAAACTAACTAAGCCAGGCACTTGCTGCTCTGGCAGGATTAGCAAAATATGGGACGCAGCCCCACTGGGAAGTGGTTTGTAATTTGGAGAAGGCCAAGTCCTGGAAAAATCAAAGTCAGCCAAAATGACATTTAAAGGTGGACAAGCAATCTAAATCCTCTGGACCTTGGTTTCTTCATCCATAAAATGTGTCCCTAGTACCTATATCACAAGGTCATTTTGAGGATTATGTGAAGTTAGGGCTATAAATTAGCTGGCATATGATATATACTTGTTTATTATTTTTGTTAATAATAATAGCAGACATTATCTAGCCAGGTGTGGCTATGTGAGTACCATTCATTTGAATTCTACTGAGCTTATGTAATTATAGATAATAAGACATCTAAATAACTTGCCCATTAAGTTTATTCTCTATTTTGTGATTTACCTCATGCATTGATCTGCTCAGCTGCATCTGGTTAGAAATGCTAGACGCTGTCATCACCAGAGATTTAGTGCATTTCATGTAGATGAACATAAAACCAAATGTTTTCAAAGGAAGCAAGCTAAAGAAGAAAATAAGAAGGCAGCAGAGTGTGCTAGTAAAGGGGGTAAATGTTTTGAAGCCCAATCTAAATTCAAATCCCTGTTCAGTCACTTACTATCTTTGTGAACTTGGGTTAATTACCTAACCTCTCTGAGCCTTGATTTCCTCATTGTAAAAGGGAGATGATGATGATGATGATGATGACAGCAATAACAACAAAAAACAAAATGACAACAGTAATAATATCGATTACATGCAGTCACTGTTTAAAACATAGTGCCTGGAACACGGTAAGTATTATTTATTGTTATCTCTTCTTTCCCTTTATATGTTCTCCTTAAAAGTTCCAACACCAGGTGACCAGGACTTGTGGGAAGGATGAATTTCCATGTGTGGTGATGGAGGACAGAGTATTTGCTTTGTTGTTGGAAAATCTGAATCCTGATCCTAGCTCTGTCACTAGCTCATTGTATGACCTTGCTTACTTAACTTTAGTTTCTTTGTTAAATTCAAAAGTTAGACTAGGTAAGTTCCATCTTGAAGGTCTGTCATTTTAGGATTCTGTGTACCTACTGCATGAAATTTCCCACTGAACTGAGTCTGTGTGTATGTTTCAAGAGACAATCTGAAAGGTCAACCAAAACCAATGCACCACTTCACGTTTAGTTTGTTCATTTGAATAAACAAAAACTGCACAAAATAGTTGAAAAAAAAAAGCCAAACCTTTGTCTGAATGCAAGCTGTCATAGAGGAACCCATACTTCTTCCTTTAACTCAGGGCTGTATTTGGATAAAGGCTGTGTTGTGTAGGTTAAAATTCAGTGGGGAAATTTTAGTCTCTCCAAATTTTTGGCAACATAAGTAAAGACCATTTAGGTGTTTACTGAGGTTTTGACTTAGTAATTAGGTGTGTTGGATAGATTCAGATTAACTCTTTAAATAGCAGCTAGCTGTCAGGATTGAAAGAAAAATATCTCAAAACCATTTGAAAATTGCTGTATGTTATTGATAGAGACAACTTGGAAAACACTTTTTTTATAATGGTCCCACGGAGTTGGGGGCGAGTATTTTCAAGCTTCTCCCAGCACCTGAGAATGCACAGCATCTGTTTTTCAGAAGCTGAATGCCAGAGGCATATTCTGTCTGGTCTTCTTGGAATGCAGCCTGGGAACTGTGGTGTGCCACATACCTTAGCTACTTTGATCCTCAGACAAAGGTCTATGGTAAACGGGCTGCACACAGGCAAAGGACACCAGAGATGTGCAGTTTCCAAACAGAACCCTGGACAGCCCACAGAAACCTCGATCTTCTGTCCAGCATGCTGGACAGCTCACACAAAACCCCCTTCCTGTAATCCATGGCTCCTAATGGCTGTCCAGGTCCCAGATTAGGGTAAGTGTACCCTAAGAGCATCTAGGGTATACTCCAAGAGTGAGTGCCTCCTTAAATTTTGCACCCTATGTGCCTTGCTTGCCTCATCCCACTTTTATCTCTGTGGTTGTCTACAGTTCATTTGTTCATTCAACGAACCTTCACTGAATTCCTAGTAAGTGCCTGTTACTGTGCTACATTCTGGCAAGACTAATAAAACAGTCCCTCTCCTCCTGGGGTTTTGTTCCTTCAGGGAATTGCAACCGTTTACAGGGGTGGAAGCATTTTAAGAAATAATTTTGGGAAGTGAGCAGAAAATAGAACATGGATGGATTCGTGCACCACAATCAGGAAGATAAAGCTTTTGGAAACTCCATGACATTCAAAGCTCCATGACTATGGAGACACATTTGTGTTGCTAGCCATTGTAAACACAACATCTAGCAAGAGAATAGGTAGGGTCTCAATATTTGTGTGCTATGTGTGATAGTGAGCCATTGGGTTCTAAGAAGAGTAGTAGTTTTTTCCATTTTGCAGTTTATAAATATCACTCTGGCAGTGTTATGGAAGATGGATTAGAAGGAAGATAGAATAAATGCAAAAAGACCATTTATGAGATGATTGCAGTGGTTAAAGTGAAAGATGATAAAAGCCAATATCAAACTCAAAATAGATATGAGCAACAGAGTATGAGAAAAGGAAGAATATAGAATTAACAGAAGTTTAGTAGGAGATGCAGATTTTGTGGAAAAGATTATTCACTTTGGGATAGCTTTGAGTTTGAAGTAGCTGTGCAACATTAAAGTGAAGGTCACTAGGGGGCAATTGTTCTGGAGGCAAGCCAGAAGTCTGGGCTGGAGACTATTGATTTGTTTCCCAAAACATTTATGGGCTTCGTGGAGTCAACCACTCCCTCTCATGAGAAAAATAGTAGGGGCTTGAGGCACAGAAAGAGGCAAATAAGGAAGAATAGCAAAACTAGAAAATCTAAATTCTGTTGCCCCCATGACAATTACATTTTGATGGACCTGTTTTCTCACTCATACAATAATGGTATTGATTCAGGTTATCTCTTTGTTCCTTTAAAATTTTATGTTCTCTGGCTATTCTAATTCAGGGTTTAAAAGTCTAATGTCTACAGAGGCAAGGTAAGATTTTCTACATTAATGAAGCTGGCCAGGAGACCAAGATAATTTGGAGATTATATGAATACATGTAAGGTACATACAGAGTACACAGAGAAAACATATAGAGTTCACCTCTTATCTCCAGATAACTGTTGCCACATGAAAACTTAGACATTAGAAGATGCCTTTAAAGGTAGATGAAGATACCATGTTATATCCTCATGGCCCAATTCTTATTTCAGCTATAGGGGGACAGATCCATGTGAGTTCTTAGTCATCTTGGGACAACAACATTCTATCTTTCTGCTTCAAGATCTTTCCTAATGCTGTGGGAGGTACTGGTTCACATACAAGTGAAGTCCAAAATGTGGCAAGTTACACCTCAGTGGGCCAACCCTCAGCCGGTGGAAGATGAAGGTTTGTGGATAAATGCTCCATCCTCTCATCTTTCAGGTGAATAATTCTAGGAGTCATTCTTTATGCTTCCCAGAGGTTAGAGTGGAATTGAACCCTATTGCCTTTGGAAAAGATCTTGATAATTCTTTTATATTGTAAAACATAGAAAGTCTCCATGAAAGTTTTAAAGTGACTCTTATCTCCTATGACTGGAGATGGAATGCACAACTTTAACAGATCTCCTATACTAAAGTCAGGACCATGTTAGGGAAGGAATGAGGCCCTGAAACATGGACTTGGGACATTTGGGTAGATGTGTCTAAACTTGAGTTCCTAGATTTCCCTGAGCCCTTTAGGGCAATAGACACAGCCTCTTTTCTCTTCTTAGAGAATAACTTTCTCTCTCCAGGAGACATTTCCTGGGGTTGATGTTTCTCAAAATAATGCCGTTTTCCAAAAGATCTACTCCTACCTCCCACCACTGCTTCCATACCAGTAACTAGACCAATAACAGGTCTCAACATAGGTAAAGTGAAATAAAATCCCTTTATAGAGAATAAAAAGCTTACTCACTAAAAGAGTTTAGGACTTGACTAATATACACCAGCAAGAATCTGGGAAATATGCGAGAGAGAAGATCTTGATGGAGTTAGACCAGGTGGAGCAGAATGCAAAGCTGTGTGAGGGTGAATTTATGGATATGGGAGTACTCTCCTGTGAATTAGGACTTAGCATTCTGGTAGGAACACCTGGAGCCGGTCTAGCAAGCTTCTGGAATGATTCCTTAAATCTTCTGAATGATGATGGACTATAGTAAATGAATTGGGTATGGCAAAGACTTGCAAAATGAGTACTAAAGGTTAGGGAAGTAAAAATGTTGGAATGGAGTACCACTGAATACCCTCTACCTAACTGTTTCCCTGGGAGGGCTCAGAAGCCATGCCTTCAGCTGAACAATTAGGAATATCCTACTGAAGGGACACAAGCATGACCGAAAAGTTCAGTGGTGGTTGACTGCTGAAAGACAGTATTGACTGCAGGAAACACTGTGGTGGAACAGAGCTCCAGAATCTCAGAAGCCAGCTGGAAGCACTTGATATCAGAGGAAAGGTGGTCACAGTTGGCAGCAAAGCTAGGATGGCAACCAGAGTTCTTTGACTCACAGGGATCTGTCAGAATGGTCAATAGATGATGACATCCTTAGGAGTGAGTTATCTGAGAAGCTGACTAGGGTATTGCTTGACTTGTGCGATGGGAAATAATTAAGGATTGAAAAGCAAAGGCTGACATCAGTCACAGCAATGGAAAATTGCAATTCCTCATTCAATTTCTAGACATGAATCAGTTTTCAGTTTCAAGGCCTATTGGTTGAAGTGAGATTGGTTCCTCATGAAGAAAGATCCTGAAATACCACAACAATAATATTTCATTTGTTTATTTAATAAATACCCTCTTAATTCTTCCCTAAAGAACTGGTAACAATTTATGAGAGTGAGTGTAAACAGAGAAGAGAAGAACAGCCAGAATCCACTAGGGATATTGCACATGAAGTCAGAGATCACAGGAATGCTAGAGGGGAATCAAAACACAATCATGGTCCCTCGGTTAGAGTACAGGCTTAGGAGAAATGATAATAAATGAAATCCTGACTCAAATCCATCTAACAGTGGATCCACTGGGTCCATAGATCTACCGAGGGCTGGAATATATAAATGGGATGGATATACTTAACTGTTGGTAAAACTCTCACATCAGTCCCTGATCTGTAGGATAAGAACCATTAAAGTAGAAAAAGCCAAGTAGAAATAAAACACCCCATCTTCCAGCCAAGATATATATCAAAAGAAATATTGCACACTAGGAGGAACTATACTTATTAGCTAGCGCATCTGATAGGTCCAAGGGGTAGACTGTAGCATATGCTTTTTGGTATTTTGTCACATCTCCATGTTCTGCTTCTGATTTCAGCTGCAACTGTGATGCATAATTCTGACTCACCAAGGACAGCATCTCACCTCAAACTTGTACTACATGTCTTTCTCTTTATAGCTACAATGTTTTCTAGTTATGGGAGTCAAATCAGCCTATGTACAAACCTGGCTTGGTTTGCAGAAGTGTTAGGAAATTAATATCTCAAGGGGAGAGGGGCACTGGTGCATAAATGTCACAGCCTCTGGTCTTTCAGGTCATTAATTTTGGAAAACTTTCTAACTATATCCCAGAAATTTCAGTGCCATCAAGCCTCTGTTTCTTCCAGCAATAATTACTCTTTTGTCAGCTTTTCCTCCTTGTCTATTTCATCTTCCTCCTCCCTTACTATTGATTTCTGAGATCAGTTTCCACAAAAACTACTTATACCCAAGCCTTTATCTCAGTGCCTGCTTTCCAGGGAAACCAAGCTATGACATAGACTTGATGTTGCCAGATATTCCAGTTTTTAAAGAGAATCTGGAAATCTGGATTTTTATGAGAAACTCCTGATTTTTCAATGACAGCTGCTAATTAATTAAGAAAAATACTATGTTGGCCAATCATAACACACCTATTATTCATTCTTGCTCCCATGAACCACTGGTGTGCAATTTTTATTCTTCAGAAAGTTCTGTATTGCCCAGAACGTGAGACTTTGGTGGCATCAGTTATTAGGCTGACAGGGTAGAGTAAAGGGAAGTGTGTTCATGGCCTTCTCTATCCTCTTGAGCAAAAAGAAAGGCAAAGTGAAAAGGAATGTATTTAGGCCAAGACATTAGGCATGACTTGGTGTCCATGCATAGAAGAACGTGTCATTTAATTTTTGTCTGATCTCTATAGCATCTATACAACAAAATATGAATTAACGTACTGCTCCAACTTGCACAGGCTGGAGCTCGAGCATTATTTGAACTTGGATGTAAAATTTGTACTGGGGCTGGGCCCCTTGCCCACTGAGAGTTTGGATTTGATCCCAGAGATGAAGCCACTGAACTGGTTGTCAGCCTCAGGCAATGGCTACTTGAGGGAGTAAAAAACATGCAGCTAGTGCCTGAGTCTTCAATGCTCATGTCCCCTGGGAGAGTCCTGCTTGGTCGTGTGTATCTAAGCGCACAACCTTGGTTACCCAGGAAACCAAGGCCAAGTGGGTTTGGATGATTTTTTTACGGCCATCATGTCAGATGAGATGTTTCCAGAGAGCTCAGCTGTGAGCATCTTAGAGATGAGGGATTCATGTAGATGTCTTCATCAATGCATGTGAAGAGTGTGATCTGGGGCAATTTGTGGTGACAAATACCACTGAACACTGGAGCAAATTGCTATTACTCTGAAGGTCTTGTGTCTTGGTATACAAAATGAAGATAGACTTTCATTCATGCAAAGATTAATTGTCTACTATGGGACAGACAGTGAGCCAGGACTTGAAGATAATATGGTAGTTGAGACAAAACCCCTGATCTCATGACTTTACATTCTGTTAGGAGAGACAGATATTAATCTATTGAATAAACAAACAAGACAAGTTTAGTTGCTAATAAAGCCTTGAAGAAAATAAAACATGGAGATGTGGAAGAGGGTACCTAGCACTTGCTTGTGGGATGGGAGAGAAGGCACTTTGCAGGGGGAAGGTAGGAAAAACCTCTCTGAGGTCACATTAGATCAAGAAGATCTCAGTGCCACCAGGGCGCCAGCCGCGTGAACATCTGTGGGAGGAGTGTTCCGGGCAGTGGGAATGTGCGAGACCTCGACGCAGCAGTGAGGGTTCCCGAAGTTGTTGGGAGGACTCTGCCAATTTAAACAGGTCCACCTTCCAACCAAGGCCAGGAAAGGCTTTGGAAATAGAGAGGAACTGGAGTGTCAGAAGAGGGTGGTGGACAGAGCCCTGGCCAGACGGAAAAACCACCGACATTGCTTCTGTCCATTAGCTAGATGGCCTCACATGTCACACTCAATGTTGAACCTCAGTTTCTCCATTTAGAAATGAGGGGATGGGACTAACTCAGTGATTTCTTTTTGCTTTTCACTTTTTTCCCCTAAAGCTATTGAACATTTTGTTCAAAGGAAACATATAAAACAATGAGGATACAGAGCACAGTTAGCAAACCCTGGATAAAATGATGCTTGAAGAACCTCCTCCACCAGCCCTGAAATTCTAGGATCCCAAGGGTCAAGGCTCCCTTGCTGAACTCTCAGATCCAAGAGATCTGCTTATATTTTCAATGTTTTGATGTCAAGCTGACACGCCTGAAACTTGCCTAGTGAAGTATAAGATCCTGGGGCCCTATTTGTCTGGGCCCCTCCATCCTGCTTGAAGCCTGCACAAGAGTCTGGGGATTGTAAGGTCTGCTAAGTCAAGGTGAAAGGCTCCTCTCAGGACCACAGAGTCCAAGCCCGAAAGAGGACTCAGGGAAACTATGTCCCTTCTATGACCAGAGTTGTACCATTTCTAGGACCCAGCACAGACAGGATCGCTGCCCTGAAGGCTTTCTCTCCTTGGTTAAAGTGTGGAACAGGAAAGGTGAGGCGGGAACAGGTGTTCTTCCCGACCCACCCGGAGGGCATGTGGTGCTGGTCAATGCTCTGTGTTCTGTCTATTGGACACTCCAGGATGGCAGAAGTGGGACCAAGACATCTTCAAGTTGTAGGTCCGCTGCCCTCCTGCACTTTCCATTCTCTGACTTTGCCTGTGTCAGCCCAAGGAGAATTACTTACTCTGCACGTAAACGAGGCCTGTGGCTCTGCTGCCTCAGTAACCTTCCTCTGCAAAGCACCAGGGAGAAACCTCCTCATCACCACCCTAGGACCCACATACACTTAGGGAAGTGATGAAGAGCTCATTGAAAGTTTAAATGTGAAATACCGCGTAACTGCATTTTGAGTTAATTTCTCGGAGCATGGTGGAGGGTGGGATCTGATTATGTAAGTAATGCATAAATCCCCAATGTAAAAGGTAAACTTTTTTCAGCCTCAGTAACTCAGCATAGGCTTTGGACTTGGGATGTGAAGAGAAAGCTGATTTCTTTAACTAAGCAGGTTTGTTTGTCTTAAGATATAATTTAGGGGGGCAGAGTGATATGGTGCAGGATGAGAAGAGTATTGGACAAGGTGTCCAGGGCCCTGGGTGATCTTTGATCAGCCCTTTGCTTTTCTAGGCCACAATTTCCTTATCTGGTTCAAAAGGGCCACAAACCCCAGTTTTCCTACCTCCTCGGGATATGATGAAGATAGGATGAGACAATAGATGCAGAGCAATGCTTCTCAAGGTGTGGTATCACTCTGCCAACTACTTGTTACCTATCTGCAGTGAGGTAATTGCAGAAGGTTAAGAGTAAGCATTCAGAAACTTGTATAGCAATTTGACATTGCAGTGACAGCCAAGTGTGTGATTAGGGGCCTCACTTCACTCAATAGGGTATAAAGCAGTTTGATTGTTGTCAAATTCACATGATGAGTCATACTGGGCATGAGCTTCATACTAGTATTAGTCCATGATGGATTAGAAACAAAACCAACAAAAAGCAACAACAACAAAAATTGACCCTTCATCACAAATACTTTGAGATACACTGGTGTAGATTCTTGCTTGGAGAAGTCCCAAAACATTAGGACACCTGTAATTGAATGAGGTATGGTGAGAAGTAGCTGAGAACTGAATAGAAATGACCTAAGGAAGTGCCCGGCCTAGCCGTTCTGCTCACTTGCTTTATGACCCTGGATAAATCACTCTCTCTCTGGGCCCCTGATGCCATATGTAATCTCTATCTGAGGCTTTCTCTTTTCGTCAGTGTAGCTGGTATAAGATTAAGAATATCAGAATTCCTGTTAATAAAAGGGACCAAAATTGGCTGATGAATTAGGCATGAGGTTGGGAGTGGTGGTTGATTGCAAAAAAAAAATGGCAACAATCCTTCACTCCTCCAGGTATCCATGTTCTTCGCAAAATGATTTTATATCTCATTCCATCGAGAGGTGGAATCCTTCCTTTGAATAAGGGATAGTTGTGTGACTTGCTTTAGCTCATACAGTGCAGCAGAAGTCATGGTAGCCAGTTCTGAGGCAAGGCCACAGGAGGCTTCCACTGGCTCTCTTGGATTCCTGCCCAGCTGCCATGTGAACAAGTGATGAGCCACCCACTTGAGGCCACCCTACATCAGCCAGTCCCTGGACAACTTGGCAGCTAACTGCAGATTCCAGAGTGAGCCCAGCTGAGAACAGAAGAATCACCTAGCTCACTCTGGTCCAAATTGCTGACCTATAGAATCATATTTTAAGTAAATGCTTATTGTTTTAAGCTATTAAGATTTGGGGTGATTGTTATGCAGCAGAAGCTGATCGATCCAGGAATAAAATATTACGTTGATTGTTACTAATGTGTTGGTTGGAGTCCAGACAAATTAATGATGGAGCCAGTCGATTACAGCATCCTTCTGGTCCCCCTTTGCCCCCTCATTTCAGCTCAAAAGTTGCTATTGCTAATAAATGAGTCATGGGTGTAAAATGCAGTGTGGGGAATATGGTCAAGAATTACATAGTATCTTTGTATAGTAGCAGATCATAACTATCACGGTGATCATTTTGAAATGTATAGAAATATTGAATCACTGTGTTGTGTAACAGGAAGTAACACAGTGCTGCAGGTCAATTATACTTCAAAAGGAATCCAAACTCATAGAAAAAGAGATCAGATTTGTGGTTACCAGAGGTGGGGGATAGGGTGCGGGGTAACTGGATGAAGGTGTTAGAAGGTACAAACTCCCAGTTATAAGGTAAATAAGTACTAGGGATGTAACGTACAACATGATGAAGATAAATAACATTGTTGTATGTTATATATGAGTTGTTAAGAGAATAAATCCTAAGAGGTCTCATCACAAAGAAAAAATATTTTTTCTACTTCTTTAATTTTGTATCTATGCGAGATGACGGGTGTTCACTAAACTTATTGTGATAATCATTTCATGATGTATGTCAGTCAAATCATTATGCCGTATACCTTAAACTTATACACTGCTGTGTGTTGATTATATCTCAATAAAACTGGAAGAAAAAATTTTAATAAATGTTTCTTTTTAATACAAGTTGCTTTTGTTTTCCTGCTCCCATTCAGTGAGTTGTGCTTTTTCAAAATGTGCCTCCCATTATCACAAACCAATGACTCTTCAACATTGTAGGTAATAGATCTCTTTGAGCATCTGATGAAAGCTGAGGCTCCACACATCAGAAAAAATGCATATCTCCACATTTACATACTATACAATTTTAAGACTCTAGGGTCCAATCGTGAGCCCCTCTTTCCTGGTTAAGAGTTGTAGGTGTGGCCCTAACCTCTCTCCCCAGCTCTTCTCAAATCACTCTCTCACCTCCCACTGTTAACTTTCTCAGTCCTCCATCTAAGCTCCTAAAAGTCTTCTAACCTTATAAATTAATCCACACAAGACAGTATTAGAACAATACCCCATTAAAAACTGTAGAGCCCTTGGAAATGATGTCCAAAACTTTCTCCCACATAATATCTCAGTTAATTCTCTTAGCCCTGTGAAGTATGTGGGCAAGACCTATTAACCCACTTATCTAATGAGGAAAGTGAACCCCAATCCAAGGGAGTTACTGCCCAAGGCCACTCAGCTAGGAAGGGGCAGCATCTGGCATCCTAGTGTCAGTTCCATGTTACTTTGTTTTTCAGAGACATGTCAGGCTAACGGTAGCAAATCCAGATGGGGAACACTTATCTTGTGTGTGAGGAACCTCAGGACGGCCTGTGTGGTCATGTGGAGAGAAGGAAAAAAGTGGTAGGAGTTGATGTCAAGAGGTTGGGATACCTATCAAATGTAAGATTTTGGAAGCCTACGCTCCCAGAGGATGAGCGAGGAGATTGCCTGTAATATTTTAAGTTTAGCCTCACTTAAGAAAATTCCATCATTAATTGCATCAGTCTATATATAACCTCCTCCTCTCTCTCTTCCTAAAAAAGGAAGGGATCTCAGAGTCTTTCACACAGTCCAAACTTAGAATGATTTACACTTTATCTTAAACATGCCAGTCTCTACCTTTCACAGCAAAACACAACTTGTTGAATTTTATTTTTAAAACAACCAAGAGGAGTGTGACTTGGGGACCTGATGTTCTTTGAACCAATTCAAGAAAAATTTATTGAGTCCCTACTAGGTGCAATGTGCCATGCCCTAGGACCTGAGATTGATGAGCATGAGAGAGAATTCATAGTTGAATCAAATGTCTTGAACCCTCAAGAAATACCAGGGGAAATAACAACCACTTCACTCACCTTACAGACTATTTTTCAACCCTCAAGCACAAGCTCAATGTTATTTTCTTCCCTGTCCTTTCCCACTCCAGAAGGAAATGTTTTCTCATTTGTATCTCCTCTCTATAGCCAGAGAACTGGAAAATGTATAAATGGGAACCCATAGTATATTGTGATTTACCTTTATAATTTTTTTTGGTCTTTTCCATTCGTCTGTGAGCTCTCTGAGGGCAGGCACATGTCTTATTTCTCTTCTTTATGCCCTTCCTCCATTCCAGTTTTCCAGTACTAGACCAGTAAATATATTTTGAATTGACCTGAATAACCACAAAACACAGAGAAAATGCTGTGTCCAAAGAGAGGGGCAAACAAGGTCTTCAGAGGTGTGTGAGTGGGGAACTTAGTCATATCACATGACTGTTTCCTTCTTAAGGACATAGACAACCATTCCATTAAGGGAAAAAAACTAATCTTAGGCACTTAGGCACTTAGGCACAGTGCTCCTAACATAGCAACTACTTAAAGCATTGAGTATTACTATTACTCTTGCTGCTACATTTATAATAATATTACCCCTTCAAGCAAGAGCATTTCAGTAGAAAGGAACTCTGAAGCCTTTATAGAATCCTCCCGCTATTTCTGTGGTCCAGAAAGCTGCCCTGCCTATTCACTCACTAAAATAGAGAGAAATTCCTTTTCTTTCTCCAAGGAAAATGGACTGCAGAATATCCTTGCCCTGAGATGTTTGTCTTTGACTGGCCCAGGAGCCATGGGATTAAATAAGCATATTCTCTCCTCTAAGGTTCAAGGTAATAAAGCAAGCATCTGCACTGTTACCATGGCTCCATGGGCTTGTTTGGCATTCTGTGAGAGCATTTCCAACATCACACCCCTCGTTATATTTAAAAATTGTTCTATTATCTACTCAGGAGCTGGAGAAGAGAGCATGGCTGGGCATGGAGAGTCTCAGTAGATGGAAATGAACAGATTGGGGAACACTGATCCGAGGCCACCACACACAGCTCATGTGGTGTACACTAATGCTGATCTTACAGGTTGCTGATTCCTTATGGGCTGCCCATCAATATACAGGTCTCTTTCAAGTAAGTGTCGAAGCTGAGGTTCATTTCTTGCAGAAATGGAGGAATAGTATCTCAGTTAAGAATTTTTTTTTTTTTTGCGGTACGCGGGTCTCTCACTGTTGTGGCCTCTCCCTTTGCGGAGCACAGGCTCCGTACACGCAGGCCCAGCGGCCATGGCTCACGGGCCCAGCCGCTCCGTGGCATGTGGGATCTTCCCAGACCGGGGCACGAACCCGCGTCCCCTGCCTCGGCAGGCGGACTCTCAACCACTGCGCCACCAGGGAAGCCCAGTTAAGAATTTTCTGATTGAAAGTAACATAAACCACTCAAGCCAGGTTAAACAGAAAAAGGAATTTTCTAGAAGGATAGTGGGGTATCTCATAGAATCCTAGAAAGACAGAATAATCTCATCTCTAGGAAAAGCTGGAGCAAGACATCTTTGGTGACCCTGAGTGTTATTTTTGATTGTCCAACATCCATTCCCCTTTCCTTTCCACCATCACTCCAATTTCCTTTGACAGAAGCATCTTCTTCCTTTTGAATACAGCCTGGTGGAATTATAAATTGGGGTCCTACTCTGCCCTAGTTAATAGGGAAACTACAAAATCCAAGATAGACCAATTAAATGTTCACTCCCAGGAATTTGAATCTTGATAAGAAATTTAAAGAGATTCAAAATAGTTGAAATTCATCTGTTCCGGCCATAGTATCAGGAATAGCCTGTTCTTCCCATAAAACTATTCCTCGAAGTTATCATTTCTTAAAGCCTCAGGGTTGTCTTGGTTCTGTGCTTTTCATGGTTTTTGGCTTTCCCAATAATTCTCCAAGTTATCCATATTCTAATAAATACTCATTCCAATAAATAACCATAGTCAGTTTCTTTTGCTGGTAAACAAAAGAACTCTGACCAATAGACCATCTCTTTAGAAAGTTGCCAATGACTTGGGTCAGCTTATTCCTCCTACTCTCTATATCTCACCACCAGAATTTTTTAGGAGAGAGAGTTTGGCGCATTTTTGTCCAGTGTCCACTTTATCCAATCAGCTGAACCTAGGGGCAGGGCCATATATTATGAACATAGCTGTCAGAGGCTAATCCCTGTGGAGGAAAGGCAGCTCCCAGAGACAAGGCTAGGACTAGTGAACTGAGTCAAACCTTTCTCCAAGGAAAATGAACTACAAATAGAAATTTTTTGCTGATCAAAAAACATGGCATGATGTGTTGAAGCAAATCGGGTACTGGGAACAAGGTGTGACCAGATCAGATATTGATTGGATCTAAAGAAGCGTTGGTCATGAAACCCACATTTTGAGAAGTAGCACAGACTTGGGTTAAAGCAGTCCAGAGGCTCTGTTTAGAGCCATATTTTTCATTGATAAGGACTGCTGTCCCTTTAATCTTTTCAAACAATAAGTCTAGCCTTTGAGAGTCCAATACATAAATACTTATCAGACAGAAGACATGATCATCCAATATTTAACCTCAGAACTTCCGTCTTCTTTTTCCTAAAGCTATGTTTCTTTCCTACTCTATTCTGCCAGCCCAGCTCTGTGATAGCAAATATGAATTATCCGGATGTTTGGTTTAATCCTCCATTTCACTTAGGCAAGAATAGTCAGGTATTTTCTTCCAGTGGTACTCATTTTCCCAGGCATTGATTGGGGCATTAAGGGAAGGAGTCTTGCAAAACTTGCAATCCCAATTATATTTGCCTTCTCTGGTCTGTTTTAGTCAAATATTTGCTCTCACTCTTTTACAAATAAAGTTTCTCTGCATGCTTGAATTGCACATCTTTAAGAGGCTAAATTTTCAGTATCTTTACATCAAAGCCCACAGAAGCAGCTAATCTTCAGTAGAAACCCATCTGCCTTTGGAGGGAATGTGCTGGGCATCCTTCCTTAGCTTGGTTAGAACTGAAATTTTTAAGCCCCTCCTATTTTCCCTTCTGAACATACACAATGAGCAAAGACACAATCTTGAGGTCACTTCTGACTCTTCTCACTTTTTCCAAAGGATGCTAAGGCAACCAGAGCTCAGATCATGGGCTGTCGGTGTTGTAGGAACCCACATTCCCTGCACTTCTAGTATTCCTGATCAGTGAGCAGTGCTCTATTCCTTTCTGTGCAATGAGCTGTATGGTGTAGTGTCCAAAATCCCCAATTGAACAACTGGGCATCTACATGCCAAAAAAAACAAAGTAGACACAAACTTTATACTTTTCACAAAAGTTAAATCAAAATGGATCACACACCCAAGTGTAAGATGCAAAACTACAAAACTCCTAGAAAACAGCAGGAAAAAATCACGATGACCTTAAATTTGGGGATGACTTTTTAGATATGACACCAAAGGCATGATCCATAAAGGAAAGGTTTCATAAGCTGGACTTCATTGAAGTTAAAATTTTCTGCTCTGCACTGTCAAGAGAATTAAAGGACAAGCCACAGATTGGGAGAAAATATTTGTAAAAGGCATCCGATAGAGGACTGTTATCCTAAACATACAAAGAATTCTTAAAACTCAACAGTAAAAAAATAAGAACGTTGCTTAAAAAATGGGCCAAAGGGGCTTCGCTGGTGCCGCAGTGGTTGAGAGTCCACCTGCCGATGCAGGGGACACGGGTTCGTGCCCCGGTCCGGGAGGATCCCACATGCCACGGAGCAGCTGGGCCTGTGAGCCATGGCCGCTGGGCCTGCGTGTCCGGAGCCTGTGCTCCGCAACGGGAGAGGCCCCAACAGTGAGAGGCCCGCTTGCTGCAAAAAAAAAAAAAAAAAAAAGGCCAAAGACCTTAACAGATACCTCATCAAAGAAGATGATGGCAAATAAGCATATGAAGATGATCCACATCATATGTCATGAGGGAAATGCAAATTAAAACAGCAACAAAATACGACTACATACCTGTTAAAATGGTGAAAATCCAGAACACTGACAACACCAAATGCTGGCGAGGATATGGAGCAACAGGAACTCTCATTCATTGCTGGTGGGAATGCAAAATGGTACAGCCACTCTGGAAGAAAATTTGGTGACTCCTTACAAAACAAAACATACTTTTACCATAAAATTCAGTGATCGCATTCCTTTGTAGTTACTTAGAGTAACTGAAAATGTATGACTACTCTAAAACCTGCACACGGATGTTTATAGCAGCTTTATTCATAACTGCCAAAGCTGGGAAGCAGCCGAGACATCCTTTAGTAGGTGATGGATCAAAAGTTGTGGTACATGAGACAATGGTATATTATTTAGCACTAAAAAGAAATGAGGTACTAAGCCATGAAAAGACATGGAGGAAATTTAAATGCACATTACTAAGTGAAAGAAGCCAGTTTGAAAAGATACTGTATGATTCCAACTATACGATATTCTAAAAGGCAAAAACTATGGAGACAGTAAAAAGATCAGTGATTGTCAGCGGTGAAGGGGTGGGGGGTGGATGAATAAGCGGATCACGGAGGATTTGAGTGGCAGTGAAACTACTCTGTATGGTACTATAACGGTGGTTACATGTCATTACTCATGTGTCCAAACCCATAGAATGTACCACACAAAGAGTGAACCCTAATGTCAACTATGGACTTTGGGTGATAATGATGTGTCAATGTAGGTTCATCAGTTGTAATAAGCATATTATACTTCCCAGATGGAGGGTGTTGATAAAGGAAGAAACTATACCTGAGTCAGGGCAGGGGGTATATAGGAACTCTCTTCCTCTCCATTTTGCTATGGACCTAAACCTGCTCTAAAAAATAAAGCCTTTTTAAAAAATCCCAATATTTAAAAATGAATCAAGTAACCAACAGTGTCTTGTGCCGAGCCCTGTGCAATGTAGGGGAGGTGAAGGAGGTGCAGTCCCTGTACTCAAAGAGCAGCCACTTGGGGAGAATTTATGAGAGACAGACCCTGTGCTGGAACCCTTAAGTCAGCACAATGGCATAGACGTTACGATGATCTCCAGTTTACTGGTGAGGAAACAGGTTCTGACAGGTCCATGAGACTAGTGATCGATAGAGCTGGGATTCAAACCTAGGGCTCGCTGATGGCAAAGCTCAAACTTCCCGGGGAAACACATGAAACAACTCAAGACAGGATGTCGTGGGGAGCTAGGGTGGGTCAGGCACAGAGTGCTGGGGGGAGCAGAAGCGCCAGAGGGTGGAAAGGAGGAAAAAAATCATGGCTGTCTAACTGAAGAGAAGACGGTCTTCCTGAAGGAGATAGAGGTTTCCAGATCTTTGACCAGTGTGTTAGAAAGAAACCGACTTAATTGCCAACATTTACAAATAAGGAGATTTCACAAAAAAATATGAATTTATGTCTTCTTTCAAAAAACCACCTCTGGGGGGCTTCCCTGGTGGCACAGTGGTTGAGAGTCCGCCTGCCGATGCAGGGGACACGGGTTCGTGCCCGGGTCCGGGAAGATCCCACATGTCGCGGAGCGGCTGCGCCTGTGAGCCATGGCTGCTGAGTCTGCGCGTCCGGAGCCTGTGCTCCGCAACGGGAGAGGCCACAACAGTGAGAGGCCCGTGTACCGCAAAAAACAAACAAACAAAAAAACCCCACCTCTGGGAACCCTGAATCTCTCCCTGCATGTCACAGCTGGCTACACTGAGTAGGCGCTCCTTCCTTTAAATGAGGGGTCCACTCTCTTGCCTGTCAGTACCCCCTCTCCAGGGCTGCTTCATACATGGGTAATTCTTGACCAGCCTCTGCAGGGTTTTGACTTTGGGACACCCGCTCAGTGCCTAAGGGACTTCACAGGCCCCTTCTGTTCTCTTCCTTCTGACCTTCAGCCCCATCCCAAGGAAAGAGTCGAACTTCTACATGCCAGGACCAAGGACAGTTTTGAACCAGAGTGTCTGGAGATGAGTGCGTTCAAATGGTGAGGGAAGAGGTGAAGAGCATTTCCCCTGGTGGGTGGGACTCTTTGGAATTCTTTCCCTTAAACCAGAATGCTTGAATGGCCACTTTCAAGAACAGGCCAGAAGTAGGATGGGGCAGGTAAAGATGAAAGATTTTAAGCTGTCACGTAAGAAACTTAAGTTACACATCACCAAGAACTTCTTGTCTTTTGATAAAAATGGTTGTGAATTACTGGAGAATTTTTATGCTTGGACTAGGTCCTCACATCTGCCTGGTGACCTGCTCCCTATTCAAGCCCCTCCAATAATCATCACAATTATGACAATAATGAGAGCAGCATCAACTACTGAGCACCTATAACATGTGATTCTTGACTAAGGGCTTTTAATACATTAGCTCATTGAATTCCCACAACCATGCCGTAAAGGGGGTATTGTCATCCCCATTGTACAAGTGAAGAAACCGAGGCTCAGAGAGATTAAGCAACTAGACCCTGGGACATAGCTGGAGAGTGGCAGAAATGAAACCAGCCCCAACTCTCTGAATCCAGAGCTCATGTCCTTCGCAACCATGCCAGCGTCACTCAGTGTGTGGGATATATGTTTCCGGCATCAGAATTACCTAGAATGTCCCAGCCATAAAAAAATGCATCTTTCTGAGTCCTACACAGGAGCTCTGCAGATCCACTGGGGGTGGGGTGGTGGTGCTTGAGGCTTACTGAAGTTGGAGGGCTCCCAGCCGCCTGGACTCCCTTGCTCCCAAGGCTCCCTTCTGCCCAGACAACATGCTCTTGCACTTGAGAGGCTCAGCCCAGCTCTCTGCTGCTCCAGCCTGGGCTCTGCAGGCTGGTGAATGAAGTCATTTGATGGGATCAGAAGGAATCTTCAAGGGCATTACCTTCACCTCCTTATTTTTTAGGAGAGAGGAAGTGGAGGCTGGGAGAGGATGACTGACTACATCCAGGGCACACACCAATCCAAGAATCCTCCCTCTACTTCTCCTGTGTGCTCCCTGGGCTGAGGGTCCCTTGCTTCCTCTGCCCCTTCCTTTCCCCCTTTTTGAGGAAGATACCCTTTCTTCTCCCAAGCAAGGTGGATGGAGCCTCAGCTTTCCTTTGGGGCTGGCGCTAACGGAGACAGAGCTGAACACCTACAACTGGGTCACTTCAATAGCATTCAGGAAGGCATGTGGCCTGTCTTGCACTTATGGCAGAAAGTTGTCATCTAAGGGCATGCAGCCACTGCATTTGCATTTGGACTGCTGAATACAACAGAAGCCATCTGCATCTGAAAATCAAGAACTACACCCAGATTGCCCCCCACCCATGCCCTCATGTGAGCCCTTTGCTCTTAGCAGCCCCTGCCTCAAATCTTTAAAAACCAATTAAAATCTTTAAGTGCCACTTTTCCCTAGCTTTGGGGTTGTTTTTCCTCCTCCTCCTCTCTTTTCAGCTGTCTTCAAAACAGAGAGAAGCCTCTGTCTGGCTCTGACAGTAAGATCTCCTGGTGCATTCTTTGCCTTGGGTTTTACTTCTGTCATTGATCAATAGACTTAAATGCCAGGCCTCCATCACAACTGCAGACTTTGATCGCCCAAACTGTCCTGGCCCAGCGGAGCTTGTCTGCTTGAGTTCTGATGCTGAGAAATGTCACAGTAGGGAGGGGCTATGAGCCTCTGTCAGTGTGCAAGGGAGGGCGCTGGTGACAGCTCATTCAGGGCATCTGCGGGCATCCCACAGGTCCTGAAGGTTACCGCCGGCTGGAATTCATTCCTGTCTGGGGCTGTTTGCAGCCACACATATAGTCTGTCACAGCACAAGCACCGAGTGAGGGTGCCATCCACCACACTCATGGTAACCAAGCCTCATTCATCTGCTTGTCATGAAATCCGCGAGGAAAAAGAACAACCGAATGGAGCCCCCGAATCCTGGTCTCAGCTGGGCCACTCACCAGCAGTGTGACCTTGGTCTTGTCACTTAACTTACCTGTGCCTCTGTTTCCACAGCTCTAAAACCCATCCTCACCGCAGTCTGAGAAATAAAGCAAACAGATGTGAAATTGCTTTGGAAAGAGTAAAGTGTTATAGGAGAGGGAAGTGTGTCATTCTCATCCCTGCTGCAAACTAGTGAAACAAGTGCTTTTTCGAACCTCCTTCCACTTAATTGTCTCTTGTTGCCAAAGTGAATCAGGAGCTGTGCTGTTTACAGAACAATTCTCACTAGCGAGAAAGTTAAAATTGTAGGTAGATGGGGGAGAAAGGAGAACTAGGCTGTTGTGAGCTATTCGTAAACGCTCCTGTTCAACAGGTATCTTTCAGCGATCCTCACGTCCATGTGCCTCGATCCCTAAACTCGCTTCCCCACAAGCACACCTTCTTCACGGGAAAGTTAGTCTTGCAAGGAAAGCGTGAGAAGGATGCTGTGTGACTTCTGTCTCCTTTCCCCAGCTGGGATATGCTTGTGTCTTTACCCTCATCAGTTTCCTCTGTGCAACAGAGGGTCAGTCTCAGCTGCTGGGACTGAGGGTTCTACTCAGATTTCATTGGCAGAAACCTCCACAACCAAGACCCTCTGATGTCTGGTGTGATGTCATGAACCAGATCTGAGATTAGTCTTTCTCCCCAGGGAAGCAGCTCAGCATCTGTTTAGGGGCAGAACTACCAAGAGAGTGTGTCCAAGAACCACTTCTCTCTGCCTCTGCCCACATGCCCACCAACTCTTTGGCCAGCAAGGCTGAGAGTCAGGTCCCTGAGGCCAGGCCACCCGGATGGGTGGATTTTCTCTGAATCAGAGAGTGCTCTTTCGGAGAAGGGGTGGCTATTACTCAGCCCCAGCACCTTGTTGCTAAGGGGATGCAGGCCCAGAGCTGTTAGGTCCCCTGGTGTTTCAAGAGAAGGCTAGAATGGGAATTATGTTGTAAAAGTAGCCAAATTTCCAAAAATCAAAATAGCATTTCTGGGCCACTAGCTTGCAACCTTTGGTCTAAGGTGATGCCGGGGTGGGGGTGGGCAGGAATCCAGAACAGACATGAAGATGTCCAGTCCATTTCCTTTTTCTGCCTTTGAGCTGACCAGATCCTGAAGGCAAGCCACCTTCAGCACAGACTCCCCATCTCCCTTCCCCCAGGCTGCCTCCCAGATTTCAGCAGTTACTACTCACACCCCTTGTCCCAGTAGGACCAGTGATTGGAATATCTATGTGTTTAGCAGTTGCCCCCTACACTGGCGTTGGATATACAGTCCCCGTCTTGAATGTTAGATGCAGCACAAAAACTGACATTATATATCATGCTGGTTGGGGTGGGAGGATGGGGGGGGGGGCATTTCCATCATTTTCAGGAGTTTCCTGATCATTTACACTTAGCTCAGTGGAGCCACAACCTACGTGCATCTCCTTTATGTTAAGGAGACTATCCACAGGTTGCAAAGAAAAAAAAATTATTTTTAAAGCAGTTTAAATGGTTTCAGTGATTTTGCTTAGGAGTGAGTGAGCCTGGAATGAGGGGCATCCAATCATTGAAGTACCTCTCGCCACTATTAGTGGGTTTCCATCTTTAAACTGCAAATTGTTCTTAAACATGGGTTGAGGGGTAAAGCCTCCACTTTGAGCTTCACTTGACACTGAACATTGGACTTAACCGGTGATTTAAGCCACGCTCAAGAGTAATTTGGACTGACTTGATTTTCACCTTAGTCTCTGGAACCCACCATGTGGTGAGAGAGGCTAACTCTGAAAGTAGGAGCTAAATTTGGACATTTTTTTTTTATCATTTAGAACTCACACAAACAGATATAACAGCACCTCTCACATCTCTGATGGAAAAGAGAAAGGGACGGACATGTACTTGGGGTGCTGGACCCTGAGAGGTTGTTAATGGCATCACCAGGCTGGTTGTGGGGATTACAGAGTTGTTGTGCTGCAGTTCCCTGTTGTGTCTCAGCAGGTTTCCTCAAAATCGGAAGCTCGAACATCACCTGTCAAGTGTGTCAATGGGAGATTATAAAACAAAGATCAGAGTCACTCCGTCTCTCTGACTTTTTTATTCTTTGTCTCTCCCTCTCTTGGGAAATAAACTAGCACAGATGAGCTCACTGTTTTTGTTTCTTCTTTCTTCCTCCTTCCCTTACAAGAGGACGGCTGCTTTGTATTTTTTCCTTGTGTATTTTTTACACTTCACTCAATATTAACATATACTCCTGCTGTATGTTGAGCTGACATAATGGTACCAAGCATCACAGACCCCTTTGCAGCTGACTTTCTGCTATTCTTCTTCACTCTCCTGTAAAGCAACTTTGCCCAATTCTCTGAGTGCACCTGGAGTCCCGCGCCTTCCAGGATGCTCCCCTGGTTGTGCCAGCGCTCACCAGCTCTCGTCTCATCAGGACCCATCCAGCACTGACCTGGGGGCCCTGCTCACTCCCTGGTTCATCTGTGCTAGCCTGGCTCCCCCAGCTGGACCAGAGCCTCTCTGAGGGCAGCTGCTGAGTCGCACTTATGTGTATACCTCACCCCACCCTGCCTATAGCCCAAGCACAGCACAATACCACGTGGAGTGGGAGTAACCATGCGATGCGAGCGTTAATCAGTGTTCGGATTCTTGCGTAACTCTCTCCCTCATCAGTCTGGCTTTCATCCCTTAAGGACTTAGGAGGACCCAAGAGAGAACCAGAGACGTCGCCCTGCAATAACAGTATCAGCTTCACAGGAAAAGAGTAGCTGACTGACTGGCCATTTTATTTCCCTAACTTGCAACTTGATCACACGTTTGGGGGGGATTTTAGGAACAGGACCAGCCAGAGTCTGGCTGAGATATTCTTTTCTCTTTGAGCAGTTGTTTCCAAAATTGGTGTTTCTCAAAACTCACTGCACTTCATAATGATCCTGGTAAACCTGAGGTTTCTGGTCTGACTGGTAGCCAGAGGCTGGCCCTTCTCATCATTCCATTGGCCGTTCTTCTTTCTCAGATCCAACATCAATTTCTTGGGGGAGAGTTAATTTAAGTCAATGTTTCTCAGACCTGCCCCATCATCAGGCTCATCTGGGAAGGCTGATTAAAAATGCAGATAGCAGAGGCCCCAGCTTTACCGAAGCTGAATCTCTAAGAAAAGGTCCTAGAAGTTTTGCTTTTAAAACAAATATTCCAGGGGATTCTAATCAGCAAAGTTTGCAAAATGTTGATTTAATAAAAGCATAAAATAAAAATTCCCTCAGTATTTTATTGTGAACATTTTCAAGCTTATAGAAAAATCCCAAGAATTTTCAGTGAATATCAGCACACCCATAATCTAGATTCTACCACTGACATTTTACTATACTTGTTTTATTACATGTCTATCTGCCTATCTACTCCTCTCTCCATCCAGCAACCCATCTTTGTTTGGGGGGCATTAATGTAAATTGCATGCATCAGTTCATTCTCTCCTAAATACTGCAGCATGCATATTATCAACCAGATTGCAATATTCGTTTGCAGTGTTTTTTTTTTTTTTTTTTTTTTTGCGGTACGCGAGCCTCTCACTGTTGTGGCCTCTCCCGTTGCGGAGCACAGGCTCCGGACGCGCAGGCTCAGCAGCCATGGATCACGGGTCCAGCCGCTCCGCGGCACGTGGGATCCTCCCGGACCGGTGCACGAACCCGTGTGTCCTGCATCGGCAGGCGGACTCTCAACCACTGCACCAGCAGGGAAGCCCTGCAGTGGTTTTTTTTTTGAGATAAAATTTACAGAGTGAAATGCAAAGATCTTACATGTGTTACTGGATGAGTTTTGACAAATGCTTTCACCCATGTAACCCAAACCTCTGTTAAGATGTGGGACATTTCATCACTCCAGAAAGTTCCCTCGCATCCCTTCACAGATAATTTCTGCCCCCACCCTTCAGAGGCAATTACTTTTCTGGCTTTGTCCACCACAGCTTTGCCTTAATAAAAACAACTTTTAAAAAGCAGAAAAAGCAACAAAAATTTTTCTTCTAGCAAAATCATATTCAGATCCCCAATGTTTTAAATGACTAAAGTATAGGTGCTGCAGTTAGCACTGAGGGGGGTTCCGAGTCCTGACCCCTGGATCTCCATATTGTTCCTCTAAGCATCCTCTGAGGTGTCACTCTGGCACCCTGATACCTCCAGAAACACCTCTTGAAGCTGCTGCACTAGAGGCCTGCTGTGGCCATGATCACCTTCCTTCTTTTGGGCCTTACAGTGCCTACTGCTTTATTCTGGGGAAAACTTTCTCTCTCTTAAGTGGAAAAAAGATACTAGATTCCTGGCTACAGCTCGCTACAATAATTTTACAAAGAAGAAGAAAAAACACAGCTTCGGTTATTGTTTTTCTGTTCGTTTTTTTGGGGAAAGTTTTCTCCTTCAAATTTGGGCACATGGGTAGCACAGTTTCATTTCACAATTCTCAATAAAGCTACCTGAACTCTGATTGTATCAGCAACCTCCGGCTACTTCCCCAACACGCACCGTGTAATATAAGCTGTAATTTTCACTGTGCAGCAGGGGCAGGCTTTATGGGCTGGGGGACGCAGCAGTCTCATCTCGCCGCCTGGTTGCCACAGGCTAATCGCATGGAAGAGAGCTCACCCTCCAAATGTTAGAGAGAATGAGGGAACAGCTCCACCCCTACCCCACTGGCCCTTTGGATGAGAGAAGTGAGCGGTCTCTGGGCCCTTCTGGCCATGAGCCATCATCCAGGCTCTGCTGGCTGGACTGTTCAGCTCCCATTTCAACTTCTGGGCTCCCAGGCAGTCAGTGGCTCCCTGCCAGGGCTCTGGGGAGTGTTACTGCCCCCTGCCCTGATCCTCTTGGTCTCTGTTTTCTATTTCCACAGGTGCTTTTACACCTCTTCCTGAGATGTGAGTCCAGTATTAATATACAAAGCAGGTTTTCAATGACTGCTGAATTGCTACATAAGAGACTGGATGCATCGTGACCTCATCCCCACATAAGCCCCATCCCTTGGCTCCAGGCCAGATAGCTGTCATTCATTGTAGGCAGCCAGTTATTGCTTCTAGGGTTGCAGCAGGGACTCTTTTTTTTTTTTTAATGTTTTTATTTATTTATTTATTTATTTTTGTGGTACGCGGGCCTCTCACTGTTGTGGCCTCTCCCGTTGCGGAACACAGGCTCCGGACGCGCAGGCTCAGCGGCCATGGCTCACAGGCCCAGCCGCTCCGCGGCATGCAGGATCCTCCCGGACTGGGGCACGAACCCGCGTCCCCTGCATCGGCAGGCGGACTCTCAACCACTGCGCCACCAGGGAAGCCGCAGCAGGGACTCTCTTGACCTCAACAGTGGAAAGGGGGTTTTAATCAGCCACAGCAAAATTCATAACCACCCCAAGTACCTTGGCTGTCTATTTTTGGACAGTGGTGTTACTAGTAAATGAAGGTGTCTGGGAAGACCAATGGATGGGCCAAGGCTCATTCTTCTGATATGAAGCATGGCTTTTTGTTAGCTTGTAGTTCAGGCTGTGCTTGATTGCAATTATCCATCCATGGGCGTGTTGGCTGAGCCTAAATCCCTGTTACAAAATGCAAATGTGTTTGCTTCAATTCAAACACATTCAGCAAGTGCAAGATTCAGTCCACAGATGCTTGAGGGCAGGAACTATGTCTATCCTTTATTTGCATTGAACTCTGGGCTCCCATCCTACCAGGTCAGTGGGAAATTCAATCTCAGCCATGAAAGGCACTATCCCCACACCCCAGATTTTGCCGAGCTGCTGGTGCTTTAGACACTGAGGTAGTCATCAGTGCTGTTTGCCAAATATTCTGGCTCCTTTCCCCCTTTCTGGAACATGGTATGATTTTAATTCCTGATTCCTTTCTGGTTGGATGGAGTCTGTTGACCACTTCTGACCAGTGAGTTGTGAGTAGAAGTAATTAACCTGATCCTTGGCCCCATGAGAACTGGAAGCCTGTCTGTACCTCACACTCAGAGGAGGAAAATGTGAGGTAGTGGGAAAGCATTGGGCTTGAATTAAAATCTTGGCTTTGTAACTGACCTGCTGTGGGGCATTGTCAAGTAGATTAACATGCCTGAGTCATCATTTTCTTACTTACAAAATGGTACTCAGGATGCTTCTTACTCCATGGGGTATTTGGTATCATTTTTGTAAAATCCCTAGTAGAGCACCTGGAACATTGTAGAGGCTTAACAAATATGAATTACCTTTTGCCAACTAGTTATAGTCTCACAGTATCTCTCTTTACATATCCTGATAGAGGTGTTGGTGGCACTGGGCTCTAGACACAGCTAATGTTTCCCTCAGAGTCTACCATCTTCTACTGTAGAGTTACATCTGAACGCAGAACAAAGTAAAGCATTTCCCGGCCAGGAAGCAGGCAGCTGCTGGGAATGCACTCGTTCTCTGCATCAGGTTGCTATTTCAACGGACTGTTAAATGTCAAGTGAATGTTTTCCTCCTGCTTTAAGACCTCACTGAGATCCCTCTCTGTGAGCCCAGCGAGAAGATGTTGGCGTCTTGATTCACTTGCAGGCTGCACGCTATTACTTGGAGGAAGGGAGTCAACTAGGTCTACGCATTAAGACAAAATCAAATCTCTAGCCCTGGAGGTTTGTATGAATTATGTTACTAAAAATATATATGTATGCATGTATTCATTCAAAGATATTTATCAAGACCCTGTTATATGTCAGGCACTGCTCTAGAATCTAAGGATACGGGGTAAATAAAAGAGATAACCGTCTCCTCATGGAGTTTACATCCTAGTGGCAAAGTCAGACAATAAGCAAGATAAGTGAGTAAAATAGAAAGGAAGTTAAATAGCAATAAATGCTAAGGAGAAAGGTTAAAGCATGGAAGAGGAACAAGAAATGTAATTTATATTGGATGTAATTCATATTATATTGGATATATAGGAAGGCCTCATGAGAAGGAGACTTCTGAGCATATCCAAGTATCAGCATCTCTAGACTGTGAAAATCCCCCTGCCATGCCCCATCTCACACCACCATTCCAGATAAACCCAAAATGATGACCAGGATGTGCATGTGACTGGTATTGGGAATAATCAGAGGAAGGGTGAGCAGAAAATAAGTGCACTTGAGGACAGATGGTAGGAGTGCTGGGTGCAGAGATGACCCTGAAAGGGTGAAATTATGCTCACTAATTCAATTGTTCATCCAGAACCTACTTATGCCATATGTATAGTTTTTTTTATTTTAATTTAATTTATTTTATTTTTTAGCAGCCATAAAAAGAAACGAAATTGAGTTATTTGTAGTGAGGTGGATGGACCTAGAGACTGTCATACAGAGTGAAGTAAGTCAGAAAGAGAATAATAAATACCGTATGCTAATACATATATGTAGTTTTAAAAGTGTTTTAAAAATTATTGCTAAGCCCTTTAGTCTGTATCAGGCCCTGTCCATGGTGCTGAAGCCCTCAACCCATTAGCTACTTGCCATTAGGAAAGGGATCCAGATAAATATTGATATTAGCCATAGCAAACACTTACATAAAGGGTACTGCCTACCAAGCCCTATTCCAAGGCTTTACATATATTAAGTAATTTGCTTCTTATCACAAGCCTATGAGATAGGAGCTATTATTATTCCTATCATGTGGATGAGGCAACCAGGAAAAAGAGAGGTTAATTTCTTGCCTCAAGTCACACACCTAGCAAGTAGCAGAGCCGGGAATCTGAACTCAAGAAATCCTGTTTCAAAGCCTCTGCTTTTAATTACTACTCTGTATGTCTATAAAACAATACAATTAATGATTGTAATAAAGCATGAAAAGTGTTAGGACAAAATGTAATTTTTTACATCATGGATATTAAAAGAGATGGAAGTAATCGGATTTTGACAGAGGGTCAAGGATTCAGGCGTGGGAAGAGGAACTTATCTTGTGCCCAGCTTCCTAGGACTGGGGCATACCTGGCTTCCTCAGGAAGAAAGGAGTTTGGATGTTGAAGCCTGGCAGAGAGCAGGAGAAGGAAGTAGGCATGTCTGTGTTCACACATCAACTCTGTCACTCTGTGGGAAACTGAAGTGTGTCTAGGAGGAGCTGTTAACAGTGTTTGCTTCTGGTAAACATCTTTGTTCCTTAAGTTGATTATTTTTAAACTTTTCAAGCTGAGCTAACTTCAGGTGTGATATTTTAAAACACTTGCCCAGCTTTCTATTAGGTGAGTGAGGGGGGGGAGGGGCATAGAGGAAAGAATCTGAGGAAATTTATTTACACTTGAGTAAACAATAAGCTAGAGTCTAGGACTGGTACTCAGCCATCTGGTATAGCTCTGGTGAGCCTAGCGTGACAGAGGATAGGAGTTGGCTGAAGTAGAGTGGAACATCCTTTATATTTTTTTTCTTCAATTTAACAAACGTTGATGTGACCACTGGCTCTTCACTTAGATTTGTGCTGAGTTCCTACTCTCCAAGATGCTTATGGCTACATATAGTGATAGTAATTTCTAATATATATTCATTTCCTGTACTTTTTGTTTTCCTGGTCAGTTTTGAGTCTGAGAGATAACTTTTTTAAGACCGTAGTTGTCAAGAGGAAACATATATTCTAAATTTCAAGAGCCGTCCTATCTATAAATCAATAGCTAGACCTAGCTATCTCAGACTCTATGCTTCATTCCTGAGCCTGTTAGAGAAAATTCAGGAGTTGATATAAAGGGAGTGTCCCAAAGGAAAGAGACCTTCCTGGGAGAGAAGTTGGAGGAAAGGAAGGAAGAAGTCAGAAGTAGAGGATCTGGATCACCCCTTGTGGGAAGAAGCTGTAGAACCTAGGCAAATACTCCCGTAAGTTTGAATAACTTCCAGATCAGGTAAACTTGCTTTTTATTTCTTGGGATTCAGTCTGGAAAATATTGCAAGCCCCCTAAGAAAAATCTTCATGTTCAACATGGAGCTGGAACAACATAGTTCCACAGAGTTTGTAGCTTGGACTAGTAGAGGGAATTATGTAAGCAACAAGAGGGCTGCCATTGGCATTTTTCAAGTCTTCCTGACTCTAGTTAGTCATGAAAGAAGTACAAAGATCTCACAGGCTTTCTAAGGGAATGACGCTGGTGGTTGAATTGCATGGCAGGGCCCCTTAGAGCCTGGGTGAGGCTATGGCCCTTGGGACCAAGGAAGGCTCAGTTCTTTGGGACTCTATACATTTTAACACTATGGCTACAGTGGTGGGTATCAAAACATGTCCATCTACAAGCAGACCAGAACCTCTCCCCAACCTCCCCCCAAAAAAGCAACACTTGGTTCTGAAGTTCCTGCCTCATCAACACTAGGCTACCACACAAAATGCCTCTTGAACTCAGCATCACCTAGAAATACAAAAACCAGAGAATATGGAAAGAAGGCAGCCTTTATTAAATTTTGAATTTCCTAAATGTTTATCTAAGAATGTTAGTAATACTTTGGTACCGATACACCCATTGGAAAGTTTAAATTCCTCATGCCCCATTAGCAGGAAGGGATTCATAAGAAATTTTAATTAGTTACAAAATAGAGAGAATGCTCCAATATTAGACCTTGAGGTCACTGAGCTCACAATTTAGTCTAATTAAGGGGATCAGACAGGAAACAAAAAGCAAGGCAGATGAGGGGTGGTAGGTCCCAAATCAGTGGGTCAGACAATGAGCAAGTTAAAGGTACTGGGACAGTGATCTGCATGCTCTAGTAAACTTGAGGAAGGCTCCCTGCAGGAGGAAGAGTTGAACTGCTTGGAAGGAACCAGCAGGATTCTAGTCAAGTCATGTCCCACCTCAGGGTCTCATGATTGGAAGTTGGGCCATTTCTATCTGCCCTGGATGGCCCACAGTAGTTTTGTGAGATTCAAATGATATTATGAATACCAAAAAGCCATGAAGACAGTTTAAAAAGTTAAAAAGAGATTCAGATGTACTCCAGGTGGCTGGCATGCCTCCGGATGTCTTTTCCTCTTTCACAGAACTAGAAGGTTATCCTCACTGGCAGGTCCCTGTACGCAGGCTGTTCCACTGCTCCCTTCTGAAGTCTGTGGGACAGGGAGCCTTCTTCCTGCCTGAGGCTAGTAAATACTTCACAGGCACTTGATGTCCATGGATGAGAGGAAGGTGGTGGGGGGTTGGAGGACTGGAGATGGAATGAGGAGGCAGCTATATGGGAAAAGTGAAAAGGCTGTGAAGAGTCCCTATCCATCCTCCTGTGTGAGGCTGCAAAGGGGGCAGGTTCCGTCCCACTGATTTCTGCAGTTCTATTCTAAAGGCCTGTGGGGTCATGATTTGAGGGACTGGGCCCTTAGTGATAAGAGCCTTTTTCATGAAGTATTCTCACACTTGAGGGTCACATGAGTGTAACCCTTCTACCAACCCTAAGAAAGAAACTAGAGTAAAACCCATCACCCCCCAGGACATTGAAGAAGCAAAGTACAATAGAACAAGACTTGCCTCAAAGGCCTCTTTTCTCCATTTTTAAAATAGAAAGTGTAAAAAATACAGAAGAATACAGAATATTCTGCTTAACATATGTGTAATCACCCCCAGAATGAACAAATATTGATATTTTGTCATATACGTTCCAGTTTTTAAAACACATCATAGACACAGTCAAGTTTACCTTTTTAAACCTTCATGAGTCCATCTCCCTCTCCATCCTCAGAGAGAACAATTATTATAAAGTTTGTGTTTATCCGTCCCGTCCATGTCTCTATTATTTATGAATTCATAAACAAAGGTATGGTATTAATATATATGCTTTAACTTTTTTCCATAAATGATAGCATATAGAATGTGTCATTCTGCAACTTGCTTCTTCTGCTCAACAACTTTTTTTTTTGAGATCATTCTATGTTAATTCATGTAGTTAGACTCTGTTATGGGCTGAATTGTGTCCTCCCAAAATTCATATGTTGAAGTCTTAATCCCTAGTATCTCAGAATGTGGCTGTATTTGTAGATAGCGTCTTTAAAGAGAAAATTAAGGTGAAACGAGGTCATTAGTGTAGGCCCTAATCCAATATGACTGGTATGCTGATAAGAAGAGGGAACTTGGACACAGACACATACAGAGACAAGACCATGTGAAGACACAGGGAGAGGATGGTCATCTATAAACCAAGCAGAGAGCCTGGAATCAATCCTTCCCTCATGGTCCTCAGAAGAAATCAACTCTACCAACACCCTGGTTTTGGACTTCCAGCTTCCAGAACCATGAGAAAATACATTTCTGTTGTTTAAGCCATCCAGTCAGTGGTACTTTGTTGTGGCAGCCTTAGCAAACTAAGACTCCATTGCACAAGGAAATATTAGTGGCGGGCTACTGGCTATCATGGACTACTATGTCACTTTTCCTTGGGATTTGTGGATTTTATTGGAGGAATTGACAAAGGCCTAATGCCACTCACTTGTTGGGTTTGAGTTGTAGGTACTGTTACAGGTTTTTGAAGAATAAGTTTTGGAGTGAAGGATCCTTCCAGTGCCCCATAATTATCTCCAGGAAATTGATCCTCTGGGATGATTACACAAAAAGTCCTAGATCAGAGGTTGCCACATCACTGGACCCATCCAAAGAGCATTAGCCACTGGCTTCTAAATTCTTTCTAATCTGCGGAGTCTGATAATGCTCTCCCAGGGACGGCTCTCAATTCAAGAGATCAGCATGAGAAGTAATGACCACAATTTCAGAAGCTCCAGCCTCCAGAACCATGTGTTCATAGCAGGTTTTGGAAAAGCGAAAGATGCCATCATACATCCTGGAACCAGGCTTGGGACAACATGTATCATTTTTTTTTTTTTTCTGTGGTACGCGGGCCTCTCACTGTTGTGGCCTCTCCCGTTGCGGAACACAGGCTCCGGATGTGCAGGCTCAGCGGCCATGGCTCATGGGCCCAGCCGCTCCACGGCATGCTCCACGGCATCCTCCCGGACCGGGGCATGAATCTGTGTCCCCTGCATCGGCAGGTGGACTCTCAACCACTGCGCCACCAGGGAAGTCCCATGCATTATTTTTAATAAGGCATTTGTGATGCTGCGGAGAAGGCTTCTGCACCTCTAACACTGGCCCACAGCCTGAAGAAAACACCTGGATAGATTCCACCCGGTCAAAGGCCAAGAAAGCCAGCAGGGCCTAAACCTACTCTTCAGACTTGCTGATAGCAGCCTTGCGAGGACTGACCTCCTGGCCTTGCTGCAAGAATGGGATAAAATAACAACAGCTGAGGAAGCTCTTTGCTGTGTGCAGACAGCTTATGAAGAAACCACAGAGTCTGCATGAAAATTCAACTTTCCGTTGTAGCCTGAAGTATTTAAAATGCTCAGGGAAAAGGAGGTTTATGGTCTCTTTCAGAAGCACTTTGGAGAATTTATTTATAATGGTGAAAAATTAGAAACATCCCAATGTCCACAGAAGGAGATCTTTAAAAATGAAATTTGTTGGGACTTCCCTGGTGGTCCAGTATTAAAGAATCCACCGTCCAATGCAGGGGATGCAGGTTTGATCCCTGATTGGGAACTAAGATCCCACATGCCGCACGGCAACTAAGCCCGCGTGCCACAACTACTGAGCCCACGCACCTCAAAGAGAGAGCCCACGTGACACAAACTACAAAGCCCATGCACCCAGGAGCCTGCAGGACACCACTAGAGAGAAGCCCAGGCGCTGCAACAAAAGATCCTGCATGCCTCAACGAAGATCCTGCGTGCTGCACCTAAGACCCGATGCAGCCAAACAAAAGGAAAAAAAGGAAAAGAAAAAGAAATTTGTTAAATAAAGTAAACTACAACATATTTATATCAATGCAGCCATTAAAAATGGTATATTCTGACATGGAAAGATGTTGAAGATGGTGTTACTTGGGGAAAAAAACAGATTACTTAAAAAAAATAGTGAGTACACTGTAATTCTATTTTTATTTTTAAATAATACATTTACAAAGGAGACTAAATAGTCATATATATATGAATATATATATATATGAGATAACTGGATTATCTCTGAGTGGTAGGTTTATAGATGCTTGTAGGTTTTCTCCTTGCTTCTTCTTCTGGGACACACACACACACACACACACACACACACACACACACACACATATTTCACAAAGAATAGTTTACTCACTCTGGGATTTAGCTCCTCTACATGTAGTGAGAGAGGATGTTAAACTAAGCAATCTTTGGTCTCTACCAGTTGTGACATTCCAAGACTATGTTTCCAAAGAATGGGAAATTGGTTAGACTTAGTTAAATAAAATGTGATTACCAGAAGACTGTTTACTTGATTAAAAAACAACAACAAAGTTGTCGAGGACCCAGAGCTGACTGCCACACTAACACAACCCATGATCTTTCATGATGTGTCGCTATTGAGAGAAAAAAAGTAATCGTTCACAGATACTAAACACATCATAGCCTTGACACTGTGCCAAGTGTTCTGTATGACTCATTTTAGTTAGTCCTCATGATAACCTTACGGGGCAGGTGATACCATTGTCTACATGTTTCAGATGGGGAAGCTGTGACTTTAGAGAGGTCAAGTCAGAGTTCAAGGTTAATAACCAGAAAGGAGGGGAAGGTGGATTTGAAGACAAAACTGAGATCCTAGAGCCTTAATTTTACTCTCTGCTGCCTGTAGTGGGGCACTTTCTCATCCCTTGAGGGGCCTGAAAGCTTAGAACCAGGGGAGGGACCAGGAGGCGAATGTAAGCGTCTCAGGTCAAGGACATTAGCAGAGAATGATGAACTTGTGTCTCACTAGGGCAAAGGAAGCCACCCCAGGAAACTAAGAGCTGAGCTTGGTGAGAAATGCGTCATGAGCCTTTTCCCTAGGAAAGGTCAAAGTGACTTCTCTCCATGCAGATTCAAGGAGACTGGATTTAAGTGAAGAATTGTTAGTAAAAGAGGACGAATGAGAGAAATAAGCTATACCCAGGTGTCTGCATTTTCTTAGAAGTGTTCTGTAAGGTTTCATATTGGAAGTGAGTTAATGAGCCATGCTGTTACTTTAATAAAGTGTGCTAGTTTTAGAGGTAAGGGGTACTGGATTGGGGCTGTGCTAATCCACCCTTGCCCTGCCCTGCAGGGTGACCCAGGTTCCCAGGCCAGCTGACCTCCACCGGGGCTCAGCAAAGGCAGCACTGGTGGGGAGTCAGATGATCAGAGGAAGAGAAAAGCCTGGCTATCTCCCCTCCACTGCCTCTAGCAACATCCCTGCTAAGGGCTGTGTCTCCTCTGAAGCTCAGGCTCTCACTGGATCACCTACCACATTCCCAGCTTCTGCTGAGTCACTGGAGACCCAGAGACCAGTAACCCCGCCTCCTCCCATTGTTTTCTCAGCCTAGTGGTGGTAGCAGCTTCTCGCTATTGCTAATCTTTGGCTAGCTTGCCATTGTCTGCCTGGTTTCTCTGTTCTTTCATCCCTTGTATAACCAATTAAGTCCTCTCTGTTCGACATATCAGAGTGTTTTTTTTCCTTATTGGATTCTGATTGATATGTTCCCTCAAAGGTCAATTTCTGCCATTAGAAATACCGGTCATATATGGCAAAGTGTTTCAGGTGGTATAAAGGAACTTCAAGGGGGGTTCTGTAATAACGAAAAGATGGGTTATATTAATACAAGCCAGAAGTATCAGTATGACCCTTAACTTGGCCATTAAAGAATAAGGGAGCTTGAGGAGATAAAAGCATTGTGGATGGGGAATCTGTATAAACAAAGGCATTATCAATAAGAACCCTGGCATTATTGTAAAAAAATGTGCTGGTAATAAAAGAAAAAGTGGATGAAAAGTGTCCAACACTGCGCACAGAAGTTTCTCAACTAAGGTGCATCCGAAGGTGGGGATGTACAGAGCATGGGGGAAATAATAGATGGTGGACATGTCTAGAATGTAAGGTCAGAGGGTGCTGGAAGGGTTAAACCAAGAAGGGCATATCAGGCTCTGACAAAACACCAGCTTAAAGGTTTGGGCTTCACCTTAAGGAAACCTCAGTCACCACTGACGCCCAGTGCCTGGCACATGAAAGGTTGAATAAATGAGGAACTACGGACAATTTTGGTAAAAAGGAGGGCTATAAACAGAAGCATGCTCTACAAAGCTCTCTCCGGCAGAAATGTGTAGACTGGCTTGGGGTAGGGGGCAGAGGAGAGGGGGAAGGAAAGGACCAATTAGAAAGCTATCACAATCAGTCATGGGCTTGAGAAGGACAAGAAGGACTCAGGTCTGTTAGATATGAAAAAATTGGAATTACAGATCTCAGATGTGGGAGATTGTGACATAAATGTGCCTCTGGGGCCTGGCACCCAAGTGACTGGGGGACTAGATATGCCACTGTGACATATCCATGTGGATCAAGCAGGGATCCAAGGAGGGCAGGAATGAAGGTAGGGGAGATGCATATGTAGTGGTGACAATTATTTAATACCCATTCTTGGATCTTCTGGCCTTTTCTTTCTTGTTGTTGTAAAGACATTCATTTTTCTTCAAACCCAATAAATTATTCTCTGTCAGCAAGCTGCGGGGAGGGGATGAAGAAAAGATCTTGGTTTGCTCTTGGCTTTTCTTCTGTCTAGTCCAAACACTGGAAATGTCAAGTTTGCTCACTAATTAAACATGTCTGTCTTGGACTGAACTTATATCTTTCACTGAGAAGGTATAGATTTCCAGGGAGACATTACACATTCATGTTTCCAAATACAGCATTTTGAAATCTCCCTGTGTGACACAAATACCAACTTTGTGAGAGTGTCTCCTGATAGGAAAGACACCTGTGTAAGGCAGCTCGGGTCTGGGAGAGAGCCAGGATGTGCTCAGTCCGTGCCCTTTAATTTATTCTCTGGGAGAACCACTCTGAGAGCCTCTGTAAGGTCAGCCCTAGGCCTTTCTGGATTTCCATGAATTCTACTACCCAGCTGATGCCTCCCAGGACTGGGTCATGGAAAATCTTATTCCCTGGTCAGGTTGAAACTGTCCCTTTCACTGTCCCTGGTGTCTGGATGACCAGGAACTGACAGTTTGCAATTATATCTTTGGCCATGATTTTACAAAGCCTTACTAGAATCTTAAGTGGGAGGTATCATTACCACCCACATCCCACAGATAAAGAAATGGAGTTTGCATCCTTTAAATCCTTACAGAATGAGATTCATTGATCACATATTTTCTAGGTGAGTAAGTATATGCCAGACCCTGTTTGAGGTGCTGCAGATACAACTGTAAACACGACTGACATGGTCCCTGCCTGTATGGGGCTTTGGTCTGGTGGAGAGCGAGTAAATAATTGGGAAACTGGGGAATCAGAGAGGTTAGATCACGTGCCAAGGACAAGTTACTACTGGTAAGTGGCCAGGCCAAGCCTGCCCAACTTCAAATATTGGGTCCATCTTCTTAGGCAGTAAAACATGGATCTTAAAAATGGGAGAAAAAGATGTGGATGTCACCTGAATCCTGGAGAAGTCAAAGGAAAAAGAGAGCCGGAAGGGACATGGCCTGAGTCTTACGCGTGTGAAGACATTTCTGTTATGCTGCCAGAGTGCCTGGCGGGGCTGACATGTGTGGAGGAGGCCACCACCGCTCACACCACGGCTGCGTTACCACGTGGTGAGGCTGGAGAAAAGCAGTAGGGCTGTGTGAAGACAGAGTTTTCAATCAACTTTCCTGGACTTGTTTTAAGTCTCAGAATCTCAGCTTCCCCAGCTGAACATGGGCACTTTGACTCGTCGCTCGATCATGTGTTCCCAGCCTTCGGGAATCTATGGATCCATAATATCTTTTAATGTGTGGGGTGGAGTTTCAAGTTAGGACATTAAATAAATGTTTTCATAAAACCCTACTGCCTACTCTTACCAGCTCTTGTTCAAGAAAAGACATTTCCATACCAGCTAAAGAGAGAAGGAATAATATCATTTATAAGAATGTGAAATTTAAAACAACTCTGAATTATTTTAGCTGTTAAAAAAAACAAACCTCTGGACTTCCTTGGTGGCGCAGTGGTTGAGAGTTCTCCTGCCGATGCAGGGCACACGGGTTCGTGCCCCAGTCCGGGAAGATCCCACATGCCGCGGAGCGGCTGGGCCCGTGGGCCATGGTCGCTGAGCCTGTGCGTCCGGAGCCTGTGCTCCGCAACGGGAGAGGCCACAACAGTGAGAGGCCCGTGTACGGCAAAAAACAAACAAACAAACAAACAAACAAAAAACAAAAAAACCCCCAAAAACCTCAACTTTGTTATTATTTTTCTTACTTCCCTGTGGACTATGGTGAAAACTGCACCATGGAGCAGTCCCATCTTGGATCCATGCCTAGCAGTTGGGAAGATGGTCTCTAGGTCCCTGTCAATTGATCTCCGCTTGAGGAGGCCAGGAGACAGTCTGGGGTCTGCAGCTTGGAAGCGGACCCATCTTGGCGGCATCCCAGTCTCAGGGTTGCATCTGGAGGCCTCTGTTTGTTCTGCGATCACTGAAATGGCAGCATCCTGCCAAAGCAGCTCCCTCTAAGTCCTGCCATATGGGGGCTGCCTTTCCACTGGGTCTGGAAGCTCTTTCACTTACAACATTAGTCCCCACTGATAGATTCACTCTGATCACACTATTGACTGAAACAAGGCTGCCTAATTAAAAGCAAGGGCTTTTAGTTATACGTATATATCTATCTATTCTTTTTCAAATTCTTTTCCCATTTAGGTTGTTACAGAATATTGAACAGAGTTCCCTGTGCTATACAGTAGGTCCTTGTTGGTTATCTATTTTAAATATAGTAGTGTGCATAGGTCAATCCCAAACTCCAAATTTATCCCTCCCCCCTACCTTTCCCCTTTGGTAGCCATAAGTTTGTTTTCTAAGTCTGCAATTCTGTTTCTGTTTTGTAAATAAGTTCATTTGTATCATTTTTTTAGATTCCACATATAAGCAATATCATATGATATTTGTCTTTGTCTGACTTACTTCACTTAGTATGATAATCTCTAGGTCCATCCATGTTGCTGCAAATGACATTATTTCGTTCTTTTTAATGGCTGAGTAATATTCCATTGCATATATGAACCACATCTTCTTCATCCATACATATGTTGAAGGACATTTAGGCTGCTTCCATGTCTTGGCTATTGTAAACAGTGCTGCAGTGAAAATTGGGGTGTATGTATTTGAATCATGGTTTTCTCAGGGTATATGCCCAGTAGTGTGATTGCTGGGTCATATGGTAGTTCTATTTGTAGTTTTTTAAGGAACCTCCATACTGTTCTCCATAGTGGCTGTATCAATTCACATTCCCAGCAACAGCACAAGAAGGTTCCCTTTTCTCCACACCCTCTCCAGCATTTATTGTTTGTAGACATTTTGATGATGGTCATTCTGACTGGTGTGAGGTGATACCTCATTGTAGTTTTGCATAAACTTCAACAGCGGCTTTGCAACTTCCAAGCACTGTAAGCAGACCAGATGGAAGGATGGGTCTATTGTCATGGGCCAACTCTTCTCCTTTCAAAGGACTCCTCCGTCATGGGGGCACCTGCTCTCCTCCGGGCGGTGAGGATGGTACTTTCCCTGTCAGCTCACCATGAACGTGGGAAGGGTCCACTTCAGCACAAATACGATTTGCTTTCCTGGGATATTCCCATCAGAAAGTCAGTGGTTCAGATGTGCACCTTTCGGCAGAAGGGGAATCAATATGAGGGAAACTGAGCACAGATGGGGCAGACGTCCTGTGAAAGGGGATGTGGGCTGGGAGGAGGCACTGGGGGATGAAGCAGTTTCCAGGAGGTCATCAGCAAAGCCCCAGGGGTTAGACAGCATTTGCCAGCCCAGGTTTGGACCTGGTTCTGGGGCTGTGTGCCGGGGAGCTCCCACTGACTTCTCTATTTGATTATTTCTGCTGTTGGCTATACTGCGTGACTTGCGGGATCTCAGTTCTCCGACCAGGGACTGAAGCTGGGCCATGGCAGTGAAAACTCGGAATCCTAACCACTAGGCCACCAGCGGACCCCCCCCACACACACTTTTTTTCTGGCTGCGCTGCACGACTTGCTGGAATCCCCAACCAGGGATCGAGCCTGTGCCCCCTGCAGTGGAAGCAGCGGGGAGTCCCGCCAGCTTTTCTAGATTACTCTCCCCGCTTCTCCACTCTGCTCCGTGTCTCAGAGGCTGACCTATAGGAACTGTATCTCTTGTCCTCATACTGAGTTTGGCCAATGGGAGCTGCCAGTGGTGATGGGAGGGTAGAAGGAGGAAGAAGTTGGGGTATTTATCCAACCCCCTGTTCTTTCCCTACCAGGTTGTTGTGGGCTGGCTTGCAGACCACAGCTCCTGCCAGGTGGTTCTTTCCCTACGCTCCTCTCTCCCAGTTTGGGACACCATTCCTCCCCCTTCTCCTTCAAGTCAGGACAAGTGACAGCTCCCTGCTGAGATTAGCCTTAGCTACTGTACCACCCCATGTTAGTTTCTCTAAACCTTGTCACCTAGTTCTTTTATTAATCAAATTACCCAGTCTGAGTGAGCCTGATCTTGACTACCAGACCCTGACTGCATTAGGAGGCTTTAGAAATGGCAGAAATGAAAAAAACACTTTCCCTGCCCTCTGAGAGTTTACAATGGAATCGGAGATGTAAGCAACAAACAGAAAGGGAGCAGACATTTCTATTCAGCCAGATCTTCTATGCGACGTCCGCAAGGCATTTGCGTGATCAGAGAGCGGGGACAGAATGGGCTAGAGCATCAGAGGAGGCTTCTGAGAGAAGGTGGTGGCTCGAGTGGGCCTTGAAGTGTGGTCAGTGTTTAGGGGAGTGAGGGAGAGGGCAGTGGCACGCTGAGTGGAAGAACAGCCTAAGTTAAGAACAGGGGTCACAAACACCCTGGGGAGTGTGACTCCAAGTCTGAACATCAGTGGCCTGATTGGAAACAAAGCGGGGGAGGAAGAAGAGAAGTGTCAGAAGAGGATGCACTTTCAGTCCGGGATTTGTCAGAATCAACAGAACCAAGGTCTGCTCGAGCCTGTTTCTCCCTCATCTGTTCCCATCACTGAGCTCTCAGATCAAATATCCTTTTTTATGGAGAAGCCTTTTGTGGTACCCAGCCTCCAAGATTTGCCCCAATGATACCCCCCTTTTGGTATTGATAATGTCATGTAGTCCCTTCCCACTGAGTGAATGGGGGCTGGACTTAGTGACTTGCATCTAAAGAATAGAATAAGGTGAGACTGTGTGTGTGTGTGTGTGTGTGTGTGTGTGTGTGTGTGTTTGTGTCTGAGACTAGATCATAAAAGGCAGTATGACATCTCTCTCTCTCTCTCTCTCTCTCTCTCTCTCTTTCTCTCTGTTCCTTGCTCTGGGGGAATCTAGATGCCATGCTGTGAGGCTATTCTAGCTGCCCTATGGGGAGACGTACCCGGCAGGAGCTGAAGCTTCCAGCCACTTGCTGCATGAGTGGGCTGGAGAGCAAATCCCCCAGTTTCGGTGAAGCCTCAGATGACTGCAGCCCCAGCTGACAACTTGATTGTACCCTGTGAGAGATCTGGAGCCAGAATCACCCCAGATAAGCCATTACCAAATTCCTGAACCATAGAAATTGAGAAAACAAATGTGTGTGTGTGGTTTTTTTTTAAATTAATAAATTTATTTATTTTTGGCTGTGTTGGGTCATCGTTGCCGCACGCGGGTTTTCTCTAGTTGTGGCAACCGGGGGATACTCTTCCTTGCGGTGCATGGGCTTCTCATTGTGGTGGCTTCTCTTGTTACCGAGCACGGGCTCTAGGTACACGGGCTTCAGTAGTTGTGGCACGTGGGCTCAGTAGTTGTGGCTCTAGGGCTCTAGAGCACAGGCTCAGTAGTTGTGGCTCACGGGCTTACTTGCTTCACGACATGTGGGATCTTCCCAGACCGGGGATTGAACCTGTGTCCCCTGCATTGGTAGGTGGATTCTTAACCACTGCGCCACCAAGGAGGTCCCAAAATGTTTGTGGTTTTAGCCTGCTACTTTGTTAAACAGAAATAGGTGGCCAGTGCACTGACCCTGATCACAGAAATTAAATCCCCACCCCACCTCCCTCTCCACACTGCATTTCCTGTCACTTCATGTCATATCCTAAGCATCAGCAGGCCTTGCCTGATCTGACTCTTGTTGCTTCCGAGACTCCTTCTTAGCCCACTCTGCCCCTCACTGTTCCAGCTACACAGCCTTCCTTGCTGTTCCTTGAACATGTCCCCATTTCAGCATCATTTTACTTACTGTTATTTCTTTCTAGAACATTTTTTCTCAGTTACGTGCAAGGCTTGCTCTCTCCCCTCTTTCAGGTCTCTGCTCACACGTCAGTTTCTGCATGAGCCCTTCCCTGACTACCCTATTCCAAACTACAACCACATCCCCCAATGCCATCCTAGACTTTTCCCTGATTTGCTTTTCTCCACCGCACATAACAATACCTGGCATAGTACTATTTTATTATTTATCCTGGTTACTGGCATCTTTTCTCATTAAAATGTAAGCTCCAAGAGGCCAGGGGTCTCTGTCTATTTGCTCACTGTTTCATAATCAGCACTGAGACAAGTGCCTGGTGTATAATGGGTGCTCAGTATTTGCTGGATGAATGACTGTGACATTATTACTTTTTCTATAACAGCCTGTGGCAGGTAGGATTTTGGCTTGCTTGACTTTTGTGCCCTGGTATCATGCTTATGAACATGTTAGTTACATGGCAAAAGGAGCTTTGCAGATATAACGAATTGAGCTTAAAATAGAGAGATTACCTTGGATTCTCCAAGTGGACACAATATAATCATATGAGCCCTTAAAAGCAGAGAGTAGGAACAGAAGAGGCGGTCAAAGAGATTCAAAGCACAAGAAGCAGCCTGAGAGAAGGAATGTGGGCAGCCTTGAGAAGCTGAGAGCGTGGTGCCCAGCTAGCAATCAGCAAGGACACAGAAGCCTCAGTCCTACAGCCATAAGGAATGGGATTATATCAACAACCTGAATGGGCTTTCAGGAAGATTCTTCCCAGAGCTTCCGGGTAAGAACCCAGCTAGCTGACACCTTGATTTTGGCCTTGTGAGACTCTGAGCCTGTCTAGACTTCTGACCTTCAGCTCTATGGGTTAATAAATGGGTGTTGTTTTAAGCTCCTACGATTGTGGTATTGTGTAAAAGCAGCAATAGAAGACTAAAGTAGAGTTCTTTTATTATTGGATATTATGTTACTAGTTTGCTTAGCATGAGCTCAGGGCTATTGTCTGCCTTGTAGTCCCAGTGTTTGCAACAGTGCCTGCACAGAGTTTAATACATATTTGCTGCATGAATGAATGAATGGACTCCCATCTTGTCATGGGGTGGGGGTGTCTGTTGGCTTCTCTAGAGGTTCACCATGAGGCTCTTGGGAGCCAGCGCCAGTTGCATTCAGCTCCATGACCTCAGTGCTTGCTCAGATCCATCACTGAAGGGGCAGCAGTACACCATTGGTGAATTTGTGGGCAGCCTAGCACCAAGCCAGAAATAAAGAGCCCATGTCCCTGGCAAAAGACCCTGGCACTGTGTGCAAAATTTTTACTCTCCCACCATCTAGAAATCAGACTCTGGCTATGCTGACCAGAATTTCAGAGACAACTTTGGCATCAGATCAAAATGCAGCTGAGATTTTTAAACTATTTGTGATCTTGGGAAAAGACTCCACTTCTCTGGGCTTCAGTTTCCCCATCTATCAAAACACAATAATAATAATGTCCGCCTGCTAGGGTTTCTTTGTGAAGATTGATGAAGCTGTGCAAATAGAGGACTTTGCATAGAGTAGGTGCTTAATAAACAGTAGTTATTATTTTGCTTTATGTTGAATAGTGCAGTTTGGTGTTTTCTGGGGAAAGCTTCAAGTGAATTTTTGAAGAGAATTACACTGACATGAATTACAAACCTGATCAATGATGTCTGCTTTGGTTTTCAGCAATGGACTTTCCCACTTCAGTCTCTGCTTCCACATTCACAACAAAGGGATCAGTTTGCTCTGTTCTCAGTCATCCAGGGGCCAATTTACACAAAGCAAATACAATGGACATTAATGGAAGCCTGACAGTTAACAAGACACTTGGCAAAAATGACATATTTCAGTCGATCCATTTAGAAACAATGGACTGAAACAGGTAGATGTTGTTATCAAACACATATACTCACCACACAAACACACATGTACACACACACCCTTCACTGAAAATGTTAAAGACCCTTAAACTATCATGGGAAAGGCTACAAAATATTGCATGGGGATTTAGAGGCAAGTAATACAAGGAAACATAATGCACTGTAAATTAAAGTCATTTATAAAGAGCACCGGCACCAGATAGAAAGGAAAAATGATTAGTCAGCAAAAGTGAGGTGTCTTGTTATTTATTTATTTACAGAACATTTCCATGAGATAAGAGAGACTGTATTTATTAAGGGCTTGCTGGTATACAAATACACACATATTAATGTCAGGCATTGAGGATATCTAGCTAAATAATCTGCCTCAAACTGAGTTTGTTTGTTTGTTAGTTTTAAGCCCAGGAGGCCCCTCTAGCATTCCTTGGGAGTCTGCTCTCTGGTGGGCGTGGATCTTGTTTGATTGCTGGCCCTGCCCAGCTCTGCGAATGCACAGCATGGGAAGGGCTACTCCCAAAGGTCAGCACAGCCTCCCACTTGCACAGCCCTGCCGCCCTTATTCAGCGGTGTTGGCATGCCCACGTGCTGGATTTTTATGCCCTGCCCCTGCAAAGGAACATGGTTTTTGGTGTTTGAGGGGAGTCACCTCCAGCCCAAGGAGCAATGGGTTTGGTGCATTCCCCTTGCCTTCTGCTTTCTTTCTTCTTCTTCTTCTTTTTTAACATCTTTATTGGAGTATAATTGCTTTACAATGGTGTGTTAGTTTCTGCTTTATAACAAAGTGAATCAGTTATACATATATATATGTTCCCATATATCTTCCCTCTTGTGTCTCACTCCCTCCCACCCTCCCTATCCCACCCCTCTAGGTGGTCACAAAGCACCGAGCTGATCTCCCTGTGCCATGCGGCTGCTTCCCACTAGCTATCTATTTTACGTTTGGTAGTGTAAATATGTCCATGCCACTCGCTCACTTTGTCACAGCTTACCCTTCCCCCTCCCCGTGTCCTCAAGTCCATTCTCTAGTATGTCTGCATCTTTATTCCCGTCTTGCCCCTAGGTTCTTCATGACCTTTTTTTCCCTTAGATTCCATATATATGTGTTAGCATACGGTATTTGTTTTTCTCTTTCTGACTTACTTCACTCTGTATGACAGACACTAGGTCCATCCACCTCACTACAAGTAACTCAATTTCATTTCTTTTTATGGCTGAGTAATATTCCATTGTATAAATGTGCCACATCTTCTTTATCCATTCATCTGATGATGGACACTTAGGTTGCTTCCATGTCCTGGTGATTGTAAATAGAGCTGCAATGAACATTTTGGTACATGACTCTTTTTGAATTATGGTTTTCTCAGGGTATATGCCCAGTAGTGGGATTGCTGGGTCGTATGATAGTTCTAGTTTTAGTTTTTTAAGGAACCTCCATACTGTTCTCCATAGTGGCTGTATCAATTTACATTCCCACCAACTTCAAAAGAAGAAGTATGTGTTACACAGGTATCAACTGGGGTCTGTTTTGATGCTAATGGAATCAATGGATAAATCTGGGAGAAAATTAAATGGAGAAGACAGAGAAGAGGGTGGGTTATAAATTGGAAAATACAGAGTCGCTGGTGGGAAAGAATTGAATAGTGTCGATGGGGAGAGGGGAAGGGAGGAGGAGACAAGAGGCTGGACAGCCCAGACTTGAGAGCATAAAATAGGTCATGTATGTAAAACAACTAGCATAATGTTTGGCATCTAAGAAATACTCAGGAAATAATAAGTGATTATTATTATATAATGAAAAATAATAACAGTGTTCTTCTGTTATCTAAGCAGCTTGCCTGAATTTTAGAAGCATAAAGAATATTTTTTGTCATAGAGATCATGCTTTCTAAGGCAGTACTACCAGTCCAAAAATTGGAACCCAACTGAGACCCCATGAGGACAGTTACACGAAACAAATTTAAAACTACTTCGCTGTATAGCAAAAACGAGCATAACATTGTAAAACCACTATACTTGAATAAAAATTAATTAAGAAAAATGAAAAAATATCAACACCAGCTCTGATATTTAAAGAAGGAGGCATTTCCTAAGTTCAAAGAGAAATAGAAAAATCACATGACACCACCTGATGTGAGGTAGTTTAAAAACTTGATTAGTTTATTTTCTACCCTACAATAAGAACACAACAATTGTACCCCAATGCAAAGTTTAGTTATTTCTGAACTCTGCAATGGGTGATACAACCCTGGGAAGAAACTGAATGGAAGTACAGAAGCTTATGATTCAAGAGACAAACTTCAACCTTGAAGAAATGCAACAAAGGAATAAACAACTTGCTTGCGTCCCTAGAATTGCTTAAAGGCAGGACCAGACACCAGGCTCCAGGTGTAATGGACAAATCTCAGGTGTAATGAATATCTATTTTTTTGCCTGGCCAGTTTCCTGTTTTCCTTTCCGTGACATTGCCCCCAGCCTTCCTTACAGAACCACACATCTCCCATTGTCAGTCCATGTGCTTCAAATGTATCTGACTTCACTCCAGCCCCAGAGGGGAGCATGTGACCCAGGCCTGGCCAATCAGAGCACCACATGCCCCGACTATAGTGATTGGCTCAGGGAAGATCACATGACCTCACTGGAAGCAGCAAGATTCAGTTGTGGGACTTTGGTTGGAATTATTGAAAACAGACAATCTCCCTTTCTAAAGGGATTGTCAGGCAGCCACCGAAAGAGGGTATCCTGCTTGAGAATGGACATAACCCAAGGAATACTGTGAGTCCAGGTCCTGATACTAACATTTGAGCTCCCCGGATCCAGCAGAGCTTGCAGCCAGTTGTCTAAGTCTGCTCAAGCTGCTATAGCAAAATACCAGAGACTGGATAGCTCATAGACAAGATATTTATATCTCACAGTTCTGGAGGCTGGAAGTCCAAGATCAAGGTGCCAGCAGATTCAGTATCTAGGCTGCTTCCTGATTCATAGCTGGTGCCTTCTCACTGTGTCCTCACAGGATGAAAGGGGCTAGGGCTCTCTCTGGAGCCTCTTTTATAAAGCACTAATCCCTTTCATGACTGAAGCACCTCCCCAAAGCCCCACTTCCTAATACCATCATATGAGACATTAGGTTCTCAACATAGGAATTTGGGAGGGGAGAGGAACACAAACATTTAAACCATAGCACCAGTGTATGTATGTATGTATGTATCTATCATCTATCTATGTGTCATCTATCTATCTATCTATAGGGATTGCACTTATGCTAATTTGAGTTGGGTTTATGTGATTTACAACTGAAAGCATCTGAAAGTCCATCCCTTTCCCCCTATACCACCCTGCCTCTTTAATGTTGTCATTTGGGGAAATATTATGGCACAGGAACCGCTAAATATTTGTGTCCTCAGGGAGAGTCCTCCCACGTGAATCCAGCACTGGTTCCTGGAGGAGGTGCTAACGAGGTGCCCTGGTCCCCGTGCAGCAGGGCAGAGAGGATGCTGTCAGAGATGAGCACACCTCCCTGCAGGCCTTGTGGTGACACACAGTGACATGTGGTGACATGGCACCTGAGCAGCGAGAGCCCTCAGGTCAGCTCCGCCATCCGCAGCAGCCTTCCTCAGAAAAGGCACGTTACCACGAAGCAATGAAACCACCTCTGGGGGACTGCGAGTGTCGTGAATGAGAACAACCGACTGAGAAGTAGAGGGATCATTGCCGTGGTGCAGAGAATAGTAAGGAATCAGGAGTTGCAAGATCTGAGGTCCAGTTTGGGCTATTTTCTTATGGGAGCCTTGGAATATCCTACAGACCCAAGTTCCCAACCTGTGAAATGGGACTAAAGACGCCCTCCTATGTCACAGGTTTCCCCAAGGCTGAAAGGTGGTTATTAATAGTAGTGAAAGTCATATTTTGTGTCTATTGATGTGTCAGCCACAGTATTCAGCACTGTGCCTACCTGTTTTCATTGAAATGTCACAGGATCCCTAAGAGGGAGGTAATATGCACATTGTATAGATGAGAAACCGAGGCACAAAGAAGTGAAGTGATTTTCCTGGGGGCATTTGAACTCACAGTGTGGCTCAGGACTGCACCCACTCTGTTGCCTAATGCAGTCGAGGAGACCAATAGACCTTGGAGAGGTGGACAGCAAGATCCACAGGTTGGAATAAATCTGCCTATGGATTAACTTTTCCTATTTTCCATTAAGTTTTATGTTATTAGCACAACAGTCCTTCTTAAAAGGCGTTGGCATCCTGGGATAATTATTGTCTCAGTCCAGGAAGGTGAGTCGTTGTAAGAAACAACCTTAAAATCTCAGTGGCTGAACACAGAATTTTATTTCTCAATCATATAACGCACTATGGGTATTTGGTTGGTGACCTTTCATGAAGTCACCGGAGACACAGAATCTTTCTGTCTTATAGCTTTACTGTCCTCTGTGGTCTTGGAAGACAAGAGAAGAGAGAGAGCCTTGCATCTGGAATGGTTTTTATGGACCAGGACAGAAAGTAGCCAACTTCACACTGTGTACATCTCATTGGCCAGAACTCAGGCGCACGGCCACACAGAACTGCCCAAGAGGTGGGGGATGTAATCCAGCTGTGTGCCCAGAAGGAAATGGGTTTTGTTGAACAGATAAAAGTCACTGCCACAATTATAGAACAACCAGATATTCTTTTGGCTTACAAACTCTTAGGTAATCTTATTGAGTTCATGTGGCCTATCTGGACTGCCCCAGAACCAGAATACCTTCAGCCCAGCCCCCAAATTGATATTTTGAGTAAGACATAATGTGAAAGAAAGGAAAACAAGACTTCATCTTATTGAAACACCTGATAATCCCCTCTGCAGTGGATGCTGTGATGTGCCGCCCAGATTGCTTCCTCCAGACTAAGACACTCATTCCCCCAGCTGTTGGCAGTGTCATTAGCAGACAGATCCCAGTTGACTTGCTCTCATGGGATTGTCCTCAGATGAAAAGAGCCATTGAACCCAAGGTCATAACTTCTTCACAGGGACATCCTCCGGACAATGTCTCTCAGTGTTGGACAGGGAGAGTGATCCCAGCTCCAGAGCTCCTGTGGGATTAGCTGATCTTTGTTGTGACTGCCTCACAGTTCAACCCATCCTTTTGCACCATCCTATTCCTTCACTCCCCAACATCTATGGTCCTCAAGATACTCCTCAATAAACTTCCTGTGGGCACATTTCCATTTCAGTCTGTGTCCCTGGAAGCCCAACCTAAGGCAGTTGGTGCCAAGAGCAGTGTGAAGAAGCAGACTCTAAGATGGGGTTTTGAAGCTGGATTGCCTGCTAACTGGATGAAAATGAGATGACAACCACTAGTTGTGGGTAGAGAGCATGGGTAACCCACAGAGTGCTATAGCAGTGCATTTAGGGGATGAGGTAATGGTGAAAGAGAATTTACTAGAAGGGCCAATATCTTAGCCTTTTGAGAAGTGCTAATTATGAGGCCTGGGATTAGACGGCTCTTGTGATAATCTATGCACTAGAAAAAGACAAGAATGGCTGAGGGTGTCTAATTACCAATTAAAGGCTAAATTGAAAGCCAGATGGTGTCTTATATGAAAGAGTTTCTCATCCTTTGCAGCCAAAGGCTATAAAAAAGTTAAGGACCAAGCCCCATATTTAACTATCAGAATATCAAGATCCAGAGGTGGTTGAATTCTCAACCTAGGCAAATGAGCCCCACAAGGGTCAGGGTTAGGAAAGAGTGGGACCTTGAGATGTGGGATGTGGTAACATGTGGCATTCAAAGGTTTGAATCCATAGATCCCTTAGAACACTCTTGGATGAAAGAAGTTGTCCACTCCTTCCGCCCCCCCCCCCCCACCCCGTAAAGGGTAGCAGGTCCGACTTGCTTGATGATGATGTAGAAGATTCTGCCTCACCGGAAAGCATGCACTGCCGCCCTCAGGACCCACCCTCACCTTATCTCCTTGCTACCAGGCAAATTACCAGGGTTAACTCAGCAAAGGAAGCGCTGAGCTTACTAGAGAGCACAGATACATAACCTGAAGGGGTTGCAGGACCTAGCAAACATGTCCTGGCAGGAGACAGGAAAGTAAGAATGGGACTGGATACAGAGCATCCTGGTTGGAAGGGAAAACTGGATAAGTGAGAACTTTATCAATATGGGTGCATAAAAGATAGTAACACACTGTTAGAATGGCTCTTGGAAACACGGATAGAATGAAGGTAAATAATAAGTAAAAATGCCAGAATTTCTAAGGCAGTTCTGAACGAAGGGATCAAAAGCCTTAGGGAAATGGGTAAGCTAGAGTGGCTTTATTAAATAAAGCCAAAATACTCCATCAGCCAGCCCTGTTCATGAGAGCAGAAGACACTAACAAGAGTGATAAGAACTACGCTGGTAAGAGGGCCATGAACATTGTTGAGTAACTCAGTAATGGCTAACCTCTGTAGTCCAGGGTAGTGATAGGAAATGCTGTTTCAGAACTGGGCTCCTTGATAGCAATGGGGATGGCAGAATCTTCAGACAACAGAGGAGGCAGTGTCTGCTGTGAAGTGGCAGTGCTCAACCATCAGAAGCAAGGCAGGTACGATCATTGTAGGAAGTGGCAAGGTCAGAGTGACAGCCAAGGGGACTTGACTCTCAGAGCGCTATGGGGATTAGTTAATAGAACCAGCATTCCTATGGGTGAAGCAGATGGAGAGCCAACAACTATATTGCTCAACCTATACAATTAAAAGAAATCAACAGTGGATGATCAGGAGGCTGGGAGCAGTTGTCTCAATAAAAAGTACAGTCCATTGAATAGGTTTGCATCCAACTAGTTTTTAGACCCATATTGACTTAATGAGAAGTCAGGTGCCCAGGAATAAGGGTCCTGTAACACTATGGCAAGTGTATATAGAAATGATTCATACAGCTCTTCTATAAAGGGATCTATGATCATTTAACAGTATCGAGGAAAGAGGAATGTCCAAACACTGGAGCTGGACACAATGTTGGAGTTGATATTGCTGTACAGGGACTCAAAGCCCCACCATGACTATCCTATTAAAGTGAGGCACCTGGGGGCCAGTGGAGTCATGACCCAGGTCTAGACTACATTGGATCCACTGGGTCCACAGTCCCACCCAGGGGTCATTTCCCCAGTTCCCAAATGTGTAATGAGAGCTGTTATATTAGGTAATAGTCAGAACCACCGCACTGGTTCCCAAGCTTGTAGAGTAAGAGCTATCACAGTGGAAAGGCCAAATGGAAACATCTGACACTGTCCTCCACCCCACTCCCCAAGATGGTAAATCAAAACAATATAAAAAACCAGACCACGGACAGAAATCAGTGCCACCCTAAAAGGCTAATCCCCATCATATTCTGATTCACAGGCCTGGCTCCTATGAAAGCCAGAAAAAACTTGGAGGGTGAAAATGTACAATGGTAAACTCAACTAGGTAGTAATCCTGCTTGTAACTGTTATGCTAAATGCGGGATATTTGCCAAAGCAGATTAACTCAGTCTCAGTTACAATGCATGGTGCTACGTGCTCCATGAAGGAATGTATTCTTTTCCATTCCTGTGAGTAACGGATGAGAAACAGTTCACATTCTCTTGAGACAGGCAGTAGCTTACATTTATACTCTTGCCTGGGGCAATGTTAACTTTCCCACCTTGTGTTATAATAGAGTCCAAAGGGATATGGACCATCCAGACATTCAACAGAATATCGTATCAGTCACTTTATTGATGGCATCATGTTAGTCATACCAGATAAGCACAGGCCTCCATCCCTCTCAAGAGGGTGGAAAATAAACCGTAAAGATTCAGGACCTACCATATTAGGGAAGCGTTTAGGAATCCCTAATTTATTTAATGACATGTCCTATGTACGATCAATAATATTTATGTAATATGTAAAATTAATAAAATTTAATACGGGCTTTAACTGCTCGTGGGGAAAATAAATGAATGCACAGTAGTACATAGCATGTATATGTATGCATTTACAGAGGCCCGAAGAATGCTGGCCTATCCCATCCAACTATGAGGAAAGATATTGCATCTCCTACTTCCTCCCACGAAGAAAGTACAAATCCTGGTTGGTCATTTTGTGTCCTGGAGGCAGTGTATATTATACTTGGGAATATTGCTATGACCTATTCATCAGGTAACGTGAAAAGCTGTCAGCTCTGAGTAGGGCCAAGAGCAGGAAAGGGCTCTTTTGCAGGTACAGGGACCCTGAGTTGTTAGAGGTATCAGTAGTGGCTCCCAGGATTCCATATGGAACTTATGTCAAGTTTGTAGAGACTTGGCTTCTAGAGAAAAGCCATGACATCTGCTGCAGAGAATTATACACCATCCGAAAAAATTCTTCTGGCATGCTGCAGGCCTCTGGTAGAGACCATGACCAAGAGATATAAAGGGATCACAGGGCTAGGCATGATCTTTGTGAGCTGGATTCTGTCAGACCCAACAAACTATAAGCAATCCATTGTCAAACTGAAATAGTACATCCAGCCATGGTCAGGGACGGAGGCACAAGTAGGCTGCATATGTGTGGCACAGAACCCCGACATCATCATAACTGTTGCAAGGCATCACTCCCTCAGCTCATACATAGGGCCACGTGGGAGTTCCTTAGGACCAGAGCTGACAGGTGAAAGAAAGGCTGAGTTTGGCTCATGGATGCACTCGCTTGGTTATGTCGGTGTAAGCCCAAAATGGATCGCTGTTAGACAACAGCCCCATTTAAGGGTATTCATGTAAAACAGAAATGAGAGGGAAATCCTCCCAAGTGGTGAAATATTGGACTTGGCATTGGATTATCCAATTTGAGTGAAAAGTGGCATGAGTTGAGAATGTATATGTGTGGACTCCTGGACAGTGGCAAAGAGCTGGGTCAGGGGTACAGAAGGAGAAATATAGAAAGATCAGGGTCAGATTGGTTGGGGGAAGCGGCATGTGGATGTAAATAGGCAAATAGGAAGTGTCAGGGTTTTGTATCTCATGTTAACGCTCATTAGAGAGATCCATCGTGGACAAGCTACTGAATAACCAACTAAACAGAAAGAGTAACATCACTCAGCATCTGCCATTAGCAGACCACGTGCTGGCACAATGGGCACGTGGGTGGAGTAGCCACAATGGCAGGGACTGAGGCTATGCATGGGCCCAACAGCTTGGGCTCCCATCTACCAAGGCTGATCTGGCTACTGCCACTGCCAAATACTAACCTGCTAGCAACCAAGACCAAGACTGAGTCCACAGTGTGGCACCATCCCTTGAGGAAACCAGCCATTCAACAGTGGGAAGTTGAGTACATTGGACTCCTTCTATCCAGAAGGGGCATTGATTCGTCTTGACTTGAATTCATGCATATTCTGGGTAGAAGTTTGCCTTTCCTGCTTTCAAGACCTCAGGCAGTACCTCTATCTGAGGCTGAGTGCCTTGTTCATTGACATGGGCTCCCACATAATACTGTCCCCAGGATAAGAGCCCACTCACTTTACAGCAGAAGAGGTATGGAAATGAGTGCATGACCATGAGATCTTCTGGTCTTATCAAAACTACATCCATCTGGAAGATTTGGGAAGGCCTTTTGAAAGTACAGCTGAGACACCAGTTTGATGATGATACCCTAGGAGGATGGAGGCATCAGCCTCTAGGTCACTGTAGATACCCTGAATTAATGGCCATTTTTCCATGATGTTATGTTCCCAACGGGTCTGGGAACTAAGGGGTGGAAGCAGGAATGGTCCTACTTGTCATGGTCCCCCACTGACCCCCTTGGGAGAATTTGTATTCCTGTCCCCGTGACTGTACTCTGTGAGGTTAGAAGTCCTACTTCTGAGAAGGGGAATGAATGCTTCCACTAAATGACACAGCATGAGGTTCATTCAACTTTAAGGTATGACTGCTGCATAGTCTCTTTGGACTCCTCAAGCCAAGAGACAAGCAGTCACATAAAGGAGGCCATTCTAGCAGGGATATTGACCCTGACCATCCGGTGGAGGTCACGCTGATATTACAAATGGCGACAGAAAAGAATTTGTATGGCATCCGGGTGATCTACTAGCGTGTCTCTTGGTACTTGGTTTCTCAGTTTTGATAGTAAATGAAGAACTAAAGCATCCTCAACTGGGTTAAGATATGGGACCCCTCAGGAATGAGGGCGTGGGTCACATACCAGGTAAGCCACCAGAGCAACAGGTATGCTAATCCAAGGATGACGGGAATCTGGAATGGGCAGAAAAGGGAGAGAATGAGTACCAGTTGTGCCTTGAGATCAGCTCTAGCAGCAGGATTTTAGTTCTTCCCACTAACCTTCATCTTGTGAATTTTCCCAGAAAAACAGACCAGTCAAAATCTTGGAGAAACTGTCCCAAGAACTTGCTATATAAAGAAAGTATATCTAAATGATGCAATGGTCTTTGGATAATGGTCTTTAGTGGGTTTTGTGGTACACTGCCCAGATTTCCCCTTCAGGACTGGGACACTCATTCTCCAGCTGCTGGGAGTTTTTGGAGAATGATGGTATCAGCTGAGTCCCTCTCCAGGAATTGCCCTCACCGCAAATCACACACCGTCTGGAGAAGGGATGTGCAGCCTATATCCAATGACTTCCTGATAGGGCTATAAGAGCCTAGTCCCCTTACCTTGAGACAAGACAACTCTGGAAAACCAACTCAGCTCCAAATCTCTGCATAGAAATTCAGCTCCATCCTCTGCCTGTTCCTGCTGTCTTCACTCCTCCATAGGTGTTGATCTTCGAGGGCACTCCCCAGTCAACTTCCTGCATGCACATCTCTGTCTCATAGTCTATTTGCCAGGGAACCAGATATAAGATACCCTCCCAGTCTCAGCCAGTTCTGTGAAACCCACTGTGTAAGTCGGACAGTGGGAGTAACATTATCAGGGGAGACTGATGACATCTTCCCTTCACCTTTGTGCATGGCCCCTTCTGTTCTCTCTTTGATCTCAGAACATCTCATGGTACTCCACCCACTAGCCCAGAAGACGCAGGCATTCCTGAACATCTTAGCGTCAAGTGTATCTCTTGGCTTCTTCCCCTCGGGACCAATATCTGTTGAACGAAATAATAGAAAATTCCATAAATGTAACATGTCAACTGGGGGAAGGTGAAAGGCAAATAGCTAAGAAAAAACAATGAATTGTGTATTATCATTCAGAGAGATATTATCCTGGGAAAGTTTGGGGATCTTTCTGTTCACGAGACATGGAAACTATTTTCTATCCACAGTGATTCCTGGTGAATTTCAAAAGTTGGAAAGACCTGAATAAAGATGATAAGCCCAGCACAATAGTCCCTTTAGGACCCCAGCTGTTAGCAATCACCCCCCAGGGTCTATGTTGGTCTAGCCTGAGAGAGCAGTGGACCTACAGTAGCAGAGGTGCAGGGCTCTCCTGTGTACTTCTCCCTGCACAACCCAGGGATGACGGTTAGGGAGAGTCAGCCTTCCTTTCCAGCACAAACGATGTTAGGTCCTATGTGGTGCTCTACGATCCCTTGCAGTGTAATCAGACAGACAAGTAGCCATGTCTACATTTTATTTTACTATTTTTTTTGTTAAAAAAATTTTTTTTAACATGAAGGGAAAAGTATTGTCTCATGTAAATTAAAAGTCTGGAACACTGGGCTGTGGCCAAGGGTGGATCCAGGTGCTGAAGTCATAAGAGTTCACCTCCATCCCTCTTTTGGGGCTTTGCTTTGTTCTGTGCTGGCCTCGTTCCCATGCAGGCTTTCCCCACATGGAGGCAGATGGCCCCCAGCAACCCCTAGTTTTTATGGTCCACGGTGCCTACAACTGTCCATTGTCTCCTGTTACTTCATCCACTTTCCTGGTTCCCGGCCTTTGCCTCCTTTTGAGTAACTACAATTTTGTGATTTCCCATTGCTGATCTCATAATTTATCTTGATCTCCTGTCATAACTTCATGGCTCTCAGACTGGGTCAGACAGGTCTCTGAGTCTCTGTTTAATTTGGTTCACATGTTTTAAGTTGAATAAATGAACAATTAATGGTTTTAATTCTTCCTTGCAGGAAAAATTCCATCTCATTCTTTAACCGTGTTTGCTCAATGCAGGGAGTAATCCATATTCTCATACAGCATTATCTGAAGTAGGAATGGAAGGTGGATGGGTGGATTTGAAGATTTGAAGCAGGAGACGGTACTGTACAGGTGCTGCCCTGGTCTTTGCACTTCCAGTTGTGTGCCCTTTCCTACTCAAAAGCGACCATTGTCCACTGGCTGCCAGATCAACGGGTGACATTGTGCAGGGATTGGTATTTGTTTAAGAGAAATCTCCCCGACTGACCCAATTCCTGTAATGCATTAAAAAAACGACAGAAGTAATATTTTTGTTCTTGTTTCACTTTCATTCATCTTATTTGATCAGGGCTGAGCAAAACTGACATCTCATCAAACTCCAGAGTGTGTTTCAGCACCAGGTTCATTGGAGGGTGGCATTTAAAACACAGACATTGCAGGAACAAATGTATTTGCCAATCCCGTCCAGCGATATAAACCTGACCTTTCTCCTGTAGATTTATTGACATGGGCCTGTTTGGTATCATATTTCATTATTGTGTGTGGATTGAAAGTTCTTCTCTTGGAAAACAACTCAGTTGGGGCCAGAGTGGCCAATATGCCTTCCCTTCATGGTGAGAAAGAGGGAATTAGAAAGTCAGGTACCGGCAGGATTGGCACAATTCCTCAAAGAGTGTCTTTAATTAAAAAACACCCGGTACCAGGGGTATGGAACTGGAAGAAATTTCCTTTTGGCAAGTGGCTAAAGCAGAGGAATTACATCCAAATTTGCTGTTATTTACTTGTTGTGGGGCACATCACAGGTTCCTTGCATCCAAGAGCCCTGGGAAGTGTCCCCCTCCCCCGCCCCCCGCTCGATGCAGAAATCCATCTCTGATACACGTTCGCTCAGTCTGCTCTGATACACTCCAGTGCTAGAAACCTACCATTTCATCAGGCCAAACGGCTGTAGGAACAAACAATCTGTGCATTCGTGTGAGGAAGCCTCTGGGTCTAGATACTCTTTTAGGTATCTGGGATATAGCAGTGAACATGAGAAGTGAGATCTCTGTTTTTGGGGTGCTTCAATCTTACAGAGGAAGAAAGTTGATAAGTTAAATTTTAAAAAAACAATATAAATAGGATAACTGTAGAAAGTGAGGAGTGTCCATTATTGTGTACAATAGGGAAAGGCAACAGAGAATGCCTGAGGGGATGAAGGGGGATGGGTTAGCACAGACCGTTCAGGGAAACATTCCTAAGGTAGAGAGTGGATATTTGAGTTGAGATATGATTAATAAGATGGAGCTACTGATGCGGGAGCTGGACCAGAGACTGTTGCAGGGAGAGCATGTCACAAGGACAAAGGCCCTGAAGTGGAAATGGTCTGGCAGAAACAGAAATATCTAGTATGGAGTGAGCTTGGACCTTCAGGATTGAGGAAGGGCAGGCTCTGAGACGAGCACAAGAGGTGAGCAGAGGGTAATCAGGTAAGCCCACCTTAGGAGATCTAATTGACTGCGATATTGAGCTATTGGAGGTTGTTAAGCAGGGAAGTGACAGCAGTTGGTTTAGACTTATTTTAAATTGAAGTATAGTTGATTTACAATGTTGTGTTAGTTTCAGGTGTACAGCAGAGTGATTCAGTTATACATACATACATACATATCTATTTTTTTCAGTTTCTTTTCCTTTATAGGTTATTACAAAATATTGTGCTATACAGTAGGTCCTTGTTGGTTGTCTATTTTATATGTAGTAGTGTGTATATGTTAATCTCTCCTAATTTATCCCTCCCCCCTTTCCCCTTTGGAAACCATAAGTTTGTTTCCTATATCTTTGGGCTATCTCTGTTTCATATATAAGTTCATTTGTATCTTTTCTTTCAGATTCCACATATAAGTGATATCATACAATATTTGTCTTTCTCTGTCTGACTTACTTCACTTAGTATGATAATCTCTAGCTCCATCCATGTTGCTGCAAATGGCATTATTTCATTTTTTACGGCTGAGTAATATTCCATTGTATAAATATACCACATCAGACTTAATTGACAGTTGATTTAGACTTTCAAGGGTTACTCTGATTGTAGGGTGGGCACTGAATTGGAGGAGAACAGGTGGAAATAACAGAAAAAGTTGTGTGGCTGTTGAACCAGTTCTAGCAAGAGGTGATGGTGACCTGAACCCTATGATCAACTGAGCCAAAATCTGTGTGTAAATAAGGTCTTCCCTCTCCTGACCCCCAACCCCACCCCCAGCCACGGAGGCAGAGTGCATCCAGCTCTTTCCCACCACTTCAGGTACTTGGTGACAGTGTTTATGATTCTCCATTACCGTCTCTTCTCTGGGTAAAGAAATCCCATTTCTTCCAATTCTTCTCCGTGCGACAAGATTTTAAATCTCCCTCATCACCCTTATCACTTTTTTCTGGAACTGCTCCATTTTCTTCATGTCTCTCATTAAACATAGAGCCCAACATGGAGCAAAATACCTCATTCATGGATTACCATTTTGCATACAACCTCTGCCCTAGGGAAAGCTCCCTTCCCCCCACATAAGCCCATGTGCTTCAGTATCTGGACTCCACCCCTGGCTGAGAGGCAGAACACTGCACCACTGGCGGTTAAGCCAGTGGGTGTGTCCCATCCCCCCCACGGTGATTGGTTCAGACATGGTCACATGATCCAGTCTGAATGAGGTGCAAAGGGACTCTGGCTGGGGATTCTGGACTAAGATTCTCATTTTTCACCACTGAATTCAACTGGAAATATGGAGTCTTGAGAGCTTCCAGCAGTCAACTAAAGACCATGGAGGGAGAGTTTGCCTGAGAATAGACCTCCTTTCCAGTAAGCAGAGCTGAGAAATGAGGGGCGGTGAAGAATAAGGAGAGTAAGAACTGGCATTTGCATCCTGGATCAAGCAATGTCTAGTCTAATTCTGGATAGTTAAGTGAATCAATACATTTTCTCTTTTCTTAAGCCAGCTGGGTCAGGTTTTCTTACACTCGCTATCAGAGGAATCCTAACTGACAGACAATAGAGAACAGTGGGGCCATGGTCTCCCGTGAACATGTCGCTATACCTCATTCAATGCAGCCTAAAATTGTCACCTCTGTCAGCAGCTGTATTGTCCTGTCAAAGTCTATTGTTTGAGCTTATAGCCAATGAGAGCTCATGCCTTCCTGTTCAGCAATTTCCTTCTCAGTTTCTCTCTGAGACATCCTCTGAGGGTTTATGTAAAGCCCTTTTATGAATTTAGTATTTATTAGGGCTCCCTCTTGCACTTGACATGTATCCATTTTTGCCTGAGATGCAAACTCCTGAGAACCCAATATTATGACCCATTTGGGGGGAAACAGCAAAAAGAACCAATAAAACCTAACGAAGCTAAGTCTAATCATTGCCAAAAACACCCACCTGGCTCACTAATGGGTCAAGGCGGAGGGGGCTGTGATATCTCAGTGCTTTTGCCTTTCACAGTCATTCCTGTGATGCCTGGGAAGCCTTCCATTAAGCTACACAGCACAGCCATTTGTAAGGGGCCCCTGAGAGCCATGTCTGTGTTGTGGCTTTTGCAGCATAACTGGCTGAAGTCAGAGCACTTGGCGGCTCAGGAATGGACCAACTGCCTTGAGGAAAGTGGGAGCCTGCAAGCCCAGCCCTCAACCCTCCTGATAAAGTGAGGAATCATTATGAGAAAAGGAAAATATCCAGCTTTGACCTTAGACAGATAGGGATCGTGCCAGTAACTGGCTTACAGTATCCCAGACTGAGAGCCAGGACTCTTTGGGGGCTGTTAGTCCTGTTGGGGAAACTGAGACCTAGAGAGGGGTAGAAACTTCCCCCAAGGGAATCCAGTGAGTTAGTGGCTGAATGGTCCTGGATTAGAGACAAGGTCTTGCGCTACTTAAGCCACCAGGGTAGCAGAGTGGTTAAAAATAGCTGCAGACACAGCTACTCAACAATCCACTCTGATCCACTTTGCTTTCCTACGGCAGGTGAGCTGGGCCACCCTGCGGATGAGAAGGCTCCTACATTCACACAAGGGACCCTGGAGACAACATTGCTAGAGATGTGATGAGGGGGGCATGTGGCTTCTGGCTTAGAAGGCAGGAGATCAGCCTTCTAATCCTGATGCCATCAGAGCAAATCACATCACCTCCAAACCTCAGTTTAACCATCTGCAAAGTGTGTATAAATAATTGCTAACTCTTATGCGTCAGGCAATGCTCCACATTTTATGTTGTGAACTCTTTTAAGCCTTATAACAATTCCACGAAGTAATTGCCTTGATCTCCAATCCAAAGATGAGAAAATGGAGTACAGTACAGGCAAATTAATTGGGCCCAGATGTCCCAATTCAAACTGAAGCAGCCTGGCTCCAGAACCCACTCTTAATTTCTATGGTAAAGTTGCCAAATGATAATAATAATTAATAATAATTAGCAATAATAATATTGCTAAACAATAAAATATAAATAATAATCTAAATAAAACAATGTATCCCTCATAGACCTTGTCTTTTCTTTTCTGTATTCTGAGGCTTTGACACCTGGAGCCTTGCTAACCTTGGTGAAACTGCCCTACCCAGGGTCAGCCAATTCCTAGAGGTAGTAAACAGCTCTCTTGGGTGTGTGCTGTTCAGATATAAACCAACCTATCCAGAGCTCACACCCTCAACCCCCTCCTTCATCAGGTTCTCACACTCCAGGCCATCATCCTCCTGCCCTAATCACCAGGGGCCAGGTGACAGACAACTAGGACACCCCTTAAATCCCAGGGTCCGCTGAAATCACTCAAACTAGCAAATCCTAAACCTGCTTATCCTGCCTTGCTCTTTCCTTCTTGCAAAAACCACAATAAAGGCTCTGGTGACAGGGTCCCCCTCTCCCTCTGCCTCCTGACTGACCCCAGTGCTTCCTCGTGTGGCCCCCTGTGGTGCAGTATGCCCCCATCTCTTGTGAACTGTGAGTAACAAACTATCTTTTCAATGGCAATCATGTCCTGATCTGTTGGCCTTATCAGACCTCAAGTTTGCTATCAATACACTATATTTTAAAACAACAAGTGAAAGCTTTTTGCACAATATAATGCTGAACAAATATAAGTTATTATCCCCCTATCCCTGTGGAGAGAAGTAGTATATACTGAGTACTTACCGAGTTTGTGCCTTGTGTTTTACATAGATAATTTCATTTAATCATCAGTATTGTTATGGCAAAAACTAAGAGTTACTATCCCCACTTTACAGATAAGAAGACTGAGACTCAACAGATTTGAGCAGTTGTGTTGGGTTACCCAGCTAGCAGAGGGCAGCTTCCGGGCTTGACTCTCGATTTGTCTGATCTTAAAACTTCCATCCCCTGCTCCACCCTTGAGGGGGCCGGAAGAGGACCCTGTGAACCTCATGTCAGAGGGAATATGAAAACAGACTCCAAAAGAGAAGTCTTCTCCTCTTCCTACCAAATTACCTTCCCTTTCTGTTGCATCTTAAGGAGATTTTCTCCATAAAGAAATTTCACCTCCTACCAGCCTTTGCTTCTTTATGTATTAATTCATTCTCCGGCTTATTTGCAAGGCAGGGGGTGAAAGCCTGACTTTTAAATAACACACATTTTTATTTCATCTTGGTCTGGATCAATATTTCCACTTGTTCCAAACCAGCAGCTCATACTCCATCACCACCGCTATAGCCTGCTATCCACCTTCTCACAGCAGTTCCCTTGGCAAAGATAGCTCATTAGACTCCACTCATATCCCTGAGCCAGGGACTGGCTATTAGAGAAGGCACTCCCACATTCCATCTCCCCATGATATGGAATTCCATCATGATGGACAATTCTTTTGGTGCGAGAAGATATTCTGATGAGAATTAAGAATGAACCCTTTTTTAAACTTGGAGATTGGGATTGACATATACACAGTATTATATTTAAAATAGATAACTAATAAAGACCTACTGTATAGCACAGGAAACTCTACTTAATACTCTGTAATGGCCTATATGGGAAAAGAATCTAAAAAAGAGTGGATATATGTATATGTATAACTGATTCACTTTGCTGTACACCTGAAACTAACACAACATTGTAAATCAACTATACTCCAGTACAAATTTTTTAAATATAAATAAATAAAAAGAATGAACCCTTTTGGCACGGAGAAGGCATGTGCTGCCATCCAGAAGAAATGGGATGAAGGACTATGTTAGGACAGGGACAACAAGGGCTCTGATCTCCAGAAAAGGAGAGACGGCTGCCACGTGGATTTGCCCGATCTCCATTCCTACCATAGAAGCATCGTACTTAGCACACAGAAGCAGATGATAGTGGACGTCGGTGTTCTTTCCTGCTCTTCCCGCTCTGTGGGCTCAGCAGCCATCTCTTCTTCTTGGGGAATCACTCCCTCCAATCTCAATGCCTGTGATCTCAGCGGGGTCAACACCATCGCCACAGTGCCAGAACTGACCAATTAGATTGTTGCAACTGCGACCAATTCAAGTAAATGAGAATCACCTTGGAATTTAAAACGAAAAGGTGCCCTTTCCTTGTGTGTGGGTCAGCTGGTGGGAAGTGGACATGGAGGTGCTTGTAGCCATATTGGTAACATGTGGGGATAGTCTTCCTGAGAATGAAGCCAATGACAAGGAAAGCAGAGATGGGGTAGGAAGACAGTTGACTTGGTCTGTACACCCAGGTCAAGTTCAGCCTCAAATTAGATCCCCTGACTCTCAGTTGTGTGAACCGCTACTGTCTCTTTTATTCCTAAGCCAGATTGAATTGGGTTCCATCTCTTGCTTCCATACCTAGTACCCCTCTGAGCTGCACAAGCAGAACCCTATATCTGCTCCAGCCACAGAGGCCTTATTTCCCCTTCCTTGATGGTTCCAGTCTTGTCTCTTGAAGTTATGGTTCCTGGGATTGTCCTCTTTCACTCCCATTTCACCTGGATAATTTCTCTTTAATCTCTAAACCTCAGCTCAGACATCATGCCCACCAGACAAAGGCAGGCCCTCTGTTACACACTGCAAACACCATTAAGCTTTCCTTCAGAGCACTTAGTGCGGTTGTAATAATGCATTCGTTTTGGTAATTCTCTGGGGTCCACTTCCCTATTGGCAACCCCACAAGAGCAGAGATTCTGTTTGCTTTCCTTTGCAGTAGATCCTCGCATAGTGCCTGACACACAGTGTGCGCTCAATAAATCTTTGCTGAATAACTGTGGACAGCACACAGTAAGAAAGACACTGATGCATTGGATTGAGGCCTGGGAAGACAAACCAGTGGCTATTCCATCCTTTAAGTCTCAATAGAAAGAAGTGGGACTTGGGAGAGTGGGATCACTCTCATCAAATATCCAGAGGAGGGTATTCAGATGGAAGGAGGAGTCTTGCGTCTACTTCTCTACAGAATGGGTCTGCAGACAATGGGGGATAATATTAGGAGACAGGTGCTGACTCTATATGAGAAGGGACTAGCTAAGAGCCTCACTGGGAATTCTGAAGACAGATTCTACAAAATGTTCTTTTTTTTTTTTTTTTTTTTTTTTTTGTGGTACTCGGGCCTCTCACTGTTGTGGCCTTTCCCGCTGTGGAGCACAGGCTCCCGACGCGCAGGCTCAGCGGCCATGGCTCATGGGCCCAGCCACTCCACGGCATGTGGGATCTTCCCGGACCGGGGCACGAACCCGTGTCCCCTGCATCGGCAGGCGGACTCTCAACCACTGTGCCACCAGGGAAGCCCACGTTCTATATTTATTAAAGTTTCCATAAGGACAATTTGAGTGGGTCCTATGAGCCTTTGGCTGTATGTGTAAATCCTGAATCACAATCATAGATCTTCGTTTCAAAGAACTGCAGAACTAAGGAGCATCATAGAGATCTGACTTTCTACCCTTCTGCCCCCTGTAGTTTGACCCTCAAGCAGTGGTGTTGGGCTGGAAAGGTCCTCCTCATGAGGAGCCCGCACCTTACACCCTTGTCTGAAGATGGTCTGCGGGTGTGCTTCCATCTCCATGCTTCCTTTACGCTCCTTGAGCAGGGTGCCTTTCTGAGAATGTTTGGGCTGTGCCTCAGAGCCTTCTGGTTGGTCTCCACATGGTCAACAAGCTGCAGGGTGTCAATATCAGCCTTATAGCTAATATTGCTCAGAAATAGGAGTTTTGGTGAGAAACGTAGTTACTCCTAAAGGTGGGCCTGCTGGATGAACTAGCTAATAGCTTGGCTTCCCCCAGCCTCTTTACTACCTCCACACGGATAACTCCAATGAGATAATTACTTTTCTACTAATATAAATATGACTGCAATCAATATAGTTAGTAAAAAAACAGGATTTTCAGAAGAAAAGAAAATACCAATATTAAATACATTTATATTGACACAAAGGCAGATTTGTCTGGAGCGTGTGTGAGTGCGTGCATGGTCCTTGGGAAAAAACTCAGAGCTGTGCATCTCCCAGTGTCCCAGCATGGCTAAGGACACACCTTCTCCTCTGCCCCAGATGTAGGCTCTGGGGAAAGCAGAGTGTGAATCATGCCAAGGAGAATTAGATTTTTAGAAAAATGTTCTTCAGGGACTCAGATCCCTTTTGGAGGTCTGGGTCCCCTGTTGCTCTTTCCTTGGGCTGTGGAGTCTTTTGCCAACTGTTTTTCTCCTCTGGGTTTCATTTGTGTCATCTAGCAAGAGAGAATAATTTCCCCCGTTGAAATACCCTCTAAGTGATGCTGTAAGGATCTGATGACAAAATTGGAACAGCTTTGGAAATCATAATGTCTTCAACACATGCGAGTTGGTCTTTCCATCCTGATTGCCTCCTTGCCTCCTTCCTTCTCATTTAATAACACCAGTGGGGATGGAAGTTCTCCTCACCTGAAACTTGCCATCAGCTCCTGGGGAGTTAATTTGGCTAAAGTAGAAGCTGTAGAAGCAGGGCAGTTGGAAGGAAAGAGAATAACAACATCCACAATATCAAATATTTATTTATTTATTTTATTTATTTATTTTTTTTGCTGTACACGGGCCTCTCACTGTTGTGGCCTCTCCCGTTGCGGAGCACAGGCTCCGGACGCGCAGGCTCAGCGGCCATGGTTCACGGGCCCAGCTGCTCCGCGGCATGTGGGATCTTCCCGGACCGGGGCACGAACCCGTGTCCCCTGCATCGGCAGGCGGACTCTCAACCACTGCGCCACCAGGGAAGTCCTATCAAATATTTATTGAACACCCATTATGGATTGGCCCTGGGTTAAACATTTTAAATCAGTTATTTCATTTAATTCTTGCAACAGTTATGTACTCTTATAATCCCTGTTTTACAGATGAGTAAACATAGGTTGGAGTGATTTGTGTGAAAGAGTTGAGAGTGCTCTGTTAGAAAAAATAGACAAGAAATTCATCTCTGAAGAAGTCATATTTGAGCCAAGAAGTGAACCCTGCCACAATCTGAGAGAGAATATTCCAGGCAGAGGTGTTGAATCAGGAACTTGCTCAGGGTGCTAGTGGTGGGCTGGGAGAAGCGTTGTAGGAGATAAGTCAGAGAGGTGGGCAGGGTGAGATGATTGGGGATCTCCAGGATGGTGGCAAGAAGTTTGAGTCTTAGTCTAGCTGTGAATGTGGTGACCATGAGAATTAAACAAAATGATAGGTCCAAAGTGGTTTATGAGCTGCAAAATATTAAATTGATATGATATGCCATTGTAGTCATTCATTCATTCAACACTCTTCCCACCCTCACTCCTGTACTGGTCCATGTACAAGGTGCTTTATTCAAGGAGCTCAGATTCAAAACACTTCTAGTTGTTTCCTGGATTCCAAATGGACAGTTAATGGACCAACCCTGTCCTCTGAGGACTCATGAACTAGGAATTGATCAGGAGGGAGAAGCCCAGAATAAAGCAGTTCCCAGGAATCCCTCCTTTTGATTCCTTCCCAAACTAACAAGACATTAAAAGAAGACCTGCTCCCTGGGTATGGGGAAATGTGTAATGGGCCATTGCAAGATGAGCCAGGATTACTTTGAAGATAGGCTTGGAGCAATTCCAGAGAGAAAGGCTCATTTCTAATCATCCAGATATTTCCTTTTGGGATTTAGTGTAGCCTGGGAAAAAATGACATTAAATACTCTTCCCCAGCACCAAAGGGATAATGAAGAACAGAGAATTTACAAACTTACAGATTTTATAACAGAGGATTTGCACATTGCACATTGGTTTGAAGGCTCAAATCTGGAATCACCCTATGAATATATGCAAGGAATAAAGCAATACCGACATGTCAGAGGCATAAAGTAATTCACAGCTAATGGGTCCAAGCAGTGTCTAAATTAGGACAGAATTATTGGGCAGTGACCCAAACCTGGAATCCTCTCTACTTAAAAAGTAGAATATGTTTTCATTATTCTTGGTCTAAGACTTTGTAATTTTGCCAATTTAATGGCAAATGGCATCTAATAGCAATCTTGCGAATTTAATGGTTGAATATTTTCTCACTGTTGCTTTTAGTTTTCTTGATTACAAATAAAGCGTGTTTTTTAAAAAGGAGGAGAGAGATGTATTTGTAAATGACTTTAAGCACTGATTACAGTAACATAAAGCAGATCATCTTATGTTTGTTCTGTGGTTTGCCTTTGGTATGACATTTTCTACTCTTTCTGGAGATATGTGAGTGGAAGTAAGATATGTTATCAAAAGCAACGCCACTTAGCCAAATACGTGTCCAATATGCCTATTGTTTGTCTCTTGGGCATTCAACAACAGGTGTGAGACACCACCTCTATAAGTAAAGTAGTTGCTGTTGGCTCCTGCAGCAGACACGTCTCACTTCTCAGTGGTCTGAAGCAATAGAGGGTTATTTCTCACTCAGACAAAGTCCTGTGAGGATTGGGTGGCTCCCCTACACAGTTCTACTCCAGGTGGTGACACCAGGATCCAGGCCACTCCTATCTTGTAGTTATACCATCAGAACAAGGGCTCCCCAGACCATGGCGGTAGGGAAAGAAAGGGCTGAAAGATTGTATGGACTAATTTTAAGGGCTCATCTTGAGAGTGACTTGCATCACTTTTACCCACATTCTATTGGCCCAAATCCAGTCACATGACCCTACCAAGCTGCAAGGGAATCTGGGAAGTATAGCAGAGCACATGGACAGAGATGAGCACTCATACTCTCTGCCATAAACTTATATGTTAGCCCTGTGCATAATGAGAGGGATACAGAGGGGACTAAGACATGGACCCACCCAGCATTTCACAGTCCAATCAGAAAAAAAAGGGATACATAATTATGTCATAAGGCAGGATATGATTGGTACATAATGAGAATTATCAATTAGGTGCTACAAATATCTCAATCTTCTAAATGACAGTATAGGTTGAGAGAACAGCAAGACAAAGTTGTGGAGGCCAGAAAGCATGAGGTGTGTCTTGGTAACAGTGAGAGAACACTTCAGCAAGGACATGTGAGGGGCACAAGTGGCAGGAAATAAGTCTGAAAATTTAAGTTAGGTGCAGATCAGAAAAAAGGTAAGGAGTTTCAGAAGTCATTGACTTTTTTTGAGAAGGAAACAGAAAGATTAAGCAAAGGAACTAATTTAATAAGCACCAGTTTAACTGGAAAATAGGAAAAGTATGTAATCACTTTGTGCCTTGATATCCTTATCTATAAAACAGGGATATTAGTCTTTAATTTTTGTGGTTGTTGTGAGGGTTAGATGAATAAATACATGTGAAATGTTTATGTATTTACACTAATACATGTACTAGTGCTTGACAAAATAAGCAGTTCATATTAATATTAGCTGAAGAATATGTAGTCTTGTTTTACTCATGTCTCTAAGGGAGACACTCATAGCTCAGAAGACAATCTTGACCAGGCCATTGAAGAGATTGCCCAAAGGTATTAACAATCAGGGTAAGAGGAAATGATTTTCTGGAAACTCCAATATTTCAGGAAGATCACATTCCCTTCCAGGTACCCTCTTGCTTTAAGAGAAAGAAAACATCAAGGCATATTCCAGAGGATATGGGGAACTGTCCAAGGAGCCTTGGGCAAAACCATACAGCTGTTAAGAGAGTGAGTGCTGGTCTCAGAATCTCTGTGAAAGAATTCCAGCTCTGCCATTTACCAGCTGTATGATCTTGTACAGCTTATCTAGAACCTCCTTAAGTCCCAGTTTCCATGGGTGTAAAATGAGGGTAATACCTCACGGGTGATTCAATAAGATAATATGCGTACGGCATTCGGCCTCGTACCTGTATTTCACTAAATGTTCAAAAAATGCTGCTTATTATTTGCTGTTATTAATTAGAGGGCATAAAGCACAAGTAAAAACTAAACTCTGTAGCCAAATCAAGAGTCAATACAAGCTCAAATATTTGGATATTTGAAAACAATTTAAAAAAATTGTGGGATCATTTCTATTTCTTTTTAGACGTTTGAAAATGTTTGGGCATTAACCCGGAGAAGTGACTACATCTGGTCAGTTGTTTGTCTTCCCCAAAGGAGAACCTTTAAGCATATTGCTGATTTCGGGGATAACCGACCTAAATCCAGCTCAGCAAAAATCCTACAGTTGAGTATTGTTTCTGATCAAGTTCCATTGTGACCCAACAAAATCCTGGGTCTTGTGCACTCGGAGGGAATAAAGCCAGCTCTGGTCATCTGGAAAGGGCTTTGTAAGCCATTCAAGGAAAGGGGGGTGATACCTCTACCTCTCCAAAGCCACCCACCCCTGGGGCCCTGAACAAGGCTGGCTTCTGCACCGGGTGTAGACAGTACCCTCTCCTGACCCTACACCTCCTCCAGAGGTGCTGCGCTCAAGCTGTGTCTCTCCCAGTCTCTCCTAAGGTAGAAATTGCAGTCTAGGACTTTACCTGCCGGTGAAACCCCAAGGTGCTGAGTGGGTTACAAGAGCCCCCACTGTCCTCACTGTATCCCACTCAATATTCCAGAATCAGTTTCTCTACTTAAAATAACTTCCTTCTCCTTCAGCCCCCTGCCCCCCAAAAACAGAAACCTCAATTCAAGTCAGGAAAATTAGTTGCATATAATTCCATTAATAGTCAAACTCTGAATCTGGTTTGGACTCAGTGATCCCTGTCCCAACCCATTCTTGATGGTATGAAAGACTAATTCAGAGAGAGTAAAGGAGAAAGAGTGTAGAAAAGTTAAAATCACTGTATACAGTCTAATTCTTCAAACACGTATTGATGCCTATTGCATTCCAGACCCTGTGCTGGGCACTGGGGATGAATAAAACCCTGCCAACGGCTTTGGGACACAAGTAAAGTGAAGGAAACAAAAGTATAACCAGTAAGTATAAGAACCACAGAGCAGGATAAGTACCATAATGAAAGTAATCACCATGTGAGGTGTCTGCACAGTGGAGGGGGTAGAGGTGTCAGAAAAATCTCCTGGGAGATGGGACATTAAAACCAGGTTTCTGAGATTGAATAGGAGTTCGCCAGGTGGAAAGTGGGGTAGAGAAATGAATCAAATGGGAGAAGTGCTCTAGGATCTTGCTTCTCAAAGTGTCATTCATAGACCAGCATCATCATAATCACCTGCACAATTTCAAGCCCCATCCCAGATCTGCTGAATGAGAATCTGTATTTTAACAAGATCCCAATATGATTCATGGGCACCTTACCACCTGAGAGCACTGGTCTAGGAGGATGACACGGTCAGAGCAAAAGAAGGAAGGATAGAAATCTGGACCTGCTCAGGGAACTATAAGAAGCTTAGACCAACAAAGGAGCCAGCCAGAGGCGGAAGTAGATAAGGCTAGAGAGGCAGATCCCACACCCACACCACATTTGCAAGGAAGGCAAGACACTTCTTAACCCAAAGCCCTCCGCTTGGAACCCCCAGGCCCGTCCAATAGCAGTGGAGACTCAAACCATGACCAAGTGAGGGGTACTGGAAGTTTGACTCTGGCATCTGTCCCACCTGAGAGAACTGACCTCCGTTTGCATTTCCTCTTCCAGACCCAGGTCCATTAGAGCCGATTCAAGCTGTTTACCTCTGCCCACATCACAGGGCCGCTCTGATGAAAGTTCATATGGACCAATCAGGCCGATTTCAATTAATTCTAATTGTCCTGTTGGGATTCCTTAACAATAACTAAGATGTGGTGAGCCGCTGGCATGGCTTCACGGCTTTCAGAATTCCCATGGATACTGCAGGCTTCTGTGCACAATGGTGTGTGGGGTGTGTGTGTGTGTGTGTGTGTGCGCGCGCGTGCGTGCGTGCATGCCAGCGCGCATGCGTGTACAGTCATCTCTGCAGCACGCACAGAGAGGAGCTTCTCAGAGCACCCCGTCTAAACGTGGAGCCACCGACAGATTGGAGATACAGACACTGGTGGGGCTCCCTAAACTTCTTTCAGAGAATCTATGGACATTTGCTTGAACGTTTGGGTCTCTTTCCTTCACCTCTTGGCACAATCATGAGGCTATTTCCCTTGCCCTTTATTCATTGTCTTTATCCTCAAATACCACATGTTCCGTCACATGGCCTTTGCACATACTGTTCCCTCCCTGTGGACTGCCCTTCCATGTTCTGACTGCCTGAAGAACTCTCTGCTCAAGTGGCATTCACTTCTCATGCTGAATGGAGGCTGGGGTCTGTGGGACACCTCTAGGGCAGAAATTATATATCTTATCTTTGTTTGCACCTTTGTACCAAGCACATTTCTTAGTGCAGAGAATGTATCCAATAAATGTGTAGGGAAAATTCCACTCTATTGGGACTGAGATAGAACACAATTTTGTGAATAAGTTTCGTCAAGTGACAAGGGTTAATTTTTATTAAATCTACATCATGATTTAAAGAATATATGGCAAATCTAGATACACACTACTATATATAAAATAGATAAACAACAAGGACTTACTATATAGTACAGAGAACTGTATTCAATACCTCATAATAACTTACAATGGAAAAGAATCTGAAAAAGAATATATATATGTATGTATAAATGAACATTTTGCTATACACCTGAAACATTGTAACTCAACTATACTTCGATTAAAAAGTAGGAAAAAATAAAGAATATATGGCAAACCTATAGTGCTGAAATCTTTCCTTAATGTTGCCTGAACATCCACAGAGAAGGATGTAAAGTAAAACAGAGAAAAGATGTGAATTGGAGTACTGGGGGAAGAAAGAAATCTTGACCATTTTGCAAAGTCTGGTCCAACAGGATGAGCAATATCTCTCCCAGGACAAGTCTGAGCCCCATAAAGAGGCCCCAGAGGCAGCCCAATTTTAGGAGCTTTTGCATCCCTTTCCTGACTAGACCACACCCTGTTGGTGTATGACAAGGAGAACGTGGGACACAAGCAACCAGGAGGGACAGGTTCCGACTCCAGCCACAAGCTCCCATGACCAGCATTGCAGTAACCACTGGATTACAAGGGGAAGAGCCCCATGACTGGAACTCCTTTAATGTCCCTGTACTTGGAGCCAGGTCATCTATATCACATTGTCTGGAGTTGGGGGGTTCAAGTGGCAGGGAGAAAGGCAGATTAAGAAGATGTGTACAGGATCCAAATAAGCTGGGGTCACATCCAGGCTCTACTGCTGACCAGCCAACCACATGACCTTGAGGAAGTTTCTTGACTTGGCCAAGGTTCAATTTTCTCATCTATAAAACTGAGATTTTTGCCATAGCTCCCTCACGGGCTCGTTACACGTGTGTTCCTTAGCACTGTGCCAGGCACACCATGTGTGCTCAATAAAGGGGGCTCTTACTCTACCTTCCTACCTGATAGTCATTGCTGCACGAGACAGAAGGAGGTGTCCATAAACACCCAGGAGCCCACGTGGTGATGGCCAGATCCCAAGCAGAATAAGGACCACAATCACACTCTAAGTAGACTCTCCCTCTCCCACACTGCTCTCCTTTGTGTCTTCACAGAGGCTTAGAGGGTCAAGAGCCCCAGCTAGGACTTGTGGCCTGATGCCTTGGTTCTAAGTCCTGGCTGTGCCATGGGACACTGAGCGAGATATGAGGCTTCTCTGGGTCCCAGTTTCGTCCTCTGTAAAATGGTGCCATTCACAATTATCCTACAAGGACTGAATAACTTGATGCAATGCTACATGCAAGAGTGTTTCATGAACTGTAGAGTTCAGGATGGTCCTACCACAGTCCTACTTTGTAGAGTGGGCATGTGGCTTTTAGGATTTGTGTTTGACCTGGTCTTTGGGGAAGGCAGAAGCCTCGTGTGTCTTTTCCACTTCTCACTTGGAGACCTTTGAAATCTTGTTAGACTCCTCTTAGATACCAAGTTCATCAGGGCTTCAACAATTCATTCATTCAACACATGTCTATTTTGAGCCTCAAATGCACCAGGTGTTCTAGGTGCTAGGAAGACATCAATGAAAGGATCATAAAACTAGTTTGGGTTATTTTCACTGTCCTGTGGGCCTCCAAGGTCCAGGCAGCTCATGTCATGCTGCTGGAACATGACATCACCGTCTGTGGAAGATCAGACCACTCCAGCCCAGAGATATTAAAAAACTCAGCACATTAAGATAGCACAGCCAAGTGGATAGATGAGTTGTGGCTAGATTCCAAAGGTATTGTAGTAAAATGTAGTAAAAATCACAGTATTGTAGTAAAATGATGTATTAACAATTTAATGTAGCATAATGACCTGTTAAGAAATTATCCTGTGCTTGATTTTGGCCATTTTAGATTACTTTGAAAAAAAAAAAGAGGAAAGAAATGTCCAGCCTCCTTTAGCACTCTGTGACTGACAGGCCTGATAGGAGAGGAATGGCAAAGGCCTGTGAGTCTCACTTTCCCATAAACCCCACCCAGCTCTTCAAGAGGGCATTAGGGACACGGATGTAGATGTCTTCCAAACTCCTTAGATTGCCTGTTCCCCTATGGGTGCTTGGTGAATAAGCATCAAATAGAATTATTTCTGATAGAGCAGTCATCTGTCTATTGGGTACTAGAAAGGAATTGCATCCTCCTTATTGGCGTTCTCTGGGGTTTCCTGGGTTTTGCTACAAACCTGTTCAAGTCACCCTACTGCATAAAGCACTTCCTGGGTAGCTTCCAGTACTTTTCCTGGGAAGTACATGGAGTTCTGGGAAGACTAACCCATGAGAACCAGCGATCAAGGCCAGACACAGGCAGTGTGAAACTCAATGGGCCAGCAGTTTGGAAAGTAATCACCAGCTGAATTGTCAACATCACCTCCTCCCACTCACCCAACTAAGCTGGATGAGAACCCAGGCTTGGGCTCATTTAGCCCTAATCCATTGAACCAGCACAGTGCCCAACACATAATAGCTTCTCAGTATGTCTTTGTCAAATGTTTGAATGACAAGCACATATATTGTTACAAGAGGTGGCACAGTGGTTAAGCAGGGAGGGTGAGCTCTGGAGCCAGGAATTGGTATTCAAATCTAGCTCTACCACTTACTAATTGCATAGCCTTGGATGCTTTACTCTCTTAATTTAACTGTGTCTCAGTTTCCTCATTTGTAGAATCAGGACAATAATAGTACTGACCTCATAGGGTTATTTTGAGATTTCAATGAGCAAATTCATATGAACACCTAGTACCTAGCACATGCTTAGTGCTTACTACTATTACTACTGCTACTACTACTACTATTACTGTTATTTCTATTCCATAAATTATATCTCAAAATGTGTACAAAGCATGACAACAATTAGAAAAGCAAAGGTAAGTGTAGTTCCTAGATGTAAGGGAAGGCTTCCTGGAGGAGGTAGCACCGAGCCAAGCCTTGAAGGATTATCAGCCTGCTAGTTAACAGTAATCTGGGTAGCACACAATCACCAGTCCTCAGTGGTGCGAAACGATAAGTGTTTATACAGTTCACATGGCAGCTGGGGTCTATGCTAGCTTGGATAGGTTACTCTAAGCTGTAGGATGGGATAAACAATTAACCTGGGCATGTGCTTCTTAAAGTGATGGTACAAGTTCAAAAGAACACAAGGAAACTCACTAGGCCTCTTAAGACCTAGGCTTGGAACTGGCACACTGTCACTTATGCCTCATTCCCTAGGCCAAAATAAGTCTCATGGCTGAGCCAAAAGTTAAGGTGGAAATACACTCCACCCCTTTATTGGCAGGAGCTGGCACCCTCACATGGCAAAGGGAATGGATACAGGGAGGAATGAAGAAATGAGAACAATGATTCAGTCTTCCAAAGGGGAGAGACTAGGGAAAGACCCATCCTGTGAGCAAATGTATGAGGGCCAAAGTAAGAGTGTAAGGCAGCTGGCTGGATTGAAGTGGAAGGTGCTTGCATAGAGCATCATGAGAAAAAAGAGTCAATGAGATTGTTCACTGAGGGCTTACCATGTAAGGCAGCCAGATGTAGATAGATGGGATAAATCCAATGACTTCCCTTTGCTCTTGGAATAAAGGCTCTAGCCTGGAGCATCCTGTAGTGCCAGAAAGTAAGAAGATCCTTTAAAAAACCCACAATAATGAAAGTATGTCAAACAGTCTCAGGAGCCACCTGAAAGAGCTCCCAATGGCCAAATTTTAGGAACAAAATAAATAAGGTAATACTGGATTATAACTTATAGTATACAGTAAATATCCATAAGTCCATACTGATAAAAATACATACATACATACAGGAGGAAAGAGAAATCTCTCATTTGGAAAAACCCAAAGCTCTTCCCAGATGTATAAGGCCCCATATGATCTAGCCCTTGTCAACCTCTCCAACTTCATCTCCTGCCACTCTTCTGTTTCATCCAGTGTTCTAGCCACACTGTATTTCTTGGGGGCTTTGCATCTGAATTTTCCTTTGCCTGGAACATTCTGCATCTAATTCTTCGCACAATTGGTTATTGTCATTTAGGTCTCAGCTCAACTGTCACCTCCACAGAGAAGTCTTTCCTGATTGCCCTGACCATACTCCCTTCCTTTGACCTGCTTATTTCCTTCATAGCACTTAGTATTTTGAACATGATCTTATTTTATTAACTTGTTTATTTGCATTCTCCCCAATTTACAAATGAGTTATGAGGACAGTAACCTTCTTTACCTTCTTTGTCACTGGGTCCCTGATGCCAAGCAAGGTACCTGGCACATAGTAGGTGCTCAGTGAGTATTTATGGAATAAATGAGTGAATAAATGAACACTTATCAATCTCCAGGTTCTTGGGGTCAGAGACAGTGTCTAGCACAGAGTAAGGATCAATATTTGTTTTGTGGTGTGTGCATGGCTTTACATAAAAATAAATTAATAGGTTGATAAATGAGTGAAGAAAACAAGGACTGAGTATGAATAGTGAGTAAAATATGTTTATAAAATCCTGCACTGGCCCCATATAATACTTCGGTATTGAATGCATTAATCCAGATTAATTCTGCAGAGTTCTCCTGAATATAGGGCTACAGAAAGCTACTCTGGTTGGAATTTCTGAATAGTTTGGACCTTAGCTTTTGGGGGTGCCTGTTTGAAGTAAGGAGGAGAGGATGCCTGAGAACTTCTTCTCTCTAAACATTTAATGAGGCTTTTGGAACAGATCATTTGGAGAGGAAGCTACAGAGATAAGGACCAAGGTATAAAAATAGATGGATTTCCTTATTGAAATGACTCCCAGTCGTATTTTCCCTGTGTGGCATAATGATTAAAACTCATAAATTACCATTAACTGTGAAGTAAGCAAACAGTAAACCTGCAAATATCTGCTCTATCTCAGATCTGGGTCCCAGGAGCCCTCGGAGAAACATTGACGGTTGTAGGAGACACATCAGGGAAAGAACCTCAGAGACCTTAGCGTCCCCAGACACAGAGCAGATGAGCACATAGCTCCTGGAATCTGCTCCCAAAAGGGAAGACCCAGAGGAATGAAGGACTGAGGATGCCTCAACCTTGGATGAAGTCTTCTCTCAGGCTATGTGGCTACTGTGTGTACGCTGTGTTGCTTGTGAAAGGAACACACAGCCACACACACATTTAAAGTAGCAAATCTATAGTGCAATCCTTTTCAGCCCAGTGGAAGGCGTTGAGGATCCTAGAGAGAGGAAAAATGCCTTTCCTGCCCCATGTGACCCCTGGGTCTTAGAGTGGCGAGTCCCAAACTAGGTGTTGAATCAGCATCTTCCTAGGATTTTTAAAATAGAAACCCCCAGGTCCCAACCTGGATCAATGAGTCACAGTCACTCAGGATGGGGCTAAGGGAAGCTGTGTTTGTAAAAACTCCCTGAATACCTTACCAGCCTTCTCTCCATCATTGAAATTGAAATGAACAAAATAAATGAGGCAACTGTTTCCTGGCACCAGACAAAAGTACAGACTTGTGATTCTTGAGAGAAGGGAAACACTCAAGAAGAAGAGACCTGTGCTTGTCCTGGCTTTTGACCTGGAGTGCTTTTCAAAGTGAAACAGAGGGAGGGGAAACTCAAGCAGATCCCAGTGGTCTGATTGAGCTGAGCAGAGTTTGGAGTTTGGGCTGCTGAAGTGGTTGGAATTTGTTGGGTAGACACTGGAGAGGAGAGCTGTGGTGAGGAAAGACCCCAGAAGTCAGTGTAGGCATATCCTGTGGGGTCTTGGGTGAAGCCTGGGCTTGGAGAGTCCAGAGCAAGACTTGGTGAAGCCTATTAGAGAGCAGCTGCTAAGAGCCTGAGAACTAGGTGGAAATGCCAGAGGCTCTGCAGGGTTGGGAGCTCCAGCTCAGCTAGAATAGAGAAGCCCTAGTGTGCATCTCAGTTAAGACTGCAGAAAGGTCATATACTGAGGTAAGGACCACACCTTAGAGCAGGGTTTCTCAATCTCGGCACTACTGACATTTAGAACAGATAACCCTTCATTGTGGGAGCTATCCAGTGCACTAGGATGTTTAGCAGCAATCCTGACCTCTACCCATTGGATTCCAATGACATCCACCCAGATTTGTGACAACTCAGAATGTCTCTAGACACTGCAAATTGTCCCCTTGGGGAAAAATGACCCTCAACTGAGAACCACTGCCCTAGAGTCAGGGCCACATCTCGTGACTAATGATGAAATTGAAATAGACTGATCCTGACAAAAAGTAAAACAAAGCCAAATAGGATCAAGAGGATTCACCAGTAATTTAAACGTCTTCAATATTTCACAGGCTTTAAAGGAAAACAATGTAATCCAGCCTCCCTAAGTGATATCATCCACAGTATCCAGCATACAATAAAACATTACTAGGCAAGCAAAGCAGGAAAGTGTGACCCATAATCAAGAAATTGGTAGTCAGATAGTTACAAATACTGTACTGTATATTTGAAAGTTGCCAAGAGAACAGATCTCAAAAGTTCTCATCAAAAGAAAAAAAGAATTTGTAACTATGTGAGGTAACGGATGTTAACTAAACTTACTGTGGTAACCATTTTGTAATATATACATATATTAGATCATTATGTTGTACACCTTAAACTTATACAATGTGATATATAAATTATATCTCAATAAAACTGGAAAAAAGGAAACTGGTAATCAATAGAAACGGACTCTTAAATGGCAGAGGTATTGAAATTAACCAAAGGACTCTAAACCAGTTACCATAAGTATGCTCAAACCCTCAAAAGAATAGATGGATATAATGAGCAAAGAAATGGAGAATTTCAGCAGAGAAATGGAAACTATGAAAAATAATCAAATAGAAATTATAAAACTAAGAGTTACAGTATTTGTCATGAAAAATTCCCTAGATGGGGTTGACGACTACAGAATAAGGGTCGTGAAACATGAAGATAGATCAATAGAAATTATTCACTGTGAAGAACAGAGAGTGAACTGAGTGTTTTAGAAATGAACAAGCACTACTTAAACAGTTAATTGTCTTGAGACAAATGTATCAAGATTATTCAATGTCTTTGTCAGCAAATGGTATTGAAACAACTGGATTAGCAATACGAGGAAAAAAGAACCTTGTACCATGTACAAAAATCAACTTGAGATGAACCATATTTAAACATACAGTCTAACACCTGAAAGAAGATAGAAAACATTTTGGGTAAGCTAAGGTTTCTTTAGTGGTACATAACAGCAAAGGACACTAATTATAAAATTAAAAATGATGAAGTGGATGTCATCAAAACTAAAACCCTTTGTCCTCAAACAACACCATTAAATAGGTGAATAGGCAAGCCACAGATCTGGAAAAAAGAAATCTGAAAAAATATATTTCACAAAGGACTGGTATCCAAAATATAAAAAGGATGCATATAACTTAATTATTTTTTTTAAAACCCAAAATTAAAAAAATAAGCAAAATATTCAAACAGACATTTCACAAAGAGATATATAACTGGATAATTAGCACATAAAATACTCACCATTGTTGGTCATCAGGGAAATGAAAATTAAAACCAGAATGTCTAAAATACATACAATAAAGAGTGACAGCACGCAGTGTTGGAAAACATATGGCACAATCAGGACTCTCATACACTGTTGGCGGGAATATAAAATAGCACAACCACTTGGAAAAATGTTCTAAAATTAAACAAACACTATGACCAAGTAATTCTATTCCTGGTTATTTACCCAAGAGAAAGAAAAACATACATACACACACACACACACATACACAAAGATTTGTATAAGAAAATTCATAGCAGCTTTATTCATAATATCCAAAAACTGGAAAACAGCTCAGGTGTCCATTAGACACCTGGATAATGGACAGTATTTTTTGTTGTTGTTATATTAATTTTACCATTTTAAATATTTTTTTAAGTTGTACTCACTCTTTTTTTACTTTTTTTATTTTTTAACATCTTTATTAGAGTGTAATTGCTTTATAATGGTGTGTCAGTTTCTGCTTTATAACAAAGTGAATCGGTTATACATATACATACGTCCCCATATCTCTTCCCTCTTACGTCTCCCTCCCTCCCACCCTCTCTATTCCACCCCTCTAGGTGGTCACAAAGCACTGAGCTGATCTCCCTGTGCTATGAGGCTGCTTCCCACTAGCTATCTATTTTACGTTTGGTAGTGTATATATGTCCATGCCACTCTCTCACTTCGTCCCAGCTTACCCTTCCCCCTCCCCATATCCTCAAATCCATTCTCTAGTAGTTCTGCATCTTTATTCCTGTCTTGCCCCTATGTTCTTCTGACCATTTTCTTTTTCTTTTTCTTTTTTTTTTAGATTCCATATATATGTGTTAGCATACGGTATTTGTTTTTCTCTTTCTGACTTACTTCACTCTGTATGACAGAATCTAGGTCCACCCACCTCACTACAAATAACTCAGTTTCTTTCCTTTTTATGGCTGAGTAATATTCCATTGTATATATATATGTGCCACATCTTCTTTATCCATTCATCCGATGATGGACACTTAGGTTGCTTCCATGTCCTGGCTATTGTAAATAGAGCTGCAATGAATATTTTGGTACATGACTCTTTTTGAATTACAGTTTTCTCAGGGTATATGTCCAGTAGTGGGATTGCTGGGTCGTATGGTAGTTCTATTTGTAGTTTTTTAAGGAACCTCCATACTGTTCTCCATAGTGGCTGTATCAATTTACATTCCCACCAACAGTGCAAGAGGGTTCCCTTTTCTCCACACCCTCTCCAGCATTTATTGTTCGTAGATTTTTTTTTTTTTTTTTTTTTTGTGGTACGCGGGCCTCTCACTGCTGTGACCTCTCCCGCTGCAGAGCACAGGCTCTGGATGCGCAGGCCCAGTGGCCATGGCTCACGGGCCCAGCCACCCCGTGGCAGGGCATCCCGGACCAGGGCACGAACCTGTGTCCCCTGCATCAGCAGGCGGACCCTCAACCGCTGCGTCACCAGGGAAGCCCCCGTAGATTTTTTGATGATGGCCATTCTGACCAGTGTGAGATGATATCTCATTGTATTTGCATTTCGCTAATGATTAATGATGTTGAGCATTGTTTGGACAGTATTTTTGAATGGCTAAAAATACTGAGGTATCTTCAACAATGGAATAATACACAGCAATAAAAATGAACAAAGTCCTAATACATACAAAAACAAAAAGCTAAGCAAAAAAAAAAAGTCTTACACGAAGACTATATACTGTAGATTTTTATTTATATGTAATTCTTCAGATTGAAGGGAAATAGAAAAAAACAGAAAATAGTCTATTGGGATTATTGTACAGTGCAAAGGACCTAAGTACTAAGTCAAATATGAAAAAGAACAAAATTGGAGGACTCACACTACCTGATCTAAAGAATTACTAAAAAGCTACAGAAAAAAACTCAGTGTGATATTGGCATAAGACTAGATAATGGAACAATGAAACAGAATTGAGAGTTTAGAGATAGAGCCATACATCTGTGGTTAATTGATTTTTCATAGAAGTACCAAAACAATTCAATGAGGGAAAGGAAAGACTCCAACAAATGGTACTAGAACAAATAGATAACTGTATGGGAAAATTTTAACTTCAGCCCTATCTCATACCATACAGAAATTCAGTTTATACTCAATCAAAGGCATAAATGTAAATGTCAAAACTCTAAAGCTCTAAGCTTTTAGAAGAAAACATATGAGAAGATCTTCATGGCCTTGAGGTAGGCAAAGATTTCTTAGCGAGGGCCTTAAAAGCACAAACGATAAAAAAAAAGAAAAATATTGGCAAATTGGATTCAGCAAAATTTAAAATGTCTGCTTATCAACAGTCATCACAAAGAGAAAGAAAAGGCAAAGCACATACGAGGTAAAGTTATTTGTATATCTGACAAAGGACTTGCATTATAAATGTAATTTTTTCCCCTAGAACTCAATAGTTAAAAGAAATATAACACCCTGAGAATGACCAATAAGCTCATAAGCTCATGAAAAGATGTTCAACACCATTTGTCATCAGGGAAATTCAAATTACGATTCTAGTGAGATTCTACTCCATACTCACGATTTTGTAACATTAGAAAACCTGTCATCACAAAGTGTTGAAAACAGTACGAGGCAATGGAAACTGTCCTGTTTTGCTGGTGTGTGTGTGCAAAATGGCACAAGATCTTTGGAAAACTTTGGCAGTTTTCTAGCAAACTACCTCTACCCTTACTCTGTGACCCAGCAATTCTACTCCAGTGTTAGCCTCATTGTTGTTGGAGGGGACAGTAAGTAAAGAGGTAAACGAACGAGGAGAGAAGGTCATTTCAGATTGTGGGTGTGAACAGATAGTGCTTTAACGGGCTTAGCAAGGTTGCGGTGGGGATAGTGGCTGCTGTTATTTTTATCAATCTACGAGACCCTGGAAGGGAGTGCTGGCTCTGAATCGTTCCTAGTCTTGAGCACAGGGCCTGAAGATATTCAAAATGTGTTTGATTGAAGGGCTGAGTTGGCACGCGTGATTTAACTAAAGCAACAAGTGGAAATTGATGAACCCAGACCCACAATGAAAAGAAAGCCCTGAAGCCCCAAATCATGAGATACTGGTGATGTGAGCCGGCACTTCGAGAAGGGAGATGGGCTGGAGAAGTCTGGGAAGGTTTCTTGGAAGAGGTAAACTCTGAACTGGGTCTCCGAAGAGGTTTGGAAGGCAACAGGTGAATGAGAAGAGAACTGGACTGGGCTGGAGGACCAGACTCACATGAGGAGGAGACTGCGGAGAAGCCTGATGGGAGCCGTGTGTGCTTCTGTGTTAGTTTCATCCACGGGGACGGGTGGCATAGAAGGCTCCGCTGACAACAGCCGTACAACAAGAGGGAGGTCTTCTCAGCCCGCTGCCAGGCACTCAGCCGGGTCACAGCTTAGCAGGACTCAGCATAGCCGTGCAAGTCTATGTAGGAGGTGGTTTGTTCCCGCTGAGTTCTCCACCTCTGGCCCTGGTGGAGTGTCTGGACTATATTCTGCAGCTTTCTCGGCACACTTGGCTGACGTTCCAGCAAGCTGCTGATGGGGAGGGGGGGGAGGGGGAGGTTATTTCAGAGGTGATTTGTAACTTCAGGAGTGATGGGGAAAGAAGTGCAGCCGGACCAGAGCCAGCCGGAGCACTGACCTCAGATTTAAACTAGCTGCACTGATTTGTTGAATCCTGAACAAAAACCTTCCTTTTTAAACTGAATCCTAAACCCAGGTGATTTTTTAGAAACACCGGGAACCATTTCAAACTAGAAGCCTAGCTTTTTCCAAAATGAATGACCTAGAACAGTGGCCTGCAAACATTAGTGAAGATCAGAGTCACCTGGAGGGCCTGTTAGACGCCCCCCCCCCCAGATGGCTGGGTTTCCCCCACAGAGTTTCCCACCCTGTAGGTCTGGAGTGAGGCCTAAGAATCTGCATTTCTAAGGAGTTCCCTAGGGCTGCTGACGCTGAGCCAGGCATCGCGCTTGAGAACCACTGGCCCAGAATTAGCTAGGAGCATCAAAATATTCTCCAAACCTAAACTAAAAACAGCTTTAAAAAAACATTCTTATTAAATCCCTGATTAAGCATGACAACTATAACACTGGCAACTATTAGTTATATTGCCAGCGTGGCTACCGCTAATGCTATGGCTCTCAATCTTCCTAGTTGTTTAAGATTCCCTTTGAAAATCTGGTTTTAAAAGTGATGTGAGCCACTTCCACAGTAAAATGCATGCACAACAGGTCCACACAGAATCGTACCTGTACTTTGCTGGGGTTGAACCCAGACCAGGCTGTTTCAGATGGTTCACGCTTACCCTGAACCGTAGTTTAAGAAAATCTGTGGAGAGGCATGGACATATATACGCTACAAACGTAAGGTAGATAGCTAGTGGGAAGCAGCCGCATAGCTTTGTGACCACCTGGAGAGGTGGGATAGGGAGGGTGGGAGGGAGGGAGACGCAAGAGGGAAGAGATATGGGAACATATGTATATATATAACTGATTCATTTTGTTGTAAAGCAGAAACTAACACACCATTGTAAAGCAATTATACTCCAATAAAGATGTGAAAAAAAAAAGAAAAAGAAAATCTGTGAATGCGACCAGAGGCTGCACCTGTAGTCAGAAGTGGGGTTTCAGCACCCTCGGTCCAGCTGTGTGACTCAAAGCTAACCGCTTACCCTCTCTGGGACTGAAGCTAATCAAACCTCCAGAGAATGGGTCTTTCTTAGGAAGCTGGAGCACAGTCCTCCACTTTTGATTTGACATTCTTTTTTACTGTTTAAACTTTTGGCCATGTGTAAATAAAACACAAACACACCACACACTCTTGCATTTTAATTTTCTGAATATGTGCACACAATCTTTTTCACGAAGTCCACATCAATAGCCAATTAAAAACCTTTAATACCTTTGTGTGCTACATACAAATAAAATTTTAAAAATCTACAGCCATGTTAGTATTTAGTTGCCACGTTTGTGACCATAAAAATCACACTAAAATGGCAAATAAATCAAGCTATCTGAATGTGATATAAATATTAAACATGCACCATCCTCCCTGGGTTGTTTGAGACTTCAAGTGGGAAAATATATTAGCAAGAACTTTGGAAATGTGTCGTCTGCATTTAAAGGTTATTTTTATTGTATGGTCATTATCATAATACCTAAGGGATTTGAAACCCTTCCAAGGGGCCCCTAAAGGCTCCTTTCTGCCAGGAACCACACTTGACTCTCCAGGTGGGAGGCTTTTCTTAGAAAGAAGCTCAATTCCTTAACATCCAAATTCCAGTGTGAATGTGTGTGAGTGTGCATGCATGTGTGCGTGTGGTCTTTAATGAATGCTCCCCACTCCCCCTCTTCCTCTCTCTCCGCAAACACACACACCCACAAGGAAAGAAAAATAAATGACACAAATAAATGACAAAAATAAATAAAATCTGTGAGCTGACCTTTGCTTGGCGAGCAGGCCCTGTACCAGGCCCTAGTTGCCCTACTTTCCCAAAGTCATCAGCAGCTCCGGAGTTTTTGCAGTGAGCTCATCACTGTGGCCCCAACGGTCAGTCAATGACTCCCTGGCAGTGCAATTAGCATCCACCTCCCACAATAAGCAGGTTCTAATGGGCTCCGGGTCCCCTGCCCTGAATGAAGTTCTCATCTCCTGCTGCTGTGATGTCCTCGGCCAAGCTGCCCTCATTAAGGCTTCCGGCTGTCCCCACCTGACACCGCCTAGGCAAGGCTGAGTCTGGGCGGTAGCTGGACCCCAGTGCCCCTCTCTGCCTAACTCGCTAGGGCGTGTCCCTTCCCCTCTCTGGGACCCAGTCTCTCCATGTATAATATATGAACAGTTGGATTAGACCAATTGTCCTAAGCCTTTGGGGGAGCTGTGACACCTTTGAGAATCTAATGAAGCAATGGGGTCCTCTCCCCAGAAGAAAACACATAAACATACATGCATAAATAATGCACATTTAATTTTAGGGGTTCATGAAACTTCTAGAGCCCATCCATAAAAACCCCAGGATAGCCCCGAGTTTCCTTCCAGCCCTAACAAGGTGGTGATAAACTCTTTCCTCTCTCCTTCTGTCCGTCTCTCCCTCTCTCTCCTTCTGTCCCTCAATGTGGCCATATGGATCAAAAGAGGCAATGAATGGAGACACTCTTCAAAAACTGTCAAGTATGGGGCACATGTGAGGGGTGGTACTTATTATCAACCTATACTTGCTCTATACCTACTTGTTGATCATACGATGATAATAGCTACCATTTATTAAGCACCTACTTAGTGCCGAGCGATGTCCTGAGAGCTGTCCATGCACTATCTCTTTTAAGCTTCAAAATAATCCTCTGAGGTGGGTGCTACTGTTACCACCATTTTGCAGATGAGAAAATTGATTACAAAAGTTTAATTTGATCACACAGTTGGTATATGGCAAGAAACAGGTTTTGACTGAGATAAAATAGTCAGATAATGGGATGCCCAATTGTCTGTTACAGTAGGGCATCCACTCAAGGACACACAGACAGACACACAGACAGACAGACAGACACACACACACTCAGGGACTGAAGAAGCCAAGTTAGACCAGTATAAAGGATGTGGTAGTTGAGCAATCTGAGGTGAGGTGCCCAGAGGGACCAGGCAAAGAAATTAATCAAGGGGCACTTACTGCAGGAGGTGAAACTGGGCTAAGCTTGAAAAAAAAGGACAGATAAACAATAGTGAAAGAGGAAAAAAGTGACCTTCTGGGCAGGAGGGAGAGCCAGGCAAGTGTAGAGAGGCAGAGGGAGCATGGATCGCTCCAGCCCAGCAGATATTTAATAAGCACCTACTCTGTGCAGTTTGCTGCAGCATGAGAGCTGTGCCTCAGCCAGTGCCTAGTGAGGGCGATAAGAGGGGTGCAGTGATGGCACACACGGGACTCAGGCAGTCAGAGGGTTTGTAGAGAGCCCGTGGTCATGGTATAGACGTCAAGAGACAGCTTCAGTGTCAATAGGTCCTGAATGTGAATCCCTTCTCTGCCTCTTACTGAACTTGTTGGTTAATCAGTCCCACCTCAGTTTTCTCATCTGTAAAATGGGGATAATCATAGGATCTGCTTGAAAGAGTTGTTGAAAGTATTAAATGAGGTAATGCACAGTGCTGACCAAGAATAAGCCCTAAATGGCGGTGATTATTATTGCTTTCATCATTCCTAACTGTAATAAAGTTATTAGCATGACGCCTGGCACATACAGTGTACCTGAGTGTTAGTGTCCCTTCCCTTGAGTCTGCTCCTTGTGTCCATTTATTCAAGATAAAAAAATAATATTTTATAACATCAGAGAGGAAAAGGAAAATTTCCCCTTGCTCCCCTGCCCGGTGTCCAGAGAGGGAATCATATACAGTTCTTTAGAAAAGGGGTGACGTGCTAATGGACCACAGGTTCTGAGAGCTGGGCACCCACCAATGACAACCGTAACTCTGACAGGTAAAATTGAACATTTAGAACATTTCACTTGATTCCTTTCAAACACACAGAGAGAGACAGCCCCACATCTCGGCTTTGTCCTTAACTCGTCATGCTTTGAAGCATGTTGCTTCCTTGTGACCCCAGAGTTAATAAACAGTCAGAGCCCTCACTGCACTGAAAAGTAGTTTACAGGAAGGAGAGTTGTCGGGTGCCAACAATCATCCCCTGGGGTTTGTTGAGCAAATTACCCAACCGTCAATTCTTCTCCCGGGAGGTATTGTTTCAGGCCAAGGGATCCTTGCTAGAAGTGAGATCAATAAAGAGAAATTCAAATTTACCTGGAAGGCGCCTAAAACACAGCATGCCCCCAGCTGGTCCCATCTTCTTGCCCTCCCCCCAAAGCCTGTCACCCTCTTGCCTTGGCTCGCAACAAGCTATAGATTCGACATCCTCTTTGCCACTTCTCTCACCCCCACATTTAACCAGTCACCAAATCTGATGATTCCACTTCTGAAGAATCTCTCCACTCCCATTCCCACTGTCCTAGCCCCTCGTCTAATGAGACACCTGCCATTGTTTCCTAACCACTCCCCCTGTCACCGTTCCTACTCCCTATCAAGCTGTTCTCCGCATGGCTGCAAAGGAGATCCTTCGAAAATGCAAATTCAGTCCCATCACACTCCTGATTAAAACTTTCCAAAGACTCCCTGTTAACTTCAGGATAACGTCTCAGCTTCAGATGATGGCAAACAAGGAGCTTCAAGGTCCCAAGGCTGCCTAGCTGCCCCCCTCCATGCTCCCTCCTTCCTGCAAAGATGGTGGTGCTTTCCTTAGCAAGACCAAAGGCCCTAAAAGACTCCCTGTTCTCCCCGGCTATGCACCTGTTGCTTCCAATCCCGGGATGTCCTCCTTTTTTCTGTTGGCCTGGAAACTTCATTCCTTCCCCACCTGTGAAGCAGCTCAACTCCGACATTACTACCTGTGTGAAGCCTTCTCCAACAATCACCCCTTATAGACAGAGTGCATCACCCTCTCTTGTAACAATGGGAATATATTTCAATTGTTGAATGCATCTTACTGTATCTGTTTCCCTGTATTGGAGCCTGTTGTCTATTTCAAACTGGAAGCAAGTTGACATCAGCACCCTTGCATCTTTCTATCCCCAGTGCAAAATCCTGTAGGCTTCATAAGGGTCAGTTCATTTCACCATCACAATAGTCATAGGGTTATGTATATTACTGTTTCCATTTTACAGAGAAGGAAACTGAGGTTCAGAGACATTCAGTAGTTTGTCCAAGAGCACACAGGTGGTAAGGATTAGAGACAGACCTCAACTCAGGTCTAAGTAACTTGAAAGGGCTCAAGAAACATTGGTACCTTTATTAAATGTTGATTAGGTGCTCATTGTGTTAAATCACCCCCCTCAACCCTCATCCTGAAAATACATTTAGAACAAGAACCTAAAGGATCCTAATGAAAATGTTCAGGCGTATATTTATTGTATTGAAAGGATTCTGCCTACATGACTGCTTTCAAAACAAAACACTTGAAAATGCAGTCATGGAAAGAGCCTGAATTTAGAGAAACTGAGATTCCTACCAAGCCTGATCATTTACTTGTTGTGTAAATTTCCTCAAGCAGAAAGCTTTAGGTGCCTGCAAGAGGTGTGTATGGGAGGGTGGGTACCAACGGGCTGTCACTGGGGCAGTGACGGTGTCTGCTACAAATAGTAACAACGATGATAACAAGGGTCTATTCGTTGAAGGTCGATGATGTTCCAGGCACTGTGCTAAGCACTTGGCATGACTTAACTCTCTGATAAGGTGCCTGGGGTGGCACCCTGCCAACAGCAGCACAGCTGGAACTTAATCCCACATCCACCTGAGGCCGGAACTCATGCTCTGGTCACTAATGTGCCACTACTGTCTGTTGCTGCTTTTGTATGACCAGCTGAGATTTAAGCAGGTTCAGTGGCTGGTCCAGGCAACCAAGGTGGGGCTGCTGTGGCCTGGATGCTCTGTCCAGGGCTGTGTGATTAATGTGTTTTCTGTCCGTGGGGGCAGTGAAGACCCCTGCAACCAGACAGCAAGGGTCCAACTGCCTAGGTGAGCTTGGGGTCTCTTCTCCCATGCTAAAAACTTCACCCTGAGCCCACCAGGGAGGGCAGAAATTTCCCCGGAGTTCAGGAAGGTATAAGCAACAAAGAGGTCAGGAGAACAGGAAGCCCCTGCATTCTCAACCAAAAACCCCCCAAATTCCTGCCACTTCTCCCTGGCACTGAAAGAGTTAACCTGAAGCTGCCTCCATGATGAATGGCTATAATACTGTCTACGTAATGGGTTTCCTATTTAAATTTTGTGAGGATTTAATCAGCTGGGCGCAGCTGTGCAAGATGCACCATAAACTATGTTGAAAAATATGTAGACATATACATTTATCTGCTCCAAATTAAGCTCACTTAGAGGTGGTCTTAATGGCCCATGTAGCCATCATTACAAGCATAAATTCTAAACTGTCTGTTTCCAGTGAATTTGCTTTGAGAAAAAATTAATGCTCATCTTTAGCCGAGCACAGTAATAAATGAAAGGACCCTCAATTTGCAAAGCGCTAATAGCCCGGCCATTTTTCATTAGGAACCCTATGCTGGACCACATATGGCAGGGTGGCTACGTGGGGGATTCCGTTGGGAGGCTGGGGAGGGATGGGGCTGGCTTTCTGGAGGCCGACCCTCTGCTTTACCTGATCTGCTCGGGGGAAGGCTGAAAACCTGGTTCAACACGAGGTGCTGAGTCTGCCGGTCCCTCAGTTTTGGCTGCATCCTCTCATCCAGAGATGCTCACTGGGCTTTGCTCTGGCCATGGTACTGAAGCGTACACAGCACATAGGTGGCCCAACAATGAGCGCACATCTCGGTGCTAATGAGAATACACAGCTAATGGAAGCTTTCCCACTTTCTCCTAGGTCCCAGCCCTGGGAAATAGGACGAGGTGGCTGGACTTGAGTCCCACCTGCTACTTTGGCACAGTCTGATCCTGGCAACTCCCTTCTCATGGTCACCAAGAGCCGCCAGTTCGCGAGACAGGCTCATTTTCCTTGTCTTATCTCAGTTGCTCTTTACCTTATAACAACCCTAGAAGATAGGTGTAATTTCTTCCCCACTTTAAATATGGGGCCAGGGCCAAGACAGGGCTGAGGCAAGAGGGGAACCGAGGCTGCAAAGTTTAAGGAAGCACTGCCCTCAGGGTTGTGCAAGTGACAAGTCTACATTTGCAGGACCTTGACAGCACGTTCCTCCTTAAACTTTGCTCCTTAAGTGTCTCTCTTGCCACACCCTAGTCCCAGCCTTGGACTTGGCACAGAGAAGTTAAGTAACTTGTCCGAAGGCACATAGGTGCTAATTGAGAAAGCTAGAGTCCAATTCAAGCCAACGAATTCCAAATTTCACTGTCTTTTCCATGTGCCACGAGGATGCCCATTTGAATTGAAAAGTTTGATTTCATTCAGCCCAAGCTGGGCAGTTGCTATGAGCCAAACTGTATAGTAGAAGCTTTCACATACTTTGTCTTGTTTCATTTTCTTTACAACACCATTTACTTTCAGAAATAATCTTATCAATTCGTTCTTTTTTTAAGTTTGTTTGTGGCCTGTATGCCCCACTAGAATATTCACCACTTTAGTGGTTAGAAAAGTCCTTGACACATGTTAGGTGTTCAATAAATATTTGTTGAATAAATTATCTTATTAGACAAACATTTAAATGAGATTGTGTGAAACGTGTGTGTTCTCAGGCCTGGTACCAGGCACCCAAAAGATGGGATAGAACCATCTAAAAGGTTGGATTTACCTCCTCTTCTCTGAGTATCAGGTGTTCCCACACCCAACCATCCTGGAAGAAGGAATTGGTGCTGGAAAATCCAACCAGGCAGAAATTAAAATCTGGGTTGGTTCTCTCCCAGCCATCAGAAATGCAGAAACACTCAACATTCACTAAAGTTTCTGATGGCAAGAGTTGGGGTTTCGTTAGAATGTGGTAGGAAAATTAAAATGCTGAAAATCGGAATTAAAAAAAAATTAGCTTATTGAAACCTGACCAGTGGCAAAGGCACCAGCACTGTACGCCCAGGAGTGTCTTGAGGGGTGTGCCAGAGAGCTCCTTTTTAGACCTGAGAGGCAGCTCCCAAGCTCTTTTCTCTCTGCATCTAGCCAGCCGGCCCAGCCTCCCTATTTGAGACAAGTTGTCAAGTGGGGAGACAAGTCATCTCCCCTCCAAACCACCACTAGGAAAGCTCCCAGCGTGCCCTGCAGCATTGCCGTAGAAAGCACCAGAGGAGGAGAATAAATCTCTACATATCTGGCCTGCGGGTTCTGCACAATTTAACAATGAACAAGGTTGTGGAAACAGGCAAGCGTAGTTACCATGTTAGCATCATTGCCCTCGAAACCGATGATGGAATTAGGAGCGCCAAAGAGAGGAGCTTGCCCCGTGCTGAGTGTCTGGGAGAGGAAGTCAAGAGAAGCTGCATGTCCCAAACTTCCCCTGAGCGGGTTCTACCGGGCGGGGTCTATGCTGGACAGTTTCAGTGGGCACTGGGCAGGTGGGGATCAAGTGGCCAAGTACAGTACTGGGGTTCACACATAGCTGAATTCCTAACAAATTGCAATGATAACATATTGAAAGTCAAATATATGACCAGACACTTCACAGAGATTCAATTCTTTTTTTTTTTTTTTTTTTTTTTTTTTACAGCAAATAAGGGTGGAACTCTGATCTGATTGGAATCCGTGCCCAAGGCCAGTCAAGGCCAGGGGGCTTCTTGTCTGCCCCTAACAGCTTCCAAGCCAGCTCCCCTCTACTGTAGATCCCCAGTCCCCACTGCCTCACCTGACTCACTTGGCATCACTTCCTCTAGACACTGTCTCTGTTGCCTTATCCTGCCCCAGACTGGTTAGAAGTCACTGGTGCCATTCTCAGAACTCTAGCAGGTACAACCCTGGCTCCCTTTTAGCCCTTCCCATGCAGCCCCAGAAGACCACAGTGCTTCATCTCTCAGCCCAGATATAAGCACCCAGTAGGGCTCATAATAGCTGAATCAATAATGGTCTACACCAGAGCACACCAAACTTTAAAGTGCATAGAATCACCAGGGGACCTTGTTCACAGCAGATTCTCAATCAGCAGCTCTGGGAATCCGCATTTCTAATGCAGAGAGGTAGGGCCCTACCCCAGCTCTTATCTAAGAAATGAGTCGTCAGGCTGCCTGAAACCTTGCTACTCTCTTAATGTTTTCAGAGCAGATAAGAAGTCAGTCCAAACTAGCCCTTAAAATCATGTTACCAGATGCTCTACATGCCTGGTAAATTTCACTCGAAATGAGAGGCTGCTGTGAAAGCCATTGCTAACACACAGGCTGGGTGGTGGTGGCGTGGGTCTGGGCTAGGGGGAGAGGGGGATCACAGTGAACATGGGGCCAGCACAGCCCTGCTGTGACACAACTGGGCCTGGAGGCCTGCTTGCATGGGTTTGTCTCCTGACCCTGCCACTGACAGCCGGTTGGGCCCCAGGCAGGTTACTCAACCTTCCTGTGTCTCAGTCGCCCCATCTTTAACGTGAGATAGTTGTAATACTTAGTGTGGTGAGGGCTGACCAAGAAAACACGTATTCTGGATGAGTCCTAAGTGCTGGATCAGTATGAGCTGTTCTTACACACAAGTTGGGGCTCGTCTTAGGCCGGCCTCAACCCAGAAAAATTTCAGGGCGGTGCTCAAACCCAAACTGGAGACACTGGAGGCCAAGCGAGCTGCCACCAGCTGTTAGGATTGAAGTGGCATAGAGTCGTCTGCCTGTAGTAAAGCATATATATGTATATGGAAATGAGCAAAACAGGCAGTAACGTATACTAAAATATGCTAACATCTCAGGTTTCAGTATACTGTCACCTTTTCCTTATAGTTTCGTTTTTAGTGTGTGCAGAGGAGCATGACCTAGGAATCATTAACTTACTGAGCTCACTGGGCAGGATGTGGGTCTCAGTCCACAATTGTTTTATTGTTTGGGGGCATGTGTCATGCTCCTGTTACATGTTTTTGTTGCTAAGCAAGCCTGCTTGGTTTTGTGGTTAAGCAAAACTGCTTTGTTGAGCGGTCATTAACTTACAGGGGTCTCCCATACTTTTTTCTTTACTCACAATCCCCTAGAGGGATTCGCCATTTAATCACCTATTTTGTCCCTTTACTCTGTCCTTGTAACATATATATATATATATATATATATATATATAAGCATGTTTTAAACCAGAGGCTTGTTCACATGTTGACACATAGAGACGTAACTTCAAACCGTAAGTGTCCCCCTACAGACCAGTTGCCAGTCGGGCTCAGCAGTGCCTGACTCACTGGGCGGGTCACCTGGCCTGGCCTGGCCTGGCTGTCTGTGTAGCCCCCAGAACCTCGGTCTCCCCGGGGACCATCACTTTTCACGTATCTCCATCTCTCCCCATGGGGGCTGCTTCCTGATTTTAGCGAAATGGCAGAATTATGAAGCTGAGCCTTGTCAGATGGAAGAAGCTTCTCTCCAGCCTCACACCAGGTAGACAACGACAGGTCACCACAGACCAGAATGAATGAGTCCTTCCCAAAGAGGTGCAATTATGACACCTCTGAACTGACGTGATTGAGTCAATCCCAGCTAACAATCCCAGCTAATAAGGAGACTCTTGTGTGGCCTTAGAAAATTTCCTTTCCCGCACACTCCAGGGAGAGAGGCCCTGGTACCTACGACTCATGCACATCACTCTTGCCCTGGTTCTCAGCCCAGGGTCTTCTCACAGGCTGCTCCCTTGGTCTGAATCACTGTTCGTTCCTTTACGTAGCTCATTCAATCTCATCCTTCAGGTCTCACTTAAATAGTCTCTTCCCAGACAGGTTTGACCTGATGCCAAAATCGAAAAGTATAACAGCCCTCAGCATCATGCTCTCTCAGAACACACCCCGTTTGTTCCCTGCACAGCACTTGCCACTATTTCTAACTGCATTTTTTTTCTATTTGTTTTTTGTCCATTTCCCCTGCTAGACAGTAATTGTCATGATGGCAGGGCTGTGTCCTTTTGACTCTCTACTCCATCCTAGCACCAGCCCACGGACACAATGGCTAGCACGGATTGTATTGCTTATGCCCTCTGGGATCATACTTTTCTAAGCAACTTTTCATGCTTTATCTCCTCCTTTCCTCACAACCCCTCTAAGAGATGACTATTATTAGACCCATTTTACAGATGAAGAAACTGAAAAACAGAGACATTCAGTAACTCATTCAAGATCACATAGGATGTAGTGGATCCGTCAGCCTTTCCGTCTGGCTGGCGTCAGAGCTGGCTCTCTTGCACAGGAAACCATGCCACCTGTCATGTCATAGATGTTGAAAAGGAATCTTCTGAATGGATGGATGAATAGAATCACTCCGTCCAATACAATCCAATCTGAATTGGACTCGGTTAATTCATTTACCCAATGCTCACTGGGTACTTTGCTGTGCTGTGATGTGCTGTGGGGACCTTACCCTCAGGGAAGTTAATGGTGGCCACGGCAAAATAAGCCAGTGTGTGAATAACCAGCCAGCTTCCTAGGGTTCTCTCCCACCTGCCTGATTAACTCGGGTGCCCTGGGGGCCCTTGAATCCCCTGGGTGAGCCTGAGATGCACACAGCATTCCCTCGTCTTGTCTTCACCTCTCCATCCTTTATTTAGAGATACAGACAACAAGGCCCGGAGAAGCCAGGAAACTTGCCCAAGAGCACATAGCTAAGAAGGCGTAGAAAGAGGATTTGAATGCTTCCAGACTGGCTCTGGAACTCCCATGACAATATCACAGTTACAAACAAACAAAGATATAAAAGATTCATTCAGCCTGAGTTTTCTCACATGCAGTTGAAGACAGAGTCAGCTGCAGGCGGGCAATGGCTTGCATGCGGTAGCACAGCCAGGGAGGGTCTGAGCAAGGCCCTTCAGGCCAGCGCAGTAACCATCGAGCCTCTATTTATGTGCACCTGCAAAGGGCAAGATCCTGCTTCTAGTAGAGCAAACCGTCAGGAATAAGAAGAAAAAAATAAGTCCAATAGACTTATGCAGGCAAGAGAAATGAGTTCAAGTTCAGCACCCTTTTCTGGAGATTCTTTCCAGTGGACTTCAGCCCTGAAGCCATTTATAGGAAGTACCAGGTACAAAGTGGCAGTTAGTTTCCAAACTTCCATTCATACTGCTGCCTTTAGGAGCTTTGCCACACCCACGGACCACCTATTTGGTTAATTACTTAAATGAACTCACTTTAAAAAACTTAAATAACATTATTTTTTAATTTATGAAAAATAGTTATTTTATTTTATTTATTTTTTAAAAATTATTTATTTATTTTTGGCTGCGTTGGGTCTTCGTTGCTGTTCGCAGGCTTTCTCTAGTTGTGGCGAGTGGGGGCTACTCTTCATCGCGGTGCGTGGGCTTCTCACTGCAGTGGCTTCTCTTGTTGCAGAGCACGGGCTGTAGGCGCGCGGGCTTCAGTAGTTGTGGCTCGTGGGCTCTAGAGTGCAGGCTCGGTAGTTGTGGCACACGGGCTTAGTTGCTCTGTGGCATGTGAGATCTCCCCGGACCAGGGCTCGAGTTCATGTCCTCTGCATTGGCAGGCGGATTCTTAACCACTGCGCCACCAGGGAAGCCCAAAAAATAGTTATTTTAAAACAGTCATTAAAAAACTCTGAGTGGAAAATGAGCAGTGTTAGGTGGTAACATTAAAAGTAAACACAATGAAACAGAACAGTGTTATTAAATACACACTAGATATTGTTACCTAGTCTCAAGCAGAGGTCTGCTCTGTGATTGTTACAAAGAGAGAGAAATCCTGTTACAGAGGTGCCTACGGTACCAAACTGAGCCTTTCTCCCCGCTGTCATCAGGAGTAAAATAAAGTTGAAAGGGAATAATTTTCCCTCTAGATAAATCAATACAACTTAATGCCATTCGATGCCACAGGCCACCTGAAACCACTCTGGGAACCATCAGTAGAACATGTCACAGTCTGGGAGACACAGGTTGGAGAGGAAAGTGCAGGGGAAGATCTTTCTCTGCTACCCGCTAGTTTTGTGACTTTAAGTGGGCCTCAGTTTTCCCACCTGTAAAATGCAAGGTTCGATTAGAATGTAGTTACTAGGCAATCTCTCTGGCCCTTCTGAGACTCAGGTTTTATAACTCAATTCAGGGCAAGTGATATTACTTGCAGCAAAGTTCAGCACACGGTAATCGAGGATGTGCCCTAGAAGAGCAGTTCAAAAAGCCCATCATTTCCACACAGGGCTCATTGCTGGGCTGAAATTAAGTTTCACAACTTTCTGGAAAGGCTTCAGCGAGGGCCATTCAGACCTGTGAAGAAGAGCTGGGGGCTGGGTAGGAGGAGGACTCAGCAAATAAAAGCCCATTTGATTCTAGAAAACCAGCCTTAGTGGGCAGCTCGAGTGGCTCACTTTGTTTAGTACATTTTGTGAGTGGTAGGATTATCTGCAATGATAAAATTCATACCTCCCAGCCTTCAAATAAAGATGTCCCCGGGAGGGTATTGATGGCATCATTGTTGTTGGAAAGAGAAAGCGAGAGCGGCCAGCGATCCATTGTGTGTGGAATAAAAGGGCTGGGAAACAGATCTATTTTCGTATTAGCTAACGTCAGACCACTGCGCCCCCAGGTCGATGCATTCTTGGGCCACAACGGCTCCCCTCCAGGAAGCCGGGATGTGCCTCCCGCAAACGAGCAGAGACCTGGACACCCTCGGGGCAAGGGCCTGATTTAGGGGCACAAGAGAAAGGCAGGCCCTGTGTGCTCCTGCAGCCGGCCCACGCCCCACAGGGGCCCATGGGCCCAGGTGTGTGGAGACAGTATACTGTCACCTTTTCCTTATAGTTTTGTTTTTAGTGTGTGCGGAGGAGCATGTCCTAGGAATCATTAACTTACTGAGCTCACTGGGCAGGATGTGGGTCTCAGTCCACAATTGTTTTATTGTTTGGGGGCATGTGTCATGCTCCTGTTACATGTTTTTGGGGCAATATACAGTACACTGTCTCCACACACCTGGGCCCACGGGCCCCTGTCCTCCCGTTCACGGCTTCTCCAGCCGCAGCGGCAAACGGCCCCGCACCACTCTTCTCTGCTCGTGGGATTGTCTCTGGTGATTCCTGGGGACACAGCGAACTAAAGGACAACACTTGGTTGTTGTCCTGCCCAAGGATGAAGATGGATTGGGAGCAACAAAGCCAACAACTTCATACCCTGGGACTAAGCATTCATTACTTACATTTTCCCGATTCTGCTTGAAATCCACAGGGTTCCTGCAGGGAGTGCCAGAACCAGAATCTGAGCCCCGGTTGGCTGTCCCCAGTCTGGGCTCTCAACCACTGTGCAAGCCTCTGGCCATGGAAGCAGCCACGGTGGGTGCCAAGAGCTTGCCTCTGGAAGGCCGGCCACCTTGAGTTTGAGTCGGAGTTCTGCCACGTAGCCTATCCCCAAGCCTCAGTCTTCTCATCTGTAAAATAGGGATAGTGATATTAAGTACCTCACAGAGTGCAAAGGATAAACGAGGTAAAACCTGTTCTGCCCTCAGCACAGCGCCTGGCACACAGGATGTGCTCAGTAGACCCTATCGATTATTATCGCTGTGAATGATAACAGTGACTGCTTCGCCGTCCTCTGTGCTGAACCCGGCCCTTGGCAGTTCCTACAGGTGCCACCATGGAAATCCCACACTCTCCTCCAGCCTCACCTTGAGCGTTCTAGGAGGTCAGCACTGGGAATGATGGCAGCGTCCCTCTGGTCAGTTTGTGGACAAGGCTGGAAAAGGGCAGAGTCTTACCCAACCTCACAGAGTGAATGGGCAGAACCAGGAATCTCAGGGGACTGACATCAGCTCCGGGCTGGGCTCACCACGCCCACCCAGCTCTCTCTGCTGACCTCGGTTCCCACCTCACTCCAGGCCCTGGGGCGTTCACATTCTTCTCTAAAACTGGCTCCCTGGAAGGACGGGCCAGGCCGGGGAAGAGGTATCCTGGCCTGTAACTCAGCCAAGTCGGCTGGCAGCTGCTCCCGGCACTTAAGCCATTAAATCCGCCACATCTGCTCTCCGCACCAACAGCCCTTTCCTTCAGAGGCTTGGCTGCTACACTTGCATTAACTCTTGAATTTCAGCCCCACGCTGCCTACCCAACCGCCCCTCCCACCTTGTGCCCCGTCCTCCCCCAACCCATGAGCCACCCCTCCCCGCTAGTCCTGGCTACACCCAAACCAGAGACTTAGGCCAGGTATAAAATTCACTAAAGATAATTGACAGATTCATCACCTGCATGGGTACCTGGGTGAGGCAGGGCCTACCCCTGGCTGAGGAAATGAATGCTCCCCCCACCCTTACCCTTCCTTTAGAACAGCAGTCCTCAACCCTGAGGAGACCTTAACAAGTCCGATGGGCAGACCCCACCCCCAACAGTCAGAAGCCCTAAGTTCAGGGCCAGGCTTAGCAAATCTTTTCGGGCTATTCTAACTCCCAGCCACGGCTGAGAACCGCAGGTGAAAGCTTGGTTTGGAGGGAGGAAAGTCAACGTTCTCCATGAGACTTTGTCAGTCACACCTGAGGCTGCAGAGGCCTCCCAGCCGCCAGCCTCTTCGACGGCACAGCCATCCTGTGCCCAGGCTCTGGAGTCAGACCGCATAGGCTCAAGTCCTGTTTTGATCACAGACTAGACAGACGTGTGGCCTCTAGCTGAGGAATCAGCCATTTCCTCAACTGTACCGTGGAGCAGAACGGCATTAACATCACAGTGTTACTGAAGGAATGAGTGGGTGATAATGTAAGAAGCCGCCGCAGTATCCCCAGTCACACAGCAGGGCCAGACGAAGGTGGTCGTCCCATCTCAGGGGACCTCCCCTGCACCAGGCCCGTGGCTTTTGCCCAGCACGCCATTGGAATCAAACGATATGATGACATCTGAAGGAGCTGACCACGCTTCTGCCTCTGCTTCCTGTCTCCATGGGCACGTGGTGTGTCTCTCGGTGAGCTCACTGGATACAGGAAAGAGACACATGCCAAGAATGGTTCTGAGTATTGCTGCGGAAAACAAGAAGAGCTTCCATCTCTCAGTACTTGTTGGAGCAACACCTGAATGATGCCACTTATCATGTATTGGTGACTGTAGGGTTTTTTTTAATGCTCTAGATTTTAAAAAAATATGCCATTAAAAATAAATAAAAATTAAACATATGCTATGATGTGACTTGTGTACAAGCCATCATTTTTAAACTCCCTCATTATAAACACAGTGATGAACGGTGGGTCCCCCCGCTGCGAGGAGACTGCCTGAGGGACAGGGTGTTCAGCTCCTGAGGGACAGGAGCTGGCACTCAGTACCCTCAGTGGGAGGAATTTTGAGGCAGGCCTGTGAGGGCATCTTTTTTCCTGCTGCAATTCCTCTCTAGCTCTTCACAGAGGCATCAGAAGAGAACCCGGACAAGCTTACCTCAGAGTTTGGGTTTGAGCTTTAGGTCTTTAATTAATCATGGTGACTTTCAGACCCTCAGTTTTCTCATCCATGAAATGGGGATAGTGACATTTTTCTCACTGGGCTATTTGGGGAGTTAAGTGAGATAACATAGGTATGAAAACACCTAATTCGCTGCAGAAAATGGAATAGGTACAGCTTGAATGAGCCTGTTCTTTTCCGAAATCCTTCACCCTGGGAGATGCAAGCCAGCTCCTCCTGCCTCCATGGGGAAGCCCTGGATCTTTGGGAGCCTATTAGCTGAGACAAGTGGAGAGTCAAACATCCAAACTGACAAAGGGCTGTGGAGCTATTCAGAACACCCCATTGCCCCAGCAGATGGTTCTGGGCCAGATGGTTCAGGAGGGGGTGGGGGGGACAGGTGTTTGTTGTGGCAGCAGAGCGCTGTGAGAGGAGTTCACTGGTCCACCTCCCCGCCCTCCCTCGGATTTGTCCTGCGGGGGAGGGGCGCTGCCCAGCCCTGACAGAGGTGCAGACTGGGAAGGTTTCCAGGTACAGTGCTGGAAAAGTGGGTAATTAACCCCATGCCAGGACCTCCTCCAGCAAACTGAGAAGTAGGTGAGTGTGCCTTGGTGCTTTTCAGCTTCGCTGCTCCTGTTTTCTCACCTTCAGCCAATGACCTTATGCAAGGTTGGGGTCCACGTTCCAACCCGCCAGCTCCTGCCTCTCTCTCCCTTCAGCGCCCTCAAAACTCACCCATCTCAGTTCATTTTCCCCAGGACTTTATTCCTGCCTGCTGAGGTGGTTAATCAGTTGCAACCATCCATGCCAAGGGTTTAGACCCTATTCCGTCTCCTCCCAGGACTCTCCAGGTGGTGACTTACTCTTGTAGTATTTTAGTGCCACCACAGATCAGGGAGGGCTTTTCAAATTGTTTGGGAGAGTCCCTGCTCCACCCATGTGAGAGGCCACTGCAGAGAGAGAGAGAGAGAGAGAGAGAGAGAGAGAGAGAGCCAAAAAACTTCTACTTGCTCGCTGTGCAACTTTCAGTGAGCCGTTAACCTCTCTGGGCCTTGACCCTGAGCATCCACAATTAAATGCAAATATGAGGAAGGGATAACAGAGCAGTGCAAAGATCTGAAGGCACCAGCATGGAAACGAAGGAATGTATTTCAGGCACTTACCACAAAGCCGTTCACCCTTCTAATGGTGAGTTGCATTTGGGGTCCAGAGGCTAACCAAGAGTTCCATTCACGTGGAGATTCAATATTTAAAGTGCTATGGTTTACGGGCTTGTATTAGTTTCCTGAGGCTGCTGTAACAAAAGACTACAGACCAGGTAGCTTAAATAGCAGAAATGTATTTCCTTACAGTTCTAGAGGCTGGAAGTCCAAGATCAAGGTGTCAGCCATCTGCTTCCCTCTGAGGGCTGTGAGGAAGGATCTGCCCAGACCTCTCTGCTTTGCTCGTAGATGGCCATCTTCTCTCTGTGTCTTCACATTGTCTTCCCTCTATGTGTATCTGTCTCTGTGTCCAACTTTCCCCCTTTTATAAGGACACCGGTCATATTGGCTTAGGGGCCCATGTTACTCAGTACAACCTCATCTTAACTAATCACATCTGTAAAGATCCTGTTGCCAATAAGGTACTTATAAGGTACCACATCCTGAGGTAATGGGGTTAGGTCTTCAACATATAACTTGGGAGGAGGGGGCACAATTAAACCCATAACAGGGCTAAACATGGCTCTGCTATCATACAGACCTGAATTCCAATGATATGGGACCTTACTTAGATGAGCCTTTCAATGAGCCTAAGCCTCAGTTTCTTCATCTGTATAATGGGCTCTATCTGGGGAGGAAATTTTCAGGCAGAGCTGAGACAGTATCTGGAAAGCATTCAGCATGTGGGTTGGCACAAGATAAGTTTCAAAAGACATCAGTTGTTATTATGACTATTCCACACGCTGCCATATGGGGAATTGTCCACGGTACCGCCAAATCAGGATACCTTAGTCCGTGTAACTGGGGGATGAGTTACAAACCCTCAGCCATGTGGGTGTCTAACCAAACCTCCAGTAAGCCAAGGCTTGCTATATTGAAAAGAGTAAAGATTTCATTGCAATTACAATTTCTTAGGTTAAAGAAGCAAAAGATTTGTAGGAGCAAAGGAGTATGGAGCAGAATTAATCATTCAGATAACAGCAATGGATGTTATTTTATGTTTTTAACAGAAGCAAAGTTTTTCTCAAGCAGTCTCTTCTTTGAATCTTGGTTTCTTTTGTATTTGGAGGGAACAGGCAGCTCAGGATTGAAGTTCTAGAAACTTCTGGGAATCCTCCAATTCCTCCCATTTCACGGTCATTTTCAAATATTTTGAGGGCCCAAAGGGAAGATTCCTGCTTAAATGTGTCTCCAGTCCCCCAAACCTAAGGGTCTCCTGTCTGCAACAGAGAAGTACCACATTAGCCATGTTTCTATCCAATTAGGAGTCTGAGCTGATAAAATATTTCCTACCAAGAATAGCAATTCAAGAGAAGGAGAGGGAGAGAGAGAGAGAAAGAGAGAGAGATTTTCTTCTTCAAAAGTATGGAAAAAGGCTTTTAATCAGAGAAGAAGATCTTTCTTTTTATTACTAAGGATAATATGAAATTCTCCTCAAACCTGCACATAATGAAGGTAAAAGGAAGCATGGGAAAATTCTCTCCTGTTACTGTAAAATTCTGAAGAGAATGGGAGAGTTTTATAATATTTTAGTTAGTCTGAATTAGTATCTACTTTTTCTCAAAAGAGGACATTGTCTTTTCTTTCAAAGAAATAGCCCTAGGCTGAATGATGGCCCCTCAAATATGTCCATAACCTAACCCCTGGAACTTTATGTGCTGTGACTATTAATTTTATGTGTCAGCTGGGTTGCTTGGTCAAACACTAGTCTAGACATTGCAGTGAAGATAATTTTTGATGTGATTAACAGTTCAATCAGCAGACTTTGAGTAAGTAGATCTTTGACCCTTCATAGTGTGGGTGGGTCTCATCCAGTCAGGTGCAAGCCTGAGGAAAAAGACTGAGGTCCCTCAAAGAGGAAAAAATTCTACATCCAGACTGTCTTCAGACTCACGCCTGAACATCAGCTCTTTCCTGGGTCTCAAATATCACAGCCTACCAGGCAGAGTTTGGACTTGCCAGCCCCCAAAATCACGAGTCAGTTCTTCTATCTATCTATCTATCTATCTATCTATCTATCTATCTATCATCTATCTATCTATCCAACTATCCATCTACATATCCTATTCATTCTGTTTATCTGGAGAACTCTAAGACATATGGCAAAGAAGACTTTGCAGATGTGATTAAGTTAAAAATCTTGAGTTGGAGAGATTGTCCTGGATTATCTAAGTGGGCCTGATGTAATCACAATGACCCTTATAAAAGGGATGCAGGAGAAGTCAGAAGCAGAGGTGATGTAATGACAGAAGGAGAGATTGGAGTCATGTGCTTTGAGGATGGAAAAGGGGGCCACAAATCAAGGAATACAGGTGTCCATTAGAAGCCAAAATGGCAAGAAGACAGATTCTCCCCTCACAGCCTCACAGAGGAACCAGGCTTGCCAAAACCCTGACTTTAAATCTTTTGACCCCTGTAATTCTGAGAGAATACATCTGTGTTGCTTTAAGCCACTAAGTTTGTGGTAATTGTTACTTCAGTAATACAACATGATATAGCGACCAAGAGCTAGCAAAGAGAACCCGTTGGTTATGTGAAATTAGAAGTGCTTTTAGAGCCCTGTATTTTCAAATATTTACAATTATTACCATTAAGGGCTAATAGTCTTACTATTTAAACAGCTCTTATAAATAAATGAAAAGGCAGACATCTCATAGCAAACATCATTGACCAGAAATCCACCGAAGAAGAAATGGCAACATCAAATAAACACTGTAAGTATTTTGGCCTTTCTGATAATCAGAGCCATGTAAAACAAAACAGTGAGATACTATTTTTGCCAATTTACTTAACAAATGTCTTGAGTTATAATACTCACTGGGGATAAGGCAGGGGTGAGGCAATACTTTCAAACATGGCTGGTGGAAGTAAAAATGATCCAATCTGTTAAAAACCAAATTCAACTGAGTAAAGTTTAAAGATCTTATTGGCTTTATCAGCGATTCATGAATCAGGCAGGGCCTAATCTAGCAGATAGAAAGGAGCTCTGAAGATCCACACAAGACAAGAGATTTTACAGACAGAAGGGAACAGAAGCAGGAAGTAGTCCTAGGCAAAAATGTGAACTGGTTATTGCAAGGTTATTGCCTTAAAAGGGATAGCTGGGGTTTATCAGGTAGATTATCTAATTAATGTTGATCAGGTGATTCCTGATTGACTGGTTTAAGATTCTGTTTCTGAGAGAGCCAAAACTGTAATTAAGTTCAGTCTTGGTTTGGTGACGTGGGGTTTAGCATAAGTGACTCCATTTTGGGCCTGTTGTCTTATTTTTATTTTATTTTTTATTAATTTATTTTTAAGTATAGTTGATTTACAACGTTGTGTTAGTTTCTGGTGTGCACAAAGTGATTCATATATATATATAAATATGTATATATTATATATATATTCTTTTCTATTATGGTTTATTACAGGATATTGACTATAGTTTCCTGTGCTACACAGTAGGACCTTATTGTTTATCTATTTTATGTATAGTAGTTTGTATCTGCTAATCCCAAACTCCTAATTTATCCCTCCCCCACCCCTTACCCCCTTGGTAACCATAAGTTTGTTTTCTATGTCTGTGAGTCTGTTTCTGTTTTGTAATAAGTTCATTTGTATCCTATTTTAGATTCCACATGTAAGTGATATCATGTGGTATTTGTCTTTCTCTCTCTGACTTACTTCACTTAGTATGATAATCTCTAGGTCCATCCATGTTGCTGCAAATGGCAATATTTCATTCTTTTTTATGGCTGGATATTATTCCATTGTATATATGTACCACATCTTCTTTATCCATTCTTCTGTCGGTGAACATTAGACTGCTTCCATGTCTTGGCTATTATAAATAATGCTGCTATGAACACTGGGGTGCATGTATCTTTTTGAATTAAAGTTTTCTCCAGATATATACCCAGAAGTAGGATTGCTGGTTAATATGGCAACTCTATATTTAGTTTTTTAAGGGACCTCCATATTCTTCTCCATAGTGGCTGCACCAATTTACAGTCCCACCAACAGTGTAGAAGGGTTCCCTTTTCTCCACACCCTGTCCAGCATTTATTGTTTATAGATTTTTTGATTATGGCCATTCTAACCGGTATGAGGTGATACCTCATTGCAGTTTTGATTTGTATTTCTCTAACAATTAGTGATGTTGAGCATCTTTTCATGTACTGTTGTCTTGTTTTTAACAGATCAACTTGGGAATTATTTTCTTAACATATATCATGAGCCTTGACTATATTCTTTCACTTACATCTTCACTTTAGAAATCTAGCCTACAGAAATAGAGATATGAGTGAAGGTGAATGTACAAGTGTTGCAGCACTATATATGTTACAGTGAAAATAATTGGCAAATGCTCATCAATATAACAGGGGTTAAGGAAATCACAGTAAATATTATGCACCCATTAAACACAATGCTTTAAAATCTCTGTCCTGTAGTGATATCAGCAAAAATGATGGAGTAAGTGGTTCCAAAAGTCCACCACTCTACGAAAATAAAGAACTGGCAAAAAATGGTCAAAATCAACTTCTGACAACTGAACTAAAAACCAAAACCTTACAGAAACCAGGTTAATCAAGAGAAGTAGTTGAATCTCCATAAGAAAGGTGAGCTCCATCATGTTTTAACTGACTCTGGTCCATTTTCTGCTCTCCAATACAGTGGTAATCTTGAAAATAACAGCCCATATTACCAATAACAGTCCAGAGGAGCAGAATGAACCTCAAGAATGATAACAATTATAGTAGGACCTTGTTGTATATCCATTCTATATATAATAGTTTGCATCTGCTAATCACATGCTTGCAATCCTTACCTCCCCCAGCCCCCAACAAGGTCCTACAGGGAACTATATTCAGTATCCTCTGATAAACCATAGTGGAAAAGAATATATATATGCATAACTAAATCACTTTGCTGTACAGCAGAAATTAACACAACACTGTAAATCAACTATACCTCATTAAAATTAAAAAAAAAAAAAGAATTGTAACAATTAGTTCTGACCAGTCTGGTGGTTCCCTGGAAGACCAGTGTAAAAGGCTTGACTTTACCTTGCCTAACTCAGTATTCTGCTAGTACTAAAGCAGCTACATGGTGGCATTTCTCAAAGACACTTACAGGCAAACGTTTTAGCTGCTGCTGCCTGAGGCATTGAATAACATTTGTGGCAAACAATAGACCAACCATAAAGCTTGAGAGGAAAGTCTGGGGAATGAGATGTTTTGGGGAATAAAGTTTTTGAAAAGCTCCAACCTGTTCCTGGGAATCCAGAAAGCCATGTGCATGGCTGTACACATGCTCAGGAAAGAACTAAGAATTAAGAAAGCCCTAAACTCTCACCCCTGGCTGACCTTGAGATTTTGTGCGCACAAGAAGTGAAGGTTACCACAGAGCTTTGAACTGCCTCCATGGTTGATGAAGGCATGCCCCAACACACTCACAGTCTGTCTTTGAAGACTGGGAGAATTTTAGGTTCTAGGCATTTAAGAAAATCTCTGCCTAATCATTCATAATCTGACCACGAAGTGGTACTGAGACTTCAGTGTCCACATGTGATGAAGAATAAAGACTCTACAAAATTATTTAAGAAAAGTCACTAAACAAACAACAACTACAACAAGCAGCAACAGCAAAGCCATGGAAGTTGGGAGCCTCTGACTTTCAGAGTTGCCATGTTATAATATTCAAAATGTCCAGCTATCAACCTAAAATTGTAAGGCTTGCAAAGAAACAAGGAAGTATGATGCATTCAGAAAAATAAAGGTAATCAAAGAAATTGTCCCCGATAAAGCCCAGACACTGAACTTATTCCAATCAAAAGACAGAAACTGGCAATATGCATTTTAAGAAAGTTATTCAACTACAAGCTGTCTGCAAGAGAATTACTTTAGATTCAAAGAAAAAAATAGATTGAAAGTAAAAGAACGGAAAAGTATATACCAGTTTCAAAATGTGTGCATGTAACAAATCATCACATGGTACACATTAAATATCTTACTATTTTGTTTGTCAATTATACTTCAGTAAAGCTGGAAAAAAAAAAAAGATATTCCATACAATCAGAAACCAAAAGACAACTGGGTGGCTATGCTATCAGACTTTAAGACAAAAATTGTTACAAGGGACAAAGAAGGACATTATATAATGATAAAAGGGTTAATACAATAAGATAGAATAATTATAAACATATATATCCTTAACAACAGAGACCCAAAATACGTGAAAGGAAAACTGCAGAATTGAGGGGAGAAATAGACAGTTCAATTTTAATAGTCAGAGACAACAATACTCCACTTTCAACAATGGATATAACAAGTAGACAGAGATCAGCAAGAAACTAGAAGACTTGAACAACACTATAAACTAACTAGACCTAATAGGCACCTATAGAACACTCTACCCAACAATAGCAGAATACGCATTCTTCTCACATGCATATGAAACATTCTCCATAGACCAAATGTTAGACCACGAAATGTCTCAATAAATTTAAAAAGATTGAAATCATACAAAATGTCTTCTCTGATCACAGTAAAATTAAGCTAAAAATCAAAACATAAGGTAAACTGGAAAATTCACAAATATGTAGAAATTAAGCAACACATTTCTAGACAACCAATGGGTCAAAGTTACAAGGGAAATTAAAAATGCTTTGAGACAGACAAACATGAAAACACAACATGCCAAAACTTATGGGATGCAACAAAATCAGTTCCAGAGGGAAATTTACAACTGTAAATGTGTACATTCAAAAAGAAAACATCTTAAACTTCAACCTTAAGAAATGAGAAAAATAAGAGCAAATTAAGACCAAAAGAAAAAAAAAGATGGAAATAATAAAGATTAGGGCAGAGATTAAAGAAATAGAGTACAGAAAAACAACAGAGAAAATCAATAAAGTGAAAAGTTGAATTTTTGAAAAGATCAACACAATAGACAAAACTTTAGCTAGACTGACCAAGAAAAAAAAAAAAGGAGAAAATTCAAATGACTAAAAGCAGGAATGAAAATGAGAATATTACTTATTGGCTTTACAGGATCAAAGAATGATTATAAGAGAATACTGTGCAACAATTGTATGCCAGTGAATTAGATAACTTAGCTGAAATGAACAAATTCCTAGAAACACACAAATTATCAAAATTGATTCAACAAGAAATAAAACATCTGCATATATCTAAAACAAGTAAAGAAATTGACTAAGTAATAAAAACCCTCCAACAAAGAAAAGCCTAGGACCAAATGTTTAAAGAAAAAGCAGTACCAATCCTTCTCAACTTCTTTCAAAAAATAGAAGAGAAAGGAACACTGTCTAACTTATTCTATGAGACCAGCATCACCCTGATATCAAAGCCAGACAAAGACATCACAAGAAAATGGCAGACCAATAGGCCTTATGAACATAGATGCAAAAATCCTCAACAAAATATTAGCAAACTTAATCCAGCAGCATATTAAATGGATTATTCACCATGACTAAGTTGGATTTATACTAGAAATGCAAAGGTGATGCAACATAAGAAAATCAATCAAGGTAGCACGCCACATTAATAAAATGAAGGAAAAAAACCCCCCATGATCATCTCAATTTATGCAGAAAAAGCATTTGACCAAATCCAACACTCTCTCATGATAAAAACATTCAACAGGACTTCCCTGGTGGCGCAGTGGTTAAGAATCTGCCTGCCAATGCAGGGGACATGGGTTCAATCCCTGGTCCGGGAAGATCCCACATGCCACGGAGCAACTAAGCCCATGTGTCACAACTACTGAGCCTGCACTCTAGAGCCCACAAGCCACAACTACTGAGCCTGTGTGCCACAACTACTGATGTCCGCATGCCTAGAGCCTTTGCTCTGCAACAAGAGAAGCCACGTCAATGAGAAGTCCGTGTACCGCAAGGAAGAGTAGCCCCCCCTCACAGCAACTAGAGAAAGCCCGTGCTCAGCAACGAAGACCCAACGCAGCCAAGAATAAATAAATGTATTTTTTAGAAAAAGTTTTTAGTGTCCTCAAGGAGCTCTAGTTCCACATTTTTATCCAGTGCATGGAACTCCGTGTTATGGATGTGTTACGTATGTTCGATCATTCTCCTGTTGGATTAAGTGTTGATCGTTTCTGATGTTTTGCTCTACAAACATTCTTTGTTGTACCTCTTTCGGTACCTGGAAGAGGATCTCCCAGGTGAGCTATCTAGAGAAGGCAATTCTAGGTCATGGGTTACTTACTCTTAAAAACTGTAATGGATTTTACCACACTGCCCTCCAGAAAGATGTCCCAACTGGTTCTCCCACCTACAAGGTACGAAATAACCTACTTTGCCATCACTGATGTTATCAATATTATTTTTGCCACATATTCCTTTATAATTAGAGAAGAATCAGACATCTCCAATGTCTTTTCCTTTAGCTTGGGCATCAGTAGCCACAGCGGACACCACAGGACCGAGGCACTTAAGTTTTTATGTTTTTGTTTTTGTTTTTTTTTGCAGTATGCGGGCCTCTCACTGCTGTGGCCTCTCCCGTTGTGGAGCACAGGCTCCGGACGCGCAGGCTCAGCGGCCATGGCTCACGGGCCCAGCCACTCCACGGCATGTGGGATCCTCCCGGACCGGGGCACGAACCCGCGTCCCCTGCATTGGCAGGCGGACTCCCAACCACTGCGCCACCAGGGAAGCCCGGCACTTGAGTTTTAACCCTGGTGCTCACTGGTTTCTCACATGCCCCACTTTGTTGTCCTCTTCTGCAAGTAAGGATAATTAGAGTTGTCCACAGGAAAACTATATAGTTATTTGCAGTTTGCAAGATACTTCTGATCCACAAATCACCCTGGGAGCCTCAAGGCAACCAAGTAAAGTGGTGGCGAGGTGAACAGGCTGGGTCCCTTAAGACTAACTGGGTAACCGTGGGTCCCTTGCTCAGCCTCTGAGTCTCCATGTCCTCATACGTGGTAAAGCGGGCAGAGCAGCACTGCCCATGCCACGGCTCGTGTGTCGGAGAACTGAATGGCATGCCCGGCATATAGTATGCCTCCATGAAAGTCACTTGTGCTATGATTATGTTAGCAGTACCTGAATATGCAGCTTGTTTTAGTATGAGTTAACACTTTTGTTTTTCTTCCTGCTGCAGCAGAAAAATGAAATGAGGCTTGTCTTCACCCCCAGGCAGATCATGTCCAATTTGCCCTCCATAGAAAGAGGACTATGCCCCTTGATGCGCCACCAAATTGTAATGTGAACGAACCAGGTGAGAGAAGAAGTGTCTTTGAAACCAGCAGGCGAGGAAAGGCAGGGTCTCCCGTGAAGGTCTCAGCAAAAACATTTATGCATTCCAGCCTTGGGAGCATAGCAACAGAGCACCGGCTTGGAGGGACAAGGACTGAGATGGTGGGCTTCTCCAGAGGAATCCTTTAGTGCTTGAGATTTAAAGGGCCAGTGATACCTTGAGACATCGTAAGACCCCAGTACTTTTGCACACCCAGGGATGGGGGGAAAGGAGATGCATGTTTGCCACTCTAGCCAGGCAACTGAAAGAAAGGCATGATTATGACAATTTCTTTTTTGGTTTTGCTTTTGTTTAGTCCTCATTTATCACAATGCTTTTTCACTTATGAATTTTTACCAATTCACTTATGAATTTAAGACTGTCATTATCAAGTTATTATTATACATTTTCAAAATTCTATCAATTCTCTGCAAAGACATTCTGATAGAGTGAATTCTGATGCGTTCCAAACATTGGTTCACAGGCCATCAACAGATTAAATGTTTCTTGGAGGCCCACAAATACTTCTTGGTAGTTATTAATTGTAACGTGCGTGAATATACATATTGTTTACACTGGTTTTCTGCTTATGAGAGTGATACGAAGATTCCTTTGTAAATAAATTTATAAGTAGAATGAATCAATTAAAGGTAAAAATATTAAGTGAACAATAGGACAAGTAGCTCTAGGATGTGGCAAAAATCATGCAATGATTAAGGTTTGGGAAATCTCATTGCAGGCAAGAGCAATCCACCATGCTTAGTGATAAATAAGTGAGTGTCAAAACTTGTTCTCAATCTTCTTTTGGGCCATGGAGGAATAGAATAGCAAACCAAACAATTCTCATTTAAAATACCCTCTACTTTGCAGCCATCTCTTCATAGAGTTTTTTTCTCCTTGCCATGTGGCAGCAAAGTCCTCTCTCACATGCCACACCATCCAAGCACCTGTCTCCTCCAAGTGAATTTCTTATGGAGAAGATACACGATACCTTAAGGAATGTGCTTACCCATCTCAGCTCCAAAAAGCACTCCCTTAGAGCAGCCCCTGCTTCCCGATCTGAGCGTTGGCTGAGAGCTTTCAACTCATTCCCTTTTATTCCATTTTATAAATACTTACCAGAAAATCTCACTAGGAAAATTAAAATAAATTACCTAGCATGTGCACATTGGCACCATTTCAGATACGGAAGAATGTAACTTCTGGAAAATATCTGATTGTTACACATTATGGTTTTGATTAGAAATGTTAATTAAACACATATGCTAACCTGAAGCTGTCAGTGGAAAAAAATGATATTTGTAAAGGATAAGTGATGCAGTGTGTTGTCGTGTGATTTGGCACAGAAGTAAATATCCTGGCAAAAAGCTTATGTTTGGTGGCAAACACGTCAGGCTGAAGTTTGCATATGTGAGTGCTAGTGCCATCTTTGCTCTGACTGTCTAGCTCTAGGCAAGTCAGTCTTGTCTCCAGTCCGTGCCTCAATTTCTTCCTTTGTAAAACAGTAGAGCCACGATCTCCTTCATGTGATGGTTGAGAGGTTCAAATGAGAAAGCTTCCACTGTTTTTGCAAAGCCTAGGATATTCTCTGGATGCCTTGTCCCAGGCCGCCCTGGCTCCCGGGACTCAGCTCACAGGTCGCAGAAACAGATGAAGGGTTTGCATCCTCCAGCTCCAAATGGAAAGGCAAATAACTCACAGCAGGGCTGATAATTCCAAATATTAAGAGCCTTCTTGTGTTTGTTGCTCCTCTCCAGTGCTTGGCAAATATCAGGAGCCCAGAGGGGAATTAACATTAAAAAAAAAAAATCCTGGCGTGCTCTGGTGTAATTAAGCAGTAAAATTAATGTCCTCGCATTGAAATCAGCTGACAGGGAACACAGGCCACCAATTCAGCGACAGCAAAAGTGCCAAAGTTCATTTGTTCCTTCCGAGGTTTATCCATATTTCATGTTTTATGTCATTCTGCTAGAGTCAGAAAAACAGAAAAATGTGTGTATGCGTCTCTCTCGTCCTACCAGTCTATAATTTCCTGGAGGGAAGGTGTCGTGTCATGTTCATCTCTGCTTCCCTCTGGGTACCTACCACAATCCTGACATCTGATTTATCCTCCCCAAACTCAGGGAGGCCAAGTGTTTCCCAAGACTTTACTCTGGGAAGTCTTCACCATGAACTGAATCTGCATACTTCTCTCTGATAGAAATGAATCTTATGGTTTTTCTAATTCTGAATGAAATAAATGTTCAATTTATTAATAACCTGCTGAAGTAGTCCCTGGCAATGGGAGCTTTCAGAGTGGTCCATGGGGACCACTGGGCATTCGCTCATTTGATCATTCATTAAACAATTATTTACAGAGAATCTTTCATGTGACAGGTAATGTACTGGATGCAGGGGATACAGTGATAAATAAGGGTGTCAGGGCCCCAGCTCCCATGAAGCTTATATTCTAGAGAATACAGAGAGAAAACAAAGAAGACTCATGGTGATACATATGATAAAGGACTCCAAAGAGAGGCACAGGGTACCTGGGGAAGGCCTGTCTAAGGAAGAGATCTGAATGAAGTGAGAAAGGGGACCACAGAAAGCTCCAGGGGAGAACACCTCCAGTTAAAGGGAGCAGTGTGCTCCGTCTCAGGGGATGAAGACCAGCTTAACAGGGACGAAGAACAGAGAAAGACCAAGTCTGCTAGAACACAAGTAGGGGAAGAGTGGCAGAAGATAAGTTCAGAGAGACAGGCGGTATCACATCATAGGGCCGTATGGGCCACGGTACGGAGTATGGAGTCTGGATTGTATCCTAAAAGGAATGGCTGTAGGGAATGATGCAATGTGATTTGCCTCTTGAGAAGATCTCTGGCCGCTGTGTGGTGAAATGACCATGCGGGGCATGAGTGGAAGCAGGCAGGTGACTCGGGAGGTTTGTGGAGAAGGGAAATGATGGATGGTCTGCTGGACCAGATGGTGGAGGTGAAGATGGAGGTACAAGAATATGGAGCAGATTCCTATCCCAGAGAGACTGGACCAGATCCCCTCCCCGATCCCTTCCAATCCTAGGTTGTTATGGATTGTATGATTTTGTGACTCCCAAGTTCAGGGTCTCACTCCCCAAGGTTGGGTCCCCTTGTTCGTCTGACCATTTTTCTTAGAGCAGAGTGGTACAAGGATGAAACCTCATGACCCTGCCTCATCTGTAAGCTCAAAACCAGAGTCTCCTCTCGTCATAGACTCTTCTTGTCATCAGTGTCATGACTGTAATCTCAGGCTACCAACTCGGATAGGCAAGAAATGCATATCTACTTATCTATTCACTGAATGTGGCAAGCAGAGTAATGGCACCCCCAAGATATCCACATCCTGGTTCCCAGAACCTGTGATTACATAGTAGGGGGACTTAAGGTTGCAGACAGAATTAAGGTTGCTCATCAGCTGACTTTTAAGATTATTCTGGATTATGCAGGTGGGCCCAGTATAATCACAAGGGTCCTTATAAGTGGAAGAGGGAGGCAGAGAGGGAGATGTGACTATGGAAGATCAGAGTCATTCAGTGTGAGAAGGACTTGACCCGCCACTGCTGGCTTTGAAGATGGAGGAAGGGGCCTCCAGTCAAGGATCGTGGGAGGCCTGCAGAAGCTGAAAAAGACAAAGAAACAGATTCACCCTTAACATCTCCAGAAGGAATGCGGCCCTGCAGACGTCTTGGGTTTTGTCCAGTAAGAAACCATGTTGGACTCATAACCCACAGAACTATAATAGAATAAATGTGTGTTGTTTCAAGCCACTCAGTTTGTGATCTTTGTTACACCAGCAATAGGAAAGTGATAACTCTGAACTTAATCATCATTTTATGCCTCCATGCAAGTAGGTAGTAGAAACTTACACTCAGTCAATGTGATACTTCCCTTTTCCCCTGGACTCTTGCTAAGTTCTAGGGGCAGGGTTTATGGGTACCAAGAGATTGGGGTGGGGTCTCTTGTCCTTGGTTGTCATTTATCTGTGCTGATGTCCTTTAAAGAAGTGTATCAAGTTGACTGATTCTCAGTTGTCAAAACACACAGGTTGAACCTGTGACATCCCTCTCTACAGACCTGAGAGCCCCTCCCAGCCTGGCTCCTGCTGTCAGCTGCCTGCATGCTCCTCTCAAGGCGGGGGGGAATCAGGAGAGGCAGCCAGAACGTCTGCTATCCAACCTAACTCTGAAACCCCCAGAACTGCTGAGAAGCTGCCTCATGCCCTTCTTGCCTAGACAGGCCTATAGTTTTCAACTCAGCTCCCCTTCTCCAGGCTGGGTCCTGAGAACTCTGAATGAGAGGCCCCATCCGAGAAGGAAGGCTGAGTCCCCTCTGGTCTCAGATCTCCTGGGGTGGGAGATTTTTTTCTTAGGAAGACACCAGCTTCTAACCCCTTTTATTCCTGTCCAATTCTCTCTCTCGGACTAGAGAATTTTTACATCCTCTGAGGCAGCAAATCCTGCCTGAAACTACCAGATATTCTTCTACATCTCTGTTTTAAGCCTGAACCTTAGCTATGAATCTGATTCCTTTCTGCTCTGATTCTGATGAGACACCCCTCTCTTTTTATTTTTAATATTAAAAAAATTTTTTTGGCTGCACTGTGTGGCATGTGGGATAGTTCCCTGACCAGGGATCAAACGCGCGCCCCCTGCAGTGGAAGCATGGAGCCCTCACCACTGGACTGCCCGGGAAGTCCCGAGACACCCCTCTCTTGAAGACTGGAGGGTCCATGGTTTCCTGCCGCAGTGGGGAGGGTCATGAGATAATTGGAAATATTGGTGGGAGCGAGAACACCTTGATGAATACTTCTGGGTATTTTCCCTCTATACCAGTAGTGGTGTCTGCCAGTCGCTATCACCTTCAAGAGGAAGCTGGCCTGACCACCATGCCTGTGTCTGGGGTGTTCTCATTTATCAGGGAGACATGGGGTGGCCAAGCTTGAGAAAAAAACTGACATAGTTGTCAGCTGGACCAGACTCTCCCAGTCTGGAATGTGCATCAGGAAATAGTGAGTTGCCCAGCAGGCTGCTAGCGTGTGGAAGGACCAGAGGACCCACAAAGAGAAGGAGGGATGCTGAAGCTCAGAGGCACACTAGTAGTGAAAACCAAGGGGAACGAGCCACAGCTCCTGCTGTGGAAGACCCCAGACGTCGGGTCCCTGAAGCTTGCTGGACCACGGGGCTGACAGCAGCCATTCCTGAATGCCAAGATCTTGCTGTCCTCCTCGGGCTCAGGTGGCTATATAAGAGTCCCATTATTTGAAGCAGCCAAATGAGGCTCTGACACATCATTTCATTTCCTTGATTCCAAAGACCATGTTATGGCTGAGTTGTGTCCCCTCAAAACTCATATATTGAAATCTTAACCCCCAGTAATTCAGAATGTGACCTTATTTGAACTTAGGGTCATTAAAGAGGTAACTAAAGTTAAATGAGGTCTTTGGGTTGGGCCCTAACCCCAAATGACTGGTATCTTTATAAGAAGAGGAGATTTGGACACAGACATACCCAGAGGGAAGCCATGTGAGGACACAGGGAGAAGGCAGCCGTCTGCAAGCCAAGGAGAGAGGCCTCAGAGGAAACCAACCTTGCTGATACCTCAACTCCCAGCCACCAGAACTGTGAGAAAGTAAATTTCTCTTGTTCAAATCCCCCACTCTGTGGTGCTTTGTTATGGCAGCCCTAGCAAACTAATATGTGCCTTCAGACCCTTCATCCTGTGGTCCTGTGGTCAAGAGAGAGTGGCTCAGCAGGGCAGCAGGAATCTGCCTCCTTGCCAGCTCCTGGGAGCCACTTTGTCAAACATGTGCCTCCCTCCTCCCAGAGGAAAACCAGTGCCCCATTTCTCAGCCTACCTACTCTTCCTTATGCTTCACTTTCCTGCCTGGATTTCTGAACCCAAAATGCTTGATATCGTTCACTTGAAAGACAGGTCAAGTCTTTTTTGGGGAGGAAATGCATCTCCAAACCCCATCCAGGGGGGTTGCTTCTTTCACACTGTGGCTTCGAATTCAAATCCTCTCAGCCACCAATCTTGTGCCGCGATTCCTCCAAGTTTTTCTGCCATAGCAAGTTCTTCCTGTTGTCTCCAGAGCAGAGTTCCAGAAGTTTCACACCTTCATTACTGGCTGTTCACAAGATAATGTTAGGTGATATGCAAAGAGACCTTTTCTCCATTGACAGTTATGCATTTATTTGAATGTACAGTAGAAAAAATGAAGCCCACACATCAACCTGTGATTTCACAGATATTATTGCTCAGGCTGAGGCTAACATAGATGCCTGAATGTACTAAGTAAATACTGACAAAGGGATACGGCAAAAATCAGGATGGGGGCATGAGAACGGCTGAAGCTTCGAGGACCAGGATTGTCATGGCCAAGTGTGTGGGGCGGGGTGGTGCGGAAAGTCTTCAAGTCTGCCAGGCCTCCATCATTCGCTCCCTGTAATTGACCCAGGAAAACCCGACCGCTGCTGTCTGTGTCACAGGCTACAGCACACGTGGAAAGCTGTCAACGAACTCTTAGGGGAAGCCAGAAAGGTCCTCAAGAATTCACGCTGCTGTGGGACCTTTTGCTTCCAAATCGGTAGGTGTTTCAGAGGCTGGAAGGGGCTTCACTTTTCCCAGACTCCCTGGCATTGTCCAGGGTGAGCAACCCCAACTGTGAAATGAATCTGGTTCCCCCTGTTTGTGCATTAGACAAATGCAAGCCCTGTCCATGAGCCTAGCCACGCAGCAGCACCCTGCAGGGAACACGACTGTCGCAGACAAACGGCAGAACCCACCCTGCTGAGAAGCTGAAGGCGGCATCCCGAGGAGGGCAGAGGGGAGAGGCGGCAGGAGACGTGGGGGGCATCTCCAGTCAGTCTGCTGGGCACGGACACCCGGACAAGTGTGGAGGCCTGTGTCCCAAAGCACAGGGTCACACAGCAGCAGCCAGGTAGGACAGGGTTCCGTCTCTCTGTGCAGCCGAAAGATCACTTAGCTGCAAATCGTTATGACTCCCTCATTTGACTGAGTTTTAGCTTGTTAGTTCTAAGGAGCCTTTAAAAAATTGAGTATTATGGGAAAGCACGCAACTGTGTGGGCCCTTTCTGATGTAACTGTGCGTCTCCGGCTATATTCAACCAATGGCATTTAAGGCTCATTAAATTTTGAATCCCATGTCACCTGCCTTGGGCTCAAAATAGTTCTCCATGTGCCTTTTGTCTCCCAACTCCATTTTAATGGAAATTGTTTCCATTCACCTCTCTGTTCCCTTCCTCCTGCTAGCAACACCGATCTTTAATAATCTCCAAGGCAGAATCATTCACTCTGTGAACCTGTCATTTGGAGAATACGCTGGACCTTGACGGATGTAAACCGCTAATGGTAACAGTGTGAGGATCAGGGTTGCAACGCTCCTCCCCTTCTCCTTCCTGCTCTGGCTGTGCCTAAGGATGCCACAGCACCACCTGCCCACCCTCAGCATTGCCACTGGCTGGCAGCTTCATCAGACCCTGGACCATGTCTTGTGTCTTAGCCCAGGAAAGTTCCAGGGTCTAACACAGGAAAAGTACACACCCTACCTAAGGGCAGCAGCCATTGGTCATAATAAATAAACCTTATATAGTACTTAATAAGTGCAAAGCATTATTTCCCGTGCTTATAACTGGATGATATGAGGATTAGCCCCTTTTTGGTAGATGAAGCGACTGAAGCCTAGAGAAGTTAAGTAAATCACCCAAAATCACACAGCAATTAAGCCGTGCAGCTTGGATTTGAGTCAGGCCATCTGAAGCTGGAAGCCATACTTCTATCTGCCCTGTTATACCTACTACCACACCCCTCCAACGGCTGACTTTCCCATAGTAATATCAGACAGGCATTGCCAGGTCTTCAGATTTTTTCCAGAGAAACCAAAAATCTGAACTTTTACATAAAATATCCCAATGTTTAAAAATTGGCAAGTAAAACCTTTTTTTTTTTTTTGAACATGGCGAGGGACAAACAAAATGTCTATGTACAGGAACTGGTTTGTATGCAACCTGTGTGAGACCACCAGTTTAAACTAACTCTTCAAAGAGAGCTAAGTGGCCATCAAATTCAAACCCTTCTGCGAAAACAAGAAACTTCCTTTCTTTGGAGCTGTTCCAAGAGCCCTAAGGGCAGGCAGAATTCAGTGCTGGGACCCAGGCTGGATAACCCGAAAGTCACTGTGCTTCACGGAGCAGGCAGCTCCTTGAATCGTGACAGTGACGTTGCTCTAAAGAAGGGTTCAAGGAGGCTGGCTTTGCGATTCGTTGACACCTGCACTGCATTAAATCAATGCAGTCTGTGTAGCAACTGGCACAAGAAATGTCAGCTCTCATTAGCCTGCAGATAAATCTGCCTCCACGAGAAGCGGGATGAGAGAATGACAAGGAAAATGCCAGGAAGCGGGAACATATGCTGTTCACACAAAGAGAACCTCTGACAATGGGTGTCTTCCTTCACAGCCCAGGCACACGGAGCAGGAAGGCTTTGCTTTGCCTCCGTCCCCTCCCCACCTCCCCATAACCGGAGCCTGGGAAATGTGTTTTCTCATCCATGGTAGGAGGTTCTGCTAAGTGTTTGCTGACACAGCTGAACAGTCGTAAAATGTCATAAAGAGTAAATGACTTGATAATGCAAAACAGTAATTAGGATGTGGTACATGTTTATGCTATTTACATATTTGAACACCCTGGTATTAACGAGTCTTCCCTGATAGTACATAAATGCCTTTGTGCAACGCATCCCGGCTGCCACAAACAGACGTCCCTATAAGCGAGTGCCCCTTCCTCTTCTCTCTCCTCTTCCTCTATGTGCATTCCTGGGAGCCCACCTGGCAGGAAGTGGGCAGTGGATCACCCTCCACAGGACACACGGGCGTGGACGCCATTGGAGGAAACTTACGAGAGAAGGAAGTTCTGCCCTTGGTGAGAAATCCCACAGCCAGCTGTCTAAAGGGTCTGGAGGCGTAGGTGAGCTGATAAATGAGTAACAACGGCTCTCAAAATAAAAACAAAAAACTACAATCCCTGATTTGTAGCATTTGCCAATTTCCATGGAGTAACCACTCCCACCATGGCCAATTTCAAGCTTCCAACATAGAACACAGAGTTGGGAAGAGATGCACTCAGTCGGCTCTCAGAGCCAAGCTGTTTCCAACACGCCATCAGTCGGAGGCCATGAGCCACTATCTAACTGGCCTCAGCCACTGCCTTAACCCCTCTCTGCGCGCAGAGAATTGTGAGAGGGCTGTAGCTACAGTACTTTGCTCCATTTCACATGTCTTTCAAGATGCCAGGACCCAGATCTTTTATTGTGCCAAGGAACTTGAGTTGGGAAGCCGGAAGCCGGCAGTAAATCACATTGCTCTTGCTGCACGAAAGGGGAAACAGCAGCCCAGAGAGGGGAAGAATTTCTACAAGGACACACAGCAATCTGGCATCAGCATCGGGGGCTGGAGCTCAGGTTTTCTAATTGTCAACCCAATGATCTTTGCACTGTGACCCTTTCCTGTGTGTCCTGATTCCTGTGCAGTAGACACAGCCTTTTTCTGTGCCTCCAGCTTTCTTCCTCTCCAGCCCCTATGTGTTAGTGTGTGCGTGCATGTTGGAAGACCGGCCTGGCAGGCTTACAGAGCCCTGCATGGTGATGATGGTTGCCAGGTAACAGGAAGGCATCATAGCGGGGAGCCTTCCTCGGCATATACCAGTAAATGGGTGCAGCAGGGAATAGAGCCTCCCTGGCAATGTCTGGTGTGAGGATCCTGATTTAGAAATGGGGTATACCCAAGGAGGGGTGGCCGGGGAGACGTTATGGCTCAATCAGACCCTGAAGAGGGGCTGATCTCTGCCCTCATGTACTCAGTAGGGAAACTGAGACCCAGAGCTAGGAAAGGACTTGCCCAAGGTTATACCATTAGTTGGTGTCAGAACCAGGGCTACTGAAAATGGATGAGGTAAGATCTGGGGCTCCCACTGAACCTCAGTGAATATGAAAGAAGCCTCAGAAGGCAAAAGCCGCCCCAACACCAAGCCAGGAGTTTTTTTTAGATGTTGGGGGTAGGAGTTTATTAATTAATTAATTTATTTTTGCTGTGTTGGGTCTTCATTTCTGTGCGAGGGCTTTCTCTAGCCCCTAGAGGGCTTTCTGTAGGCAAGCGGGGGGCCACTCCTCATCGCGGTGCGCGGGCCTCTCATTGCGGAGCACAGGCTCCAGATGCGCAGGCTCAGTAGTTGTGGCTCACGGGCCTAGTTGTTCCGCGGCATGTGGGATCCTCCCAGGCCAGGGCTCGAACCCGTGTCCCCTGCATTAGCAGGAAGATTCTCAACCACTGCTCCACCAGGGAAGCCCCCAAGCCAGGGGTTTTAACAACAACCTCCGTGGCTGCATGTTCAGGATGCAGTCCGAGGAGCTGTCCCTGCCTACGATGGACCCTTCCCTTTCCTTCCCAACCTGGTCTCCCGGGGGAGGGGAGAGAGCCAGGAAGCAATAAGAAGGACAAGAAGGAATGATGCTGATGTCATGGGGGGCCGTGAAGTTCTGAGGGGTCACTCGGCTGAACAGATGGCGGGCAGACATTGGTTTTAACTCACACATGGTTGAGTAAATAATGTTTACTTTTTTCTTGCCAGCCTGGGGAGCCGAGCAGACCGCACTGAGCGGAGGTGCCTCCACCTCCCGCCCGCATCATCTGCTCTTCCCGGGGTTTTCATTTCCTACCCTGTTTGTGCTTTAGGGCATGGCTGGCTGGTCAGGAAGCCGTGCCCTTGGAGGCAGGAGTGTGTGTACGGAAAGAGGGAGGGAGGGGGCGGAATGGGGTGGGGAGGCAGCCTGGCACTTGATCCCAACATGTGCCTGGGTAGGACCTGTCAGGCAAGATCACAGTCAAGGGCATCACAGGCAAATTGCCTGGGGGGACGGGGGTTGGTCGTGTTTTAATTCTTGATAACAGAGAACCTCACAGGACCAAGGGGTGCACTTGGTCTGCCTGCCGGTAAGATGGTCTCTCCATCCATCGATCAAAGAGCCAAGTCCGCTGAAACTTCCGGAGGGACGCCTGGGTTCTGACCCTGACTCAGCCACTCACTGGTTTGAGGCATTTCCCTTAATTCCTCTGAGCCCTGGTTTCCCCAGGTGTCCAGTGAGGATGTTGGCTACCCTCAAGGGAAGAAGGGTTTGGATGAATGAAGTGTGCATGAATGGAAGAGGAAGAATGGGGACTTGGGTGGTGGATTAGCCCACGAGTCCCTAGTGCAGCAGAAATGAATTTGCCCCATCAATTTTTTTTTTTTTTTTTTTTTTTTTTTTTTTTTTTTTTTTTTTTTTTTGCGGTACTCGGGCCTCTCACTGTTGCGCCCTCTCCCGTTGCGGAGCACAGGCTCCGGACGCGCAGGCTCAGCGGCCATGGCTCACGGGCCCAGCGGCTCCGCGGCATGTGGGATCTTCCCGGACTGGGGCACGAACCCGCATCCCCTGCATCGGCAGGCGGACTCTCAACCACTGCGCCACCAGGGAAGCCTGCTCCATCATTTTTGAGCGCCTCCTCAATCAAGCCTTGAGACACAGAAACGAGGGAGGCATGGCCCCCATGCCCAAGGAGCTCATCTCTGAATGGGGAGACAGACAAGAGAACAAAATTACAAGAGTGCTGGTTATGAATGGGCTCTGGGGTCAGACGGCCTGAGCTCACATTCCTGTTTGTTGCCTAAAAGCTGTGAACCCTGCACTGGTCACCTCTGTGCCTCAGCTCCCCCATCGCTAAGATGGGCATCATAAGAGTAGCTACCTCACTGGATGTGTGAGGACAAAAAAGAAGATGCAAGCAAAGCCAGTAACATGGTGCCTGGCAAAGGCTTACAAAGGCTTACAAATGTCAGCTGTTGTTATGAGCAAGTGCTGTGCCAGTGCCAGCCCAGGATGCCAGGAGCACCAGGAGAGAGGCTCACGCCAGCCTGGAAGAGCTGGTCAGGGAGGGCTTCTGAAAGCAGGGACTCAGGTGAATCTTGAAGAACACATTAAGAATCATCCAGGAAAAAGCAAATTCATTCAACAAATACTGTGGAGCAAGGACTTCGGCAAGGGTGGAGAGCAAGACAGACAGGGTCCATGCTTTCTTGCAGCTCATTCTCGACCTGGGGTCAGCAAACTTGTTCTATGAAGGGTCAGGTAGTAAGTATTTTTGGCTTGGTGGTCCATACAGTTTCTATCACAACCACTGAACTCTGCTGTTTTGGTGTGGAAACAACCTAGAGGTGGGATAGGGAGAGTGGGAGGGAGACGCAAGAGGGAAGAGATATGAAGATATATGTATACGTATAGCTGATTCACTCTGTTATACAGCAGAAACTAACACACCATTGTAAAGCAATTATACTCCAATAAAGATGATAAAAAAAACAGGCTCAGGCCATACACGAGTAAACAGGTATGCTGTGCTCCCATAAAACTTTGATTCTGAGTATGTTAACTAGACTTACCATTTCACAATATATAAAAATGTGGAATCATGACACTGTGCACCTAAACTAAGTTAATGTTATATGTCAACTATATCTCCATTTTTTAAAAAACTTAATTTTGAAAGCTGAAATTTGAATTTCATATAATTTTCACATCATGAAATATCACTTTTCTTTTTTTTCTTTCCCACTTAAAAATGTAAAAACCATTCTTACCTCCTGAGCTATACTGAAAATAGGCCATGAGCTGGATTTAGCCCATGGGCCATAGTTTTCAGACTCCTGTTTCAGGGTAACAATAGGCATGGAATCAATAGAAACATGAAAATTTTGGATAGTGGCCAGCGCTAAAAAGATAATCACTCTTTATACTCAGGATGGGGAGGGTCCTGATTTAGTTAAGGTGGAAGGTTCTATGAGGAAGTGAAATTTGGGCCGAAGTCAGAATGATGAGATAAAACCAAATAGTCCAAGTTCTGGGCAAAAGGAGGATCCACTCAAAGGCAGGCTCAAAGCCTGGACGTGTTAAGGGCAGAAAGAAGACCAGTGTGTGCCTGGCACATATGATTCATAAGGGAATTGGCTGGAGAAGAGAAGAAAAGACCCAGAGAAGTAGTGAAAGCTTGAGTTTATAAAGAGACTGCATGTAATTAAGTCAGTATCTATGGAAGTGGCCTTGGTTTGATTGAAGGAAAATATTTAAAAAGGGATTCACTATGTAAATAGCTTTTGTGATTTCTTTTTCTATGTACAGACAAAAGGAGGGGAAGTATTAAAGCATGCTGAAATGCTCAATCAGTGTCAGCTGTTATCATCTCCAACTCTGATGAGTCTTTTTCTCCCTCAGAGGATGGGACCAACCTGAGCTCTCCAGGATCTCCAGGCATGGACGGTGTGTGACTTCTTGCATTAGTAGGTGGTTATTAATAGGTCGTTTCCCACGTATCACAGTGGAAACGCTGAACTCTGGAGCCAGAGCCCCCTAGCACCCGGTTTTGCTAATGCCTGACTTGGTTCTTGGGTGGTGTCACCAAAACAGGGTGATAAGAGAGATTTGAGCAAAATGTCAGCTTCCGAAGTTGTGGGCGGGGGGAGGTATTCTGGCATTTGACGCGCTTAGTGATGACATGGGACCTGATCCCCTTTCCTGTTGATCTCTCTCGCTGATCTTGCTGCTTTGGTGAGAAAGAGAATGAAATGTTTCAGCAAGAAATTATAATCTAAAAAATCTGTTGAAAAAAGCTTTACTACACATCCCTGGGTTGCAGAATAGGGTGGAGGGGATAACTCCAGTCTTGGGCAATTATACCAGCTGAACCTCTAGATTCTGAGAGTTGAAATATCTGGAATCCCACCTCTCCTCACGTTTATACTCACACACGCGCACGTGCACACACGCGTACACACAAACACACACACACACCCCTCCCATAATTCCAAACTGAGGGGTTGCCATAGACATGCCCAGTTTAACTGGAGCTTCATCAATTAAATTAGTACTTCTTTCTTTGCCATTCTGCAGCTGTTGCCATCTGCCTAATTTCCATCAATAAACTTTTACTTAAAAACAGTAAGTTTCTTAATGCTGCAGCATTGGACCAATTGTACAGTAAATTGTGAGTGTGAAGGAGACGAATCACTCTCAATTGCCTTTCTGGGGAGCAAAGCCCCTGTCAGAACCACATCTTCCCAGGAATCTCAGGCACGGAGTGAGGTAAGGATGGCTGAAGGGCCTGGAAGGTGACTTGAGCCCAGGGCTGGGCAACCTAATGATCCCCTGGCTGCGTGGCACCCAACTCGGGAGCCAGGGCAGGAGATTGGAGTGGATTGCTGTGTAGACAGAGTGGGTGTTTCCCTGGAGGAGGGGGACAGCAAGGTTGATTTCCAGACTGAGCACTGGAGAGACAAAGGGAAACGTGGGGGCTTGGGCAGAAGGTGAGGGAGGAGGGGAAGGCCTGCAGGACCACAGAGGGAGGGGTGTTAAAGGCTCAGGGGAAGAATGGGGCACTCCTCCCCAACCCACAGCCTCCAGTCAGTCTGCAGACACGGCCTGGTCCTAACGTTGGCAAAACACAAGGTTTTAGGCTTCAATCTAAACGCCGCCCATGGTCTGTGAGGCCCATGGAGTCCAGCGCTGCCCACCTGCCGGCCTTTCCTCGCATGGCTCTCACGCTCGCTCCGGCTGCTCTGGCCACACTGCCCTTGGAGATGCTCTGCGAACACTCCCAGCAAACCCCACCTCAGGGGATAGCCTTCACTGTGTGATCCCGCCTTAGTGTTCTTCCTCCATGGCTGGCTCTCCCTCTTCACCTGACCCTGCTCAGCCTTCCAGGAGCATTCCCTCAGCACCATGTCTAACTTTGTCTTCTCATGTCTTTATTTGTAACCAAAATATCACTTCCCATCCGATTTGTCTATAAGCTTAGTGTGTGAGACGGTGCCCAGCATACAGTAGGTGCTCAATAAATGTTTGTTGTGTGAATAGATGGAACTCCTCAGGCTGGCGTCTGGGCCTTTAGTGGTAACCACCCTCCTGCTTCCTGGCCTCGTCTCCAAGGACTTCACTGTGTGCCTTTGCCCTCTGACTGAAGAGACCTCCTTGCCCTCCTTGCATGTGCTGCCAGGCCTGCTGTCCCTGTACCATCCCTGCGTGAAATACCCACCAATACCCCCACCCCATGTTTGAGCTTCCCCTCCTCCAGGAAGCCTTCCTTGACCACACCAACCTCCAGCAATCGTTTCTTCCTCTGAGTTTGAGCACCATGGACTCTCCATCCCATCAGAATTACTCAGGAACCTTCCAGCAGTCCAAATCCCAGCACCCTGTCCTAGATTTGGATTCAGGGAGCCAGGGTGGGTCTGGGACACATATTTAAAGCTCTCCTGGTCGTTCTGACTGTCCATCAGGTTTGCGACTCTGGTCTGGTGGTTCTACTTGGCTTCCAGCTCATTTGGACTCTCCCAGTGAGACAATAATCAGCTGAAAGGTTGGCAATGTCATTCGTTTCCTCCCCAATATCCGGCACATTCAAGCAAACAGGAAGTGCTCCAATGATGCCACTTAAGGAAACACAGCAGGAGCCTCACTAGTCTGGAGTAGAGTGCTGGGCACAGCATTGTCAGGAGACGAAGATGGTGTTAGGAGCCGAGCAGACTCGGAGCTGAGTCCTGCCCTTGACACTTACCCCAGGGTAACTTCGGGCCCCCGGCTTCACTGCCTGAGCTCCATGCCTTTCATCGTAGAGCGGGCACCTCATGGGCTTGTGGCACAGGCTCTTGGTGCTATCTCTCAAGAGTAGAGCGTGGCATCGTGCCCGGCATGCAGTAAGTGCCCAATGAATGGCTGCTACTCTTTTGTTACTAAAGCAATTTTTGCAAAGAGGCAGGGGGCTCTGCCCCCCTCCATGCGTGACCAGAGCTGACTCGGCAGCAACACGGGAACTGTGTTGTAATTGCCCAGCCCCTCGTCCTCCCCAGTCCCCTCCCCTCCAATCCCAACTCAAGTCAGGGGGCTACTCAGGCAGCTGCATTCCACCCCAGGCGTCCACCCCCACCCTACCTGTCTGTCATGCCACGTGGCCACACGCCTCTCCAGCCCCCGCCCGAGAAGCCTGGCCATGCAGCAGCTTCACAGCACGCGCAGGGTTCACACATGCTCGCCCTGCCGCCCGGCATGCAGGCCCGTGTGCTGCCATGGCGCGGTGCCCACTCCCAGGCACAGTGAGGCCAGTGCACGGCCCGGCAGATGGCAGCAGGGTGGGGGCCAGGAGAGGAGTGAGAGCTCCTGCTGGTGCCTGAGGTGAGGAGTGGGGTGGAGGCATCGGCAGGGGGAGGGAAGGAAGCTTGGCAGGCAGGCCAGAGATGCGGTAATGGCTTGTTTCTGTGGAGCGGACTCCTTCACTGCAGCTCCTGGCTGGGTTTTCCCGGAGTCCTGTCTCAACCCAACCCTGGTCATGACATCAAGGCCATCGGCTGATGAATTGAGGCCTGCAGATAAGGATGATTCTGGGATTGAGAGTCCAGGGATGCTCTGTTCCTCTGCTTCCAGATCTGAAACCCATCCTCATCTCAATTCAATCCAGACGAATTCAACGATGATTTCGGCAGGGTCTGCTCCAGCCCCAGCCCCAAGAACCAGCCTGGTGTCCCGGCAGAGGGCTGAACTGAAGTCAGGGCACTCGGGGCCGGTCCCAGCCCTGCCACTGGACCGTCATGTCCTAGCCCCAGAGCCTTAGCTGATGCATCAGCTGATGAGGTGGGGGTCACAGTGACAGTGATGATAGATGTGCATGGCCTTGACAAACTACAGGGTGCTTTAGAGACAGTGGGCTCAGTCACACATCCTTGAGGAGAGAAGCAGGAGAAACAAATGTCTGACTGGCATCTCCGGTTTGAGGAGGAGTGGTGTGCCATGTGGGCAGAGCTTGGGGAAGCTCCAAAAAGGAAGGAGAGAACTTTTACAGAGACTGCTTCACAAGGTGGTCATGAACTTGGACTCCAGAGTCAGACACACCTGTGTCTTCAGTTCTGGCTCTGCCACGTGTCAGCTGTGAGACTCTTAGAAAGTCAACTGACTTCTCTGGATATCACTGCCTTCATCTGAAAAATGGGATCAGAGTAGTTCTTACCCCTGGAGTCCTGAGGATTTCATGAGATTCATAAGCACAGGGTCTGGGACACAGTCAGATGCTGGTTTCTCTACTATCATTCCAAAAGGACAACAGAAATCAAGAACTTACCTCCTTTAAGAAGCCCTCTTAATAGTTAACACAGTCCATTAAGCATAACCAATAACTGTGGCTAATATTTAGGGAGCATTAGTCCACGCTAGGTGTTTTTAGAGCTCACTGAGGCATTTGAGCCCCACGATACTTGGACAGAGTGGGTACACTATTATTCGCCTTTTACGGATGAGAAAAAAATGGAACCCAAGTTATGTAACATACTCAAGACTGTGTCATTAGAATTTTGACCGTGGAGACTTGAGCACAGCCCATCGAAGTTTCTCCATCCTTCACCACCTCATTGCACTGGCCCCAGAGACTGTTCCTAGGCATCCCTCACCTAACCCCCTGAAACTAGCAGTGGAGCAGGTTTCTCTGGGGAACTGGCACTGGGCAGTCCTGGCCCCCAAGGACTTCAGAGGAGACGGAGGAGAGGCCAGTGCTCCCCTCTCCCCGTGGTCTACACAGCCGGCATGGTCTGGCCCTGGCTGACCTCTACAACCTCTGCTCTTCTCCCTGGCTCCCTCCAGCCCCTCTGGCCTCCTTGCTGTCGCCCAAACTCTCCAAGTTCCTTCTTAGCCAGTACCTTCCTGGCAGGGGCCTTTGTCCTTGCTGTCCCTTCTACCTGGGATACTTCCCCTGGTCTTCATGAGGCTGCTCAGCATTTAGTTCTCAATCCAAGTGTAACCCTTCAGAGCTGCCTTCCCCGACCCCGCCCCATGCCACTGTGTCCCTCAGATCTGAAATGATCTTGCTGGCCTGTCTCCTTGGAGAATAAGGTCCTTGACCTGTTGACCTACTATGTGCTCTCCAGCACTGAGGGCAGTGCCCGTCACTAAATAGGTGCTCAATTAAACCTTGTCAGTTGCTATCCTCAACACCAAGGCATGGAGGAAACCAGGGTTGGGGGGATTGCGCCCCGCGCCTGGCCCGGAGCAGGTTCCCCTGGAGGAGCTCTGGGGCTGCCAGAGAAGGGCACCTACGCCGGAGAAGGCTGCTTTCGGGCTTCCATTTCCTCCTCTGATGCTGCAGCACAAAGTCTGGGTCAGGGTGACCTGCTGGAGGGGTATAAGTAACACTTCTGGCAGCCAACTCTCTTCAGATGCCTGAGCCCCCATCCTCCTCTCTGGTCTGAGCAGGCACAGCAGGGAGGCTGTTGGGCCCCATCTGATGCTCCAACCTAAGCACCATCTAAAGCCCAGGAAACTTTCTCCTGCGAGGCCCTTCTGTCAGAATTATGTGCTGGCTATGTTGGAAGCTGAAGAGGAACAAGGGCTCTTTGGAGATGCTAAAGAGTCCTCCAGCCTAAAGACACAACTTGGGAGAGTGGGTGCCTCCTTTGGCACCTCAGTATCCCCGCCCTCACAGCAGGACTCTGCCATGGGCGTAGGCAGCTATCTTACCATTGCATCCTGAGTCTCCAAACACCCCCAGCTCAGATGCAGGCACAGGGAACCACATGTGATTCCAAGTCATTTTACTGTGCTTTTCTGATGGTTTTCTGCCTCCTTGAATTCTCCTCCCTCTGTGCTTCTCCCTTGTTCCAGAATAAACCTACTATAAAACAGTTTCTAATTAGTAGCTGTGTGGTCTTGGGCAAGTTACCTAACCTCTCTGTACTTCAATTTCTTCACTGTTAAGTGGAAATATTAATAAAAATACCTATTTCATAGAATTGCAATGATTTAACGTGATAATGTATGTAAAGCACTTATATCAACGTCTAGCACAGAGTAAGCACTTAATAAATTATTCTTGTTGTTATGGTTATTACTGTTAGGTAAGGAAATGATAATAAATAAATCCCCAAATCTCAGTGGCTTAACAAAGTAAAGGCTTGTTTCTCGTTCACATCACAGTCTAGTGCAGGTATCCCCCCTACACAGTGACCCAAGGATCTAGGCTCTTTCCATGATACAGCTACAACTTCCGAACCTCATTATTCAGCTGTTGAAAGGGGAAAGAAGACGGAAGCTGTCACTTTAAAGAGTTCGGAGAGTAAGGTTTAGAAGGGCTATTGCTTCCACCCACATTGGCTGGAATTCAGTCACGTGGTCTTCCCTAACTTCAGAGAATGCTGGGAAATGTAGTCCAGCTGAGAGCCCAGGAGGAAGAGGGGCGGCTTGGTGGACAACTGGTCTCTGCCATCATTACCTTTTTTTCTCATCATGCCATACTCCCACTCAGAGACTATTCCATAACACTTCCACGTCCACAGATAAAGCCCCTACTTACATCAGCCTACCTCAGTTTGACACCACTCAACCTCTTAACCCCACCCTCACTTTTCTTAATATATACCTGCTCCAGACAAACCAGCAACCTGCATACTTAATGAGGGTGCAAAAACTGTGGATTGAGACCTGAATACAGGAACCATTTCACTGTGGCCACATCTCGTCATGGGCAAAAGCCATGCCAACTTTATCTTTGTACTGCCACCTCCCAACACCGTCCTAGGAGTAGTCGCTAGCAAAGAAATGTTAATTGAATGAATCAATGTCTTTATCTCAAAGACATTCTGAATTATTTGATAATTGATCTGAGCAGCACAGCATGATGGCAAATGGCACTGATCCACATCTTCAGCATCCAGGAGACATTTGGGAATGGTGGGGACTGTGGAGAACCCATGACACTCACAATAACTGAAAGTACAGCTGCTACTTAGTGCTAGCTGATTGTGGCCATTTAGAAGCCACACGCCGCTAAATTGTGTCTTTTTGTTTTTAAGGCAAGAAAGGTGGAATTTTTATGTGAAATCCCTTGGCTTTTAAGATGTAAGTTTAAAAATGCTTAAAACATAATATGCTAAAGAAAACTGCGAAAATACAATGTGGGGAAAAACCCCACAGTGTGGGCCAAACAGAACACATCTTCAGGACGATGCCAGCCTAAAGCTATCACTCTGCAACCTCTGCTGTAGACCATGTCTACGTGTAGTTGAAGAAATGGAGTAGCAATTTCAATGGACCAAAATTGCTGTATATTAAAACAGACAAATAAAACAGGGAGTGCATGGAGAAAACACATATTGGCCCTTTGTGTATGATCCATTTGTGTATTCAAGTAAGGATGCTAAATATTTCTTTTAGCTCTTCCAGATGTCAAGGTTTTTTTTCAGATGCCAAATCATCACTTTTTATTTCTCTCCAACTTATACACATTGTATATATATATTGGTTCTGTTTCCCTGGAGAGCCTGACATTTATTTATCTATCTATTTATTTATTTACAAAGAGGTTTATTGTAAGGAATTGGCTCACACAATTATGGAGGCTGAGAAGTTCCAAAATCTGCAATTAGCAAACTAGAGACCCAGAAGATGTACTGGTGTACTTCCAGTCTCAGTCTGAAGGCCTGAGAACCAGGAGAGATGATGGCGTAAGCTCTAGTTCAAATTCCAGCAGGCTGGAGACCCAAGATGAGCCATTGCTTCAGTTAAGTCCAAAGGCAGGAAAAGACCCATGGCCCAGCTCAACAGTCAGGCAGGAGTTCCCTCTTTTCAGCCTTATTGTTCCAGCCAGGTCTTCAAATGATTGGATGAAGCCCCTCCCATATTAAGGAGGGCAGCTACTTTGCTCAGTCTTCTGATTCAAACGTTAATCTCACCCAGAAACACCTGGACCGATACACCCAGAATAACGTTTGACCAAATGTCTGGGCAACCCGTGGCCCAGTCAAGTTGACACATAAAGGAAACGACCACAGGAAACTATCAAGACTCCTACCTATCTGCCTTCAAATTGGAGACAGCGTGACGCAGTCCAGTGCTCTGAGTTCTACTCTCAACTCTGTCACCAACTCGCTCTGTGACCCCAGGCACATCTCCCAGTCGCCCTGCCTCCCATTATTCATACCCATGAAGTGAGGAAGTTGAATTCTGTGGCTCACAAGGTCTCTTCTGCCTTAGCACTTACTGCTGCCGGCTGCTGTGTGGTCTTGAAATCAAAGCAGACCACATTTACCAGACACATTGCTTGCGACTTTATTGAGTAATTTGTACAAAACCTCCAAGAATAATTTATTCACCCAGTGGTGTGAGACCAGGGAAAGAAAATCAATAGAGCAGTGTTTCAGTCATTTTTTATTTTCTAAACCTTGAAGAGATTTTTATTCCATTTCGGAGTTCTTGCAGGCACCTTACCCTCCAATGTGTCTTTATGGCCAACTATTAAGATGCCTAAAGAGACTCATTCCAGGGACTGAAGGCTTGCCTCTCCTGGAAACCACAGGAGAGAGTCCTCCGGGGATCAGACTTTCCCAAGGCTTATCGCGACACTTGAGAAATTACTGGAGAAGAAGAGGGGAGAGGGTTCAGAGGGAAACCAACATTCCCTGTCTCTCTGCCTCATCTCAAAGTCATTCTGGGAAGAAATTTAAAGTCCACTTGTTTCCATTCAATTACCATCTCTCCAACAAGTTAAATTCTCTTCCATCAAGGTAATGGGCAAACTGACACTTCGCTTAAACAGACTCGCCACTCTGGCTGACTGTAAGCTCCACAGATCTTTCGGTTTCTTTTCGGCAGGAAGTGGAGAACATCGCCAGCACGGGAAGATCAGAGCTTCTTTTATTTTCTGGCTCTAGAAGGTCAGGTGAGAAGCAAAATGAGCGGGAAAGGCTTTGGATTAAGGAGACCTGGGTTCTGGTCCTAGCACTGCCACTGACCAGGTTTGAGTAGGAGACTTAATCTCATCCAGACTCAATTTTCTCATCTGTAAAATGTGTATCCCGCTTTCTACTGACTTTCTTCATGGAGTTGTATGAGGATCACATAAGCTAACAGCTGTACCTGCTAGGTTTCTTGGTTGTAAGCAACAGAAAACAACTCTGGCTGCCTGAACAGAAATAGATCCACTGGTAGCATCAATGGGGTTCACAGGGTCCATAGAACATTGTAAAATCAGGACTGGATATGGACAGACCCACAGTTCTTGTACCACATATCACACCTGCTGAGTCCCAGCTGCAAATCCGTGCTTCTGTACTCTGTTCTGTGATGCTGGCGCTCCGACTTTCCAAACTACACCCTTCCTGTTGAGTTCTGCCAGTAGAGGTCGCTAGAGGGAGAGTCCCCTCTACTCCTTATCTCTTAAATATCCCTCTGCTTTTCTCTTATAAGGATACCTGTCATTGGATTTAGGGCCCATCCTAAACCTAGAATGATATCTCAAGAGCCTTCACTTAATTACTTCTGCAAAGACCCTTTTTTCCAAATAAGATCACATTCACAGGTCCCAGGTGAACCATTCAACCCACTACAAATAGGGACATCTCTTTCCTTTTTCTGCTTAGTTGCCCAATCCTTCACCTTTATGATTAGGAGAACAGTTAAAATCTCCCTCTTAAAGCCTCTTCCAATCGTGGCTTTTCCTAAGGTTAATAGATGGTCCACACGGCTCTCCACATGGAAGAAACTCTAGAGGTGGATCGGTCCACTGCTGCTGTGGACCATCCCCCAGTACATTGAGGGCAGCTCACACCCAGGATGCTGGTTAGCTGCTGCACCCCCTCCCTAGTCTATATCCCTGTTGAGGCCCTCTTGTTCTTGGGGGAGGGGCAACAATGTCACTCCTTTGGTGCCAAGCTTGGCCCAGGGCTCCCTAGAATTGGGTGTGCAAGCGTGCAGCTCCTTTTCCTCCCCAGCCCACCATGTCTGGAGTTTCATGCAGCTCCTGGGACCCTGGGTCAGCCCTGGATCCTTTTGTCACCATCTCTTAGGACCAGAGCCACCAACCCCTACCTCCCAGGGGTCCTCCCCTGTGGAACAGGATGTTTCCCTCTTTATCCTCAAAGCACCAAGTGTCTGACTACATTACCCTCCTTCCACAGACCCTGGGCCGTAGCTCTTTCTCCGAGATGAGGCTCCCAAGTGAATCCAAGCTTTCTGCATCTTCTCTTTGGAGGACGGAGGACATGACCTTCAACAGTTCCAAGGTGGTTCGCTGGCTCTGAAGCATGGGAGGAAATCCCACAAGTTTAATCTCTGAGGATTCATGTTATTATGGGAAAAATCAAATTGCAAAACAGCACAAAGAGTGTTGTCCCATTTCAATAGATAGATGGAGATCTTAGAACGATATCTGTTAAATTATTTACAGCAGTTCTCTCTAGGTGATGCGATTATGGACTATTTTTATTTTCATCATTTTCTTATCTACATTTTCGAAGTTTCCCCCAATGAACAGATATCATTTTTGTAATAAGATTTTTAAGGTTATATAAAAAATGATACTACTACCTTGCAGTCACATCGTGCTTCGCCGTGTCTCACATCTCTAATCTAATTTTCTATCTGTGAGGTCAGGAAGGCAGGTATTTTTATCCTGGTTTTATAGACGGGCACTCTGAGGAATGAAGAGTGTGAGATGTGACCTGCCCGAGGTCTGAGAGCAGCGCTAGGACCAGGACCCAGGTACGGCTACCGATTCTCAGTGCAGGTGACTTCACCTGAGTCTGGGGCAGGACGGCAGTGGGTAGGAATTCTCAAAGAAGGGCTCCAGAAACTGTGAATTTGTAAAGTCAAGACACCGCAGTGCCAAAGGCAACAATGTTCCTGGCTTTGGCCAGTTGGGAAGCTGGTAGGATGGTGTGAGAAGCAAGCCTGCTGATTCTGGGTGCCCAGAAAGGGAAGGAGGCCCTGATGCTCAACAGAAAGGAATGGTGGCAGGTGGCTCCCCAGTTGGGACGCTCGTCTCATGTAAAGGTGAGCCCGAGGTGTGAGCCATGAAATGTCCATCAGGTGCTGTGATGTTCCAGGGGGAAACCGCCAAGTTCTCAAGTAAGTAGGAGACTGCTATGAATCCACTGCCTCCTTGGCCCATCAGGGGTCCCAAGAAAAGGCAGGTAGGAAATGCCCTCCTTCCCCAGACACGCCTCCTGTTTCTTCCTCGTCGCAGCTGGGATGAAGATGGATGAAGGCGTATGTAATTCTCAAAGCGCTCTGCACGAACGCGAAGTGCCAGACTCAGGGCAGCAACTCGACAAGGGATTGTTGAATTCATGAATTCTTCCATCCAAACACAGAGTCCCCGTGAGATATGCATGACATGTGGTATCATCTCCACTTCACCAATGAGGAAACTGAGGCCTGGGCTACGACTTGCCAAGTTCACATTCGTGAACAGCCAGGCAAGGGTTTGAACCTGGGTCCCCTGGCTCCCTATTCAGCACGCCCTCTTCTCCACATGTTGAGCTACCTCTCAGAGGACCACTTCAGAGACACCTGCGCATGCTCTTGTGCTACTAAATTGTCCTGAGGCAACGTTACATAAACATTACAGGAAAGGACTCCAACTGCAATTAACATCCAGGGATTCAGCATTCCACCCAACCTCAAAACCACTCCAGGTTCTGAGCTACCCCACAGCAGATGTGGAAATAGAGGGTAAGGACAAAGTTTAAGGCAAAGTTCTGATGGGATGCAAATGGGCAGGAGAAAGAGAAGGTATTGCATTGATCACTGTTTTAATTAGAATTTGTTTTGTTGCAAGTGAGAGAAACCCAGGCCAGATGGGCTCTGGCAGGAAGGAGAATGTTCGAGAAGGATGAGGAAGTAGCCTCATGTAACCCTGGGAGCACTAAGCCTTCATCCGGGTCTCGGGGCCAATTGGAACAGGGTGTGAACATCTCCAGGGCTGGCTTGCTTGCTCTCTCTCTCTCTTTCCCCACTTTTTATGTCCATTTCTCTTTGCATGGGTTGGTTTGATTCTTTCCTGCTGCAGACCAGCTCCCTCCGCCTGGGGGATGGGGGAATCTTGGTGCAGCTAGCTTTGGGCCTCACTTCTCTCAGCTCCCACCACCAGAGAAGGGCTGGCCTGCTCCCTTAGGTCTTGTACTTTTTAAATCTCTTGAAAGAAACATGATTGGCTTATCTGGAATCAGGTGCTCACAGGCTGGCCAATCAACAAGGTTAGAACAACAGAGTCACACCACAGGGGGTACATCTCTCAGGCTAGGAATGTCCAAAGAAGCCTCATCATGGGTTGACCATATTTGGCTTCCAATTGGATTTCTCATCCTTGAAGACCATTTGTGTCATGGGTTCATTTCCTGCACGATCTCATCTGTCTTCACAACCACCCAAGTGGCGATCATCACCCCAATTAACAGAAGCGAAAACTGAGACCCAGAGAGGTTAAGTAACTTGCTCCTATCTTACAGCTGGTAAGTGATGGAGCCGAGATTTAAAATCATTTCCACTTGGCTCCAAAGCATGTTCCCTTCCCTCCACCACGTTGTCTCACCTAATGTGTGCAAAATCCTGCCAGGCATACATAAAGTAATCTGAATTGGCGCCTGCCTTTCTAGAGTCTATTTGGATGACCTCACTCATCCCCAAGAAGGTGTAATAGCAGCAGAGGAGTTACACACAAGGTACCAGGGGCCACACAGTGGAGGGAAGGAAAGGAAGTGTGCACTTATTGAGTACTGAATGGGCGCCAGGCTCTGTGCTAAACATTTTTGCATTTATCCTCTAGACCCACACTAATAGATTCGCCACTAGTCATGTATGGCTATTTTAACTTAAATCAATTAAAATCAAATACAATTTAATTGAATTTCTGCTTCCTGTCACTAATCACATTTCAAGGGCTCAGTAGCCACATGTGGCTAGTGGCTACCATATTGGGCACACAGATATGGAACATTTCTATCATCATGGAAAGTTCTATCAGACAGCGCTGGTCTGGACTGGAAATTCTATGAGAGCATCTGCTAGGTCTGCTTTTTACTCTCCACTTCATGTCCAGAGTACCTGACCCACAGTAGGCACTCAACAGTTACATGAATGCATGAATACATATATTTTATAGCCAAAGACAATTTCCATTAAAAGACTTACCATATATTTCATTATAACTTTCTGTAAAAAACACAAAGGAAAAGAGGCAGTGGGATACGCCTGGATTCCTTGCGGGCAGCACGTTTTGGGGGCAGGCTGGGTATTGGGGAGGGACAGAGGTATCATAATAACCATTGAGCACCCATCACTTTCACACTCAACTTATTATATTTGTAATTTCATTGACTCCTCTCAACAGCCCTATAAGGTTATATCCCCATTTTACAGATTAGGAAGCTGAGATTCAAAAGGCAAAGTAGCTCACTTACAATCACACACAAAGTAAGTCTCAGAGCCTTCAAAGTCCGTACCATCACCCATCACAATGTTCCCACTCCATTTCTTCCCTGTACCTCTGGGGTCTTGGGGTGAACCAGCCTCCCCCATGCGCAGGCAGATGTTCAGTTCCCTTTCAGTGCCCCCAAGCCCAGCAGACAAAATCATTGGCCACACCTGGCCCAGAGGTGAGAGGCCCCCCAGGTTTACCGTTCCACGCAGAGAAAAGTGACTCTTCTACGCCCCCTCGTGGCCAGGTGAGGCATAAGCTCAGCGAAATCAGGCAGCCCCTCGTGCTTTAATTGCAGAAAACCACGGCGGTGGTCCACGGCAGCAGAATCAGCAAGGCTCTTCCCCATTCTCAGGGTGTCTGGGTTGGGGGTGGTAAATGATCTTGTCCAAGTGGCCCTGTTTTCTTTCTAAGTGTGCACTTTCACCCAAAAGAAAAAGCAAATCACCTTTCCGTCAAGGGCTCTCATCTGGAAGTGTGCAGGGTGTTTCTTTATCTAATAGCTCTTTTCTTGCTTATTTATTTATTGCCTATATTTGATTAAAACGTATTCTATTCTCAGGAGTCTCCCTCCCCCCAAAGTTCACTTTCCACAAGCTCAATTTAATTAAGGAGTGCCGACTTGAGTATGAAAGGTAGGAAACAAAAGGTCTTCCTTATCCAATCTGAGCCCAAATAAAATCATATTAACAGTTCACCTTTTGTTCCTTTGCAAGAAAAAGCCTATGGTGCATTGTACCAACAGTTATTGAAATCATTAGGGAAGAAAGAAAAGTAGTAGATGGCCATGGCAGTGAACTTGGATCTCCCCAAGTCCTAACAGAAAAGAAAAAGGAAGAGAAAGAGAAGGAGGGTGAGGGAGGAAGGGAGAGAAAGAGAGAGATGGAGATAGACACAGAGTGAGAACTCTGTACCCTAAGCCTTGTTTTAAAAATCACATAAGAAAAGACAACCATTTTGCATTATGCATGTGAATATCCTAAATCTGCCTCTATTTTCAGATGGATCCCAAGAATGTCAACCCCAGAGAGCACAACCCCGATCTACGCTGCATCAGCCTCTCACCAGCCCCTGGAAAAGCACCTGGCACATGGTAGCAACTCACTAAATATTTGTCAAACACACTAAAAAACAAAATCCAGGCCAGCTGGATTCTCACTAAGTCTGTCTGTAACTCACTCTGGACCCTGAGGCAAGTCCCTGCTCCTCTTTGAGCCCAAAGAGCTCCATCTGCAAATAGAGGGACAATCCCCCTTGTCAGGCTTTCCTGGCGGGGAAGCTGTGACGATAAAACACACACGTGGAGGCGCCGGAAAGGTCAGAGCGTCACACAACGTAAGCCACCTCGTTCTTACCATTTCCTCACATGCCGCCCAAGTCAGATCCACAAGCCCATGTGGCTACTCCACCATCACAGATGAAACATCCAAAGAAAGAAAGAAGGGAGAATATAATTACTGCTGCAGAGTGACAGGAGAGGGACAGAGCAAATACCAAACATAAACAAAGTCTTCCTATTGTCCCAAGGGAGACAGTGGCCGGGTGGTGTGCTTTGACATCTCCAGTGCTAATCAAATCGCAGCCAACTCTTGCCTGAATTCTCAAGGCAGTAAAGAAACACCTGGGACACAGGGAGGCCCCCCGCAGAGGGTAAAGGTCCCCAGGTGTGAGCAACTGCAGTGAAGAGTTTATTAGAGGCCTGGCAGATAAAACTTCCCGCAGGTGAAGAGCTTGTCAGCATCACCCAGCATGACCCAGGTGGCTCCACAGCCAGGCCAGGCTTCCAGCCAGTTAGAAGAGGCTCACGCGGCTTTCTTCTCCCTGACAGCAGAGGCTAAATACAGATGCATCTTGTGTCTTCTGCCTGCAAGGGGGAAGTGAAGTGCGCTCCTAAGGTTGCGGGTGACAGTACCTGCAGGATGGGAAAGCTAAACTCGCCGCAGCCAGGAAGCGAGGAGGAAACCTCTACCGGCCTTCTAGGCGGGTCTTCTCCCTCGGGGGCCGTTGAGTCAAGCCCAGTAGCTCCATGTGTCTGACTCCTGTCCAGCCTCTACTTCAATTCTCTGATCCCGATCCACGGGTCAGGACAATTTGTTCTTGCTCAAGACAGCCTCTGCCTTCGCCATTCAGGGAACATGAGAGAGAGCTGGTCCTTTTCTGCCGTTCATGAGTGTCCAGGGAGTGAAAATGCAGCTCCCACCCGCTGGCTGCCAGGTGCGTTCTCCTGCTTCCTCTGGTTTGCCTTGCTCTTCGTGGCAGCCCCCCTGAAATAATGCCCTTCCTCTCTCTGAGCCTCAATTAGTTGTTCTTCTTTCTTTCTTTTTTTGCGATACGCGGGCCTCTCACTGCTGTGGCCTCTCCCGTTGCAGAGCACAGGCTCCGGACGCGCAGGCTCAGCGGCCATGGCTCACGGGTGCAGCCGCTCCGCGGCGTGTGGGATCTTCCCGGACCGGGGCACGAACCCATGTCCCCTGCATCGGCAGGCGGACTCTCAACCACTGCGCCACCAGGGAAGCCCAGTTGTTTTTCTTTATCATTAACATCTTGATAGGCAGAGAAGCTGACCAAGAGATGCCACATTTTTGGAGGAGTTTAGTTCCCCTAAACGATAATGAACATGATAATCCAGACAAAAGGTTTCCACTCTCTGGGCCACACTGGAAGAACTCAGGCATTACTGGGCAGTCCCTTTGGACATTTGGCAAATATTTATTGAGCACCTGATATATACCAGGCACCATTCTGGACATTAGGAAGACACCAAGAACAAAACAGAGCAAGATCCCTGCCCTTGTGGCCTCCATATTCTAGGTGGTGGCGTGAGAGAGCAGGAAATAAACAATCGGCATAAGAAACAGACGATGTGATGTGTCATAGGTGATAAAATGCTATGGGGACAAAAGCAGGAGAGCCGGCTTAGGAGAAGCAGGATGCTGGCAGCCAGGATGCATGTTCTTGGGACAAAGAGGTGCAGAATTGCATATCCTTGAGGTGAGGTGTGGCCACGTGACCTGCTTTGGCCACTGGAACAAAAGCAGAAGTGTCACATGTCCCTTCCAGGGGAAGCAATTAAGAGCTGGTGTGCTGTCTCCACCGTGGCCCTGCAGCTATGGGCAAGGCTCCCTCAGCCTGAACTGTGAACTCACAGCACACAGGACGGTTGCCCTGGACAGTTGCCCAAGACTGAATCGGCTTCGTGTGAATAAGAAATAACTTTTGCGGTACTAACTCAGGGACTTTGGGATTGTATTTACTGCAGCATAATTTACCTGCTCATGACTAACATGAGGATTATTTCAGAGAGCCCGTTCCTCAGCAGACCTCAGTCTTATTCCTAGAGGCTGGACAGAATCTTCCCAATCTCACTGCAACTCATGGCTCCTTGCTCTTGCCCAGCCATGTCCTGTGTCCTGTGTCCCATTAATGATTGATGCCAGGAGCCCTGATATGCTCCAGAATGCCTCGAAACTGCTTGAGCCTCCTGTTTTATTTCTTTTATCCAACAGTGCTGTGAGGCAAGACAAGAGTGACCACAATGACAAAATTTTGCAGATCAGAAATGGAGGCACGGGTGAGCTGAATGACACTGCCAAGGTCACAAATCTGAGGAGACACAGGGTTGGGTCTTGAGCCTGGGCCTTCTAAGCCACTGTTACTGAGGGGTGGGGGATCCTCTGAGATGGAGGCCACGCACTTCTAATCATTCTCTGACCATAAGGGTGACCCTCCATCCTCCACACCCAGCTGCAGCTGAATTGGAGGCGAGGAGGCTGGGGTGCATTGATGTACTCTTCGCCAACCCCCTCCCCCATCTGCCACCTACCCTCCATCTGCCCAGACACTGTGGCCACCTGACAGCTTTGCTCACAGCTCAGGCTGCTGCCTGCCTCACAATGTCACACAGGCTGTTTCTCGGCCTCAAAAACTCTGCCCCTCTCCTGGTCACCGATTCCAAATCAACTCTTACTCGTGCTTCTGATCTCGGCTCATATGTCATCTCCTCCAGGTAGGCTTCCCTGATTGCCCAGACAGATGCCATATTACTGACTCACCTGCTCTCATACCCCCGTCCTTCCCCTTATGACGTCCTTCACCAACGCGCTCACTTTGGCTAACATCCTCTTTCCCTTCTAGGCTGTAAGCGCCATGAGGGTAGGGTCCTTTGCTCCTTTTTTGCATCCCAGAGTTTTGAACTTAATAAGCCACACTAAATATTTGCAGGTGGAATGAAAAACTGTCAAAAGCTGTACAAACAGAAGGGATTTTTTTCTGTCTATACTAAATGGAAATTCCACTTTCCCCAGCTTAGGCAGAATTTCACAGATCCTCTCACTGTAGGTGCTTGATTGCGTTTTAAATAAAAAGACCCAGTCCCCAGACACCATAGGCAGCCGCATCAGAGCCTTTCCCCAGTAATGAACTTCCCTGGCATTATTGCCGCATTAAATTGTGTTAATCAAATGGGAAGTGGTAAGCGGTTTTCTCCCTCCATAATCCTTCCTGAGCTGTACATTCTCAGTGGGAAAATAAAAAGGCCGGTGCAGATCAGAGTCCAGAATGGATCAAAGAAGCGCAGTTTTGATTTGTGTTAATTTTGCACGTGCAAAACCCCTTCTTGTTTTTCTTTATTAAAAAGAGGCAGAAGCATGACAATAACATGCTGTTTGAAGAGTGACGATGGAAAGCAGAACATTTTGCTCAGACACTCAGAGGCCACTCAAACGTGATGCCACTAGCTTGCTCTGTGCCGAAGAACAAAGTGCCTTAGCCAAACCTCCCTTGGAAGGAGGCGTATCTTCAGGTGTGTGTGTGTGGCTGGGGGCATCGCTTTCCTTTGCACAAAGCAGCTATCAGTTCAGGATTCAAATGACCTCATCCTTCAGTGTTGCTTCCAGTGGCCAATTACTGAGCTCTGAGTTGGGAGGAGAGAGATGGCAGCTCGGTGGTCCTAGCTCTCAGATGCTCCTGGTCGGCTGGGAGGGTGGAAACAAAGCAGACACATGTGCTACAAAGGAGAGAGAGCTGTTGTCATGGACTGAGGCCCCAGATACTGGCCAAGGGAGTGGGGACACCAAAGCATGAGTGGATGTCAGGCAGGAGAGTTGAGTCCCCAAGGTCCACACTGTCCTTCCCCACTAAGCCTGTGGTGGGTATGGACAGTCAGCTTTGGAAAGTCTCCTTCAGGATCAAAGGGTCTCCCAAATTCTGGGCTCCAGAGAAAACTTCACCAAACCTAAGTGTCCTCCCATGACATCCAGTGTCAGCTCACATGGTCAATTCCAAGTTGGCAAAGATTTTGCAAAACAAACCTTGAGAAGGTAAAAAGTCCCACTTATATCTCCCTACACTCTTATCCCAAAAGGAAGCTGGAGAAGCTGCAAGATCTCCCCCCATCAGCAAAGACCACTGAGATGTGCAAGATATTGGAGAAGGAAGAACTGGCGAAAGGGGAACAAGCCAAACAGGTGAGGAAGGTGTGAGTCAGGTAGAGCTCACCTTGATTCCAATGGTGTGCTCTTCCCTTGAAGGTGGGACGTTTGGAAGGTAATTCTGAGCACAGTTGTCAGCGGGATGGATGCACAACAAATCCTCTGTACTGAGCCCTCACTATTTCCCAGACACAAGGTACCCATCCTTTCATCTGTGATACCACATTTAATGCCCACGTGTCCCTATTTCACAGGTGGGGCAGGTGAAGTTCAGAGACTGTCACATGCCTGAGTTCACACAGTGACAAAACCAGACCCCTGATCCGTTCACCCCCAAGCCCATTTTATTTTCACTGAAGCCTGCTGAGGGCCTTTGGGTGTCTCCTGCAGTATTTTGTGTTGTTTTATAAAAGCTAGAGAATGGCAAAGCACAAGTGGCCCGGTTGCCCAATATCTTTTAAAAAGCAATTACGTTTCTCAGACTGTTAGCTGCTATGGCAGACTGTGGCCTTTTGGTATTTGGGAAATGTAAGAACCAGCAAGAGTGCAAGGCCACTGTGGCATTTCATGGGATGCTGACAGCCCAGACACTTCTGATGAGGGGCTCACAGCCTCAAGTGGAATCAGGGGCCCCAGATGCCCCAGAGTCATTATCTTTGAAAGGACAGGGCTGTAGGAGCAAGGCCTTGGAAGGGAAGGTCGCTGGGATGGGAGTAATATACCCTGACCCGAGATCCCCCTTGGCCATTAACTCACCTTGGGCCTTGAGGAGAAAGTTACATTTGTCCACACTTGTCCTTCAGAAAAATGAGGTGACTTGTGCCTACTAAGTGTGAGGACATCATCATAATTAGTGATCAGAAATGATGACTGTAAACAGCCCCCAAGTAGGGATTGGTCCACAAGCGTGGAAGAGCAGCAGGGTGAAATGGATCTAGAGTGAGTCACAGGGAAAAGGGGGAAAATGCACATAACTTAAAGGCAAAGTAGGAGCAAGAATGCAACTCACATATAAAGAGAGGGACCAGGTTTCACAGATGTGTACATACACACGTATATACATATATACATACACATATGTATAATATATAATAGTTACATAATATGCATATGTATAGAATACTGACATACTAATGATAAAATATACTTTTTCCAATTTATTTACTTAAATATTTCTGAGTATTTACGATGTGAAAATACAGTAAAAATAGCAATAAAGAAGAGAAGCAATGTTTGTTGTCTCATTGAGGTTATATCCCAGTGGGGAGATGACAGACAACAAAGGAATTAATATAGATCATCAGCTCCTTCCCATGGCACTCCACATTCTTCCTCAGAAAAAATTTTAATGGCTGCATAACATTTCATTGTTTGGATAACCATACTTTAGCTAACCAGTTCCCTATTCCTATTGTTTGGAGTTTAGGTTTCTCCAAATTTGGAGGATTGCACAAATGTATGTGTGCCTTCATGAATATTTCCTTAGGGTCCAAGCAAACAAGTGGAACTGTTGGGTCCAAATATATGAAAATTTCTAAGGCTTTTGCTACAATTATCAAGATACCCTCCCGAAGTATCCACAATTTCTACCTCCAGCTGTAGGGCATGAGACTGAAATCCTAAACATCTTGGAATTAAACTAGAAATCAATAAGAAAGCTATCTGGATAAAGTCCTCAAATACTTGGAAATTAAACAACACACTTCTGAATAATTTGTGGGTCAAAAGGAAATCTCAAGGGAAATTAGAAAATGGTTTGAACAAATAACTGAACAAAAATAAAATGCAATATATCAAATGTATGGGATGCAGGTAAAGCAGTGATTAGAAATTATAGCATTACGTGCTTTTATTTTTAAAAAGAAAGATCTCATATTAATAACCTAGTTTTTACCCTAGGAAAAGAGAAAGATAAACCCAAAGCCAATAGAAGGAAAGGGAAAATAATGGTAAGGGTGGAAATTGATGAAACTAAAAACAGAAAAATAGAGAAATCAATGAAAACTGAAGTCTTTTTTTTTTTGCAAGTATCAGTAAGACTGACCAACTGACAGCCAGACTCTCAAAGACAAAGAAGAGACACAAATACCATTATGAGAAGTGAAAGAAAGGCTATCAGTATAGACTCTACAAACATTAAAAGTTTAATGAGAGAATAGTATGTACAGCGCTATACACATGAATTTGACTGCTTAGATGAAATTGCTTAATTCCCAGAAAGACACAAATTGCTAAACTTGCCCAAGAAAAAGTAGGTAACCTCAACTGTCCTACCTATAAGAACCTGAAATTATAGTTTAAAACCTTCTGAAAAAGAAAATTCTAGGCCCAGATAGTTTCTCTGTGAATTCTACCAAACATTTAAAGAAGATTCTACACAAATTCCTCCAGAGAATAGGAGGGAACATTTCCCAACTTATCCAACTTATTTTATGAGGCCAACATTACCTTGATGCCAGAACGTAATAAAAGACAATACAAGAAAACTACAGACCAATATCCTTCGTGAATACAGACACAAAATCCTCATCAAAATATTAGCAAATTGAATTCAGCAATATACAAAAAAGTATTAATATTGATACATCACAACTAAATGCAGTTTATCCCAGGAATGCAAAGCTGGTTCAACATTTGAAAATCAGTCATTGCAATCTTCACGTTACCACATTAAAGAAGAAAAATCACATAGTTATATCAATTGACACAGAGAAAGCATTTAAAAGTTCAGCATCCAACCATGATGAAAACTTTCAGCAAACCAGGAATAGAAGAGAACTTCTTTAACCTGATAAAGGGCATCCACAAAAACCCTATAGCTGACATCATATTTAATGGTGAAAAAAATGCTTGCTTTCATCCTAAGATTGCAAACAAGGAAAGGGTGTTCACTCACATGACTCCTATTCAGTATCATACTAGATGGCCTATCCCAGGCAATAAGAACAAAAACAAAAAAGACATAGAGATTGGAAAGGAAGAAACAAAACTGTCTCTATTTATGCACTATATGATTGTCTACTTAGAAAATCCCAAGGGAATCTATAAAAAACAAAGACTAGAACTAATAAGTGAGTTTAGCAAGGTCATGAGATAGATTCAAGGGCAACGTAGAAAACATCCACTGTATTTCTATAATCCAGAAATGAGCAATTGGAAACTGCAATATTAAAAAATAGCATCTACAATTGCTCCAAAAATAGAAAGTAGCTAAGTAGATATAAATCTAACAAAGATGTGTGCAGACTATGTGTGCTGAAAACTACAAAACACTAATGAAAGAATTCAAAGAAGATCTAAATGATTGGAGAGAAATACTGTGCTTGTGGAATGCAAGACTCAACGTAGTTAAGAAACCAATAATTCTCTCCCAAACTGATCTAGATATTTGATGCAATTATAATCAAAATCCCAGTAGGACCATAGTTATGACATATTACTTCTAAAATTTATATAGAAAAGCAAAAGAGCTAGAGTAGTCAAATCCTTTTGAAAAGAAGAGCAAGTTGGGGAATTCATACTGTACAATTTTAAGACATTATAAAACTACAGTACAGTATGGTATTTATTGACCAATAGACACATAGATCAATGGAACAGAATGGAGAGTTAGTGACAGACCCACACAGGTACAGTCCATTGATTTTTTTTTTGATTATTTTTTCTATATTTATTATGTATCCTTTGAAGAATTTATGTTGCCCCTAAATGGTGGATCCTTGTCAAAGAAGCACAGGGAGATCAGCTTGGTGCTTTGTGACCACCTAGACAGGTGAGATAGGGAGGGTGGGAGGGAAGAAGTTGCAAGAGGGAAGAGATGTGGGGACATATGTATATGTATAACTGATTCACTTTGTTATAGAGCAGAAACTGACACAGCATTGTAAAGCCATTATACTCTAATAAAGATGTTAAAAAAAAGAATTCCATATTGGGATTTTTTTCTCTTTTTCATTATGGTTGTTAAAAAATTTTAGCAAGGGGTTTACATAAGAAATCCAGTACCAAAATTTAAAGTAAAACATACCCCTTGACTTTTTTTTTAACATCTTTATTGGAGTATAACTGCTTTACAATGTTGTGTTTAGTCCGTTGATTTTTGACAAAGATGCAAAGGCAATTCAACGGAGAAATGCATAAAATTCAATGGCAATTCAATGTTGTCTTTTCAACAAATGATATAGAACAATTGAACATCCTTATGCCAAAAGAAAGAACAAACAAATGAAAAAAACAAAAAGAAGGAAAGAAAAAGGAAGGAAGAGAAGACCAGAGGGAAGGAGGGAGGGAAGGACATTGGTGTACACCTCACACCTTACACAAAAATTAACTCAAAATGGACCACAGACCTAAATATAAAATAAAAGACTATACAACTTTTAAAGGAACATATAGGAGAACATTTTTGTGACCTTGGGTTATACAAAGAGATTTACACTAAACACCAAAGCACAAAAGAAAAAAAACAAATACATTGGACCTCATTACAATTAAAAGCTTTTGCTCTGCAAAAGACACCGTTAAGAAAATGAAAAGACAAGATACAGACTGAGAGAAAATGTCTACAAATTACATAAGTGCTTGCCCCCAGAATGCATAAAGAACTCTCAAACTCAACAATAAGAAAATGAAAGCTCAATTAAAAAGAGGGCAAAATGTTTCAACAGACACTTCACAGAGAAAAGATGTGGATGGCCTAAAAGCACATGAAAAGATAATCAACACCATGAGTTATTGGGAAAGGCAAATTAAAACCACAGGGCAATGCCATCTCACCCCTATTAGAACACCTTAAAAGAAAAACCCAAACCCTGATAATACCAGGTACTGCCAAGGATGCATAGTAACTGGAACTCTTATACATTCTTATGCAAGATGGTACAGCACTGTGGAAAACAATTTGGCCGTTAAACATAAACCTACCATATGGCCCAGCAATCCCACTCCTAGGTATTTACCCAAAGAAGTAAAAGCTTGTCCTCAGACAAAATCCTGTATATGAATGTTTACAGCAACTTTGTTTATAATCACTACGAAACTGGAAACAACCTAAATATTCTTCAATGGATGAATGGATAAAGAAACACTGGTACATCCATACCCTGGAATACTACTCAGCAATAAAAAGGAACAAGCTATTGATGATGCCTGCAACAATGTTCCTCCCACAGACGTGATCCTGAGTGAAAGGACTGCACACGATGATTCCATTTACATGACATATGAAAAGGCAAAATTATAGGGATGGAGAGCCGATCAGCAGTGGCCAGGGATTAGGATAGGGTCAGGGTTTCACCACATCGGGGTAGCATGGTGGAATTTCTGGGGAGAGAGAACTGTTCCGTAACTTGATTGTAATGGTGTCTGTGTGTTCAAACCCACAGAACTGTGCACCCCAAAGGGAGGAGATGGTTTTACTGTTCGTAAATTTTGTTTTTCAAGTTAAGCCTCTTGCTCAGTCTTCTTCCCACCACACTACACCATGTCTCCAAAGAGGACAGGCGTCACTCGGAGCAACTCAGAGCACAGGGTGGGTCCTTCGCAACTTCCCCTTGTAGAGTGACAGGCGTCACTCGGAGCAACTCAGAGCACAGGGTGGGTCCTTCGCAACTTCCCCTTGTAGAGTATAACGCACAGCTGTTCGATTTTGTCTCCTAGAAGCAATTTCCTGCCTTAATGACCAGTGTATTTCTAATGGAGAAAATCTTGCTTTGCTATGTCGGTGTTCTGGGTGGAGGGGTAATTAATTCTGGCCATGAGAATGCTGTTTTCTTGTGTCCTGCACCTCGACCTGCCCAAACTTCTAGGCTCCTGCTTGTCTCTAAGCCTTGTCCCACCCCTTCTTTTCAGCTAGCCCGCTCATGGTTTCAAACGACAGCCTTCAAACAATATGGAGGTTTTATCACCTCACATGACCAGCAGTTGAAAGCTTTAGCGGTTATCAAGGTGGGTTAATTTTGTGAACACACGTCCATAATCAGGGCTCTGTCACCCAGGAGAAAGGCGATGGGGGACATGATTCTGACATTAGGCAACCAGCAGTGCCTCCCTTCTCTTCTCCCCTCCCTAATAGCCTTCCGATAAATTGCCCTTTGCTGGAGGTAAACTGCATCTGTTCCCGTGGCTTGTATACAAGGAATCTTAACTGACGTGCAGACCTGATGGGACCCTGCGCTGCTGCTGGGATATTAACCCCCGGAGGGCAGGACCACCACTGTATCCCCAGCACTGCCTGGCATAAAGGAGCGATCAGAAATTTGATTGTTAATGACCAGTCAACAAAATGACTAGAATGTAGGCTGCGTGAGGGCTCACATTTTTGCTTGTTTTGTTCACTGCTGTATCCCTAATACCCAGAAAAGTGCCTAGCCTCTGGGTGGCACTCAGTAAATATTTGTCGAATAAATGAACACATTTTTGGAGCATCTGCAAGTGGCCCTGGTCCTGCATTGAAGTCTGGAAATACAGCTATAAACAAGTCAAACAAATAAGCTCCAACTCCCCAGAGATATTTGGGACACACAGACACAGAAAATTAGCCTTAGAAGCTTACTTCTAACAACTATTCTCAAGAACAGAGAATAGGAGTCTGAGAATCCAAGGGCAAACCAGACCACTTTCCTTAGCATCGATCTGCCCTTTCTTATTGCCATCTGCTCCCCTCAGGATGTTCCTTGGGAAAAAAAGAAGAAACCAAATAAAATTAAAGATGTTGCCAGATGCTCCCTTCAGAAGTAACATCTTGGGTGAAAATTCCCTAGGCCCACTGATACATTAATTGGTGCTGGGAGGTTGGGGATATCAGGATGAGGCAGATATAAAATATGGATTTGTCTAGAGACAGTCTCAGGGAGGAAGGATTGAGGACCCCAGTTAGAGGTCACAGCATCACGCCTCAGAATATCGTCACAGCGCATTGCCCGTCTGAGACGGCTTACAGGGCACCATCTGCCCTTCCTCACTCTACACCTTGGGGTCCTGAAGGGCAGACCAGTGGTTCTCTTTTCTACACAAGAGATTTCATTCTGTGGCGGGTGATCACCCTGTCTCTGTTCCATCCCATCAACAGTTGTCCCTGGAACATCCCCATCAGAAAGTCCAGAAGGCTGTTCTAAGTCAACAGGTCTGAAATGCAGCTCTTTACTTCTTCCCGTCCACCACCACCCATCACTACTGTCTGCACTACCTCAAAACTGGTGGCGCACCCAGTGTTCCCAATCCTGGTTTCTGCCATCACTAGTCACTCCACCCCCGGGCCCCAAATTGCAGTCTTCCCAAACCTGTCCCTCTTCCCATCCCCTACGTACAGTGGGTCTCCCAGGGTGGCTTCTGAACGCCTCTACAGCCTGCCCTGCCTTTTCATCCTACAGCCACAGCCCTAGCCTGGCTGTCCCCACCTCTCACCTGAACTACCTCAATGATCCCCCATGTGATCACCATGTCCGGCAGCTCTGTTCTCCCCAGTTATTCCTCACGCTTCCACAGAATCCACCCTGATCTTGTCACTCCCCTGCTCAGAACCCTTCGATGACTGCTCTGCTTTGTTTTCAGGGCATTGAGTGCCCATCCCAACCTGGGGCCACCCTCTCCTTCCAGCTCTATTGCTCTCCCTCTCTTCCTCTGCCCCACACCCTCCAGAGCCCCTCCCACGCTGAGTCCTACTAGAGTACAGATCACATTACCTGACAATGGTTCCCATGCCCATTTCCTCCCCCATCTGTGACTCCTGGTGATCCAGAACCATGACTAGTTCATGCATGTGTCTCCTTCAATACCTTGCTACTCCCAGCCAAGCACACCACTCTCAGCCAACTCAGCTGGTCTCACGGTCACCCTCACACACGGAACGTATTCCCACCTCCATTCTAACGCCCCTGCTATTGCTCTACTTCATGGTCGTCTTATCCTTTGTTCCTAATACCCAAACCTTACTCATTTTATAAGCCCCCTTCATCCACGCAGCCTGCCCTGATGGCTCCTGCACTTTCTGGTTTGCTCTATTTTCCTGGAATATGAGTTCTATGTGAGCCCATATTTTGTCTGTCTGGTTTACAGCTCCATCCCCACTGCTTAGAACAAAGCATATTTTGTTGAAGCAAAAGAAAGGGAGGGAGAGAGGGAGGGAGGGAGGAAGGCAGGAAGGAAGGAAGGGAGGGAGGGAAAAGGAAGACAGGCCTCCCAGACTGAGACCTTGCTATGTCTTACTCTTTGTTCTTCCTTAGTGTTTATGCATTGGTCTGGTCTACACTACATAAGAGGTGAGAGAAGGGAGAAAAATCACTATTACTCAAAGTGATCAGAGGTAGCTTTCTGGCATATGCAGGGCTTACCACACATATACCAATTCAACTAAAATTTATGGGGCACCTACAGGGCAAGACACTATGTCCAGTGGTAACCAAGATGCACACATGGTCCCTGACGTGCATGAACCCAGCAATCAAGAACATTTGGGATAAGGGGAGAAGCAGGACAGACACCCAGTCCATGCACACTGGTGGATCTGTATCGGTTTTTAAGACCTTAAAATAATTCCATTCTTATTTTTATTTATTTTATTTTTTTTCCATTCTTATTTTTAAACAGCTATGACCATGCACTTCCCCACAGGCTCTTCTGCAACCCCAGCTGCCTTGGGTCATCTTCTGAGAGTCCCACATCTCTCCACAGCCCAACAACTGAAGGGTTGACACTTGGCAGAGCAGGGCGCTGGTGCTATAGCTGACTGGCATACTATCTGATTAGCTGGTGCCCCTGCCACAGAAGTTGCTAAGTATTTTGAATATCATCTCTGGGTGGACGGACAGCTAAGACAGCAGGGCGGATTAGTTAAGTGTGGGCTTAGCGCTGTGTGCTGAATGGATGGTCTGCAAGAACCACAAACGGGGGTGATTCAGAATCTGCACCTCCCCAGGAACTGCTCTATGGAAGTGATAGCTCAGTCATTGCCAAGAAGGTGAGGAGAAAGTTCAAGAAACTCAGGGCTTCCCACCTTGAGGAAGGGGTCCAAGCCCTGGTGTTGAGGTTCACTGGAAATTCCTTAGTGTGGCCTCAAATCCTTGATAAGCTGGTTGCATCTTCAATGTCCCACACCAGGATTCAGCTTGTTTAAAACCTTGGGTCAGGTCTCTCTGGAGCTTGTCTATGCTGGTTACCACTGGGAAGTCTCCTCACTTTCCAGTTCTTGCTCACAGACGGAGAGGAGATTTAAAAAAAAGGCAAAACAAAACATTTGGGAAAAGCCAAACGTTGGGAGCTTTTATTTCATTTTTGTGTCAATGTCAACATCCCAGTTATGATAACATTACAAGAAGTTACCATTGGGGGAAACAGACAAAGTGTACAAGTGACCTCTGAATGTTTTCTTACAACTGCATGTGAATCTACAATGATCTAAATAACAATGAATATTTTTTTAAAACTTGGACTCAGTAGCTTCCTCTCGCACTGAGGACCCAGAAAGTCCCTTGTATATTGAGCTGTAGGCTGGAGAAGGTACGAGGATAGGACAGGCCAGAGGTCCTTCTGCTAAAGAGGCAAAGAGGTCTTTGGCAGCTATCAGAGCAACCTCAGCCTGAAGGCTCAGACCCCAGCAGTGGGGTCTCATCTACTAGGACCACTAGGTCCGTGGCACCTCCAGAGTCCATAGGGAATATCAGTTGTTTTGCCTGACAGAGACCTTTCAATCCTGCAAAAGCCAACAACTTCTACTGGTGAATTCCCCCTTCCTCACTCCACGTGCTCTGGAGGGGCTGCCAATCACACTGCCCTACCTCAAGGACCAAAGAATGGGCACACGACACAAGCCTGGCTTATCACAGTCTCCCTCCCCACAGACAGCAATCACTGCCTAGAGGTGGGTCAGTCAGAGGCCAGCGTGGATTTCTTTTTCCTCCAATACTAGCTGGAGAAGCACTCTTTCTTTGGACATTACAGAAATAAATGATATTATACCTAGAGCCGGATAAGGCAATGCCTACTCGCCCTGCACTGCAAGGGGAGAGTCCCTCAGTGGTAGGAGAAATTGAGGCCAACACATGGAAAAAATCTAAGAAGTGAGAGAGGCAGGGAGAGAGACAGAGAGAAAGCAACATCACCCGAGCCTCTAGAGACTGCCCTGTGGCCTCCAGTTATATGAGACAGTTCATCCTTTGTGCTTGAGTCATCTTGAGTTGGGTTTCTGTCATTAACCCACTCCTTAACCCTTCATGAACGGGGCTGTGGATTTGTGACTCTAGGCCCCAGCTTACACCTCTGGGTGGTTGGCTCCAGTGAAAGTCCACCGACTCCTCCCCCAAGACGCTGATACTGAAAGCAGAGACGTGTTTCTAACAGTGACAAACCATTAGTTCCATGGATGATGAATGACACAAAGAGCAAAAGGGCCATGCTGGGCCAAGATGCTGTAGCCAACTCTCCTGTATAGGGAGATCCTGAGCTGAGAGTCTTGCAGTCCCTCTGCCAAGGCAGCTGTCTCTTCCAGAAGATTAATATTGTTTACATGAGCTATTAGTCTCGATGCAGGAAAAGAGGAGCCTGGGAAAGGAGAAGCTTCAATGTAAACAACTGTATTTATATCTCAGGGTGTAGGTTACACATCCAGGCACTTAATTCAGGGATGGTTCTCTCGGTACCAGCTAGGTGCTGAACAGCATCCTGGACATTGTGGGAATGAGAAGATGAGCAAGACCTTGGTCTTTCTTCCAGGAACTTGGGCTGTTGGGGAAGACAAGCACTGACTAGGAGGAGTGCAGTGAGGTTATAAGCAGGGCTCTGGAATCAGAATGTCCAGGTTCAATATCCCAGCTTAGCTCAACCTATGAGTGGCCAGGAGGCAGATGTAGACATCAGCTGCATTTCTTTAGCAACCTTCTTTCCTTTCTTCCTTCCTTCCTTCCTCTCTCTCTCTCTCCCTTTCTTTCTTTCTTTCTTCTTTCTTTCTTTCTTCCTCTCTTTCTTTCTTTCTTTCTTTCTTTCTTTCTTTCTTTCTTTCTTTCCTTCTTTCTTTCTTTCAGATATTGGTTTGTTTGTTTGTTTTGGCCATGCCACTCAGCTTGCAGGATCTCAGATCCCCGACCAGGTATTGAACCAGGGCCACAGCAGTGAAAGTGCAGAATCCTAACCACTGGACCACCAGGGAATCCCTGGTGCTACTGTATTCTTCTCAGTGGAATGAGGTAACAACAGTGCTTACCTCAGAGACGTAGTGAGGACCGAATCAGATAATGCATGTAAAATTCTCGGCAGGTAGTATCTGCTTGGTAAATGGTATCTGTATTATCATCATTATCCTCAGTCATTACTGCTATCATTATCACCAATACTACAATGAGGACTTTGGTATTAGCCACGAAAGAGGTCAAAGTTCTGTGGGAAATAGGAGGAAAGAACTTAATTGGGGAGCCAGAGAGGTTTTCTGGAAGAGGTGGCACTAGAGTTGGACCTTGAAGACTAAGCGGGGGTGGTAGGTAGGATGTTCTCAGAGCTACAAAGCCACCAGGAATCGAGAACTAGAGCCAGGTTCATTCCTGCCGCCCTGATCTCCCAGAATTTATTGCAGACCACCCCGTAGAAGCAAGGGAGATGCCTAAGCATCCAAGAACCCAAAATCTGAGTCACATCATTGCACACGATCTTGTCCTTGCTGCTAGATCTACAATGCAGTCCTGGAGGCTAGGAGATTCTAACAAGCACTCATGTCTCTTCCCAGACTCCTGGGGTAGGCAGCTTGCCATCTCTTCTCTCTGGGTCAGAACTTCAAGCTCCATGGAGCTGTGCTTCCCAAGCCTGTTGTCCAGGGGTCCTCAATGCCCAGCCTGGGCAAGCTCAGCCAAGCATAGCCCTGAGTGTGGTACCTGGCACATAGTAAGTGCTCAGCACATAGATTATGAATAAATGAGTGGCCTGAGCATTTTCTTGTCTCATTTAACCCTGAGCTATGGCCTCCATGAGGGGATGAGATAATGAAGGCTTGGCTGACCTATAAAATGTCTGATTCAATCCTATGTGTGGGCAGCCAGGAGCCCAGAAATGGACATCAGTTCCTCCAGGAATATGCTTTCTCCTCTGGGTTGTTTCCCTTCCTTGGGCCCCAGGAGTCTTTACAAAGAGGTCTCACTTGGTCATGTGGTTCTAGAAGTACCTAGGAAGTATTTCTTATCAGAGAAAGTCTTAGGTAATGGTTACCTACCATCACACACACACACACACACACACACACACACACACACACACACAATCTAAGAGCATTCAGTGGCTAACTATTGTTTCTGCCTGCCCAAACTCATTCTCCCCTTGTTCTGGCAATGGTTACTTAACTGTCCTCTAGAGAAGGGTCCATTCCCCACTCCCCATCCATGTGGCTAACACCCCATGCCCACTTATTCCAAATGTCAGCACTTAACCTAGACTTAGCCAACCATCACATTCTATCCTCCTGGCCACAGTCATCTGTTCAAGGCTGAGGAGATGATCTCAACTCATCCAGTATGGGTAAAAATTGGAAATTTTGGGACTGTTGGCAAGAGAAGTTCTCTTTTCATAGATGTGGGTCCATGGCCCACTTTGGTACCACTCTGGTACCTCATGAGGATAACCTATCTGAGGGTGAAGCCCATGCAAGAGAATGGAACTGGGATATGGCCAAGAAGCATTTGAGCAGCTGAAGCCAGCCATGCCTGAAGCCAACGTAATCAGGAAAGCCAATCAATTCTTGTTTTTGCTTTAACCAATTTAAGTTGGGTTTTCTGTCACTTGGGACTGAGAGTCCTGGTGGCATGCATGGGACAGCAGGAACAAATGTCCAAGAAAACCCTGCCTTGGACCCTTGGAGATCAAAGAGTTTTTGCCCCTGGGGAACTTGTTGTCTTTTCTGTTCGTTCAACAAATAATGAGCCCTTAAGAAGGGTGCTGAGAAATTTGCTCTCTAAAATCACAAGTATGATTGATGCACTGATTGTCAGCGGTAAACAGGGCTGAGTCTCTGGGGAGGTGGGTGGTAAAGGAGACCTAAAGAGGTGGAGAGATTCAATGTTCAGTAGGACATGAGCATGGGGGTGGGGCACGGGGCTTGGGTTCTGGGTACCAGCTCTGCCATTCACCTGCTGCATGAGTTTCTCAGGTAGGCACCTTGAACTCGCTGGCCGTCAGTTCTTCTACCTTTAAAATAAATATGTAATATCTGTCCTACTGAAGACACCTAGTTGTTGTAAAAGCAAATAAAAAAGGTACTTCAAATGTGAAAACAATATATATTTGGATGAGAGAAAATCATTTTATAAATTGATATGAGGCGGCACTTTAGCTTCTGGTCAAGATAAAGTAACAGAGACCAGATTTATCCTCCCACCTTCGACAGCTAAAAGTCCAGACAAAATATATGAAACAATGGTTTTCAGACATTGTACTACAGGTGGTGCAGGATTCCTGTGAAAGGGGAAACAAAATGAGCGTACTGCCTGAATTGAGTTTCCAGGATGTAGCGCAAGGAGGGGCATCCAAAGCAGAGCCTGGTGGTCTCTCTGAGTTGAAGAGATATAATTGGAAGTCTGGAGAAACCAAAGGAGCTAGGGTTTTCAGAGCAGAGTATTACAGAGGAGAGATCTGCACAGAGGGGAATCTGGAGATTTTCCCTCTAGTATTCAGCAGAGTACAGAATTGCACGTACATGTAGGGAGACTATCCAAGGCTGGGGAAAGAACCACTGCAAATGAACATGAAGAATAATTTCTAGAGCCCAAACGGCACTGAGAATAGTTCACATTCTTAGAAGCCAGAATAGAGAAATCTCATAATACACAGGGCATCAGGTAGAGTACTCAGAAGGACATTGCCTTGTTAGTAAGCTTAAATTAGCTAATACTAAAGACTTGTGGAAGCCTAACAAAACTTAAGGTAAGTCTTAACAGGGCCAAAATGTTTCCACATAACTTAAATAAGTCTCTGAACAAAGCTCAAAAACATTTAAGGAAATAAAAATAATTCAGCACACAACACGGTAAAATTCACAATGTCTGACATTCAGTTAAAAATTACCAGACATGCAAAGAATCAGGAAAATACAACAAATAATGAAAAGAAAAATCAGCCAACAGAAATAGATCCCAAAATATATAGATAATATAAATCGTAGACAAGGACACTAAAATATCTAACATAAATATATTCCATAGTTCAAGAAGGTACAAACAAGCGTGAGTATATTCAGGACATACATAGAAAATATAAAAAGACCCAAACTGAGCTTCCAGAGATGAAAAATACAATATTTAAGATAAAAATAAATAAACACTGGCAGGAATTAAATTGACATGAAGGAGGTGAGGGGCATCCTAGTTTGGGTACTTTGCAAAGGTGGAATGAAAGCAAACTGTTTGGGTATGGAAGGTGGAATTGTAAATTCAGAGCAGCTGCCAGAACATACTGGGTTTTTGTGAAAATTATATAAAGACACCCCAGCTGGGAGGACTAATATAAAAGAATTATTTTAAAAGGCGCTCCTTTGTTAGGGCTGACACAGCTCTGAGCTAGGGCTACACAGGGTGGTGGTAAGCAGAACATCAGCTACATTTTAGTTCCATGTGCCCATCAGCCAGACATTTTCTTTCAGATCATGATCTGTACACTCATTCCACACACAGGGGCTCAGTCTAAATCAAGGCAAATAAAAGAGAAAGAATATCACAGTATCATGGACCAGTGCTTTCTTAAAGACCCATGGACTGAACCACAGTTCCAGCTCTGCCTGAGAGCTCTTTAACTTGCTTTCTAAGAATCAGCAGAAAATCCACCAGCTACCTGCTCCTTCCTCCTTCTCTCCCTCTTTTCCTCCATCACAATCTCTGTTCCCCTCTGCCCCTCACTTTTTTTTTTTTTGCTAAAGGTAATTACTTTTTAATTTTATATTGGAGTATACTTGATTTACAATGTGTTAGTTTCAGGTATACCGCAAAGTGATTCAGTTATATGTATACATATATCTATTCTTTTTCAGTTTCTATTCCCATATAGGTTATTAAAGAACATTAAGTAGAGTTCCCTGTGCTATACAGGGGACTCTAGTTAATACTTGTTGTCCTTGTTGATTATGTATTTTATATATAGTAGTCTGTGTGTGTTAATCCCAAACTCCTAATTTATCCCTTCCCCCCACCTTTCCCCTTTGGTAACCATAAGTTGGTTTTCTAAGTCTGTGAGTCTGTTTCTGTTTTGTAAATAAGTTATTTTGTATCATTTTTTTGTATTCCACATATAAGTGATATCATATGATACTTGTCTTTGTCTGACATACTTCACTTAGTATGATAATCTCTAGGTCCATCCATGTTGCTGCAAATGGCATTATTTCATTCTTTTTTATGGCTGAGTAATATTCCATTGTTTGTATACCACATCTTTATCCATTCATCTGTCGATGGACATTTAGGTTGCTTCCATGTCTTGGCTATTGTGAATAGTGCTGCTATGAACATAAGGGTGCATGTATATTTTTGAATTATGGTTTCCTCTGGATATATGCCCAGGAGTGGGATTGTTAGATCATATGGTAGCTCTATTTTTAGTTTTTTAGGGAACCTCCATACTGCACCAATTTACAACACATTCCCACCAACAGTGTAGGAGGTTTCCCATTTCTCCACACCCTCTCTAGCATTTATTGTTGGTAGAATTTTTTTTTTTTTTTTGCGGTATGCGGGCCTCTCACTGTTGTGGCCTCTCCCGTTGCAGAGCACAGGCTCCGGACGCACAAGCTCAGCAGCAATGGCTCACAGGCCCAGCCGCTCCACGGCATGTGTGATCCTCCTAGATCGGGGCATGAACCTGTGTCCCCTGCATCGGCAGGCGGACTCTCAACCACTGCGCCACCAGGGAAGCCCTGTTGGTAGACTTTTTGATGATGGCCATTGTGACTGGTGTGAGGTGATACCTCATCATAGTTTTTGTTTTTTTAAAAAAAAATTTATTAAGTGTTCGGCTGCGTTGGGTCTTTGTTGCTGCACGCAGGCTTTCTCTAGTTGAGGCAAGTGGAAGCTACTCTTCATTACGGTGCGTGGGCTTCTCATTGTGGTGGCTTCTCTTGTGGAGCACAGGCTCTAGACACGCGGGCTTCAGTAGCTGTGGCTCGCGGGCTCTAGAACGCAGGCTCAGTAGTTGTGGTTTACGGGCTTGGTTGCTCCACGGCATGTGGGATCTTCCTGGGCCAGGGATCGAACCCATGTCCCCTGCATTGGCAGGTGGATTCGTAACCACTGTGCCACCAGAGAAGTCCCTTGTTTGTAGTTTTGTTGCCCCTCACTCTTCTATCATCTAGGAGTTGATTTCGCACTGGCCAAAGGCAGTTGCATGCACCAGCCCTCTGACACACAGAAGGGATGATTGAAGGAGCTACTCAGCACCGTGGCTAACCAGGGGACAGGACCCCACAGAGGCCACTACCAAGATTTAAATGCTGAAGCAATATATCCAGGAAAAGTCTTGATGTAAATCCCGCCCTAACAAGAGTCAATGGTTAAAAAAGATGTAAGTAGAAAAACCTTTGACCTGCCACTGGGCCCCTGAACATCAGCACCAAGAGGTTGCACAGAACCTACCCAGAGAATCTACTCACTTCATATTTGCCAAGAAGATACCCTTGTTCTGATTCTATTCAGCCTGGTAACCCCAGGGAATATTCAGAACCCCAGAGACAGAAACAATATAAAGACGATTACTTCTCTCTGAAATAACAATTTGTATTTTCATATATTTGATACACAGTCTAATACTCAAATCAATAGGCCAATGGAGATTCACCCAGAGCAAGTTTAATAAGAAAAATAGTTTTTAAAAAAAAGGTTTGGCAAGCTAGAACTATATTACCTGCAGGTGTGTTAGATTGTGGGTGTGGGGTTAAGTTGGCTCTTTCCTTTTTCCCTAGTGTAATGCAACAGAGAAGCTAAACCTCTGAGTTGATTATAATCACACAGAAATGGGAGCTTCTGTCTGTTTTCTGCTCCCCACTTCTCTTCTACCCTTGCCCCCAATCAATACAACAAGTTTTATCTTGGCCGATGAAAACTCAACTTTCTGGCTGTTTCTGTAATTTAGGGTTCCTCATGTCTGGTCTGGGTTTGCAGGCAGGCAAATCAGTTTCCAAATTCAATGCATGAATTTTGGAAACCCAAAGCAAAGACCTATTCCAGAAGGAGGGTAGGAAGCTGTGGTAAAAACAAGATCCATAAGATAGAATCTTGACAGGGTTGAGAAGGCCCAGAGAGGCTGGGCAGCAGGTGGCGGCTTGCTCTTACAACCCCTTTCCTTTTCCCATGGCTGTGTCTTTTCCTTGATGGTGCTATGATTCTCCTGATGTCAAGGTCAAGCTCAGTTCACCAAGGCAACAGCTCCTGTCTCCTTTAGGAATAAGAAATGTGGCCACGAAGCCTCCATGTCAGTGCTTTGATCAGAGAAATTACTTTCTAGGCTCTAGCTATTCAACAAATATTCACTGAGTACCTACTGTGTACCAAGCACTGTTCTAGGCCCTGAGGATACAGCAGTCAATGATGTAGACTAGCTCATAGAACTTATATTCTGGTTTAAGAAACCAGAAAATAAACATATATGCAAACAAGTAAATAAGGCAGTATCAGATAGTGAAAGTGCTATAAAGAAAATCTTAAAAGGGCTACTATAGACTGGAATAGCATTTCTGAAAAAAAACAAAGGAAGGGGAGGTGTCATTTGAACTGATACTCTGAATCAAAAGAAGGAGCCAGCCATGCCACGTGAAGAACTGGGAGAAAGCCATTCAGGCCGAGGAAACTGCAAGTGCAAAGGCCCTGGAACAAGCTTAGTTGAAAGAATAAAGAAGTATTTCTGTATGGCCAGAGTGTAGTGAGTCAAGGGAGAGTTGGAAAAGAAAAATTAGTCAAGATAAAGATCATATAAGAACTGGTGGACTTTTATAATATGAAGTTGAAGATGTAATTGGAAAAATTTCTCTGATTTATGTTTTAGGAAGATCTTTCCGGCTGCTGCATGGAATGGACTGTTGGGGGGTGAGGTGGCATGGAAGAGTGGAAGGAGAGAAAACAATTAGAGGCTACTGCTGTAGTCTAGGTAGAGTATGATGGACATTTGAACAAGGATGGAAGCAGAGGGAGAATGAGAAGAGGATGGAATTGGGGTACATTTTGGAGGTATGAATTACATAATGGAGAAATAGAAAGGGAGGACTCAAAGATGACCCTTAGGTTTTGCCTTGAGCTGTCTACCCACTCCTGAGATGAGGAAGACACGAGAGAAATCAAGTCTTGTCTTAGATGTCTGATGTTTGAGATCCTTACTTGACCTCCAAATGGAGCTGTCAGAAAGACATTTGGATATAGGAGGTAAGAACTCAGTTACAGAGGTCTAAATTCTCTGGACCAGCCTTCCACCCATCTAACTCTGAAATTTGCTCTTTCGGTTGGCCCACTGTTCACTTAGCTATCATTCATTGAGTATCTCCTGTGCTCGGGGACCTGAGCTCAGTGTGACTGAGTTACAGTGGAATGAATACGACTTGAGGCAGGACCCTGTCATCAAGAACAGGACCTTCAGCCCTGGATTCTCGGTATATCATGGGGCAATCTAGAGTTTGTTTCCTGCTGAAAGGCCACCTCTGTGAACATCAATGTTCTACTTATTTATTCCAGGAATTTCCCAGTCTGGTATCCCAGAAGCTCATTTAGGAAGGAACCTTAAAGAGTTATTACTCATATTTCCTCCAAGTGTTTGCTTAGATCAGACTTGAGTACCCCCAGTGAGGTAGCACTCACTATCTGTACTCTGTGAAGAGTCTCTGCTAGGTCTTTGGAATTGGGCTTCTTGAGGGCAACAGAAGGCATGGGGTCAAATTGCCAAATTTTGCAGCTAAAGGGGTAAATCTTGGGACTCTAAGAAGCCACAGGGCTGCTGTGAAGGGTCTGCAGGTGGGTTCCAGACTTCACCCAGGGACTTAAATGTAGTATCCCTTCTTATCTCTGGTGAGACCACACTTAGAAGCTGTTGGGTTATGGCCCCAGCTGCAGTGTTTCTGGAAGAAGACAAGGAAAGAATACATAATTGTGTATTGGAGATAATTTTGCTTATGTTCCCAGGTGTCTGCAGAGATGGGTCTTGGTTAAGATTTATTAGCCTCCCGAGACTGTCAGAGCCACACACAATACCCACAAGCTTTATATACGGACTTTCTTCCCTGGCCAGAAAGAAAACAGTAAAACCCTCACTCCTCCCAAGTGGAGAGCAGGAGCGTCAATCCTTGGCTCCTCCATCTTTGGCACCTAGGAGGTCTGCCCGGGCCTTTCTCCATCTGCCTAGAGATGTTAGCTGTTCCCTCCACCACTCATCCTCCGTTCCCACCTGCTGTCACGTCTCAGCTCTCCTGAGTCACCGAGACTTTAATTTGGACTAATCTCTACTCCTGACTCAGGTAGGTGTGGTGGTGATAAATCAAAACGAGGACACAGCTGTCGGTAATAAAACAGGAGCGACTTGTCAGTCTAATCAACTTCATTAGCTGCGAGTCACAGGAAATTCTCCGGTAGCTTTTCCTCCCCTTTTCCTGATGCCTCCCTTTGGTCTCCATGAAGTTGCCAGCAAATCAGATACAACCGAGCTGGAGCTGAATTGGTGATGGGGAGGTGGGGGTGGGAGGCTCCGTGGGGCACCCCGTGGACGGCCACAAGAACTGCTGTCATCAGGGCGGACAAGGATAGAGGCAGCAGCCCAGCTTTTATAGGTGGGATTCCGAGAGTCTTCTCCCCCTGTGGATGGTGAAAATATACAGTTTAGAGACCCAGTTTATGCTCTCTAGAATCCCGCAGCTAGGTGGGATGGAAAGACCCCACCTAAGCCAACTTTTTGCTTTGGGGCAGGAAAAGGTCTTAAGCTCTCCCCAGACCAGAGGGTGAGTGCATGTGAGAAAGAAAAGTGACCTTGATACCTGGTGATTTTGAAGCTCTTGTCCTAGACTTTGCTGAGGCCATGCTTCTTGCACTGGGGTCTCAGACCTGTGTCCTCAGGATGTAGCTTTTCATTTCTGCTTTAGTAGCTTGAGTAGGTTCTATTTCGTGCAACCACAGCAGCCTTGATTAAGAGAGTATATGAAAGCACAGTGTTTTGCAACATGCACAGACTGAACAGGTCTCCAATCTAGGTTTTCTCTGGGCCTCAGAGCTGTACATCCAGCTGCCTCATGGGCTCAAGACATGGGGTCCTACCGGTCCGTCAACTCAACAGCAATTCTATTGTAAACATTCAAGCTTAGGAGGTAGAGAGAAAGCCCCCTGAACCACATTTTCATTCCCAATCCTTTCCTTGAAGGTCAATACCATTGTCAATTGACTTGTATGCTGCCAGACATTTTTAAATGCACTTACACATGCACACAGATATATAGATACAGATATATAGATATACATATTTTTTTCTACAAAGACAAATATATTCTACATATCATTAGACAACTCACTTTTTTGCTGCTCAATATGTCTTGGCCATCTTTCCACATCAGAATATTTACCTTGGTCTTTTTAACTGCTGTGTAGTATTCCACAGACTGGCTACACCATGATTAATTTAGCTATTTGTTACTACAGAACATTTAGGCTGTACCCTCTTTTAGTTTTTTCAATTACAGACAGTTCTGCAGGGAAATTCCTTGTAAATTCTCTTTGGGATACATGCAAGGGCTCCTCTGGGACAGGCACTGAGGGCTGGACCAGCTCCCAGGGAATGAAGCCCCTTCTATCTCCCTGCTCATCATTGCAGCCCAAGAAACCCATGAGCCTTCCTTCTGTCTTCCAGCCAATCACCGGCGCTGGCCTGGGTCTGTGACTTGCCTTCCAAATTTGCCTCTTGCTGTCAGCCTCACTGGCCCCTCTCCCCTTCATATCCACTCCCCCCCTGCCTAGACCACCACCAGCACCTCGTCACTGCCTGCTCCCCAAGCCTGGGCGTGGCCCCTTCTGATCCACCTCCACCCTCTGCGGGAGAGACCCACAGAGAATGGAAAGGGTGGTGATGGGTGGTCTGCTGCCTGCCCACAGGCTCCCCAGTGTCCCAAAGGAAAGTCCAAACTCCCCAGAGTGGCATGCGTAGCCTTCTGTGGCCCGAGCTCCCCCATCCAGGTCATTTCTCTGTCACTTCTGCCTTAACTCTCTAGAAACAGGGACTGGCTGTAGTTCTCCACCCACCTCTACTCTGCTATTTCTTGACTCTCACTTTTGCGTATGGTTTGCCTTCTGCTTGGAACACCATCATCCTTTCACCTTCCTGACATTAACCCCTATTCATCCTTTAAGACCCAGCTCAGGTGCCCCTCCTATGTTCTCTGGAAGCACACTCTGCCCCCTCTAGCACTCCTCTGCTCACCTGTACTGTAATTATTTATGTACTTATGTATGTATTCTCCCACCATGCTCAGCTCTGTGAGGGCAGACACTTGGTTTCAGCCACCCCATGCCTGCCGAGCACAGGGACAGCTCTTTCCCAATTTTAATCCATGTCACTTTGAGGTATCTCGCCCCACTTTCTATCTCCAAGTGGTTGCTGTGGGACCCAGGCTTAAGTCAGTCAGTAGGAAGGGGCATCAGGCCCAGGACTTTTTGTTCAACTTATTGGGGAAGAAAGGCTCTCTTGTCAACTGGACTTGGCATTGAAAGAATATAAAGCTGCAGCCATCTTGCACCTTTAGGAGTTCATCCATGTGAGAATGGAAGCCAAGAGAAGGAAACCTGACAGCATCACTTGAACTCCTAGATCCAGTCATCATCAGCTGTTAAGAGAGACACCTTGGAAACAGGTCTCCCAGCATCACTCAAGTCTTCAGAAGATTGCAACCTCAGGAGAGACCCCCAAGCCAGCACCCCCAAGTAAACCCCTCCCAAATGTCAGACCCACAGAAACTTTGAGAGATCATAAATAATTATTGCTGTTGAAAGTCACTAAGTTTGCTGGTAATTGGTTTCACAGCAATAGATAACTAATTCACCTCCCAAATCTGCTGCCCCAACATGGAACCCCAAACCCCAAAAGCTCCTCAACCTTTAAACAGTACCAGCATTCATCCAGATTTTCAGGTTGCAAAAGACAGTCATCCTGAATCCTCTAATTTCCTCACAACTCACATCCAAGTATTAATCCTGTTGGCTTTGCTCCAATCTATATCTGGAATCCCACCATTTCTCTCCATTTCCACCTCTATAACCTCGGACCATTCACCGTAATCTCTCAGCTTGACTGACACAATGGTCTCCTGATTAAGCCCATATAAAAGATTCTTCCTGGGCAGAAAGCCCAAACAGACATTTCTCCAAGGAAGACATACAGATGGCCAACAGTCACATGAAAAGATGCTCAACTTCTCTAATTACCAATTGTAGTTTTGAATGCAAATCAAAACTACAATGAGGTATCACCTCACACTGGTCAGAATCGCCATCATCAAAAAGTCTACAAATAATAAATGCTGGAAAGGATGTGGAGAAAAAGGAACACTTCTACGCTGTTGGTGGGAATATAAATCGGTACAGCCACTGAGGAGGACAGTATGGAGATTCCTTAAAAAACTAAAAATAGAGCTACCATATGATCCAGCAATTCTACTCCTGGGCATATACTCAAAGATGGAAATTTCCCATCATCCAGGCAGGGTGGCTGTGGCTTAGACAGGGCTAGTGACACAGCCCTGAATGTGACACAGCCAGTCTGTGTCAGGCAGCGAATTTGAGCTTCACTCTGCCAGATATGAGAAGCTGTGAGTTGGAGGAGAGGCAGGAAGAAAGGGCTGGCAGAGTCCGACTGTTAAGGGAAGTGGAATCACCATGAAGACGATGGAGCTCCTGGGTCCTCGCACACACCAGCCTCTTCCGAGGCCCTGGGAGAGGCAATACCAATGGTTTCCTTGCTCAGATATTTTTGTAAGACTTGAAAAAGTAGATATTGGAAAGACACCAGTTACTATTACTGCTTCCTTCCCCTGCAACATGCTCTTATCAGGCAGAGTTGGCAAGCTGCAGGCATTTGGGGATCTGGCTAAGGAGCGTTTGGAGCTACATTTAGCATGAGTATAGTGGGTAGATGTATATTATTTCCCATTAATTTCATTTAACGTTAAGCTATGGTCAGCTGTTCTGGTGTGGGAACGGTGTCCAAGGATACCCTTCCTCTGTCTCTTATTGACTCACCTTGCATCACAATGTGAAAATATGAGGCCAGGGGTCATATCATGAGAACAATGTGTCCAGAAGAAAGTGAGTCAAAGGGCAGAGCTAGAAGCCAGCCTATGGGACATGGTTCTAAACCTCAGACACGGAACATGGAACACAAAGGCGTTGGTCCTTACCAAACGGACCTTTCCATTCTTCTGATCCTGTCTCTAGAAAAACCATGTTACCTAATCATTGTCATATAAAGAGGCAACCAAAGTATGATGAAGACAAAAAATGTAGAGAATAAAAACATATTTTAGAGCTGTGCCAGCTGTTAATTCAAGTATGGTTATTTTTGTCATTTCTCTGTTATTTGTGGGGCTTGTCAGTGTTTCAAGTTTTCTTATTCATTTTAATTTATTTTTTTCACTGTAAATCAATACTCACTTTCCTATGTAAATTTGTGATCCTTTTTTCTTTTTCTAATTTTTCTTTTTTTAATTTTTTTAACATCTTTATTGGAGTATAATTGCTTTGCAATGGTGTGTTAGTTTCTGCTGTATAACAAAGTGAATCAGCTATACCTATGCATATATCCCCATATCCCCTCCCTCTGTGTCTCCCTCCCACCCCCCCCATCCCACCCCTCTAGGTGCTCACAAAGCACCCAGCTGATCTCCCTGTGCTATGCAGATGCTTCCCACTAGCTATTGGTTTTACATTTGGCAGTGTATATATGTCCAGACCTACTAGAGAATGGACTTGGGGATATGGGGAGGGGCGAGGGTAGGCAAGTGAGAGAGTGGCATGTGTTCCTTTTTTCTTAAAGAGGATCCTGAAGTGTACCAGCTTCCCCAGAGTTCATCCTCACACCTGACTTTATCAGCTTCCATGAGTACTTGGATGAGGAGGTAGTAGGGGGCAGCTGCAGCTTGTGAGAGATTCAGGGTGGGGTCCTGGGCCCAGAGGTCTGTTCCGGCCAAAGCCAGTCCCGGTTTGCACGGACTAGAACAGCTGTCTTCCCTCCTTCAGCACTGAAATCCTCATCACTGCAGCCCTCATTTTGAGCTGAAGCCAACTGATTTCCTGTGTTTTCTCTGTTTATCAGCTCTCTATTATCACGATGGCCCGAGCCACCCACTCAATAAAACAAGGCAAACAAACTCCCACAAACCCACAAACAGCTCTGAGCTTACAGGCCAGATTTTATTTCCTAATTAACAAGTCATCCTCAGCCAATCGGCTGATTTACTTGTTTTCCCTTTTGGATTTGTGGGCAAGCGAATCACCCCTGGGCCCCAGGCAGTAGCTCCTGGGTTGGGAGGAGGGATGATCTGGGGGGGCCTCATCCCCTGCTCTTGGCTGTGCCTTCCTCCCTCTTCCTGGTCCCTCTTCTTTCTGTCTGCAGAGTTAACAGGCTTGCAGGGCTGCCTGTTTTCGGGCTGCCAAGGCCAAGGCGACTGGACTGGGTCCCCGGGAAACCCCTCTCCCCTTCAGCTTCACAGCTCCGTCCTTTCCTCTTGCTCCACTTCTCAGTTCTGAGTTTCTAAAAGGGGACATGGCCCCACCCCAAGCTCTATTTTTTTTTTTTTTTTTTTTTTTTGCGGTACGCGGGCCTCTCACTGCTGTGGCCTCTCCCGCTGCGGAGCACAGGCTCCGGACGCGCAGGCTCAGCGGCCATGGCTCACGGGCCCAGCTGCTCCGCGGCATGTGGGATCTTCCCGGACCGGGGCACGAACCCGTGTCCCCTGCATCAGCAGGCGGACTCTCAACCACTGTGCCACCAGGGAAGCCCCCAAGCTCTATTAATGCAGAGAATATGCAGGCAATCTCTTCGCGATAATTAGATCACGGACAGTGGCTGCCCTTTCCAGAGCCTCCTTCATCGGGCTGGGTAAGGAAGCTCCGAGACACCTGAGTGAGAAGCAGAGGCATCCCACCTTCCCAGAGGGCGCCTGGGTCCTCCCAAGTGCTTCACTTGCCTCCCTCCCCATCACAGCTCCCTGCTTGTCACCAGCTCTATATCCTCGGGCAAATTGCTCCCAACCCCTGGGCCTTTGTCTCCTCACCTGTGAAAGGAAGAGGTAGGGGAAGTTTGAGGTCCCATAGGGCTAGTTCTCACACCAGACCTAGCCAGCAGATGATTTTTGAGGACTCCATACAATGCTTTGTCTTCTTTTTGTATTTGGATTAGTTGCCAACACTTTAAGAATATACAGTCATCATTTTTTTAATGTAGATTTCAGGCTGCTTTGAAAATACTCAGAATATCTGGCTTCATAGAACCCACATTCCCTCATGGCAACAATTAAGAAGGGGAGAAGTTGCCCCTGAGAGATGAGGCATGTTCCCTCCAGTTCACCACAGTCCCCACCACTCTCTATCGTCTACCCAACACACTTTACTCATGAAAGTTAGTTGTGTGGCCCTGGAAGGCATGTAAGTTTGTGAATACAGTCCTTTTCTTGTCTACTATTCTGTACTTTTAATTCTGCATTCCTCTGCCCCTCTCTCATGTTCCTGGTCCTGGGCTAGGAACTGAGGAAGACATACAGACTAAAAGGTGGCCTCCACCCTGGAGACCCTAGAGTTTAGTGCCAGGGACACAGGGACTGGCTAGATAAGAATCCGCACCGTTGGACGAAGCCTTTCTCCCCAGTGTGGGGAAACACAAGATCAGTTTAAACTCTCTCTCTCTGCTTGTCCTTGTATAACCATACGACTAACATTTATGTGGCCCATGAGAATTTTCAGGACACTTCCCTATCTATTTGATCTTGGAGTCAGTACTACAACCTAGAGAGGTAGATATTATTTCTAGATGCTGACAGATGCTGCTATGGTCTGAATGTTTGTGTGCCTCCAAAATTTATATGTTGAAAATTTAAGGCCTGGGGTGATGGTATTAGGAGGAGCCTTTGTGAGGTGATCAGGTCATGAGGGCAAGCCCTCTTGAATGGGATTAAGGCTCCTATAAAAGCAGCCCCAGATAGCTAGCTCGTCTCTTCCACCACATGGGGATACAATAACCCAGAAGACAGCCCTCACCGGAACTTCATCATGCCAGGACTCTGACCTCAGACTCCCAGCCTCCAGAACTGTGAGAAATAAATGTCCATTGTCGATAAGCCACCCAGTCTCTGGTATTTTGTTGTAGCAAACAGACTAAGACAGAGTCAAGTGACTTGCTGTGGTTCTCCATGGGTTGTGTGCTTAATATTCAGCACAAACACCCCAGACATGATTTTAAAGCTGGGCATCTGCCATTCTGAATGCTTGCGGTGCTGTGCCCATCACACACTTTGTCCTGGTAACTGGTCTCTGTGCTCCAGGAAGCAGCCCTGGTCCACAGCCTCAGGAGATACTAGAGAAGCATCTCAGTCAAAGGCAGAACAGAGAGCTAGTTCTCTGCATGGCACCTGCCTCTTAACTCCCTACTTTCTCCCAGGTCTGCTTGTATCACTGACCAGAGTTGCAAAGGGCAGCAGCCAAGTCCTGGTTTCCAACTTCCTGTGGCCCAGCAAGCATCCCACTTGGCCAGTCCTCCCTGATCATGTGTATGTGGAGGGACAGTTGCATTGCATTCCCACTATGGAATGACCAGAGAATAAGGGTCCAGGGTCATTGTGAATGACAGTCTTCCAGTTCTAGAGAAATGATCAAACTGATCCTAACAAACTATAGGAGATGTGGGGTCAGGTCTATAAATGTCCCTCTCCCTCAGAGGACAAAATTCTGAGTTCTCTTTCTAGGCTCCATGCCAAGGGTCTGAAGCCTGCTTGACCCTCAGTGACTGCCACAAAGGGGGTGAGGGGGTGGGAGATGACCCCCTGACAGACTTCCAAGGACACTGTGTGCTGGACCACATCTTCACAGGCATGGACGACTTTCCTCTTGTTACAAGCTTCTCCCTAGTTGAAAGTCATAAATCTCCTCTGATTGAAGTGACAGTCTGCTGGGATCATTTCCTTTGGCATAGAGAGGAAATATGAATCCAGTGGAATCTGGAGTGGGAGGAATCCATCAGACCTGAAGCCTAGGGTTTTTCTAACTGGGAAGGACATGGGAGATAGACCCTGTTAGGGACCCGAGGTTCCTCAGCTAGTGGATGGAATGGTTATGATACAGAGCCAGGCCCTGGACTCCAAATCGGGTATCATTTTTCTCCATCAGTCTCTCATTCTTCACTTCTATCTGCATGTTCTCCTACCTCCCCTTAGATGCCTGAGAGCCCATGACTTAGCATGTTCCCATCACCCAATTGAGCTGCCTCTGTCAGAGCCCCAGACACCAGACCTTTTCTCTCCCATCCTCTTATCCAAACTCATCGGACCCATCGAAGGGACACAAGCTGACTCACTCCCTGGTGTTAATGCCTAAAGTTTACCAGGAATCGTCCACTCATACAGAGAGTCACTTTGTCCCAAATCCTTTCTCACACTTCCCATATCATATAGGTCTAGAACTGGCCAGACTTGGACACCAGTCAAAGAGATGGACTGAGATAAGGTAAGGAAGGGAGGTTTCACTGAGCCTGGGACCGGAGGGGACCATGGAGGATGCTCAAGTCAAAGGGGGCACGAAGCCCAAGCTCCTACCCTGTGCATGACATTCTTGTTGGATGAGTGAACTAATGAATGAATGAATCGAGACCTGGGGTGAAAACTCAGGAGGATTGCTGGTAAGTGCCAAATCCAGTGAACGGAAGAGTAGAGCAGGGAGGATAGAACAAAGACAGGTATAGAACTTCAGGATCCGTGGTGCGGAGATACTGTGGATGCCCAGTGCCCATGTCCCTTTCCTCTGGTGACCAACCTTGATTTTCCCTCTGCCTCACTGCATGCCATCTGAGAGATCCTGGCAATGCCAGGCACATCACCCACACCCAGCAAATTAGTCCCTCTCCCTCTTGAGCACCTGAACATTGAGTAAGAGTGACACAAGGACAGAGAATGCTGGTTGCTGACTCATCCCACCAGAGGTGCCTTGAACAGACACCTTGTCCACCAGAACTGTCCTAGTTCTGTCTCCTCCAAGCTCTGTGGTCAAGCTTTTCCTATGAGTAACCCCATATCCTTGTAATGCATTTCTTATCTTTAATTTAGATCAGCCAGAATGATTTCTGTCACTGGCAACCAGAAAATCCTAAATAATACAAGATCAAGTGTCAAGAAGTTTGGAGGTGGCAGGGTCTTGGGCAGTTTTCTAGATATTCCCTTTGGAAACTGTGGCTTGCCGTGTAGTCATTGGTGACCTAATGTGCAGGAGAATCTGCCTGGTTTTTGAGACCCAGAGAAATGACAACAGTATGTCCTTCCCCAAGTGCTGCTCCTATATGCTGAGTCAGTAGGGTGGGGGCAATCATTGAGAGCTCTGTCCCAGACATGTGTGTCTCCAGTCTCAAAGCATCAAGCCCACCTTGGACCCACTGGGCTTTGACTCTCTTAAAAGGGGGCCTGGGGTACTCAGAGGGCAGCACTGATGGAACAAAATGCCTTCAACACATTGAGCACAATTAGAGATTTTCCCCTCTGCTTCCGCCAAAGACTGACAGTCCAACCAACAGGACATAAGGTTGGTATAAAAATCTCCTTGACAGGTTTCTCCAGGAAACTCTCTCTCTGACTCTTTATCAAGTAAAATCTTCCCACGCCTTTGTCAGGCAGAGTTTTTAAAGAGCATTGCTGCTTCACTGTCCCACTCTGAGAAGCTCTGAAGTCTCATTTGAGAGAATGAGAGAGACCAAGACAGACAGATGGAGAAAGAGGGAGGGAGGGGGGGAGGAAGAGAGAGAGAATGGGGAGGGGCAGGTGATGGGGGAGAGAGTGAGGTTCTGAGAGGCACCTCAGGGCTCCTCTGATGAGGGGTTGGACAGGAAGGGCTCTGGAGAAGTGATTTAGTTGGACAGGGAAGAGTGGCCAGTTCCCTAATGAGCTGATGTTGTTAGCAGAGTCTTAGCATCACCAGGTGCATTCATTCGTGTTTTTGGCTTCTGGGGCCACAGTCGTGTTCCAGTCCCTCACAGAGGTCACATCACATTCACATTAGGATGCAGAGCAGAGTAGGTAATGCTGGACAGCCCCACTCCAGGACCCAAGACAGACAGGGGCTGGTAGGGGGCAACTCCAGCACCTGGACCTCCTGTTCCCCCCTCACCCGACCCATCCTTTACTCCCTCATCCCAAGTGTTTCTCTCCATTATGGAGATTCATCCATGCTCATCTCTGCTGCCACCATTTCCATCACCACCACCTCTTGTCTTCCCTTTGTCTTCTGTTCCCCCCTGATTTCCACTCCTTTCTCTCTGTGGCTCTTTCTCAGACCTCACCTCCTTCTACCAAATTCTCAGTCTCTAGAGTCAAGTTCCAAGTCCTCAAAAGGGAGGATATGACAGATCTAGCCAATTGCCATGCAGTATAGGAAGCCCTGGCAGGCAGAGCTTGCACACCAGGCTTTTCTCTGGTTTCCTGGACTGTCTAGGGATTGGCTGCCCTTGCTGAGCCAACCTGCTATGGCCAGAGTGGCAGGGTCATGTGGAGTTGAGCAGATCAGCTCACTGGAGATAACCCACAGAAGGAGGTGAGGTGGGGCTGTGTACCTGGAGGACAGTGGGCCCTGCTTGTCTGCTGTTATAGCAGAGACTTCTGAATGTTTCATGCGGTGGGCACCTCGCATTCATACCAGGGATGAGAGGACCATGGTTTTGGAGCAACAAACAGTGATCATTTAACAAAGAAGACTGAACACAGAGCTGGTCGTCTGAGATCTCAGAAACTTTAAAGCCCAAGAGGACCTATCAGGCAAAACCCCTCCCATGCATCAGTGGGGTGTTTGGACACTGCACGTCAGATGAGAGAGGGAGCCCAGGCTGGAGCTTCTTTCTAAGCAGGCAGACGATGAGAAGAGACCTCGGATCTTTGGACTCTAGTTTCTTGTCTCTGTGAAGGGATAATTATAGCACTGACAACATGGGGTTGCAGGAAGAGTTGGTAAGATCACACACGGATGGTCTGCTCAAGGGTGTGGTCCACAGCAAAGCCTTCATATGGTTAGCCTTTTAAAAGTGGTTTTGGGCTTCCCTGGTGGCGCAGTGGTTGAGAGTCCGCCTGCCGATGCATGGGACGCAGGTTAACGCCCCGGTCCGGGAGGATCCCACGTGCCGCGGAGTGACTGGGCCCGTGAGCCATGGCCGCTGAGCCTGCGCGTCTGGAGCCTGTTGCTCCGCAACGGGAGAGGCCACAGCGGTGAGAGGCCCGCGTACCACAAAATAAATAAATAAAAGTGGTTTTTACCCACAATAAAATGATTTTTATTTAAGATTTAAGATATTTAATAAGATGGTGATTGCAGCCACTGTGGAAAACAGTATGAAGTTTTCTCAAAAAAATAAGAATAAAACTACTACATGATCTATTACACTCTGAGTATTTAGCAGAAGAACACAAAAACACTAATTCAAATAGATGTATGCACCCCTATGTTCATCTCAACGTTATGTTCAGTAGCCAAGATATGCGAACAGCCTGTGGTGCCCGTTGATGGGTGAATGGATAAAGATGTGGTATATATACACAATAGAGCACCATTCAGCCATAAAAATGAATGAAATCCTGCCATTGCGACAACACGGATGGACCTTGAAGGTATTATGCTAAGCAAAATAAGTCAGACAGATAAAGACAAATACCATATGATCTCACACATATATGGAATCTAAAAAAACAAAACAAATGAACAAACAAAATAAAACAAAACAAATGCACAGATACAGAGAACAGATTACTTGTTACAAAACAGGAAAGGTGTTGAAGGGTAGATGAAATGGGTGAAGGGGGTCAACTGTAAGGTAATGGATGGTAACTAGACTTGTGGTGGTGGTCACTCTGTAGTGTATACAGATGTCGAATTATAATGCTGTACATCTGAAATGTATAATAAAATAATAATAAGACGGTGAGGGGCTTCCCTTGTGGCGCAGTGGTTAAGAATCCTCCTGCCAATGCAGGGAACATGGGTTCGAGCCCTGGTCCGGGAAGATCCCACATGCCACGGAGCAACTAAGCCCATGCGCCACAACTACTGAAGCCCATGTGCCCAGAGCCCGTGCTCCGCAACAAGAGAAGCCATTGCAATGAGAAGCCCGTGTACTGCCATGAAGAGCAGCCCCCGCTCGCTGCAACTAAAGAAACCACACACGCAGCAACGAAGACCCAATGCAGCCAAAAATAAAATAAAATAAAATAAAATTGAAATACAGGTATATAAGATGGTGATTATTAGCCAGACCCATTCCCGAAGAACAGATCTGAGCAGAGTGGGAGGAGGCTAAGGAAGTGATTCTGTGAAGAAAACTGTCTGCCCTTTCTTCCTTCCCTTTATTTGCACCCACAGATCCCCTAGTTAAGGGCACATGAAAGACGTCATAACAAGAGTCACACGGAGAATTATTAATCCTCCAGTTTCAACTGTTGCAATGTAATGCTTTGCTCCCGAGTTACCTGAAGCCAAGTTGGCTGACCTCTGGGGTAGGACTTTTCCACTGCAGTGAAAACAGCATTCTCCTGGGAGAGGAGCAGCCTCAGGCTATGGGAAAGGCGCCATGTGGGGCAGGGGTCCTTTCCACCAGGCTAAGTCATGCTCTCTACTGGCCTGTGCCCTGACCAGAAGATGACTGTCACTGATGGGTGCTGAACAGGGGAATGGTGGGTGGGCAGTGGGAACACTGACAGCAGAACCAGCTCCTTGTGATGCAAGAGGTTTTCAGAAGGTTTGCTGACATCACAGACATGCAGGGTGGATCAGAAGCCCTCCTTTAGGGAGGGTCATCTTTACATTTTATTTTTTGTTTGTTTTGTTTTGTTTTGTTTTGTTTTTGTGGTACGCAGGCCTCTCACTGCTGTGGCCGCTCCTGCTGCAGAGCACAGGCTCCAGACGCGCAGGCTCAGCGGCCATGGCTCACGGACCCAGCCGCTCGACGGCATGTGGGATCCTCCTGGACCGGGGCATGAACCCGCGTCCCCTGCATCAGCAGGCGGACTCTCAACCACTGCGCCACCAGGGAAGCCCTAGGGAGGGTCATCTTTGATTCTTCACTCCTAACCCTAACCATCTCCAAACAGAAGCGCCTTCCTCAAGATGGTCTCTCCCCCTCTTTCCCTCTTTCTTTATTTCTTCATATCCCTTGGCTTTTAACTCAGTTGACTAGTCTGCAGGCCTAATAGAGTCGTAGAATCCAAGGGCAAGGCCGTTTTGTGCACAGGAAAGTCAGAAAGGGGAAGGAACTTGCCAAAGCCATGTAATAAGCAGTGACAGAGATGGAGAAAACCAAGGTCTCCAGGTAGGGCTCCAATCTCAGGTTCTTTCCCCTGCAGGAGAGTGGACCCTGGCTGGATTCCACCTAACACTCCTGCCCAGTGCTAACAGAGATGAAATCCAAGCACATAGGTCTGTGGTCAATTATCTTGGGTACGACTGAGTTGAAATAGGAACAAGGAATATGCCGGCTGAATGCAGGACTTTCCAAAGCCTCTGATAAATTATGGTCCACAGGAAATCTGCTGATCTGGGGGGTGGGGGAAGGCGCTAGGACATACAGCATTTTCCACACTTATTTGATGCTTCTTTTCCCCAAGGACCATCTTGCGGACTAACACGCAGCAGAGCGCATTGGAAAGCTCTTTGCCACATGATGCAGCCCCATGACCCAGCCCCAGAACGGACACCCCTTCCAAACTGTGTGCCCAGGGAAGAAGCAGCTGCTCCCACACCAAGAGACCTGTCTGGGTTTTTGGAAAAACGGAACTTTAAAAGCAAAGCTTCAGCATAAAACAAATCCAAACTAACAAACGCTTTTTCTTTCACCTTATCTTAGTTCCAGAACTCCACATTTAATGAAATACTTCAGGATAGAAAAGGCGAGGAGATGGACTGTCTCTCCTGCTGCTGAGACTCTCTGCCACACTTCAGCCCAGAGCAAATTAAATCGGGGGCTCCTTAGACAGAAGTTCTGTGATGAGAGGAGAGAGCAAGCTAGGAGGGTTTGGGGCTGAGCCCTCGCCAACTGTGGTAATAAAACACAGTGCATGGACACGGAGGCTTTGGAACAAAAATACCTTGTAGCTATTATTTTCATGAGTCTCTGCCCAAGCACACCCCCCCTCTCCCATTCTTTTAATCTGGAGCCACGGAGAATCGGTATTTTTCTCACTTTTGCAATATGAGAAACAAGTTAATTAAAAATCGCTCCCAACTCCAGTCTCAGAGCGTCCCTGCTTTGGCTGCAGATCTATCAACAGTGTGTTTTGATAGCGGCGCATGAAGCTGGTTATTCGGAGACACTGATAATTGCATTAATTTAGGAGGCATTAGCTACATCCTACGATTAATTACACAGGCAGCAGACAGAGCTGTAACCCACCAGATAGCTGGATGAAAAAGGTAGAAATGCCAGCTCCCTTTTATTCAGATCCAAACACCCAGAAAACTCAAATAACCAGAACTGTTTGCACTGCTCACAGATGTTTATAAAAGTGACCCTGGGAAACCCTGAGACCTCGAAGGTCTTTCTTCAAGAATCCTGCAAGAGAGATTAGAAGCCTATTTGCATCATGTTCATTTTAAGGGAATTTTATTGGACTCTAACTCTTTGAAAGTTGGTCATTTATGAGGGGTATTTGTGACATAGCTCATGGAATCAAAATTTCTAGTTAATTAGTTTTGATCCCATTTCTCCACTTATTAACCAACCTGAAATAAATAGAAATTAGAAATTCTTTCTCGCTCTCTCTCTCCCTGTGCGCCCCCCCCATTTTCTACATCTCTCTCTCTCTCTCTCTCTCTCTCTCTCACACACACACACACACACACATACACACACACACCTATCTTTCCTGTGAATATAAAGACTACATGCAAGTATATACATAGGTAAATTTTAAATAGAGAAAAGGCAGTGGAATATGTGGGGACGTGGGAGGGAATATTTCTGTTTCTCCTGTCATTGTGCCACAGTTCCCCTCTCTCCACCCATTTCTTTTTTTTTTTCCCCACCCATTTCTTAATGCCCAACTCAAGAGCCTGGCTTTTTCTTGAAGAGTTTCACAAATGCCTGATTGGGATGACAGAGTTCTGAGCCAGTGCCCGAAAAGTGCTTCAGGCAGATTTTAGACCTATTTTCTGGCTCATAAGTGAAATTTGAGCTAATACTAACGTAGCTTTTTGGCAAGGGTGCGGTTTCAGAAGGGGCTCCCTGAGATGGGTGTTAACCCAGTCCTGCAGGTGAGGGACCCAGGCTCAGAGACGTAAAAAACTATATGTAGCACTCATGACTGCCTGACTCCAAAGCCCAGGATCTTGGTCATTGTGCTGCCCCCCCACTCCCAGCAGGGACTCCTGGCACCCAGTGGGCAAGGAATGATTCCATCTTGCCTGGGCTCTAAGGCCCACTTCTCCATGGGGCCATGGAGACCCTTTGGGGACCACCTGGTTTAAGAACCTCATTCTTTGCGTCCAGCTTGGCCACTGGCTGTGGAAAGGAAACAATTTTTATTTGTATCCCTCAAGTGAAATGTGAGTGCATTCTCATTAGAAAAGATTCAGATGATTAGAAGTAAGCCGGAAAACCCCAAACGGCTCTTTACCAACTTCGACTCCCTCTCTTCTCACTAGGGCTTACACTGTCAACAGTTTGGTTCATATATTCGTCTGATCATCTCTAGGTACATTTACACAGATCAGAGTTTTGTTCTGTTTTATGATCATACCACATTTTATAAGATGCTGCTTTATTTAATAATATGCCCTAAAAATCATTTCATAGTGGTACATATAGCTCTACCTCCTTTTTTTTTTTTTTTTTTTTTTTTTTTGCGGTATGCGGGCCTCTCACTACTGTGGTCTCTCCTGTTGCGGAGCACAGGCTCCAGACGTGCAGGCTCAGCGGCCATGGCTCACGGGCCCAGCCGCTCCGCAGCATGTGGGATCCTCCCAGACCGGGGCACAAACCCGCGTCCACTGCATCGGCAGGCGGACTCTCAACCACTGCGCCACCAGAGAAGCCCTACCTCCTTCTTTTTTAATGCATAACATTCTAATTTAGCTTTCTCCAAACATCTTCTAAAATACCTCTTTGTGAACACATGCAAGTAGATTGCCAGGCTAGATTCCTAGAAGTGAAATTTCCAGGTGTTATGGATTGAACAGTGTTCCCTTCCCCAAATTCCTATGTTGAAGTCCGAACCCACAGTACCTCAGAAAGTGAACTTCCTTGGAAATGAGATCATTGCAGACATAAGAAAAGGTCATTAATGGGGGCCTGACCCAATATGACTTCATAAAAAAGGGACATTAGGACACAGAGCCAAGCCGACAGCAGCCACGAATGCCAGAGATTGCCAGCAAAGCAACAAAAGCTAGGGGAGAGATTCTCTCTCGTAGCCCTCAGAGGAACTAACCCTGCCCAAACCTTGATCTTGGACTTCCAGCCTCCAGAACTGTGAGACAATACATTTCTATTGTGTAAACCTCCCAGTTGTTGGTTTGTTATTATGGCAGCCCCAGCAAACTAATATGCTGTGTGTGCACTTTTAAGCTTGATGTATAGTGCCAAGTCACTCCCCACCCCCTGCAAAAAAAAGAAAAGTTTTATCATTTCACAGCTCCAGGTATAGTGTGTAAGAATAGTGAGGGTTTCAGAACCAGCAGGTGTCATATGCATATGCGTCATCAGCAGTAAAGAAAAGGTCTAGGTCATCACCTTTGTGATTCCACTTAGTACTGGAGCTGAGTCTGTCCTGATTTCACATCTACCAACTTGGATTTTATTAGCAATATTATCACAACCTTTTTAGGGTGAGAACGGGGAGAAATGCCTCACTACAAGATAGTATAGGCTAAAGGCCCAAGAAATCCAGGCAGGAAAGTCTCAAGGTTCAGAGAACAGAGAACTTAATTCTAGCTTGCATGACCTATGGAGAAATGGGCCTTAGAGCTTGTGAGGATGGAATCACTGTTTGCCTACTGGGTGCCAGGAGTCTCTGCCCAGAGGAGTGGGCACAATGGCCAAGAGTCCATGCTTTGGGCTCTGGCAGTCATGACGTGTTTGCTTGTCTCTGAGCCTGGGTTTCTCATCTTCCAGTTTGGGTTCTTATCTCAGGGGGCCCCTTCTGAAACCACACCTTGGCCAGAAGCCTACATTAGTATTGGTTTACATATGAATGTAAACCTTCACCATGTCCTTGGGTTTATATTTGCTATTTATCTGACATGACTTTGTTTAAAAAAGAGAGAAAAACAAAAGAAAGCTGGTGATGACACTGATGATGATCAGGGCCGACTGAAACTGCTCTTTCTCCCCTGGCCTATGTTGAGGTTTAGTGTAGGGGGTCACAGGGACTAGTGTGGACACCCTTCTGATGTGTTTGAGAGAATAACAGAAATGGTGATTAGCTCCAGAATTATGTAAAATGTGCTGAAGGTAAAAACCGCCACATGAGCATTAAGTTCTGTGATTATTACACTAAACTGTACCAAGTCCATTCAACAGATGGACTCAAACTTACCCCCATAGGACACCTAGGGCCATAGAAATATTAGTGGAAGTTGATGTGTCTGTAAATATGGCCAATATCAAGGGCAGCATGTGACAAAGTGTCTCATCAGCAAGTTGAGATCAGCTTTGTTTTCTGCCAAACTATTGCAAGAGAAGCACCACGTAATCAAGGCTCTCTGGTTGCAGGTATTGAAGATCAATTCACATTAGCTCAAGCAATCGAGGGAATGTATGGTCAGTGTCATTTGGTCCCTGTCCCCTTCCATTGTTCAGCTCTGCTTTCTTCTGTGTCAGTTCCATCAGGCAGGCTCTTCTGTGGTGGAAAGGAGCTCACCAGTGAGTCTTGGTTTATATACTTCTCTGAGTAATTCCAATGGAAATCATAACTTCTTTTGCAAAAATAATCAGTAACCATCCAGGGATAGCAACTTATTGGGTCAGCTTGGAACATGTGCCCATCCTGAACCAATCAGTGTGGCCAAAGGGATGGGGATATGCTGATGGACCACCTGGACCACATGACACCCAGACTTGGGGAGGGGACTGAGAGCTGGGGAGGGTGTTGTGGTCTGAGGGGCTAATAAATAACACTCCTCCTTTTCTTTGCCCGAGTCCAGAACAATTGAGAGATGGACACAGAGTCAGGCAGACAGAGCTCAAAACATTACAGTTATTACCGGTAAAACGAAGTTTGGAGAATGTAACTTCAGTGTTCAGCAATAGTGAGCTTCTAAATACTAACATCCCCAAAGCAGCAGCCTATCACAGGCAGAACTGGTAACTGCAGGTCTCCCTAACCCTTGGGGCCCTGACCTGTAAAATCATGGCTCAGAAGAGCAGGGTCTCTGTAGTTCCTGAGGGATAAGTGGGAGGAAGGGGTTGAGCAGAGCATGCCCAGTTCCTTCCCTAAAAATTCACCAAACTGACAAGTCACTTCCTCTCCCTGGGGAGGGATAGAGGACAAGTGAGAGGTCAGGAGTGTTACTCTGGTGGAAACAAGCAGAGTAGAAACTAAGAGCCCTGCCCCTTGCTCCATAACTAATGGGGGATGTGCAACAGGAAGTCAGAGTGACGTCATACAGGAAGTGGAATGGTCTCAGAGCTGGTGAAAATGGCGGAACTCCACTACAGACATAAGTGATGAAATGCCTTCACCCACTCTCTTTCCCAAGTAACAGAAAGATGTACACTCAACACTTTAGCATATGTAAGTAGAGTTGCATACTCCAATCTGACTTTGAGATGGTCAAGATCTCAGATTTTTTATAAAGTCCTTTTTAGTGAAAAAATTTAAAGGCAAAGTAGAATGAGCCACCAGTGTGATCTGGGGTCAAGTACTAAAAATCACAGGCACCATCACACAGTCCTGGACATGGACTCAAGAGAACTGAACTCTGGCTCAGCTCGCCCCCGCCAGCAGGGTGCCCTGGACGAGGACCCTCACCCTCCTGAACTTGAGTTGCTTCCTGTGATGAGAATTCTAAGCCAATTGGCCCAGCTGATCTTGTAGTGCTGTGAGGGTCAAATGGGACTGGAGGAAGAGCACTTCGAATGATAATAATAATAGTTAACATTTGAAGCCTTTCCATATGCCAGGCACTTGCCTAAGAATTTCACATTGTTAACCTCTCCAATCTTTAAAACAACCCCACAAAGTAGGTACCTAGTATAGGTTCCATCTTATAGATGAGGATACTGAGGCACAGAGTGGCCAGGAAGCTTGCCCAAGGCCTTGCACACTGTAAAGGATGCTGCAGCTGCTGTCACAGACAAGGTTGTCACTGCTGACAGGACAGCTCAGGGGAGCAGCCTGAAAGGACAGAAGGATGTTCAGGCAGATGGTGGGAGTGGTGACCTTGCTGGCCCTGTGCCTCCTCACAGAGGGGTTCTGAGCAAAAGAACCTTGACACTTGGGCACAGGACAGAGTATCCAGACCTGGACGGGGGCTTCATCCATGTCTGGTCTATGCATGGGACTGGCAGAAGGTGTCAGTTCCAGAAGCTGACATGGGTGCCCAGCACACAGCCTGCCCCAGGCAAGATGCTCAGGAAATGTGGTACCAGCATTAGCACCTTGGCATGGACACCAGTAAGCCCACTGCTCACAAGTTAACCCCACCTGGCTACCTCCTCTTCTTAAAGTAGGGAGACTAAGGGGATCCAAGGCAAGGGGACCCTATCCAGGCCTTTCAGGAAGTGAGCAAGGTGACTGAGGATGGGCCCTAGGTCAGTGATACCAGCTCCACCGTGCAAGCCTCATGTACCATTGTATAGAAAACCTGACTCTTCTTCTAACCAAACATATCCCTGAGTTTTCTCAGCAAATTTAATATTAGGGCTGGAACAATTTTTCTCTTGTAGGGTGTCCTTTCTAGAGAGAAGAAAAAACATTCTTTACAAAGGCCTCCTAGCTCCCCAAAGACAGAAGGATATAGATGTTCCCTCTGGCTAAGAGAGAGAGTGAGAAGAAATCATTTTTTAGCACCTGTCCAAATTCTGGTATACTGTATTAGATGATTTAACTTTGCATTTCAACCTATGTTTGATTTTTGCTTGAAGATTTATAGTAAAGCTATAAAAACATTAGTCATGGTGTTTCCTTTACCCAAATAAGGATGGCAAATAGTTACCACACACAGCCCTACCTCTCCCTCCCATGTCAGTGGTAGATATTGCTAAGCAGTCATGATGCTCTGTCCCACTGACCCCAGACATGGGGTCAAAGCCTAAATGTAGCTCTCGACGCTATCAGAGCTGGCACATGAGATGAAAACCATTTGCTATTACTGCCAACGAAGGAGGGTAAGCTGGGAAGAACAGAAAACAACAGAAGAGACAGACATAACATCAGGTGACTGGGAGAAAAAAATACAGAGAGGGAGAGCTGAGAGCTCTGCCAAGTGGATGGTTCTAAGAGACAAGTGATAGAAAACAGGCATGGAGAATTGAAGAGAGCTGTTGATAAGCTGTAACTCTGGTAATCAAAAAGAAAGTGTTGCTGTGACACGTAACACATGGACTGTAACTCTTTAAGGGTTAAAAATAAGCTGGGAAAAAGTCAGAGCTGCAAAGGGAGCCAGAGACAGTCAGCAGTATTTGTAGGATAAACACAGCAATTGCTTAACCCTGAACTTTATGAGTGCCGAATAGCTGTAGAACTAGATACAGATACAGATCTACCTACACGCAATCCCTTTCTAATAATATTGATAATAGCTGACATCTGAGTGGTTACCATGTGTCAGGCACTGTGCCAACTGTCTTTCATGCAGTTTGACATAGGGATGATTATGATCCCATTTTTCACATATGGAAACTGAGGCTTGGGCAGGCTAAATAACTTATAAGATCAAACGGTTGGAATTTAGTGGAATCAGGATTGACTCTAAGCCATATTACGCCAGCAGCTTCCTAAATAAACAATTAAAAATCATATTTGATTGCAATAAAACGAGTCACATGAATTTTTTGGTTTCCCCGTACATATAAAAGTTATGTCTACTCTATACTGTAGTCTATGAAGTGTGCAACAGAATTATGTCCAAAATGCAATGTACATACCTTAATTTAAAAAATACTTTATTGTTAAAAATGCTAACCATCATCTGAGCCTTTAGTTAGATGTAATCCTTTTGCCAGTGGAGGGTCTTGCCTCAGTGTTGATGGCTGCTGACTGATCAGGGTGGTAGGTGATGAAAGTTGGGATGGTTGTGGCCATTTCTTAAAATAAGACAACAATAAATTTTGCCGCATCAATGGACTCTCCCTTTTAAGGAGGATTTCTCTGCAGCATGCAACGCTCTTTGATAGCATTTTGCCCACATTAAAGATTCTTTAGAAATTGCAGTCAATCCTGTCAAACCCTTCCACTGCTTTATCAACTAAATTTATGTAATATTCTAAAAAAAATTACCTTTTTTTAGCAACAAAGTATGTTTTAATACTACAAATCTTCAATTTGTAAAAAAACGCAGTACCTGTGAAGCACAAGAAAACAAGGTATGCCTGTATACATTTATCTAAACCCATAGAATATATAGCGCTAAGAGTGAACCCTAAGATAAACTATGGCTTTTGAGTGACTATGATGTATCAGTGCAGGTTCATCAGTTGTGACAAAGGCGCCACTCTGGCAGGACATGTTGACAGAGGGGAGGCTGTGCGTGTGTGGGAGTAGGGGGCATATGGGAAACCTCTGTATCTTCCTCTCAATTTTTCTGTGAACTTAAAACTATCCTTAAAAAAAGTCTTTAAAAAGAAACCAAAAAAAAAATCTATACTTGAACACTGCAATATAGAGTTTTCCTAGGAGAGAAGCTAGCCCAGGTCTTCCCATGTCTGCAGAATTTCTGTTTTATACATGTATTGCTTGCTCATTCATTCATTCACTCATCCACAATATTTACTGAGTGCCACTGTGTGCCAGGCACTGTGCAGGCACTGAAGATGCCAGATGAACAAGACAGTTGCAGGCCCTGAACTCACAGAGCTTTACTGCCCTTTCCCTGAAAGTAAAGAATTTCACAGCAGCTAGGATAACTTATACCAAGCCCTTCACACTGTAACTGGGGAAGTGGGATTGGGATTGAGGGATGAGAAGGGGACCAGAGGGAGCCCAGACTTATCCCATGCAGTTCTGAGCTTAACAGAATCAGCTCAGCCCATCTCACGCCCAGCACTTGCCTTGGCCCGGTCAGTGGGAGCTGTGGCTTCTTCTGGGTTGAACTAGGAATCAAATCACCTCTTTGGTCAGAAGGGTTCCTTTGCTCCAGATGATTCTGGTGTATAGTTGAGATTGAGAACCACTGAGGAGGAAGTTTCAACAAATGCATCCATCTGAAAACAGAAGACGACACAGCCCCTCCCCTCTGGATGTCCTCCCCCACCTCTAACATGAGTGGCTGGGGCACACGGGTGTCCAAGGTTCTTTGACCTGTGATGTTCCCTGGTAGGGACCACCTTAGAACTGGTGCTATGGTGATTCAGGGTCTCACCACTCCTTGGAAGGCCTTGCAGAGAGGCACATGGGGGCTGCACAGGATCGACCCCTGGGCAGCAGGCAAAGGGCACAGGATGAGTAGGGGGTCCCAGAAAACCAGCCTGACGACCCAGGGCCAAGAGTTGTTAGGGTTGATTTCAGAGACTATTTTGAGGACCTGGTTCAAAAGCTTCAGACAGTTTTGAAGTTCATTATAAGGTCATACTGGTTCAGTGGATATTAGGGTCTTCTGCTGATGTTTGAAAAATAAAATTACCTTGGCTCAGTTCACAAATCTATAAAGAGAAAAAGAAATCTGACTTGGTTTTGATACAGTTCGGGCTTTTGAAGGTGAATGGATGGTTTTAGTTCATGGTTTCACACGTTCAAACCCTGGAGTACAGCCTTAATGGTCAACATCAGTCCAATTGTTCCAACAAGGGTGGGAGGAGGGGCTGTAGCAGCCATTAACCCAGACTCCCAGAGCAAGAAATATTGTTGCGGAAGGTGACGAAGATTCTGTAAAGGAAAACTCACTTCTCCTGTGTCTCTCCTTTACTGCTCACACAGAACACTTCACTTCTTATACTTATGGTCAGCCAAATGTGTATGGAATTTTCCCCTACCAAGCGATTCTCTGAGACATCAGCTAAGTATCCTACACTTCAATTCAATTCTGACACTAACCAGAGTTCGCGCAGACCCCACAGCTTAAGGGCTCAGTCCCAAAGACCATGCCCACTTCAGATGCCAATCCCAAGTAGTGGGTCCTCAGGTTACCCACAACTTCTGTCTGGCTTGGCTACAAATCAGAGATTCCCGGGACCCACCCCCCTGGATTTGATGATTTGCTAGAATAGCTCACAGAACTCAGGGAAACACTTATTGTGTTTACCAGTTTATTAGATAGTAAGGGATATGATCAAGGGTACAGAGGAAAAGCCAGATAAAGAGAGACATAAGGTGAGGTCTGGAAGTATCCTGAGAGGAAGAGTGTCTATCTCTATGGAGCTGGGATGCACCACCCTCCAGGTGTGTAGATGAGTTCACCAACCCAGAAGCTCTCCGAGCCCCATACTACTGGGATTTTTATGCAGAATTCATCACGTAGACATGATTGATCATTAACTCAGTCTCCAGCCCCTTTCCCCTCTCTGGAGAATGTGGGATGGGGCTGAAAGTTCCAAGCTTCTAATCATGGCTAAGTCTTTCTGGTGACCAGTCCGAATCCAGGAGCCATCCATGAGTCACATTAGGACAAAACACGTCTATCACCCAGGAAATTCCAAGGGATTTATGAGCTCTGTGTCAGGAACCAGGGTCAAACACTAAGAATAAAAGATGCCTCTAGCACCCCTATTTACAAGGGTTTTAGGAGCTCTCTGTCAGGAACTGGGGGCAGAGGGCAGTACATATATATATTTCTTATTATGTCACAGGTTCCCAGAGAAAAGAAGCAACTCCCACCCCAGAGAACCCCAGAGAATATCACCCTATGACAGTTACCCCAAACCCCTCTGATCTCAGGAAACCTGGAAGGTAAATGAAGTGTGATTATAAATAAATGCTAGTGGAAAGTCCAAGGAGACAGTTACAAAGCGAGGCAGCGTAGAAAAACAAAAGTGAAAACCAGGGGAAGGGGAGGCCTAAGGCTGACTCGGACAGGTATGAAGAGTTGGAGTTGACCTTCTGCTCCGTCGACAAGTAACCTTGCAGGCAGGCGACTCACCAAGACTCCTGGAGGGGAGAGAATGGTCCCCCGGGAGTGGAAGAATGAGCCAGCACTTCTTCCTGGACAGAACAGATGGAGTTAAATTAAGACTCTTCCCTCTCTCACCAGGTTTTATTAAGTCTGGCTGCTAATTCACTCCTTTTGTAAGGATTCCTGGCTGACCTAACGGAGAAAGAAGTGTCTTTCTAGGGAGGAAGCCCCTAGAAAGTTCATGCCCTGCTCGGGCCCCCTCAGTGTGGCCATGGGAGCGCACTGGGCCCTGGACAATGACTTAGGCCACAGAAAGATGCTGCCCATCAACCCATCCCCAGCTCCTCTCCATCTCAACAGGCTGGGTCTGACCTTCAGGACACTTGTCATGGTCTTGCTTATTTATCTTCTTCATTTATTTGCATTCTTGTTCGTGGTCTGTTGCCCAGATTTAAACTTAAGAAGACAAAGATCTTTTCTGACTTATTTTCAGTTGAACCCCCAAGATGTAGAACAAGGCTTGATCCATAAAAGGCGCTCAAAATTTGTTCAAGGAAATGAATGAATGAGTGAGAGAATGGATGAGTCAAGAATCCAAAACTCCATCCAGAGATGTCACAGAGTGGATGAGAAAGGAGCTGCAATCAATGACTCAAATAAGAGAGGTGGGATGTGGTAAAAGTTTGAGGGTCTGAGCTGTTGTGTTCTAGTCTCTCTCCTGGGGCATCCAGTCACAAGGGGGTGGGAGGGAGAGAGAGGGTCTGGTTTAGGGGACTTGCAGTGGGGTGTAGAAAGGATTGTTAGGGTCATAAGCAGGAGGGGAGAAGGTGAGAGAAGAGGCACGGAGGAAGGGAATCAGTGAACCTGGAAAGGAAAGCAAGACCTCCCAAATGAGGATGGGACAGGGAGACCTGTGGGAGGACTCCATCTCTCTGGCAACAGGCTCACCATCCCAAGTCCCATCTCTAGCCCTGGGGCAATAAGTCACCCTAATGAGCCTCAGTTTCCTCATCTGTCAGATGGGGTAACAACAGCCCTCTCTGTTAGGGCTGTGCTGAGGATTTAGAGAGGTGATGTGGGTAAGAACTTGGCACCGGGCCTGGCAGGTAGCTTTTTTCTCATGTCAGAAGCCATAATACTAAGCCAGCTTCTCCAAGGGCCTTCCTGAACCCCTGGCATAAATGTGCCATCTCCATCCTGCACAAGCATCCTCCCTTGAGAAACTCACCTAAGGAAGGAGCTGGGACAAGAACTCACTCAGGGCTAACAGCCTAGCACTTGGGTGGGCTTGAGGAGGCAGAGCCCATTCTGGTCCACTTGAATAGGTCACAGGGTTGTCCTTGCACAAAGATGACCGTTGAGTGCCAGTGGCTTCTGTCTTCTTTACTGGTTTTCAACACTAATGAGCATTTCTGGATGGTACTGACCATAAACCCAGGTAAGTCGCCCTGGCTGCGGGCAAGCTCTAACCCCTCACAGGACAAGTTTCTGCCCTTGAAGCCCTCCTTCAGAGGAACAGGCTATGAGAAATCCTTTGCCCCTGCCTTTCTGAGTCATGGACACTCCCTCCCTCCCAGGGCCAGAAGGATCCTATGCCATAGGTCAGAGGATGAAGTTGTGAGAGAGACACGGAAGCTTTTTCTTCTGTTGAACAGAGTGTCCCAGGGAGAGTTGACCGCCCACACTCTCTAACTGTCTTAGGGTGGACCGACAGCCTGGGCAAGCCCACAAGAGCTCAAATGAGGACTTGGCTGCCTCCCCAGCAGGTGGTCTGGGAGCTTGCTCTGCATGGAGGTGGGTGGAGGTCTGCGGACCAGGCTTTTGTTACCCAGAGTGTGGGCGGTAGCAAGGTCTTGATTTTTCAAGAATAAGTTAAGTATCCATAAATTTTCACCAAACAAAAATTCCATTGCCAGGCAGGATCTTTTGAGAGCTATTTCACAGTCAAGGATGCTTAAGACATTCTGTGATCCTCTCTTGAGAGTTTCCAGGGTTCTTGGGGTGCTTCGTTCCCCATCCTCTGGTAGGGCTGCACCAGCCTTGGGTGGAGGGAAGATGCTGTTCACTGGCTCTGGGTGGAGGTGTGCATCGTGGAACAGTCATGAGCAGGGAAAACAGAGGCGAGCAACAGTCTCATCCAAACTAGCTCAGGTAACAAGGACCTTGAAAGGAAGTGAGTGGCCAAGGACAGGAACCCAAGAACAGCTGGACCATATAGGGTCTGGGACTGGACAGCCAGTGTCCCTGACTGTGTCTCCCTCTTATGATGATGCTCACCCCTCCTCTCTACATCTCCCTAAACATCTGCTTCATCCCCTTGATGTTTGCTGCAAACTTCCATTTTCTGCTAGCATGTGACCTCTCTGCTCTTCCCAAACATCAGCTGCAAGGTGGCTTGGCTTACCTTAGTTGACGTCCCATGTCACCATACTCCAGATGATACAGACCTGGAACCAGGAGGCCTGGATTCAGATTCTGCTCTACCTGTGTAACCTTGGACACATTACACCTCAGCTTCCTCCTCTGTACAAGTAGAAGAACTAGTGTTTCTGTCTCGTAAAGCTTGTGTGAGTATAAAATGAGTTGATTGATGAAAAACACTCAGCACGGTGCCTGACGAATAAGTGCTTAAAAACAGTAGCTTCTGTCAACTCCACGAGGGATTAAAAACTCAAATGCTCACCCAGCCAAGGAGATTCCTGAAGTCATTTTCATAGTGAAATTGGCCCCAGATCACCAAAAAAAGGGAGGCATAGGGCTGGGGAACAAAAATAGCATTTATCCATTCCACAAAGATTATTATTTCTAAAGAACTGCTAGACAGCTCTGTCTGTTAAAAAATATATATACATATACATATATATGTATATATATATATGTGTGTATATATATATATGTGTGTGTGTGTGTGTGTGTGTGTGTGTATGTGTATATATATATATATATATATATATATTTGGATATGCAGCCAAGCCCTGCCTGGTTTTTCTGCCCATTCTCTCCATTGCTCTTAACTCTGTCCTTGAAGAGTCAAGGAGAAAAATTCTGCTGTCAACATGGGTTTGAGAGTCAAACAACCCTGGGTTTGAACCAGATTTGCCCTTTTGCAAGTGACTTTGTACAAACTACTCAATCTTGCTGATTCTCAGTCCCCTCATCAATAAAATGGGGATAATAACTCTACCCACCTGTTATCATTGTAAAGAATGAGAAAAAAATGCAAATAACAGCTCTTTAAGAGTTTAAAGCTGGACCCCAATACCAGGTCTTTTTGCTTCCAGGCGAAAGAGCCCCATTCATTCATTCATTCTTTGGGTGGCACGTGTCCAGATCCCTCCCAGTTGTAGTGGATTTGTGCTGCTCTTTGCCTGCCTACATGAAATGTGTTCCCCCTTCTCTGGACAACGGCATCCTGTTTTGTTTTGAGGAACCACCTTTGGCATTGTATAGTCTGATGGGACTGTCGATCAAAATGCCCTGCTCTCCGCCTACCAGGCTCAGCCAATCAGATATTCTCCCTTCAAGCTTCCATCTTGAGCTGAATGATACAGAGACTGACAATAGCTGGCACTCATTTGCCTTGACTAGGGGGTAAAAGTGGTCCAGCTTTCCTGCCACCTTAGCTCCTCCCTTCTTCAGCCTGGATCTTCAGCCTTCCAATGATAATGTGAACTGCAAACAAATTCCTTTTCTGTTTGTTAGAGTACATTCCTATTGCTTGTACCCAAGGAACACTAACAGACTACAGTTCAGGTGGAACTTTGGGGTTCTTGGTGGAGTTGTGAGTATTCCTGTGGGTGAGCTTAGGATGAATTCTCTGGGTCTGGTGATATGGAAAGCATGAGAAGTGAACGCTGGAATGAGAGCATCTGGAAGAAAGACCTCATTAAAGTGGGAGGACCTCATGTCTGTGTGTGGTCTGAGGAAGCACTCGGAGGTGATGGGGTTTTAGGAAAGATCTGTCCAGGTGAATTACTTGGGAGACCTTACCAGAGCACTACCTGTCCTTTCTGCCTGCTGCCAACATACCACCAAGCTAGAATTGAGGGGACACGGGAAGGTTTCTCTAACTGGCACAACTCCCGGGCTTTGAGGGGGAAAGAGAGAAGTGCTAAAATTTGTTTCCTCCAAATGTTCTGGACCGCAGCCAGGAGCACCCATAAAAGAAAGTTGGCACCCACCTCAGAAGTGAGGCGATATATTTCTCTAAACTGCAGTCATAATTCCTAACTGAATGTCTCTCTCAAAAATTCATGACACGAAAGACTGAATTATTAAGTAAATAAAATCATAAATGAGGATCATAACGGAGCTAATAGCTGCACTGAACAGCTTTCTATCATGTGGGAGCTCTCAGACAGCTCCCCGATGGTCCAGGGTAGCTGTATCCCTGCAAACTTCCAGAACTATCCCTTCACCCAGCGAAAGAATGGCGCACCCTGCTTTTCAAACCTTGCCGTTGGTGGATTGGGTTTTTCTATCAATGAAGACGACCCAATAGCACAACTTTCTTTTCTCCAAGATGATCTGTACTTGGAGGCAGCCCCTGCTTGCCTGTTTCTCACTGAGCTGTCACTCGCATTCTTTCGGCATCAGCTGCTGCAGCCCTGATAGCCTTTGACAGCCACGAGTATATTACCACTTAGACCACACTCCTCAATCGGATTTTGATTTCTAGCTAGTTTGATCAATTTTTTAGATAGTTCAGCAGTTTTCTTCCATAACCTTTATATTTAAGTCTGAATTCCAGAACTGGTAGTTGAGATGGAGTCTTTTAAATGACTCATGTTCTACCCATTCTGGCTGTCCATCAATTATTCAACAGATATGTAGTGAGCTCAGCTCTGTGTCCAGCACTGTGCTGGGGGAAAGGCATTCTGTGGTGGCCAAAATCTCCACCACCCTGCACTCCATGACCTCATGGCTCAGCAGAGGGGAGGAGTTCAGCAAACAGGCCCAGAGATAATACTAGATTCGCAAACTGAGATATGTGTTATAAAGGAAACAAAATGACATGTTATGAAAAGGCCTGATGGAAGAGATCTTGTTTGAGGGGGGGAGGTTAGAAAAGGTTTATTTGAGCAAAACATACCTAAACTGAGGCCTGAGGATGAGCAGGATAGACAGCAAAGGGAGGAAGGCCCAGGATGGAGAGCACTCCAGGGCGGGAGCTGCATGTACAAAGCCTCTGGGGGAGCCCAGAGCTTGTTCTGTTCAAGGCACTGAGAGCCAGCCAGTGTGGCTGGAGGGGAGGTGGCCATGCTGAGGCTGGAAGTAAGGGTGGGCAGCTTCCTCTGATGGGCATGGGATGTTGGCTCAGCTGGGGGTCCCCTGAGAAGACACCCACGCCCTCCAGTAGTGGTTGTTGGCAGAACTCTGAGGCACAGTGTGAACCATGCTGATCTGGAAATCAGAGGTTGTGTGGAACCTTCTAGTGCTTGTGGCGGGGGGTAAATGGGTGAAGTAGGTGGAGCTCTGAAGTAGGTCTTGCGCACAGGAAGCACTCAATAAATGGTGGCCTCAGCTCTCTCTCTTAGCATTGGGGTCATGCTAAGTTCTTTCATTTTCTTGGACTAGATTCCCTTCCTATAGAATGTGGGTAGGGGTAGGTTTGCATATGTGGAGGATGCTGCCCATCTGGATTCCAGGGTCTTTTCCTTGATGGGATGGTACAGGCCTTGGCCTCCCAGCCCCAGGCCCTGGGCTGTCTGTCCCATCTCTTATCCCAGGCACCACAGCCCGGATGTCTGGCTGATGTGCTGGAAGGTGGCTGGGGCTCCACTTGATCCTGGTGTTTTCAGCCGTCAGTGTGTTATTAGTGAGAGGACACTGCTGGATCTGCCCTGGCGCCCCAGTTCCTGGTGTCCACAAAAGCATCCTTAAATTAAGAACAAGTAACGTGTACTCGACTTCTCCCCAGCACATCCTGACCTAGCCCTTCATTCTCCATCACTGGAGGGTCCCCAGATTCCTAACCCCAAACAGGTAAGTCTAGTGTCTGAGAGCTGCTAGTGGGGTCAGAGCGACTTGGGTTGGAATCCCATGTGTGATCTTGGAAAAGTTCCCTCTCTGAGCCCATTTCCTCATCTGGAAAATAAGGATTTCAATACCCAGAGTGTTTCTTCGAGCATTAAATGAGAAGGGACACACAGACTGCATAGCACAATGCCCAACTCACAGTATATTTTCAATACAGGCTAGTTGCTATCATCATTGAATTATTATTTTAAAAATTATCATTGTCATCAGTAACAGAGTAAATTCCTAATAAGAACAGTGAAGCTGAGAGCAAAGTAGGGGCTGAATCCAGACACCCAGCTCCTCATAGGTCCCGAAGTTTAGATCATCATAGAAAGACTTCCTGAGTCTCCAGGGGCCTCTGGAGGGAGTAGCAAGGCACCTTGATAGTATCCGGGAAATTTCACAGGGCCCTGCTACAGCTTTGGGGAGTTAGAAGCCCACTGCATCCTCCTCAGCCTCAGGCATTACTGGGGGAGCTTGAGGGCACATTCCAGAAGCCCTGTCTCCTGTGTGAGTTGACCACACGGCAGTGAGGCTTCCATTTGCAGTCTCCCGTCTCTCCATGTTCCCGGCCTCTCCGAACAAGACAGCCCTTCTACAATCAAGCTGGAGATTTCCGCTAAACATAAGAAAGACCTTTCAGACTGTCCATTGATTGGAAAGCCAGGGAAATCATACATTTCCGTAGGATGAACAATGTTAAGTAAGGTTTATGCACTAGACTTTGTTCTGAGTACGTGACATGAATGAACTGGTTTAATTTTCCCAGGGCCCTACACGTCAGGTGTTCTGTCCTTGTCCCTATTTCTACAGATGAGGGGACTGAGCTTGGAGACACAGCCCCCAGTCACTCAGCTGGCACATGCAAGGCAGTTCTGCTTGACCCCAAACTCATACTCTGGACCACCACACCGGAGAACCTGCCAGCCCCATGCTTCCGGCATGCCAGCCCCTTTTGGGCTCTGAGCTACCATGCTCAGACCCAAGCGTGCTCCGCTAGCAGGGCCAGGATTTCCACACGAGCAGCTTGTCTCCAGACCCCACACATGGTGCCGTGCTGCTTCTCAAAGAAACTCTCATAACGATAAAAAAAATCTTCCTCGTGTTTCCTCTTAATTCACAGAATAAGGGACTCTCAGCCAGGACTGACTTCTCCTGTGGGGCAGACTTAAGAGCATGGACTTTGGTTTTATGTGTGTGTGTGTTTTATTGAAGTGTAGTTGATTTACAATGTTATGTTAGTTTCAGGTGTACAGCTCAATTATATATATATATATATATATATATATATATATATATATATATATTCTTTATATAATATATATATATTTCAGATTCTTTTCCCTTATAGGTTATTACAGAATACTGAGCATAGTTCCCTGTACTATACAGTAGGTCCTTGTTGGTTATTTATTTTATATATAGTAGGATGTATATGTGAATTCCTACCTCCTAATTTATCTCTTCGCCATCCCTTTCCCCTCCGGTAACCATGGACTTTGAATATACACAGATCTGAGTTCCAATTCTGCAACTCCAGTTGTCCATCTCTTGAGACAAATGACTCAGCCCACCTGGCAGTAAGAGTACCTATTTCATTCTACTTAACCAGTGCCTGGCACATAGTAGGTTCACAGAGCTCTGCCCATTGCCAACGAAGCCAAGAGTAACAGTACCTCTTCACCCAAGCCTGGGCCACTGGCAACTTTACAAAAGTGATCTCCACGGGTTTCCTGGGCAACGCAGCCACACAATTCCAATTCATCAGCCATTCATCACCTTTTGACTTGTGATCATTCAGCTCGGGCCCAGGTCCTGAAGATGTTCACTGTTTTCCCTTTGATGGATTGAAGTGCATATTTGAGCCACATCCCACTCCCTCTACGCAGGTCAGGAGTCTCTTCTGACAACTGAAGGAAACAGAAAGGAAAGATTAACCCAAGAGCCCAGAGCCAGGGCCCCAGAGGAAGCAGCTGGACCTCCAAGCAAGGCACGTGGCCTCTCCTGCCCTTCTGTCTGCAGCAGGTGACTAATTGGATCAGTAACTGGAAGAAGGTTGGTCCCTGGCTCAGGTAAAAGCAAGGCCTGAGCAAACCCCTCAGATTATCCAAGTGGCATGGGTGCCCTGCTAGCCCAAGCCATGTGTCCCTTTTGTTCTGGGCTCCATGCTGTCTGTGGATGGAGAACAGGGCGGGCCTGTCCCTCTAAACTTAACTTACACTTGGCATTAGTTTAGCTGCTGAAGAGTCTTCCAGAGTTTCAGGATTGTGAATTCCTAACACTCAAGGGAGAAGGAGAAGCCTCTCCTGATATGAAAAAAAGATTGGAGATTCTCTTCTTAGGATGGTTCACATGGAACAGTGTGAGGGGTAAACAGGAACAATGATACTGACCGCTCAGAGTTCCTTGAACTCTGAGAATTCTCTCAAACATGAGACAGGGAGAATGTCTCTACTGAGGCCACTTTTTAAAACAGCAATATTTTTTTTTATAAATTTGTTTATTTTATTTTATTTTTGGCTGCATTGGGTCTTTGTTGCTGCACATGGGCTTTTCTCTGGTTGCGGCGAGCCAGGGCTACTCTTCATTGCGGTGCGCGGGCTTCTCATTGCCGTGGCTTCTCTTGTTGCGGAGCATGGACTCTAGGCGTGTGGGCTTCAGTAGTTGTGGCACATGGGTTCAGTAGTTGTGGCACACAGGCTTAGTTGCTCTGTGGCATGTGGGATCTTCCCGGGGCAGGGATCAAAACCGTGTCCCCTGCATTGGCAGGCGGATTCTTAACCACTGCGCCACCAGGGAAGCCCTAAAACAGCATTATTGAGGTATAATTGATATACTAAGAACTGTACATTTAATGTGTACAATTTAATGAGTTTTGAAATATGCAAATATCCATGATACCATCACCACAATCTAGCTAATAGGCATAGCCACTTATTTGCCACTTTCATGCACAATAGCTCCACCATACAAGAGGGCTTATAGTTGCTACTATTGTTATCTCAGTTTAAGGAAAGCAAATAGGCTGGGAGTGCCTAAGTGGCTGGTGCACGGACACAGTACTGAAATGTAAGGTTGGGGCTGGAACGCAGGTGTATCTGAGCCTAGGATGCCAATCTCCTTCCCAAAGTGAAGTCAAAGTAAGCCTGCTAGCATCATCTATGTCCATTTTGCAGATGGATAAAGAGAGGCCCAGAGAGATGCAAATTAATAGCTAGTAAGGAACATGGTCAGGTCATGGCACTCAGGGATAATGATGTCTTCCCTGGCCTGGCAGCATGGCGCTCTACAGGCCTCCCTTTTCTGTCCAAGCCTTGCACCAGCTGCCCCCTCTGCTGGGACCTCACTTGCTCACACACGTGCACACAAATTTCACCTGGCCCTCGCTGCACCCTAATGGCATACTATAGGCTGAATGTTTGTGACTTCCTAAAATTCGTATGTTGAAACTCTCAGGTCCAATGTGATGGATTTTGGAGATGAGGCCTTTGGGAGGGAATTGGGTCATGAAGGTGGAGCCATTGTGATGAGATTAGTGCCCTTATAAGAAGACACATGAGATCCCTCTCCCTCTCCTCTCTCTCTCTCTCTCTCTCTCTCTCTCTGTGTGTGTCATGTGAGGACACAAGAAGAAGACAGCCATCTGCAAACCAGGAAGAGGGTCTTCTCCAAGAACCTGGCCATGTTGGGGTCCTGATCTCAGACTTCCAGCCTCCTGACTGTGAGAGAGATGTTTGTGGTTTGAGCCATCCAGTCTGTGTGTTTTATCATAGCAGCCTGCACTAAAGACGTGACCAAGTGTCATCCGAAGCCCCACTTCCTGACCCCCTGGGGGGTCCCTGAGCTCACCTAAGTCACATACCTGAATGACTTAAGCCATGTGCTGCAATTCTTGGAGCACAGTCCGCCTCCCATCCACCATGAGCTCCTAGAGGGAAGGGCCTATGCCAGGCAGGTCTTCAGAGTCCCGTAGGTGGCTGGTCTACAGCTGTAGATGACGGACCCACAGCCGGTGTTCCCACCCACCCCCGCAGGTCTGCCTCCTCACTCCCTCCCTGACCCTTGCTGAAGTGCATCAGCCGATCCAGCTGAATCACAGGACGATCATTTCCACGGCTCAGCACAACCTCAGGGGAGCTTGGCAGTCCATACACTGATGGTGGGAATGAGCAGTGGCCCACACCTTCTGAAGGAGAATTCGGTGATTTAGCCACACGTGTCAAAAGCCTTGGAAACGTGCCTGCCTTTAAGTATGATTCCTCTTCTAGAAATGCATCTGCAGCGCTAATCCATGCTGTCCCCCAGGATTTGTGTTTGAGGACATTCAAGGCAGCGTAGTTTACAATAGAAAAGAATTAGACTCATCAGAATTGTCCAAGGAGAGGGGGGTTAGGTCGAGCAATTTTGGTTCATCCAAATAAGAAATATTCTACATGCAGCATTGCATGCTGTGTGACAGAGGGATACCTACGGACATAGGGAAATCCTCACAAAATGGCGTAAACTGTTCTTAAGAGTATATAATAGTGCATTATAGGGATGGTTATTTAAAAAGCAAATATATATGTGCATATTAAAGATTAAATTAAAACATACCACAGGTTTATACCATATACTAAAATATTCCCTAGCTGGTGCTTTACAGAAAAAGTTTGTAAACCTAGATCTTTGCTTTAATTCTTTCCTTGGTTTATTATGTTTAAGCTCAGAATAAATAACTTCTAATGATGCTTTATAGTGGTGTCATGAAACACGAGACTATTTTGTCTTTTTGACTTTACCCTTTCAAAAAAGGAATATGGGGCTTCCCTGGTGACGCAGTGGTTGAGAGTCTGCCTGCCGATGCAGGGGACACGGGTTCGTGCCCCGGTCCGGGAAGATCCCACATGCCGCAGAGCGGCTGGGCCTGTGAGCCATGGCCGCTGAGCCTGCGAGTCCGGAGCCTGTGCTCCGCAACGGGAGAGGCCACAGCAGTGAGAGGCCCGCCTACCGCAAAAAAAAAAAAAAAAAAAAAAAAAAAAAAAGGAATATGACACAGATGGAAAATATGAGTTTTTGAAGCTACCAGGAGGTGGGAGTGCGTTCAAGAGATATTGCAAAGATGCCCAACTTTTAAATTCTGACCAGACGACTAACACATGTCCCCTGTGTTCCATTAGGTCTATAACTACCACTTGTACAAAGAAATGATCCCATCCATTGACTCTTTTTTTCCCTTTCTTTCTTTTTCTTTTCATTTTTTTGTTGGGGTATACTTGCTTTATAATGCTGTGCAGCAGGGTGAGTCAGCTGTCTGTGTGCATGTGTCCCTTCCCTCTCGGATCTCCCTCCCCCGCCCCTCCTTCCCGCCCATCTGGGTCACCATGGAGCACCTAGATGAGCTCCCTGTGCTATACAGCATTGATTCTGATACCTGATTTTTTCTGATACCACAAACACATGGTGAAACCTGTTCACCACTGCAGAGCCTGATGCCAATTTATATTTACTTTGAAAACTTAAGTCTTGTTAAAAAGATGACAGCACGCTCCAGATGGAGTCACTTGGGCCAAACCCCACGTCAGCAAACTGAGACTTTATACCTAACCTAACTGCAGTCTCACCCTTCCTCTCCTGCCAGGAATATACCTTTAACCCATCAACCTGGAATTATCTAATCAGCACTGGTGAGGATAGTCTGTTCCCCTTTGGAGGGTGACATTCCCTGAAAGAATGCATTCTTTGATAATAATTTCCCTTTTTCACCCCTTTTCCTTTTCTACAGCTCGACCTCTTCATGACCGTCATAATTCTATCATTGTTTACTTTGTAGCAGACTTTATTGTTATATATCTGTCCGCTGTTGACAAAAAACACAAAACACAAAACAACACACACAAGAAAACCAAACCCTCAAAACTGTAAGCTCCAGGAGGATAGGAAAAATGCCTTATTCATGTTTAACACAGATGCCTGACAAAAAGTTGTGGCTCATAAAGTATCTGTTGAATGACTAATATCCCTGAACATGGCTCATGTTTTCACTAGAAAGCAATCTTATTTTTTTAAATCTTACTTCTTAATGTATCTTAATAAGAGAGTGAATTTGGCTTGCATATGGAGGAGATATTAAAAGCACTCATTTTTTTTAATGTCTTTATTGGAGTATAATTGCTTTACAACGTTGGGTTAGTTTCTGCTGTATAACAAAGTGAATCAGCTATACATAAACATATAACCCCATATCCCCTCCCTCTTGCGTCTCCCTCCCACCCTCCCTATCCCACCCCTCTAGGTGGTCACAAAGCACCGAGCTGATCTCCCTGTGCTGTGGGGCTGCTTCCCACTAGCTATTTTACATTTGGTAGTGTATATATGTCAGTGCAACTCTCTCACTTCGTCCCAGCTTCCCCTTCCCCCTCCCCGTGTCCTCAAGTCCATTCTCTATGTCTGCATCTTTATTCCTGTCCTGCCCCTACGTTCTTCAGAACCATTTCTGAAAAACACTCATTTTTACAAAGCATGCAAATAAACCACAGTGAAGACAAAAAAACCAACTTACCACACTCTCAGCAATACCTGTCTCTGGGCTGTGGCACTAGGGGTGATTATGTTTTCTTTTTCTTTCCACTTTTCTGTACGTTCCAAGTTTTCTGCGAGGAAATTTTTCAGGATGAATGGCCAATGACCTTTGTTCTGCTTTGTAACTTAATGAAAGTTTATTTCTTGAGAAATTTTTGGATAATCAGTCTTTATAAAAATATGCAATTGATCCATTTAGCCTAATTCAAAAAAAAAATACAGACAGAAACAAAAGCAGCCATGATCCTTCTGTCCAGGTAAGCCCTGTTGACTATAATAAACTTTTACGCTCAGAAATCAAAAAGTTTACTTTAAAAAAAAATCAGTTAACATTGAGGTTGACTGAAAACTTGAATTTGTGCCAAATAACCCCAGGTGGACTTCCCAGAAATTGGGGCCCTGGGGAAAGCATTCTTAGGGAAACACACCCCTAGTTTTAATTCCCAAGGGGAAGAGTGCGCCTGGGCCCTGTATTTGCTCATGGCTTCCTGCCTGGCTTCTGCAGATCTTGAGCATTCCTCAGTTCTGCTGCACCTGTATGTCTCCTTCCCTGGGCGGTAGTCATTAGAGTGGGCCAGGCCCACATTTCCTCTCCTTTCCCAGGCCCTCCCAGAATGAAGCCCCTCACTCCCTCTTCAAGCAGCTCCCCCAAGCCTACCCCCAAAGAATCCCTAAATCAGGGCAGCTGGGGGAATGCACAATAAAGGGGACAGAGGGGGCCTGGCGCTGGGGGCCTTCTGCACGTTGCCCCACCTTGGTCCACAGATCTGTTCCTCGTCGTTAACTGCCGCATCGTGTTCTCCAGCTGGGACACACACGCAGCTCTTCTTTCTAGTTCATCACAGTTATGGACAGGGCTGCGTCCTGCGAGGTCCAGTGCACGGGACACATGTGCAAACACAAGTCACTGTAGTGAAGCTCCTGCTTGCACCTTGTGCCCCAGCGTGCCCAGCCCTGGGCAGGTCCAGCCATCCTCCCGCCTCCACGTGGTTGGCTGATCTGGGTGGGGCAGGCCTGGGTTGTGGCAGAGACAGCTGGTTGCCCGAGAGGTATCTATCCTCCCTTCTTCCTTAGTGACAAACTCTGATTTTATTCTGGACTCAATGTGTCCAGCCGAGAGGCTGCATTTCCTAGCCCTGTTTGAAGCATGATATGGCCAGGGGGTTGTACATAGACATGTCAGGTAGGAGGTAGAGGCCCGCCCTCGAGCAGATGGCAGCTGACACGGGCCCTTTGGCCGCCCCTTCCCTCCTGCTTCCTGGCTGGTATGGGGCTGTGACCACAGGAACTCCAGAGGCCCTTCAGAACCAAGGACTTGATGATGAAAGCCACATGGCACAGCATGGTGGAGCAGAAATAAAGGAGCCTGGGACCCTGATGATGGTGTAGCTGCCACACCAGCCCTAGACTGCCCACATCCAGGCTTCCTGCATGGGAGGGAGAAACTCCCACGTTGCTTAAGAACTGTAATCCTGGCGCCTGTTACTGTCAGCAGTTCTCGGCAGTCACACAGGAGTCTCAGAAGGCTCCGCGCAGACCCCAGCCTAGTCAATAACGAAGCAAGACACACCTTCACCTCCACGACTGTTCCTGACGTGCACCGCTCCCTCTTGTAGGAACCCCAAAGAGAGGAAGAGCAGGCAGGGAGATAAGGCACCTCCAGCTCTCCACCCATCTTTAAAAAGCATAGTTATGGGCGAGAGAACCTTGTTTACCAGGGGAAACAGAATGAGAAGACAGCCTCAGAGGAGAGTCAGATACACATGCACAGCCTCACATTCTTTTGCGATGCTGCTTGCTGTCTTAATAATATTTTCAAATGCTAATTTGGTGTAAGTTTTGCCGGCACACGCAATAAAAATATGCTTGTCCGGCTCACAGCTACTGACCAATTAAATCTAGACAGACAGGAGGTTGAGTATTTAAGAGGGGACTGTCAGACCCTGTGAAAGCAACACCACGGCAACCAGGAAGCACCAAGGCACCCCCTTCCTCATTCACAAAGCCCATCACAGCTGACAGAGCTGCAATTAGCAGCCAGTGGCCTTTGTGAAGCTCTGGAGCTCTGAGCACAGAGCTGGTTTCTGGGAGATCACAGGGCTCTGAAAACTTGCCACCGAAACTGCCTCTCTGAGACCATAATAAATAATAATTTCCAGGATCTTCATAAAATTTCTATTCTCTTTTCCCAAGTATCCCTGTCCCTTTGCTCACTCTGTTCTCTGCCTAAATATAATCTCTGCTTCTCAAAGTCTTCCTTTCAAGACCCACCTCGAATGCCGCCTCTGAAAACCTTTCTTGACTCCCCCAACCAGAAAGGTGGACTCATCTGAGCCCTCCTAAGAACACTGATATCAAGCATTTGACATCAACTATTTCATCTTACCTCACTTGAGTTTTACAGTAATCTAGTAAATAGATAAATATTATATCCCCATTTCCATCAGAGACATCAAGACAGGAGCTCAAGACCACACAGCTTACTAGCTTACTTTTACTTACTAGTAAAAGTCCTAGACTTGAACTAAGTCTTCGGAGTTCAAGTCCTATATCTTTAAGTCCTAGCTCTTCAAAGTCTGTGTTCTCTGTTCCTGTTAGAGCACTTCACATAGCTGTACTTTTATTCATTCCTTCATTCAAAAATACTTCCTGGGGCTTCCCTGGTGGCGCAGTGGTTGAGAGTCCGCCTGCATCACCCGGTCCAGGAAGATCCCACATGCCGTGGAGCGGCTGGGCCCGTGAGACATGGCCACTGAGCCTGCGCGTCCGGAGCCCGTGCTCTGCAACGGGAGAGGCCACAACAGTGAGAGGCCCGCGTACCGCAAGAAAAAAAAAAAAAAACTTCCTGAGGTCATCCTAGGCACCGTCCTGAGGACTGGAACTTCACCTACAAGAGGACTGAGTAGCTATAGCAAGCTGGAGCCCCCTCCTGCACTCTGCACGCCAGACCTGTGGGCAGGGGCTTGTGTCTGATTTGTTTCCGCATGCCCTGCACCCAGCAGAGATTCCAGCACATCATAGG